>NC_080579.1:91026833-91698708 GCF_029962835.1 Magnolia sinica
CAAAAATTATCCGTATACGAAACTCAGGTGGGCCATACCATCTAAAACTATGTGAAGACATCTAAAAAATTATATAAGCACTTAGTGGGGCCCACATGAGTTTTGAATGCAGCTGAAACTGGGTCTGACCCCTCATCCAAGTGAGACACACATAATGAGCTTGATCCGAAACTTCTCCAGCTCCCAAGAAGTTTTTAATGGTGGAAGTGCAATGCCCAATTTGTGGTCTACTCAAGCCTTGTTCCTACCTAATGTTTTGCATGATACCTTATAATGATATGAGAAAAAAGATTAGGTTATAGAGCTCTATAAGGCCTACAAAAATATATGTTTTATATCAAAGTCGTTCATCTATTTTGAAATTTTATTATAGGGCTCTCACCACCTAAAAATTGAGCAAAACTAACGGACTTGGGGTACTTTTAGCTACGACTAAAATCTGTCGTCATCACCGACAAATAACCCAAAGTCAATTATCAGTCGGCGCACCACACATTTTGAATGGTGGACGTCCAACTGTCCACAATTTTCTCATTTTGTGGTCCATCAGAGACTTAATTAGGGCTAATTTTTGGCGATATATCTCAAAATGATGTTTAGAAATTGATGGACGGCATGGATGAAACATATCCATCATGGTGGGGCCCATAGAACCCTCCCCTTTCCAAAGTTATATTTACCGTTTTTTGCTTTTGTAAAAAAACAGTGAGTTTTGTACAAAATATAAAATAGTGGTGACTCGTTCATGAAAATAGTGGAAATGATATAGAGTTATCTAGACCATTCAAATAATCCTTATAGTTGTAAATGTTTAATATTTATAATTTTATTATATAATACAATCTTAACCATCCAGAAAATGGTCCCTCTTGCATGTACGACTGTTAACAAATTCTTTTGTTATAAACAATGGTAAGCACACACTGTTTCGGATTTGAAAGAGTTATATTATTTAGAAGAGGATTTGCAATATCGAGCGCCATTTCTATTTTTCCATTTTCAAGCCGTGGCATCTTCCATCGCCTCGAGCAACGACATCTTCCATCACCATCGACAACGTCATCTTCCTTAGATCAGCATCTTCAAATAGGTGAGCTTCTCTTTCCTCACCGATCGGACCCACCATGATGTGTTTTATGTGGCCCCACTATGATGTATTCCACTACGATCGAATCTATCCATCCATCACGTGGGCCACACCATTGGAATCACCGATCCCATTGTGTAGGATAATGGGCAGATTGAGGGAGATGGTATCGTGTCCTTCCTCTCGGACCCAATCGGTCAAGGGTTGGAAATCATCGTAAGAGCGGTCCGTATCCTTTTTATCTCCCTTTCCCATTTTAGTACTCGTTTGGGCTTAGTATACCAAGGGAACTTAAGGCAAGAACTTGCATTGATTTATACAGATAGTTATACAGATGCGTTTGGATGGCAAAATTCGGTTTGGGTTCTTTTGGAAGGCAAGAAAGGAAAAACTATGATTTGGGTTTTCTTCCAAATGAATATTCTTTTTCTATTGCTTAGTGTTTAATGGAGTTTTTGTATTGATTCGATGATGCTTTGGTGGTGGTGTTGTGATCACCTCTTGGTTGAGCAAATGTGAAAATTCCTTTTTTTTTCCTTTTTTTAAGGGTGAGTTGATAGAGTGATTTGTGGGGCCCACATCTTTGCACTGTGGCAAGTGGGGGCCATGGTTCGGTGATTTAGGCCATTAGCCCAATTAGATGGAACTCGCTCCAAAAATTGCCCTAATTGGAGGATCTTGATTTCTCATATTAGGGACCATTTTTTTCTCAATCGTCTCTGGGTTTCTCTTTTTAACAGGCCTGATCATTGGGTGGACTAGTGTTGTCCTCTTCTTACTCTATTCCTCTTAACCATCTATATGTAAGATGTGAGGGCTCATAATGCTAAGTGATGGGCCCCACTAGTAGTAACTAAGGCCCGTTATACAAATCATGGGCCCGAGGAATTGGATGCTTGTTCCCTAGATTCTCACAAATTGAAAGATCACAGCCATCCAGTCTTTGGCCTTTTCACATTGGATGTGGATTTGTTGTTTTCTCAATGCCTCATTTAGGCACATGGACGGTTTGATTTTTCCTATTTATGGGGACTTGATGTTCTTACCTTTCATTTCTTTTCTTTTTTTCTTTTTTTGCCATGCAATGGAGGTGTGAATTGTATTGTTGTTGTTTCTGTATTGTTACCATTTTTTGATGGGATGATTAAAAGGTTTGTATTTCCTTATTTCATTGTTTGAATTTATTGCCTACGATGTCCCATCACCGCCTTTTTTGTAAGATTGGTTGGATGATTATTCCATTTTTTCTTTTTATGTGTTCTTACTATTTTTCAACTACTTGATGATGTGGTTGGTTACAAGTGAAAATTTTTCAAATTTGAAAGAGATTGGGATTTGGTCTTATAGTAATTCTTTTGTATTTGAATGGTAGAACTTACATACTACAATCTCTCTTGTTACTGGTTGTTTGGATTGATCATACCTTTTACATATGAAATATCAATGCCATTAATCTCATCCAGAACAAAGACAGCAACAATTTATAACAGAAATTTTCCCAGATTTCCCTTTGCGTTGATATTTTAGCAGAACAGCTGGTTAGCTGCTCTGTTGTTGCATCTGGGGTGAACAGATGTATCCCAAATTTCGTTCGTCTTCTCTTTATTCATGAAGGTGCATGATAATGGACATATATTTGATAAATGTATGTTCTGTCGTGAGATAATGGACAAAGCTTTAATAATTGGATGTTCTGTCTTATTCCAACTTTAAGTTGTGTTATTAGTATATGGCTGTCTATGGATGTTCATATTTTCTGCATCTCATCTTATAAGATTTGCAGGTGAAGAAGACACTCTCATCAGGCTTTTCATACATTTGAATCTCCTTGTAAGCATTCTTCTTATGATCTCTTAACTTACCAATACATCATCACTTTTGTTTTATTTCTCTCTCTGCTTTTTTTTTCGTTCCAAAGGTCTATAAGTGTATGTTTGGACCTTTGTTCATATAGAGATGCATACAAAAGATGTAGACTACATCTCTCTTGCATCTTACTTATTTTTCGCCGTTTGATTGGTTATTTATTTATTTATTTATTTTTATGTTAGGCCTTGTTCCACAATTCAAGTTCTTTTCATGTTTCCATACACTTGTGTTTCTATGTATACATACATGTAGTGCTTCGTGTTTCTTTATCCTACACTAAAAGAAATTTACAAATATATATATATATATATATATATGATTATTTTGTTATGTAACCAGATATTTGTGCGTTCACCTTGTTTTGCATGCATACACCTATTGATCTTGATCCAAAGTAGGAGTAAAGCTGAAAAGATTGTCCCCTTCAAGATCATTTCATTTCTTTCTAAGGCTTTAAATCTGAGCTTAAAGATGAGCATCAAGTGAGATTTTCATGGAGAACATTACATTGAAAATCCATCCCAAGTATCTTTCTACTTTCAATACAACCAGACATTAATTTCATATATTATAATGAAATTGATGGGGACATCATACAAAATGAGCACGAGTGGATGTGATTAATTAGCAAAATTAAAGTAGAGTTGGAATGAAAATAAGAAAAGAAATCAAGAAGTCATGAAACAATGTTAAGAAAGTGCCGGGTCTTTATATTAAACAAGAAGTCGTGAAGATTCTTATGTAATTCTCATATTTAGCAGCCATACTGGCAACCACACAATAGAGCAGTTGCACAGAGAATTCAGAATATGGGATGGAGGGCTGATGGTGGTCTTTGGCTTCTAGTGCATGGCGGTGGACTTTACCTTAGCAAATGCACAGGGGTAAGTAAAAGAGAAGAACTTTGTCATTTTTAAAGAAAAAAAGAAAGAGAGAGTATGTGTAACGTAGATTTGTGTATCTGTATTCTTATCTAATGATGCCTGAATACTAGTATTCTTCATTTTTATTTTTATTTTACTGAGATTGCAAATGCAGGTGCTTTTGGTTTTGGAGGCAACTGGTAGGTACTTGCACCATAGCTGATTAGTTGTGTCTTCACTTTCTACTTGATGTTGAAGGCATTAGCCATCTGCTTGACTCATGAAGTTCTGATTAAGTCAATTTAATTTAAGGCTTAGTTTTAATCTTTCGTTTATAACACCTGAAAGTTTCCACTGTTAGTATCAAATCAACTTGCTGCAAAAGAATAGGCGAAGGTCTCAGACAAGAAGACTGTACAACACATTATATTTTGGATAAATAAACTTAACAGATTCTCAGATCGGCATCATAAGAATAGTTCCATAATCCAGAACCTATGTAGCTACCGATTCATTGTCCTACTAACAGTGTTCTTTCTTCTGTTAGTGACATTCGTAAACCCCTTTTCTTGAATAGATAATGAGTGTGACAAGATCACGCCATTTTTTGGAAAAAAAAAAGTGGTTTTTGGCAGTGATCAACACTCATTTCAGACATTGACATGGCTGTGAGGGAAAAGAAAAATCAATTTATATTCTATTCTATTATTTCAGAAGCATTTATGTAGTATTTATATAGGGCTAGTGCATTTCTTTTTTGTTTAGATATACTAGTCTATCTTATGCATCTGCATGCTAAATAAACTTTTATGTAATAAACATTTTTTTATTTATATTATATCTCTACAAATGTGATGGCCTGTTAGATTTTCTAACATCTATTGACTGAATACCCATGTTTATGTCCAAGTTATATAGATGACCGTTGAAAAGCTAAATTCCGTTCCTTGTTTAAGAGCTAATTGATAGGTTAATAGACCATGAAACTGAGATGAAAAGAAGACCCCTATCACAAACCTTTCCATTGGACAAAAGGGTAACCACAACCCTTTCTACACTCTCTAGCCATGATTTGGTGGGGCTTAATTGAGTTGAAAGAAAATACCATGCAAACTATATCCTCATTAGGAGAAGAAAAAAAAAAGTTAGTTGAACATCTGTTAATTCTACCATTTTCATGCAGGACTGGGCATATTGTCCCTTTGATGCTATTATTCAATGAATTCCTATTAGCCAGTCTAGTTGATGCCTGTTTCCAGTGGAAATGGGTCAACTGACCAGCTGGGGTCCCATCCAATTCTTTAAAGCTACAAGTGTACATCTTTTATGGTTAGTTTCTTCCAAGTTCAAAGGATTGCGTTGGTTGTGCTATCCTAAGATTTTACCTTGTTGACATCTCCTTAGCTCATGCGCTACTTTCAGACTGCAGTGCTATAGATTTTGCTACTTTATATCAGACTATAAATATCTACTTAGCTGACTTGTGTGTGTTGCTGGATAGAGGAATGTTAATTCCATATAGCTTATTGTACCTTTATCACAAAATTGTAACCATGTGGCAGTTCTCGCACTGCACTGAATGGATTGGTGACGGTCTAAAAATCAAGGCGGTTGGACAAATTCTAACCATTTGATTGGAGTAGGCCATGTTTTTTTTTTGGTGAATCATGACTCACAAGGCTGGTCAGTTTGCATCCAAGCACACTAATAAACATTCAGCAGTCTTAATTGTGTATTTCATGATCCCATCTCATTTAGTTAGCATTTGATGCTGACTTTTATTTACCATTTGTTATTTGAACTTTGTCTGGTGATCTTGTTATTCTAATCTTGTTACTATCTAGACTCTCGATGACACATTCTAATCTTGTTACTATCTAGCTTCCTCATATATTACTAGGCATCACAATATCATTTCTTTCTTTTAATTGTAATTCTTCTTTGACTATTTTAGATCAATAAGGGACGTCATCGTATTCAAGGAACGGTTTCAACATGACAATGACGGTAAGCTTAACTCTAAATATCACCTTTATAATAAGAATTTGTGCTCTTTATTGTCTGTTTTTGAATTATAATTTTTTATATAATTGACACCTTTTATCTCGGAATATGATCTATGAAGTAGCATATGAACGCTATCCTTATCAAAATCCACACCTAGGGGAGCACAAATAAGAGGATTGATCTTATCAGTATGGTCGTCATGGATAGAAAATGCTTGCAATGAATGTTTATGAGTACTTGGTAATTTTGGAGTCCTTGGTTAGGGTTTGGGCTGAAAGTACGAGTGTTGGAGCTGACGCTTTCGGAATCCGAACTCATTCTTTTGAAAAATAGAAAAATGGGAATATTAGTAAATATGGATTTTCTTGTTAAGAAGAAAATGGAAGATGGATTGAAAAAATATATAAGAGATTTTTTTTTCTTTTTTCTTCTTCTTTTTTGCTTCAAGAGAGAGACAGAGAGGTGAGAGTGGGGAAATCGAGGGAGATAGTGGGGGAATGAAGTAGCCGCGTGAGATTTGAAAATAGCGAGTGTAGTTTGGTTTGAAAATGACGTTTAACATGCGTGGCATACATTTCTTTTAAGACAGTAATTTGATTTTACTGAAGATAATTGAATTACATAGGCAAGTGTCTAATGTAAGGAACTTCTCTAAAAATGTTATTCTGAATTTATAATATATAACCTATTCTCAAATCTCAAAACCTATAACCTAAACCTAAAACCCAAATGTAAACCCAATCTCGAACCCGAACCCGATTTCCTAAACCTAAACCTTAACGTATTCTCAAATCCCTAAACCTAAACCTACACCTAATCTCAACTCCCTAACCTAAAACCTAAACTCAATTCCCTAAACCTTAACCTATAACCTAACCTAAACTTGAACCTATGACCTACACTTATAACCTAAACCTAAACATATAACTTAAACCTATAACCTTAACAAAAACATAAAACCTAAACCTAAACGTATTCTTATAACCTAAACCTATACTTATAACCTAAACCTATTCTCAAATCCCAAAACCTATAACCTAAACCTTAACCCGAACCCGAACCTAATTTCCTAAACCTAAACCTACACCTATTCTCAATTCCCTAAACCTTAACCTATAACCTAACCTAAACCTAAACCTATAACCTACACTTATAACCTAAACCTAAAACCTTAACCTAAACTTAAAACCTATCTTAAACCTTAACCTAAAACCTATAACTTAAACCTAAACCTAAACCTTAACCTATAACCTAAACTTATAACCTTTACCTAAACTTATTCTCAAATCCCAACTAGAAACAATTTAAGACGACGTTCAGTGATACTTTGTTAAATATGAAATTTATGACCTTTAGTAACTTGGTTAATTAAAAAGAACTACGTATTGGCTTGATCACAATCTAACTTTTTGGGTACGTAGGCAGCCGTTCGTAATGTACTAGAATATCGGTGCAGCCACAAATCTTTTTTCTCCTTTGAATTGTGACAGACTGTATCAGTTGCATTTTTTTCTATCATACAGGTTGTGGCTATCAAAAATATAATATCACATCCTTATAGGAAAACATTTAATGATGTGTACAGGTAAATTCATTTTTCTTACACCTTATATTGTTTCCCAGTTATATTTGTGTTGGTTTCAGAATACAGGTAGCAATAGAAAGTGTTGGCCGATTATGGCTTATAGATAAAGGGATGAGTAACCAACAATACGAATATGGGAGGCCTTCCTCAGGTATCCAGATGCTTTTAGATATAATTATATTGTTTTTAATGTATTAGCTCGAAATTGATGGAGTAGACTCGGATGTGCGTCGGAGCTATCTGGATGTTGAGCTGGGGTCCATGGAAGGTGGGAACCGCTGTTATGACTATGATGAAGCTATTCATTTCCTATGAACAGCGTTGGAGTGGCCTGGCCAGTTGGACAGGCCATATTTATGATTTACTCGAAATTGATGGAGTAGACCCGGATGTGCATCGGAGCTATCCGGATGTTGAGCGGGGGTCCCTGGAAGATGGGAACCACTATTATGACCATGATGAAGCTGTCCATTTCCTATGGACAGCATTGAAAGGGCCTAACCAATTGGAGCAGGTCATGTTTATATCTGTATTTGCAGGGACCACACCCTTAACCTATAACCTAAACCTATTCTTAAATCCCAAAACCTATAACTACAACATAAACCTATAACCTAAACTCAATTCCCTAAACTTTAACCTACAACCTAACCTAAACCTATACTTATAACCTAAACCTATTCTCAAATCCCAAAACTTATAACCTAAACCTTAACCTAAACCTATAACCTATAACCTATAACCTGAACCTATAACCTATTCTCAAATCCCAAAACCTATAGCTATAACCTAAACCTTAACCAAAAACCTATAACCTAACCTAAACCTAAACCTATAACCTTAACTTAAACCAAAACCTATAACCTTAAGCTTAACATATAACCGTAACCTAAACCTAAACCTAAACCTATAACCTATAACCTAAACCTAAACCTAAAACCTAATGTATTCTCAAATCCCTAAACCAAAACCTACACCTAATCGTAATCTCAACTCCCTAACCTAAACCTAAACCTAAACTTGAAAACCCAAACCTAAACCCGATCTCGAACCCGCATCCGATTTCCTAAACCTAAACCTTAACCTATTCTCAATTCCTTAAACCTATAGCTTATAACCTAAACCTAAACCTAAACCTAAATTTATAACTTATAACCTAAACCTAAAACCTAAATGTATTCTTAAATCCTTAAACCTAAACCTACACCTAATCCTAATCTCAACTCCCTAACCTAAACCTAAACCTAAACTTGAAAACCCAAACTTAAACCTGATCAACTCGATTTCCTAAACCTAAACCTTAACCTATTCTCAATGCTCTAAACCTATAGCTTGTAACCTAAACCGAAACCTAACACTAAACCTAAACCTAAACCTATAACCTAAAACCTAAATGTATTCTTAAATCCCTAAACCTAAACCTACACCTAATCCTAATCTCAACTCCCTAACCTAAACATAAACTTAAATTTGAAAACCCAAACCTAAACCCGATCCCGAACCCGAACCCGATTTCCTAAACCTAAACCTTAACCTATTCTCAATTCCCTAAACCTATAGCTTGTAACCTAAACCTAATCCTATAACCTATAACCTAAACCTAAACCTAAAACCTAAAACCTAATGTATTCTCAAATCCCTAAACTTAAACCTACACCTAATCCTAATCTCAACTCCCTAACCTAAACCAAAACGTAAACTTCAAAACCCAAACTTAAACCCGATCCTGAACCCGAACCCGATTTCCTAAACCTAAACATTAACCTATTCTCAATTCCCTAAACCTATAGCTTATAACCTAAACCTAAACCTAAACCAAAACCTAAACCTAAACCTAAACCTAAACCCTAAACCTAAATGTATTCTCAAATCCCTAAACCTAAACCTATACCTAATCATAATCTCAACTCCCTAAACTAAACCTAAACCTAAACTTGAAAACCCAAATCCAAACCCGAACCCGATTTCCTAAACCTGAACCCGATTTCCTAAACCTAAACTTTAACCTATTCTCAATTCCCTAAAGTTATAACCTATAACCTATAACCTATAACCTAAACTTAAACCTAAAACCTAAATGTATTCTCAAATCCCTAAACCTAAACGTACACTTAATCTTAATTTCAACTCCCTAACCTAAACCTAACCCTAAACTTGAAAACCCAAACCTAAACCTGATCTCGAACTAGAACCTGATTTCTTACACTTAAACCTTAACCTATTCTCAATTCCCTAAACAAATAGCTTATAAGCTAAACCTAACCTATAACCTAACCTTAACCTAAACCTATAACCTTAACCTATAACCTAAAACCTAAAACCTAAATGTATTCTCAAATCCCTAAACCTAAACCTACACCTAATCCTAATCTCAACTCCCTACCTAAACCTATACCTAAACTTGAAAACCAAACCTAAACCGATCCCGAACCCGAACCCGATTTCCTAAACCTAAACCTTAACCTATTCTCAATTCCTAAACCTATACTATAACCTAAACCTAAACCTAACCTATAACCTAAACCTAAACCTAAAACCTAAATCTAAACCTAAACCTAACTTGAACCCTAATCCTAACTCCATAACCTAAACCTAAACTAAACTTGAAAGCCAAACCTAAACCCGATCCCAACCGAACCCGATTTCCTAAACCTAAACATTAACCTATTCTCAATTCCCTAAACCACTATAACCTAACCAACCTAAACTACCTAAACCTATAACCTATAACCTAAACCTAACCTAAAACCCAATGTATTCTCAAATCCCTAAACCTAAACCTATACCTAATCATAATCTCAACTCCCTAACCTAAACCTAAACGTAAACTTGAAAACCCAAACCTAAACCCGATCCCGAACCCGAACCCAATTTCTTAAACCTAAACATTAACCTATTCTCAATTCCCTAAACCTATAGCTTATAACCTAAACCTAACCCTAAACCTAAACCTAAACCTAAACCTATAACCTATAACCTATAACGTAAACCTAAAACCTAAATGTATTCTTAAATCCCTAAACCTAAACCTACACCTAATCCTAATCTCAACTCCCTAACCTAAACCTAAACCTAAACTTGAAAACCCAAACCTAAACTTGATCCCGAACCCGAACCCGATTTCCTAAACCTAAACCTTAACCTATTCTCAATTCCCTAAACCTATAGCTTGTAACCTAAACTGAAACTTAAACATAAACCTATAACCTATAACCTAAACTTAAATCTAAAACCTAAATGTATTCTCAAATCCCTAAACCTAAACCTACACTCAATCCTAAACCTGTAACCTATAACCTATAACCTAAACCTAAACCTAAAACCTAAATGTATTCTCAAATCCCTAAACCTAAACCTACACCTAATCCTAATCTCAACTCCCTAACCTAAACCTAAACCTAAACTTGAAAACTCAAACCTAAACCCGATCCCGAACCCGAACCCGATTTCCTAAACCTAAACCTTAACTCTATTCTCAATCCTGGGTGATTACCTTAACCTATTACTAACCTAAACCTAAACCTAAACCTAAAACCTAAACCTAAACCCTCCCCCAACCTTTTCTAAACCTATAACCTATTAATCAGTTGAATATCTTAAACCTAAAACCTAACATATTCTCAACCTACACTAACAACCTAAAACCTAAAATCAACTTAAACCTACACCTAATCTTAATCTCAACAACTTAACCTACACTTAAACTTGAAAACCCAAACTTAAACCCGATCCCGAACCCGAACCCGATTTCCTAAACCTAAACCTTAACCTATTCTCAATCCTTAAATCTATATAGCCTATAATCATAACCTATAACCTAAACCTAAACCTAACGAAAACCTAAACCTTAATCTATTCTCAATTCCCTAAACCTATAGCTTATAACCTAAACCTAAACCTAAACTTAAACTAACCTATAACCTAAACCTAAACCTAAAACCTAAATGTATTCTCAAATCCCTAAACCTAAACCTACACCTAATCCTAACCTCAACTCCCTAACCTAAACCTAAACCTAAACTTGAAAACTTAAACCTAAACCCGATCCCGAACCCGAACCCGATTTTCAAAACCTAAACCTTAATGTATTCTCAAATCCCTAAACCTAAACCTACACCTAATCCTAAACTCAACTACTTAACCTAAACCTAAACCCGATCCCGAACCCGAGCCTGATTTCCTAAACCTAAACTGTAACTTCTCGAAAAAACCCATACAAAGACCCGAGTACCACCTCAAGCAGAAATCACCCAGGACCAAAACCTTTTAGAAATTAGGTTAATACTAGCAAGTGCTAAACTAGAGTGCTTATGAAATTAGCACTAATTGTTTTAAATATGATCTGCAAGACCAAAAATGTGCAGAATCATTAACGCTACATTACCCTGAAATTTAGAATCCATCTCAAAACCCAGTTGCTCTCGAGAGCACACCGAAACTCCGTATCGGACCTAGACCGCACCTCGAAAGTCCGATTACCCCGAAACTATACGGATATGACCGCATTACTGGACTTGACAACCCCCTCAGAAATCAAGTCTTGATTGTGTCTATAAATGCACAACTTGAGCCCGGAGCGAAGAGTGTGAGAAATGTGAAAATATTTAGAAATAAAAATTTGAATTTAAGTAATCTGAGTCGTGTCACTTGCAGGCCAAATATAAGGATTCAGACCGTCAGAATCTGACCCAAATACATCCTTGGATCAGGAGAAATGTCCCACACATGTCGATGTACTTGTGGCTCTGATCGAGTGATCGTGACCGTTGAACTGAAACTGGTCCGCCATGGCTGATCTGTAAATCCGATCGGAACGAAAACTCAGCCTGACCTAGATCCATGGTCAGGGAGCTTAAGTCCGACCGCACGTGGAAAAGGGGCCACCAGAAGTGCTCCGTTGGACCGGAACAGTCCGTATTTGGATATAACCTAAGTATACCTTGGCCCTGGGGCCATTCCCATCAAACCTGGGCCTATATAAGGACCTTAAACCCTCTTCCTCTCATCCCATACGAATTTGATAAAACCCTAGGAGAGAGAGATGGGAAAAGAGAAGGGAAAAGAGAGAAAGTGAGAGTGAGAGTTGGAGATTCTTCCTGGGATTCAATTTCGCTACTCCACGCACTTAGCCACCACTCCTGTGTCGCTATACGGGTGATACCAATCCCGTTCTTAGTAAGAAAACCTAACCCTAATCTTTTTTAGGGTTTTAAATAGTGTAAGTTATGAAATATCTAACCTAATTTATGCTATAGGTTGTCAATCTGCCGTAGACAGAGACTTAGCTTTAAAACTGAGTTCGTTACAAGTCTACCGGCGAAAGGTGCAGACTATAAACGTATAAGTTATGATTTTCAAGGCTTTCAATGTTGGTTAATGGTTTATTATTGACGTGGGTGCAATTTCACATGCCAAATGCGATGTTTGTATCGCGTTTCTGATATATATGAACTATATGGAGTCTAGTGTATTCCATGTATATGTAGAAAGTATCATATGCATATGAAATTTGAACATGTGCTTGCCATGATTAATTGTAGTGTGTTTGTGCTAGTTGTATGTGTAACAACTCCTTGACGAAAGGATTTGCCCTGATACGTGCTATCACCAACATACGTCATGTATGTTGGAATGTGTAGTCTAAGTGTTTGTAGAAATGTCTGAATGAACAAGTGTATAATAAGTTGTACTTTATATGGGTGTTGAGAAGAGATTCTCTACTATCTTAACGATATGTATGATTTCCTCCATGTAATTTACATTCTTTGTCTGTTTTACTTAGACACTGCTTATGTGTGAATTCATGTTTAAGTTGAAATCCATCAAATGCTCACATGCTTGTATGAATGGAATTGTTGATCCATTACTGTTCTGATTAGCTTGTATGATTATCTATTATAATTGAATGTGTTTGGGACTATGAAATAGTCCAAGCAATCGGTAACAGGTTTCGATTTGGTGGTTGAGGTTGTCTCGCCGCATAGGACGTGCTCGATGAATCCGAGCCGTACTTGGGATGTCAGCAGTGGTTAGGCCACATGGAGTGCTCACGCACTTCATGTTTATCAACTCAACGTGCGCTCGTACTATCGAGCTCGTCAAGTAACCCGATTGACCCGGTGTATGTTCACCATGTATGGACGCTACTGCTTGAATCTAAGGTACCAAACTCACCAGTGAAAATTCCTTTAACCTTGGTACCTCGATCCGCTAAGACTCATGAGCCAGACATGGTGGTATGGGACACCGTGGTCGAACTGTCGGCCTACGCTGGGGCGACGAGCCTCCCCGTAGTGACCAGTGAACAACCCAGACTCGTGAGCTGAATACGGTGGTATGAGATACTGTATTCGAGCTGTCGGCCTACACTGATAAGGTGACGAGCCCTTTGTAGTGACCTCGAGCGTACACTAAGACTGCGTAGAGGCGACGAGCCCTTACGTAGCAACAAGAGTACACTGGGCCTGCACTGATAAGGTGACGAGCCCTTTGCAGCGACCTATAACCGTAACATCGTTTGAGATTTACTAGGATTGATGACCCTAGAATGGATCATTATTTGGGAATGGATATAAGGGAGGTACCTTAGCTTCTCAATCCTTCTGTATGAAAGGGACTAATAATAACTCGGTAATCACGCTCATTACATCGCACTGCATGTACCCCGGGTTAAAGAGCACAGAGGGAAGAAAGCATGCCGCGACCGTAAGATGGTGTCGCACGAGGGAGTGTAGGCGAGGGCATGCATCATGCTTTCATTTCATCCTTGCATTATTAAGAGTATGTAGGAATATCTGATATGTCTGCTTTATCATTACTGCTTGACTGAATTGATAACATGTTAACCTTTGCTCTATGGTTCCACTGAGTTGATCACTTACTCCCACGTTCTGGGACGGTGTTCTGAACACCCACCAGACTCTGTCTTAGTTGTAGATGACGATGCAACTCAGGAGGCAGAGCCCGATTACTATGATGATCAGGATGAGTTCTCATATATGCAGTTCTCCGGTGGTTTCGCTTAGGCCATTCGGATCGTTGGGGCTATAGGGCTTATTATTGTAGTTGAACTTTTTTGAACTATTACATGTATATGGTGATTCAGTGATGTATTTATACTCTGGAGACCGATCGTGATCCTTTTGACTCATACACGTCTACATACATTTTTAAGTCTTCCGCTTGCGTTATATGAATTGATCTAGAGTATGAATTACTGTTTTGTTGTAATCCCACTCATGATTAATGCACTAATACAGACAACATTTAATCATCATTAAATATGTTACATAAGTGATGCGTTGGAACTCGTGGGTTGGACTTTTACTCGACCCCCAATTTTCAGGGCGTTACAAGTTGGTATCAGAGCATGATTTGGATTAAACCGGACCTGGGTTATGGACACATTACGTACGCTGACGCATCTAGACCTAGGTGGGTGCGAGAAAAATATAGAGACAAGCTTAAGGTTTCCCGTTTCGCCGATTGGTGAAAGTTACCGAAAACGATCGCCGAGATCGGGTCTGTACACATCCGTGATAGCTTGAGTCAACCCCGGATCATCCCTAGACCATCAATCGATGAGTTTAAACCATGATTTACCCAATCCCAGCCTTCAACAATCGAGAAAAGATGAGGTTACATCAGAAAGTGCTCGAAAGGACCCGAAACGATTCAAAACGGAATCAGGGGCCAAACGAAGCACTTCCAGGGGGACCCAGGGTGGGACCCACACTTTTTTGGGACCCAGGGAGTAGGAGGACCTTGCCCAAATGGTGAGCCCTCACCGGATAGTCCAGCGACCGGCAAGGACCTCGCCCGTTTGGCGAGGCCTCGTCGCCAAACGGGCCTGGCCGGGCAGGCCGACTCCGGCCGACAGGTCCTGGGTGTTGTGGGGCCCACGCACACAGGTGGGGTTGATTAAAACCCCTCCTACGCCACCTCTCCTTCATAAACCACCACCCCAAGCTTTCCTTTTCTCCAAAAATTTCAGATTTTCCATTCAAATCCCTCCTCTAAACGCTCCCTTTCTCATTTTCGTGCAACCCTTGCACCACCCCTTCAAAAACCTTCTACCACCACCGCCAACCCCTTTCCATTCTCTCATTTGAGCTCTTAAACCCTCCATTTGAGTCTCAAATTCGTGTAAACTCACTAACCTATCCTATTCCATCATTTTCCCTCTTTATCCCCTTTCATTTGAGCCTACACATCCCCCTTTTGTAGCTCAAGATTCCAAAACCCAACAATCCATCTTCTAATCTTCCTCATTCCTTCAACTTTCTTCATTCCTTCTCTTTTTAGAACACACAAATACCATTGTGTGCTTCAACGATCTTGCGAGCCCACAACCCATCTTATTCTCACTTTTCCTTCCTTCTCAATGTCTCTTTTTGAGCTTCTAACGACTATTTTCTCTCTTTCCGCTCTCCTTTCTCTTATGGGAAAGAAAAGAGCTCTTGTGAAAGAAGCTGGGTCTAGTCGCCCTACTCATTCGAGGAGACCGAGAGGTGCCGCCGCGAGTACGAGCGTCACTCGGGAGTTTCAGACTAAACGGGATCTTGATCCCCAGGCTCCCATTGGAAGGACTCTGTTGGCGGAGCTGTCGCATGGAGTTTATGAGGGCCGTAGGGTCCTTTTTGAAGCTCATATGGATGCAAGGCTATTTAGGGAATACCTCTTACTCGAGCGCCTAGAAGAGGCTAGGTGGGGTCTGTTATTTGAGGGCGAGTACCGCGCCAATGTGGGCACTGTCCAAGCTTTCTATGCCCACATTCAAGAGCCTACGCTGGAGCCCTTGCAGTTCAAGATTCCTTGTGGAAGAGATCGGAAAGCCACAATTGACGTTGGTTTAGTATCTCGACTTATGAATGTGCCTCTTGGCGAGGTACATGCAAGTAAAAAGAATCTGAGGAGTGCACGTAAAAGAGATCACCGCACACGGACCCTTTGTGGCCAACTAGTTCAGTGGCAACCCAACAATACCCTTCTAGCGACCAATATGACAGGCGACTTCCGTCTACTTCACCACATCTTCACGTTCAACGTCTACCCCAGGTGGAGTAACCGCAGGGAGTGCACGCGCCTGATGGTAGATTTCCTATATCAAGTTGGGCAGGGAGAGAAGTTGTGTGTGCCTACTTATGTTCTGCGACAGATAGTTCTCACTGCACCCTCTAACAGGAGGTCGGATTCACTCTCATTCGGCCGACTCATATGCAAGATTATACATGAGTTTGGCTACAGACTTGGGGCGGAAAAGCCGGTGCCAATCCATTACATCAATGAAGCGACTCTCAATCAGATGGGAATCAGGCCACGGCAACGATAAGCCCGACTTGATGAGAGTGAGGATGAGACAGAGAGCGAAGAGGAAGAGAGTGAGGAAGAAGGGGGAGCTGAAATAGAAGAAGAACAGAGCGAGGGAGAAGGGGGAGCTGAAATAGAAGAAGAGCAGAGCGAGGAAGAAGAGGAGGCCCAGGATACGGATGAGAACTCCCCTCCTACGGCACCGGATCATGGCACTGTTCAAGCTCGCTTAACTCGACTTGAGGAAGGTTAAGTTGTCCTACGACAGGATATAATGGACCTTCGGGGCCTCGTGAAACACAAGTTTAAGAAAGTAACTCGCACTTTGAAGTCCATCCTGTGCTGCCTACAGGATAAGGGTGCCCCTCCTCCGTCGCCAGACTCGAATGTCTAGTCATCCATGTCGTCGCCCTAGTTTATTTTGTTGCTGTCTTAGAGAGTGTGTGTTTTAATGTTGGCTTGTTTTAACGTTTGCAGCTTTACTTGTAATAGCTCATATGCGTTTCCTGTCATGATTCATGTTATGACGTATCTCATGTAATTGTGACAAATTTTGGTAAATGAAATGCATGCGGTCTCTTTTGCTATGAAGTCGTGTGGAATGCTTAAAGGATTGTGTATTGATATGCTACATCTTACGTAAGTTGCACCCTATTTTATATAGGGAATGCCACCTAAGGTCACGCGGAGCACGGCACGCCTCACACTTATTGATTCGATGGACCAGGCACCTCCCCAGAGTGATGGTCGTACGGACCCTGGTTTGGGCCCGGTTCGTGAGACTATGCCTGAGCCTCAGCCTTTTACTGGTCCTACGGTTGGGCCGCCACCCTACACACCACCGATTCGTGATCAAAACTGTGCATCTTCTTCGACGCAGCATGAGCCTCAGTCGGCCCCACCTACTGATAGGTTGGAGCAGTTGATGATGATGATGCACCAGCAGCACCAGCAGCTCTTGACCACTATTGCAGGGGCCCTAGCTCAGGGTGGAAGTGCGACTCCACCTTCACCATCTGTACACCCTGCTGGGACTGTAGGGCCTTCCGCTCAGGATGAGGGTGCGCCTTCACCTGCACCTGCTATATACCCTACGGGGAACTTAGGTATGAGTGGACTCCTCGAGCAATTCTAACGCTTTCGACCTCCTACCTTTATGGGTTCTCACAGACCCGAGGAGGCCGAATATTGGCCAGACCGCATCTCTAAGATGCTGAGGATGCTACACTATACAGAGCAGGAGCAGGTCAAGTTGGCCACCTTTATGTTTGAAAAGTAGGCCAACTTGTGGTGGGATAGTGTCCTGCGGACCGTTGCAGTTGACTATGTATGGACGTGGGCAGCTTTTGAGTTCTGCTTCCATGAGAAATACTATCCCCAGACGTACCGGCACAAGAAGGAGAATGAGTTCTTATACCTTAGACAAGGAGGCATGTCAGTGACAGAGTACAAGCACCGATTTACGGAGTTGGGCAGGTACGTCCCTACAGTACTTGCTGACGCGCAGATGCGGATGTGGCGTTTTTCCGAGGGCCTGCGACCTGATATTCGCTCGAAGATGTGATGTGCTAGCATACCCTCCTATGCCGAGCTAGTACACATGTCTATACGGGTGGAGCAAGATAAGGATCGATTGTCACGTTCTCGTGGGCCTATGATCCCTAGGCCACGACCAGATATGCCGAGCAGGCCATTCCTTAGCAAGAGATCCCGTACCGACTCTCCTCCCAGGATCGCGGCGCCACTAGTTCCGATGAGGCGACTTGGAGTGACATGTACGTATTGTGGGAGACCAGGTCATGCTGTGGAGAGCTGTTTTGCACGCATTAGAGATAGTGGGTTTTCGCCGCCACAGAGAATCGACCGCCCTCGCCCTCAGGCTCTATCGGCTCCACCCCTACAGACAGCACCTGCACATCCTTCCTTCAGGCCCCCTGCACCTCGATTTAGGCCACCTCAGCAACCTATGGTGCCTCAGCCCAATAGATCTCAGCAGGCACGCATTCACGCACTTACAGCGGAAGCGCCTGACACTACAGCTACCATACCTTTGGCCTTCGAGCTCTCCGCCCACGTTGAAGGTACCCCTATATTTCTGTTGGTGGATACGGGATCCACTATATCCGTGATATCATGTTCTGCAGTCCAGCGCTTAGGGCTGAATACGACTCCGATGGTTGGTGTGCGAGTTATAGCAGCACCAGGGACCTTTTCAGATGCTACCAAAATGTGTACGGGTTGTTTGATAGATCTAGGGAGCAGGATAATAAGCATTGACTTGATTGTCACCACACTATACCATTTCGACGTCATCCTTGGTATGGATTGGTTAACTGAAGCGAGAGCCGAGATTGACTGCGAGACCCGTCTAGTGACAGCATACGGACCTGAGGGTAAGCCCTTTACATTTCCCGTGCAGGTCAGTTGCCCTTTTCGAGTTCCTTGTTACGCTTCCTTACTGAAGAATATTGATGGCCTGACACTTAAACATACGCCTGTAGTTCAGGATTTTGCGGAAGTGTTCAGTAAGATATCGGGGCTACCTCCTCGTTGTGAGATTGATTTCACCATTGATCTAGCGCCTGGTGCGACATCTATATCTCTTCCGACTTATCGCATGGCTTCATGTGAAATAGAGGAACTGAGGAAACAGATCGACGATCTGTTAGATGCTGGCTTCATACGGCCGAGTGTATCTCCTTGGGGAGCACCCGTGTTGTTTGTGAAGAAGAAGGATGGGTCACTGTGGTTGTGTATTGATTATCGCGGGTTGAACCAAGTGACGGTGAAGAACAAGTATCCTTTGCCTAGGATAGATGATCTCTTCGATCAGTTGAAAGGGGCGCAGTATTTCACGAAGATCGACTTGCAGTCGGGGAATCACCAGTTGCGCGTAAGGGATGAAGACGTGCAGAAGACGGCTTTCAGGACTTGTTTTGGGCACTATGAATTTCTTATGATGTCGTTTGGTCTTACGAACGCTCCGGCTGTGTTCATGGACTTGATGAACAGAGTATTTCGGTCGTTCCTATACCAATTCGTCATTATGTTTATTGACGACATTCTAATATGCTCCAAGAGTCGGGAGGAACACGAGGAACACCTGCGAGCAGTCTTGGATACTCTGAGGAAGAACCAGTTGTTCGCCCAGTACAAGAAATGCGACTTCTGGAAAGAAGAAGTCAAGTTCTTGGGACATGTGGTGTCCAAGGAAGGGATAGCTGTGGACCTTGCTAAGGTAGCCGCAGTTCAGGACTGGGAGTAGCCCGGTTCGGTTACCGAGGTGGGGAGTTTTCTCGGTCTGGCAGGTTACTATCAATGATTCATTTGGGACTTCTCGAAGATAGCCAAACCTTTGTCTCAGTTGACACGGAAAGATTTGAAGTTTGCTTGGAATGAAAAGGCAGAAGCAGCTTTTCAAGAGCTGAAGGACAGGTTGACGTCCACCCCTGTGCTAGTATTAACAGAGCAAGGGGTCAAGTATGTCGACGCGTCTCGTGTTGGTTTGGGTTGTGTCCTTATGCAAAAGGACATGGTGATTGCATATGCCTCGAGACAATTGAGGAAACACGAGGAGAATTACCCTACGCATGACCTCGAGTTAGCAGCGGTCATATTTTCATTAAAGCTTTTGAGACATTACCTCTACGGAGAGGAGTTCGAGCTCTTTTGCGACCACAAGAGCCTCAAGTATATATTCACTCAACGAGATTTGAATATGAGGCAGCACTGATGGATGGAAACCCTGAAGGACTTCAAGTTCGAAGTCTCTTACCATCCTGGCAAGGCCAACCTTCTAGCAAACGCACTGAGCCGCAAGAAGGCATTGGCTCCATTGATGGTAGCAGAGTGGGACATGGTAGAGTTCGTGCGAGACTTTGAGCAGAAACTCACGGTGGAGGAGCCGTATGAGGGCATCGCACATATTTGAGTACGACCCCTCATTGATGACAGGATCATCGCGGCTCAGACAGACAATGAGCTATTGGCAAAGATGAGAGAATAGGCTAGCAGCTATGAGGACGCCGAATGGAGAGTTAGAACGGATGGAGGCTTACGTTACCGTGGCCGCCTATGCGTCCCGAACCTCCCTGACTTGAGGAAAGAAGTTCTTGAGGCTGCTCACGATTCTAAGATGGCAATGCATCTACGTAGTACGAAGATGTATCGTGACATGAAGAGATCGTACTGGTGGGACAATATGAAGGCTCACATAGCAGATTACGTGTCCCGTTGTCTCACGTGCTAGCAGGTCAAGGCAGAGCATCGCCGACCTCCTGGACTACTTCAGCCCATGCCCATAGCAGAATGGAAGTGAGACTTCATCTCTATGGATTTCATTTCAAGTCTACCGAAGACGAGGAAGGGTTATGATTCCATTTGGGTGATTGTGGACCGGTTGATGAAATCGGCTCATTTCCTCCCTATCAGAGTTTCAAACTCTACAAACGAGTTGGCTAGGTTATACATCAAAGAGATTGTACATCTACATGAAGTTCCTTTAGAGATCATGTCGGACCGAGACACGCGATTTACATCCATTTTCTGGACTCGCATCCAGGAAGCGATGGGTGTAAAGTTAAAGTTCAGTACCGCGTTCCACCCACAGATTGACGGGCAGATGGAATAGGTGAATCAGATTCTAGAAGATATGTTGCGGGCCTGTGTGCTGGATTTCAAGGACAGTTGGGATGACTGTCTTCCCTATGCAGAGTTCGCCTATAATAACAGCTTCCAAGTGAGTATTGGCATGGCTCCTTACAAGGCACTGTATGGCCGCCCGTGCAGAGCACCGCATTGCTGGGCATAGATTGGCGAGAAAAGCTTGATTGGCCCAGAGTTAGTATAGGCGACCTCAGAGAATATCGACATTATCAGGCGCCGACTGCTGATAGTGCAAAGCAGATAGAAGAGCTACGCTGATACGAGACGGCGACCGCTAGAGTTCGAGGTCGGGGACCATGTGTTCCTCAGAGTTTCCCCTATGAAGGGAGTCATTGGGTTTGGCGAGAAGGGGAAGCTTACGCTTCGATTCATTGGCCTATTCCAGATACTTGATCGAGTGGGGGCAGTAGCGTACCGCCTTGCTTTGCCCACACCACTTGCGGGCGTGCATAACATATTTCATGTATCTATGCTGAAGAAATACGTTCCCGATCCTTCCCACATTATCAGATGGGAGTAGGTACAGTTGAGCGAGGACGCTACATATGTACTGCGACCGACGCGTATCCTAGACAGGAAGGAGCAGGTATTGCGTAGTAAGGTCATTCCACTTGTGAAAGTGCTATGGATGCATCACACGAAAGAAAAGGCTACTTGGGAGATAGAAGCCGAGGTTCGAAAGAACTACCCTCAGATTCTCGAGGAGTACGAAAATGTACTAATTTCGAGGACAAAATTTTTCTTTAAGGGGGCTAGATTGTAACGTCTCGGAAAAACCTGTACAAAGACCCGAGTACCACCTCAGGCAGAAATCACCCAGGACCAAAACCTTTTAGAAATTAGGTTAAAACTAGAAAGTTCTAAACTAGAGTGCTTATGAAATTAGCACTAATCACTTTAAATATGATCTGCAAGACCAAAAATGTGCAGAATCATTGACGCTACATTACCCTGAAATCTAGAATCCATCTCAAAACCCAGTTGCTCTCGGGAGCACACCGAAACTCCGTATCGGACCTGGACTGCACGTCGAAAGTCCGATTACCCCGAAACTATACGGATATGACCGCATTACTGGACTTGACAACCCCCTCAGAAATTAAGTCTTGATTGTGTCTAAAAATGCATAACTTGAGCCCGGAGCGAAGAGTGTGAGAAACGTGAAAATATTTAGAAATAAAAATTTGAATTTAAGTAATCTGAGTCGTGTCGCTTGCGGGCCAAATATAAGGATTTAGACCGTCAGAATCTGACCCAAATACACCCTCAGATCAGGAGAAATGTCTCACACATGTCGATGTACTAGTAGCCTTGATCGAGTGACTGTGATCATTGAACTGAAACTAGTCCACCACGGCTGATCTGTAAATCCGATCGAAACGAAAACTCAGCCTGACCTAGATCCATAGTCAGGGATCTTAAGTCCGACTACACGTGGAAAAGGGGCCACTAGAAGTGCTCCGTTGGATCGGAACGGTTCGTATTTGGATATAACCTAAGTATACCTTGGCCCTGGGGCCATTCCCATCAAACCTGGGCCTATATAAGGACCTTAAACCCTCTCCCTCTCACCCCATACGAATTTGACAAAACCCTAGGAGAGAGAGAAGAGAAAAGAGAAGGGAAAAGAGAGAAAGTGAGAGTGAGAGTTGGAGATTCTTCCTGGGATTCGATCCCGCTACTCCACGCACTTAGCCACCACTCCTGTGTCGCTATACGGGCGATACCAATCCCGTTCTTAGGTAAGAAAACCTAACCCTAATCTGTTTTAGGATTTCAGATAGTGTAAGTTATGAAATATCTAACCTAATTTATGCTATAGGTTGCCAATCTGCCATAGACAAAGACTTAGCTTTAAAACTGAGTTCGTTACAAGTCTACCGGCGAAAGGTGCAGACTATAAACGTATAGGTTATGGTTTTCAAGGCTTTCAATGTCAGTTAATGGTTTATTACTGATGTGGGTGCAATTTCACATGCCAAATGCAATGTTTGTATTGCGTTTCTGATATATATGAACTATATGGAGTCTAGTGTATTCCATGTATATGTAGAAAGTATCGTATGCGTATGAAATTTGAACGTGTGCTTGCCATGATTAATTGTCGTGTGTTTGTGCTAGTTGTATGTGTAACAACTCCTTGGCAAAAGGATTTTCCCTAATACGTGTTATCACCAACATACATCATGTATATTGGAATGTGTAGTCTAAGTGTTTGTAGAAATGTCTGAATGAATAAGTGTGTAATAAGTTATACTTTATATGGGTGTTGAGAAGAGATTCTCAACTATCTTAACGATGTGTATGATTTCCTCCATGTAATTTACATTCTCTGTCTGTTTTACTTAGACACTGCTTATGTGTGAATTCATGTTTAAGTTGAAATCCATCAAATGCTCACATGCTTGTATGATTGGAATTGTTGATCCATTACTGTTCTGATTAGCTTGTATAATTATCTGTTATAATTGAATGTGTTTGGGACTATGAAATAGTCCAGGCAATCGGTAACAGGTTCTGACTTGGTGGTTGAGGTTGTCTCGCCACATAGGACGTGATCGATGAATCCGAGCCATACTTGGGATGTAGGCAGTGGTTAGGCCACACGGAGTGCTTACGCACTTCATGTCGATCAACTCAATATGCGCTTGTACTAGTTGAGCTCGTCAAGTAACCCGATTGACCTGATATATGTTCACCATGTATAGACGCTACTGCTTGAATATAAGGTACCAAACTCACTAGTGAAAATCCCTTTAACCTTGGTACCTCGATCCGCTAAGACTCATGAGCCGGACATGGTGGTATGGGACACCGTGGTCGAGCTGTCGGCCTACGCTGGGGCGACGAGCCTCCTCTTAGTGACCAGTGAGCAACCCAGACTCGTGAGTCGAATACGGTGGTATGAGACACTTTATTGGAGCTGTCGGCCTACACTGATAAGGTAACGAGTCCTTTATAGTGACCTCGAGCGTACCCTAAGACTGCGTAGCGGCGACGAACCCTTACGTAGCAACAAGAGTACACTAGGCCTGCACTGATAAGGTGACGAGCCCTTTGTAGCGACCTAGAATCCTAACATCGTATGAGATTTACTAGGATTGACAACCCTAGAATGGATCATTGTTTGGGAATTGATATAAGGGAGGTACCTTAGCTTCCCAATCCTACTGTATGAAAGGGACTAATAATAACTCGGTAATCACGCTCATTACATCTCACTGCATGTGCCCCAGGTTGAAGAGCACAGAGGGAAGAAAGCATGCCGCAACTGTAAGATGGTGTCGCACGAGGGAGTGTAGGCGAAGGCATGCATCATACTTACATTTCATCCTTGCATTAATAAGAGTATCTAGGAATGTTTGATATGTCTGCTTTATCATTACTGCTTGACTGAATTGATAACATGTTAACCTTTGCTCTATGGTTCCACTTAGTTGATCACTCACTCCCACGTTTTGAGACGGTATTTTGAACACCCACCAAACTCTGTCTTAGTTGCAGATGACGATGCAACTTAGGAGGCGGAGCCCGATTACTATGATGATCAGGATGGGTTCTCATATATGCAGTTCTTCGGTGGTTTCGCTTAGGCCATCCAGATTGTTGGGGCTACAGGGTTTATTATTATAGTTGAACTATTTTGAACTATTATATGTATATGGTGACTCAGTAATGTATTCATACTCTGGAGATCGATCGTGATCCTTTTGACTCATGCATATCTATATACATTTTCCAGTCTTCTGCTTGCGTTATATGAATTGATCTGGAGTATGAATTACTGTTTCGGTATAATCTCACTCATGATTAATGCACTAACATAGACAACATTTAATCATCATTAAATATGTTGCATAAGTGATGCGTTGGAACTCGTGGGTTGGACTTTTACTCGACCCCCAATTTTCAGGGCATTACATAAACATTAACCTATTCTCAATTCCCTAAACATATTGCTTATAACCTAAGCCGAAACCTAAACATATACCTTAACCTAAACCTAAACCTAAACTTAAACCTATAACCTAAACCTAAACCTAAAACCTAAATGTATTCTCAAATCCCTAAACCTAAACCTACACCTAATCCTAATCTCAACTCCCTAACCTAAATCTAAACCTAAACTTGAAAACCAAAACCTAAACCCGATCCCAAACCCGAACCCGATTTCCTAAACCTAAACATTAACCTATTCTCAATTCCCTAAACGTATAGCTTATAACCTAAACCTTAACCTAAACCTAAACCTATAACCTATAACCTAAACTTAAACATAAAACCTAAATGTATTCTGAAATCCCTAAACCTAAACCTACACCTAATCCTAATCTCAACTCCCTAACCTAAACCTAAACCTAAACTTGAAAACTCAAATTTAAACCCGATCCCGAACCCGAACCCGTTTTCCTAAACCTAAACCTTAACTTATTCTCAATTCCCTAAACCTTAACCTATAACCTAACCTAAACCTAAACCTATTACCTACACTTATAACCTAAACCTATAACCTAAACCTAAGCCTAAAACCTAAACCTAAACCTAAAATCGAAATGTATTCTCAAATCCTTAAACCTAAACCTACACCTAATCCTAATCTCAACCCCCTAACCTAAACTTAAACCTAAACTTGAAAACCCAAACCTAAACCCGATCCTGAACCCGGACCCAATTTCCTAAACCTAAACCTTAACCTTAACCTATTCTCAATTCCCTAAAGCTATTACCTATATATGTAATGACCCGGGAAATTTTGTGCTTATCTTTCCCTAAGTAGTTGTTTTTGGGGTAATTAGCGCTATACTCGATTGCTTGTGAAATTCGCATCAATCACTTTAAATTCGATCTGCATGACTCAAAACTTGTAGATTAGTTAGCGTTATGTTACTCTGAAATCTGGGATCTATCGCTAAATCCAGTTGTTCTGGGGAATTTTTAGAAGTTTTGGATCGGACCTGGACCGCGCGTCGAAAGTCCGATAGCGATGATCTTAGGCTGTTGCGGTCACTATGTTGGGCTTGACCATCACCTCGAAAATCAAGTCCATGTGATGTTCTGGGTCGATTTAATTGAGTTCGGAGTGAAGAGTGTGAGAACGGTTGAAAATTTATTAAGTTTTTATGAAATCTGAGTCGTGTCGCTTGCGTGACGATTTTAAGCAATCTGACCGTTGGATTCTGACCCAATTTCACCCTCTGATCAGGGAAGGTGGCCCAGGCATGTCCTTTTGCTTGTGGACCTGATCGAGATTCTGTGACCGTTGAATTGAGTGTGGTCCGCCACGGCTGATCTGAAGAGCCGGTCGGTACGAAAACTCAGCTTGACCTAGATCCATGGTCAGTGAGCTTAAGTCCGACCTTTCGTGGTTTTTGGCCCACCAGAAGTGCTTCGTTGGATCGAGAGAGGCTTGCTTTGGTTATAACCTAAGTATACCTTGTCCCTGGGGTTATTTTCGTCAATTTTAGGTCTATTTATTGTCCTTAAACCCTAGCTCTCTTTTCCACACGAATTTTCTCTAACCCTAGCTTGGAAAGAAAGTGGAAAAGAGAGAGATAGTGAGAGAGAAGTTGGTGAATCATCTTGGATTCTTTCCTGTTCTTCTACATCTTTGAACCTTCACTTTGAATCGTTATTCTGACGATTCTGAGTTCATCTTTGGGTAAGTTAACCTAACCCTAATCTGTGTTAGAGCTTAGAATAGTCTTGGTGTCGTTGTATCTCATTTCTATTCTTGCTTTAGGGTATTCTATCGCCGTTGACGAAGACAACTCGTCTAAAATCAGTTCGGTGTTCTTTTCTGGCTTAAGGTGCGGACTTTAAGTGTATAGGTTATGGTTTTCAAGGCTTTCAATCCCAGTTAATGATTTACTCTTGTTATGGATGAGATTTCACATGCCAAATGTTATGTTTACTTTGTGTTCCTGATATGCATGTGTTATATTGAGATTTGTGTATTCTATATGTATGTATAAAGTACCGTATACGTATAAATTATGCACTTATGTTTGCCATGATTATTTGTCATGTATGTATGCTAGATGTATGTGTGATAACTCCTTGGTAAAAGAAATTGTCCAAATGTGTGTATTTCAACATACGTCATGTATGTTGTACTATGTATTCTAAGTGTTTGTAGAAATGCCTGAACGAGCTATAGTGTAACTTATTACTCTATTTGTGGGCGTTGAGAAGTGATTCTCAACACTTCTATTGATGTGTATGATTTCCTCCATGTCAGTTACATTCCTTGTTATTTAATTTTAAGCATTGCTTATGCTTTCATTTATGTTAAGTTGAGTTGATATTCTTCAAATGCTTGAGTACCATATGATTGAAGTTGTTGTTCCATTACTGTTCTACATTTAATGCGAATATCTGTCGTAGTGTAATGTGTTTGGGACTATGAATAGTCTAGGAAATCGGTAATCTACCTTAAGGTTGTGGCTGAGATTGCTTTCGCCACAAAAGACGTGATTAGACGAACCCGAGTCGTATTAGAGTTATCGGCAGTGGTTTGGCCACGCGGAGTGTTTGCGCACTCTATGTCGTTCAACTCAACGTGCGCTCGTGCTAGTCGAGTTCGTCAAGTAACCCGATTGTCCGATGTATGTTCACCATGTATCGACGCTACTGCTTGAATCTAGGGTACCGAACTTACCAGTAAACCATTGTACCTTGATCCGCTAAGACTCATGAGCCGGACATGGTGGTATGGGATACCGTGGTCGAGTTGTCGGCCTACGATAGGGTGACGAGCCTCCGTGAGCAACCGAACTCGTGAGCCGATTATGGTGGTATGGGACACTATATTCGTCTTATCGGCCTATTGGTGGCGAGTCCTTTGTAGTGACCTCGAGCATACTTGGATCTGCATTGAGACGAGCCGAACCGTGGTAATAAAGGTATGAAAGGCGTGCATTGATTGGTGGCCCTGACCTACTACCATATGATCGTATGAGATATCTGGGGTGACGACCCTAGAATGGATCCGTTTGGAAATTGATATAAGGGAGGTACCTTAGCTTCCCAATCCTGTTGTATGAAAGGGACTAATAATAACTCGGTAATCACGCTCATTGCATCGCACTGCATGTGCCCCGGGTTGAAGAGCACAGAGGGAAGAAAGCATGCCGCGACTGTAAGATGGTGTCGCACGAGGGAGTGTAGGTGAAGGCATGCATCATGCTTACATTTCATCCTTGTATTAATAAGAGTATCTATGAATGTCTGATATGTCTGCTTTATCATTACTGCTTGACTGAATTGATAACATGTTAACCTTTGATCTATGGTTCCACTGAGTTGATCACTCACTCCCACGTTCTGGGACGATGTTCTGAACACCCACCAAACTCTGTCTTAATTGCATATGACAATGCGACTCAGGAGGTGGAGCCCGATTACTATGATGATCAGGATAAGTTCTCATATATACAGTTCTTCGGTGGTTTCACTTAGGCCATCCGGATCGTCAGGGCTACAGGATTTATTATTATAGTTGAACTATTTTGAACTATTACATGTATATGGTGACTCAGTGATGTATTCATACTCTAGAGACCAATCGTGATCCTTTTGACTCATACATGTCTATATACATTTTCCAGTCTTCCGCTTGCGTTATATGAATTGATCTGGAGTATGAATTACTGTTTTGGTATAATCTCACTCATGATTAATGCACTAACACAGACAATATTTAATCATTATTAAATATGTTGCATAAGTGATGCGTTGGAACTCGTGGGTTGGACTTTTACTTGACCCCCGATTTTTAGGGCATTACATAAACCTTAACCTATTCTCAATTCCCTAAACATATTGCTTATAACCTAAACCTATACATTAACCTAAACCTAAACCTATAACCTAAACCTAAATGTATTCTCAAATCCCTAAACCTAAACCTACACCTAATCCTAATCTCAACTCCCTAACCTAAATCTAAACCTAAACTTGAAAACCAAAACCTAAACCCGATCTCGAACCCGAACCCGATTTCCTAATCCTAAACATTAACCTATTCTCAATTCCCTAAACGTATAGCTTATAACCTAAACCTAAACCTATAACCTATAACCTAAACCTAAACATAAAACCTAAATGTATTCTCAAATCCCTAAACCTAAACCTACACCTAATCCTAATCTCAACTCCCTAACCTAAACCTAAACCTAAACCTAAACTTGAAAACCCAAACTTAAACCCGATCCCGAACCCGATTTCCTACACCTAAACCTTAACCTATTCTCAATTCCCTAAACCTTAACCTATAACCTAACCTAAACCTAAACCTATTACCTGCACTTATAACCTAAACCTATAACCTAAACCTAAGCTTAAAACCTAAACCTAAACCTAAACCTAAAATCGAAATGTATTCTCAAATCTTTAAACCTAAACCTACACCTAATCCTAATTTCAACTCCCTAACCTAAACTTAAACCTAAACTTGAAAACCCAAACCTAAACCTGATCCCGAACCCGGACCCGATTTCCTAAACCTAAACCTTAACCTTAACCTATTCTCAATTCCCTAAAGCTATAACCTATATACTATAACCTATAATTAAAACCCAAACCTTAACCTAAACCTATAACCTAAACCTTAACCTATAACCTATAACCTAAACTTATAATCTATAACCTAAAACCTAATCCTAAACCTAAACCTATAACCTAAAACCTAAAACCTAAACCTAAACCTATAACCTAAATGTATTATCAAATCCTTAAACCTACACCTACACCTAATCCTAATCTTAACTCCTTAACCTAAACCTAAACCTAAACTTGAAATCTCAAACCTAAACCCGATCCCAAACCCAAACCCAATTGCTGTAATAATGTAGCCCAATCACATGGCAAGAAACAAGAATGTATCCCTTTTAACACATGCCCCTTTTTACAAAGCTTTAATTTTTGTTGTTGTTTCTATTAACTTGAATTGAAACACTTTTTTGCATTATTTGCTTGCATTAGTTTTATTTTAATGATCAGTTTTATTTTTAAAAAGTGCTCACTTTTTTGGAAGAAGTTTATGCAATTCTTCATGATTCTAAATTATAATGTTTTGTTGGTTTAAATTTTTTTTTTTCAAATAAAAGACAAAAAAAATTGTTGCTGATTTTTTTCTTTTTTTTATTTATAATGTTAAACTTATATGTATTTATGTGTGGATGAATGTAATGTGGATAAGATTGTTTGTATTTGGATGGATGTAGTTTATGTTTGGATGAATGTAGTTTATGTTGGATTTACGTAGTTTAGGTTTAGATGGATATGAATGTGAATATGATGAAATATATTATATAACAAGTGTATATCAAGAAGAATACGATGAAATATATTGTAACAGGTGTATATTGATCCTCTCAAATTTGAAAATGTGCTTTGAAGGCTCATAAGGGACGGTCCATGACAGTCCTTTTTAAGGACGGTTTGTGGCCGTCCTTTGAAGGCTCATAAGAGACGGTCCATGACAGTCCTTTTCAAGGACGGTCCATAGCCGTCCTTTGAATGACCATAAGAGACGGTCCATGACCGTCCTTTTAAAGGACAGTCCATAGCCATCCTTTAAAGGCTCATCAGAGACGGTCTTTAAGGACGGTCCATGACTGTCCTTAAAAAGGACTGTCGATGGGTGTCCTTTGGAGGCTCATAAAAGAGGGTCCATGACTGTCCTTTTTTGGTCAATAAGAATGATGGTTTTCGACTGTCCTTTAAGTAATACGACACATCAAAATTTGACGGCTCTTTCCTTTTTGGTCATTTGAGACGGTTTTAGACTGTCCTTTTTTCACAATTTTGGCGTAGTGACAACACCGTTGAAAACAGTAAGAATAACGACACTTACTATTGAAACCTTCCTAGGGTCCACAATGTTTATTTTCCATCCAACCTGTTCATAAGTCCACTCTAACTTGGATGAAGGGAAAACACATGTTCAGCTTGATACAAAACGTGTATAACCCCAGGAAATTTTTACTGGTATATATATATATATATCCCCACCGTTTCCTGTGGTGTGGTCCACTTAAGCTCTAGGTCTTCTTTATTTTTTAGACCATAAACAGTCCACTTAAACAGATATAAGGCTTGAATATAACACATACATCATGGGCCCCACAGAATTTAGTGCTGCAGGAATCCCTTGCAGCACGCAACCCGCATATCCCATTATTGCAAGGTCAGAAATTTATAACTCGCTGAAACGTACAAGCTAACGAATTTTAAAAAGTCAGACCATACATGTGAAGGAGAAACCGTGGCCCACCTCCTTTCAATTTCCGTTGAATCGTAATAGTACAAATACTATTTGTTATTCTTAAACACGATATTTGATAATTCCACACGCTTATGGAGCCACACACATTCACACAGGAGCACACTTGCGAATATGAAACACGTGTGAGAGAGACTTGAGCTTTCTATATAAGATTGGTAATAATGCTTGGATCTTCAACACCAGTATCAGGCAATTCGGCTCTTCAGGTGGGCCGTAAGGTGCAAGTTTAATTCATGATAAAAGGAATTTTTTTTTAGCCATTCATTTGTTTTAAAATGTTGGCCCACCTGAATTGTGAAAGTGCTAGCAAGAAAATCGAAACAGTCTCTCTCACCTAAAGAAAGACTTAAATCTCACACGTCACGTTACGAGACATGTGCCTAGTTGTCTCTGTTCACGGTCCCACAATCGCATGGAATTAACAAACCTATCTTGACACCACTCATCACACAATGACAAATTTAGTGGTCAGGAAATTTCTGAAGAGACTTTAAAATTTAAGGTTTTTTCTAAGGTGTTATCCTAAAAATCTCCTCCAAAATAAATTAATTAAAATATTTATTGAAATTAAATTAGAGGAAAAAAATATGTCAAAAAAGAAAAGACTAAGAGATTTTCCATATTTATTTAGATACATAATCATGAGAATCTCTTCAAATCTTTTATAGATCTCTCATCCCTTTATTATTCAATATTATTATTAAAGAAATAATACAATTTAAAAGTTTTTTTTACAATGTAATCTCTATGGTTTAATAAATTTAAAATTTAATTATTGTCAATGTTTTAAACTTGTAAACAACATAGTTAGTTGATGTCATCGATAGACCACTCGATGCCACCGATAGACCACTCGATGCCATTGAGCAAAGGTTGATGTCATCGACAGGTGTTCAATGCTATCGGAAAAATCTGAAAAATTCATATTTTGTTGCTGGAATATTTTGGCATTTTATTCGATGTCATTGTCATCGAAGGTATTCGGCACCATAGACAGATTATCGATCCCATCGAAATCCCATCAAGTGCGTGCGTAGAATTGTGTAAATGCGGAATTTGTTTCCTATTTCAATAGTGATACTATATGGCACAATATATGTGTGTGTGTGTGTGTGTGTGTGTGTGTGTGTGTGTGTGTGTGTAATTGGAATTTGGGTAGAAGGAGAGGAGTTCCATGCTTTCTAATTTGTTCTTAAGGATTTTAAGGACGTATCTTGGGCTTGTAAAGATGATTCGAGACTTGTTCAAATCAGTAATACTCAATCTCTTGTATTTTTAGTTTTATAGTGCATTACTCATTGCTTTCTTGAAATTGATTTTTCTTGTAAAATTTAGATTGTTTGTGTTTGGACTTGCTTGTGCAATTGGAGTATTTCGCTTGATTTGTTTCAGCGTGCTTCTATGGTTCCCCATCATTAAATATATTTTTTTCCTCGTTAGAAAACCTGACAAATACTCATCCAAGAAGTCACCCGAGTTGATTGGGATCAGTTCTATATGAAACTCAATTGAGTTTTAGGAAAGTGGGTCGAGTTCTTCATTTGTTCTTCCAATATGTTCCGGTGTGGAAAAAAGAAAGCTAAATCAAGTAGTAAACAATAATTGTTGATTGATTTTACTTACTTTTATCGGTAATTTTTCTACACGAACAATAATCATTGATTGATTTTCCATACTTTTATAGAAATTCCAGACCAATTAATATACTTTACTAAAATAATATTACTCCTTCCCATGATTTACTCACACCTTTCAATGCTACATATTACTACAATTTATATATATAAAGATTTGCTTTTTTAATAAAATAAATAAATAAAATTTGATTTTGCTGTACATATCTATATGAAATCCTTTTATATATATATATATATATATATATACCAATATATATATATATATATATATATATATATATATATATATATATATATATATATATATATTCCTTGTAAGCTCTCCCGCTAATTGAGGTATTTCTAGTACTACTCATGTGTATTGACGAGCATGATATGCACAAAAAAATCCCTCATATAGTTGGAAATTTATTGTGGTATAATAGTATTTAAAATGGGTTGAAATCATATGATTTGCTATTTGTAATTATATTTTTATCTAATTTTAACTAAAAAAGTAATTGTAGTAAAAATTTACTAGTCACCTGGTTGACTTGTTGGAGTCTTGACTCATTGGTTGACGAAGCCCAAGTTCTTGGTTTTCTCAAACAATGATTTGTATAATAAATTTCATAAATTTTAGCTATTTATTGGAGTTAATATTGCAAAAAATAATGGTAAAAATACAATACTTTAAAACAGCTGATATTTCGAAAATCTCATGATAATATTTTCATTACATTATCTCAAGATTTTCAAATATTAGTGACATTGGTCCCCCTGGTCATCAAATAGGTGTTTTCCTATCTCTCCCATGTTTCTGTCCGTATGCATAGTATCAACTCCTTTGGAATGTTGGATTATGTGGGATGGAATTGCATTTCTTCCATGTGAATTCCATCCGGCAGTCCTAATAATAGATACCTTGGGATTTCCAATGAATTTTGAAATCTAATATATCTATGGACCTACGTTGATGCATGTGTTTTATCCATGTTGTCCATCAATATGCGCCCTTTATGCATGACATTTGAGTTGCATGTATACAGGAGATTGACATCCATTGTGAAATCTGGTCTGCTGATTACAATTCCACTGAGTGCCTATCTAATACAATTTCATACCATTTTATTCTGCATTCCAAACAGGCTCCTAGGGAAGCTGATTGTATCATATCCCCACCGCGACAGAAATCGGTTTAAGCAATGGCCCACCATAAAGTATGAGTTTTATCCACATTGTTCATCCTTTTTTTCCGGATCATTCATATGTGCCAAAAACATGAGGTAGATATAAGGCTCAAGCGGACAACACCATAGAAAGTAGTGGCGGTAATGAAGCCCACTGTTGAAACCTTCATATGGTCCATTGTGATGTTTATTCATTGTCACTCTGGAAGATTCTCATTGCCAGGGTTGACCAGTTGCCTTTAACGTTTTCTTCGACAATGGATCCAAATAGGGGGGAAAACACAAATGTCACCTTGATCCAAAACTTCTTAACTGTTGAGAAGTTTTTAATGATGGCATTCAATCCCACTGTGTAGTCCCATTGAGTCTTAGATCTGCCTCATTTTTGGGCTTATATCCTAAATGATATGAAAAAATAAATTAATAGCATGGATAAAACCCATACATCAAGGTGTTCCCATAGAGCCCCTGCCTAGAATGATTTTGTCTATGCAAGGCATGATACATTCCCCTTCTGATCATAGGGTTAATACACTGGGGAGGAGATGGATACTGCGGTTTTAATACAGAATTTTTCAGGACGCTACAGTCCATTGAGTACTAGAGGGTATATATGGGTACCCACCAACAGCCTAGCATGGCTAATTTACAACTCATCCAAAATGTTACATGCTGTTAATTTGGCAGTGGATCTTGCCATATACCAACTTTATCAAGGAATGGGCTGTGATCGAGTCTCCTCACCCGGCATTTGGTCCTTAGAGAGGCAATGACCATAAGCTCGATCTTATCAAAAGAAATTTGTTCTTATTAGACAATTGTATACATAATCTAGTCTATGGTGAAGAAAAATACCACAAAACACAAACAATTAAAAAACAAATATGTAGTGAGATAAACCATAGAAAAAGTAATGAATAGAATTGTCTCATGAGTTACATTCTTTTAATGTCAAACATCCACCCTCTTGCTAGTATTGTTGTACCATAATTCTATATGTTCTTACGAGAGCCAATCAAAGAGGGACACATGTAATTTTACATGAGTTGTGTGGTATATTTGAAATTTACAAAGATATTCGAAGAGGATTTTGTGATAATACAGCTTACATCTATCGAACAATGCCACATCATCTACAAAGCAAGGGTGGCCAAGCGGAATATAGTCGAGTCGGTAAGGAAGCATGGAGTGGTTATCTGTACAGGTGGTAAATTAAGAAGAAAAGACTCTAGAAGGTCAGTAATACTAAAATGGTTATAATAACCGTCAGAACGTGAGAAACATCAAAATTGTCAATTTAAGGTTATAAATAGCAAGAAAATTCAGCAGAAGAAGGCGTCTACTACCAACAAAACTAAATCAAATTTATCTTTCAATTAGCTTATAATCCTTAGCATTATCTTTCGTTTACATTCCTTAGTATAATTCATAACAGTAATTAAGTAGCTGTTAACCTTAACTGTAATTCGAGTCTACTCTCATATCCTTGATTTTGCTTTCACTTTGTGCTATCATTTTTTCCCACGATGATTTTTCCATGTAAAATTCATGCTTAATTACTTGTGCATGCTTTATTTACTTTTGTTTATCGTCATGTGATCCAAATTCGGGGTTTGCTTCTGTAGCTTCCCAATAAAATAATCCTTACGATTCTACAATGCACTAAGTAAATCCATGGTTAAAACAATGTTTTCTAGCCATCCATTTGTTTTGGTATGAGGTGGCCCACCAAGGTACGAAATAGCATGACTTGTGAGGTAGAAATCTAATCTGTGTAGCCCACGTATTCCTTGAAGATCATATCTGCACACGTGTTCTATAATCTCAAATCTCACACGCTTTAAATAGCTCATCCTATCCAAGAGATGGAGAGACAGTTTTAAGATATACAGACGGTGCAGAGAAAGAAAGTTTCCCTTGTGAGATCTTGAAAAGGATGTCTAGAAGCAGAAGAAATATTGGACAAGCTAACACCATCAAAATACCAAAATCTAACTTTATCATGGAAATGGACGTGGCGACTTTAAATGCGGACCCCTCTCTCTCTCTCTCTCTCTCTCTCTCTCTCTCTCTCTCTCTCTCTCTATATATATATATATATATATATATATATATAAAATAAGAGTTCATGGCAAAAGCTTTTTACAACTTTAAATGCGGACTTATATGATACATGGTCCATATGTTTAAGTCGGTCACTTAAGTTTTCAGTTTTGACAAATTAGCCCGTCATTCTTCAATGTCCATCAAATCCCACCATCGATGGAGTATGTCTCAAAATCTCCTTCATACAAAGCAGCCTTAACATTCTGATTGTTGCTATCTGAGAGATGGTAGGGAAGAGAAATGTAACAGTCATCTATGTTGAACTGAAAGAGATCATACTAATATTATATTGGTTGGTGGGATTTTATAACATTAGGGAGATTTCGCACATTTTCCATCCATGACAGTACTGCAAAAGGCAAATCGGATGTATTACCAAACCATGGCCCTAGTTAGCCTTATTGTAAAACCCATTGTATATTAATGCGACAACATAGAATGATTCCTTAGGTTAGGAATGTTAGCTCGTCTTCTTCTCATTACAAAAAAAAAATGTCTTTACTGGCGCACTTTTTACCGGTGGCCATTTATAACTGCCGGTGATGATTCCTTAGATTAGGAATGTTAGAACCATGGCCTTTGATTTTATTTACTTTTTATTTTTTGCTTTTTTAAACTTTGGGCTCTTAAGTTTTAAAGCTCAAACATAGAAAAGGTAACTTAACATTAAAGAAACCTAACATGTGTAAGAAAGAAGATTTCATGTAAGACTTTGTTTTTATGCTAAGATAAGATATTCAAGTTTACAAGTAAGAGAATCCAGCTAAGCCATAAAACATGCCGGGCTTCCATCATGTGGAGCTATGATCGAAACCATTCATTATCAAGACCAATTACATAGGGAATATATATTGTGTAACATAATGTTTGGCTTGGTTCAAGGTATGTGGCTTATCTCACTTTTAGTTTATAGTTTTCTAATTGTGCCTTTCATGATTTTAGTTATGAAATTAAGACCATTGATTAAGTTGCTGAAAATTTTAATAAGGTCGGTATCCACCCTTTTGACATTTTGAAGAATTGGTGAAGACATGAACCTAACAATATTTATTTGGACATTTACCAGACATGACGCCTGATGTGAATGGCCAATCACCATCTTAAAATTAGAAAGACGTTAGTTGGGTGTCAAGTAAGGGAAGAATTATTTTATGATACATGATGTAACATTTTGGACATATATTATTGAACATTTTGTCTTCTTTCACATTCTATTTGTAGGCACTTTTAAGGTCATGTATATCTTTCTAATACTGTACCAATTTGTTTCTATTTTTTAAAGCTCTCCAAATCGTGACTGGGACAACAAGGGCTTAAAATGTGGTAGTGGTCCTCTTCATGGCCTCCATTCTTCTGGTAGCCCGCCTTTTGCAAGATGTGATGTGCCCTCTGCTCTCTAGAAATTAGAATGTTATGCATGAAATGATACATGATTCATGACTTAGCATTTACAAAAAAAATAGGTCTTTAGCCACAATTTCTTAGCCTTAGTTGAAAAAATGGAAGCTAAATGTATTTTTTAACCTCGGTTGTTAAGGAATTGAGGCTAAAAGTGTACTTTTTAGTTCCAATTGCATATGAACCGAGGCAAAAAGTCTACTTTTTAGCTTCACTTGCATAGGAACTGACGTTAAAAGTCTACTTTTTAGCCTCAGCTGCATAGGAACCAAGGTGAAAAGCCTGCATAGGAATCAAGGTGAAAAGTCTAATTTTTAGCCTCGGTTGCATAGGAACCGAGGTGAAAAGTCTACATTTTATCCTCAATTACACAGGAATCAATGTAAAAAAGTTTACTTTTAACCTCAGTTGTACAGGAACTGAGGCCAAAAGCTTACATTTTAGCTAGGACCGAGGTGAGAAGTCTACTTTTTACCCTCTACATAAGAACTGAGGCAAAAAGTCTACTTTTTTAACAAAATCGTAGCCAAAAGTCTACTTTTTAGCTTTAGTTGCACAGAAACCAATGCTAAAAGTTTACTATATTAGAAAATATTATAGATGTACTTATGGTAGGCCTTGGGAAGTTTTTAATGGTGAATGTTCAGTCAACATTGCTTCCTATTCTGTAGTCCACGTGAGATTTGTATATACTTAATTTTTATAAATAATTCATAAAATGGGCGGGAAGAATGGATGTGTGGTATAGATATTCAAAAAAAAATATCAAGGTGGGCCCTACGGTAGGGGCAACACCTACTTAGGTGTTACTCGGGCAACACCTAATCTGCTCCCATACTCTAGCAAACTGGGACGGAAGATACGTAAGAACTGATAAAATTGTACACGTTGCACCTGTTGATTAGAATTGAAGTGGCCAAACCTGGGCTACAAATTTAGGTGCGTCATAAATCAAATATAACATATTATAATTTATGTAACTATTGGACTAGGAAACATTTATTGGACGGTTGGAATGAAACATAACCAACAGTCCTGCTTCATAAACAAGTGTCTGCAAATCAGAGGATATATTTGTTCAACTAATATGATTTTCGGAATGTAAGCTCCTTTACAGTGTGTTCCACATTTTAGACGGTTTAATTTAAGTCGAAAAGTTAGAAGTATACGATTTATTAGTGCCAGTGTATCAAGTACCATACGCTACTAGAGAGAAAAAAAATAAAATAAAAACTCCCACTAAAAATTTCACCGCCATTAACATACTGACACGTGTCAGTTACTCCACGAACTGCGTCAACAAGATTAAAACCTCGGGTAAGGCCTAGGCAAAATCGAGTAATCCTCTCTCTCTCTCTCTCTCTCTCTCAAAAGGGGAACGGATTGGCTACTCCCCCTGACACCAGCCAATGGCTGATGGTCGGTGCTATGTGGGCCCCACCATGATGTATGTATTTCATCCATTGCATCCATCTGTTTTTACAGATCATTTTATGGTAAGAGACAAAAAATGAGGTATATCCAAATCTCAAGTGGACCACATTACAGGAAACAGTGTTGAATGAGGTTCGACCATTAAAAACATTTAGGGGGCCATAGATCAAGCTGATATTTGTTTTTTCTCTTCATCTGGGCCTGTATGACCTAATTAACAGATTGGATGTCAAATAAACAGTATATTGGGCCTTAGGAGGATTTTAATGGTTGATATCCAATTACTATTGTTTTCATGTGATGTGATCCACCTGAGAGCTATATCCCTCTAATTTTTTTCATAAAGCAATAAAATGATCTGAAAAAATGGATCAACGGAATGGATGAAACACATACATCAGGGTGGAGCCCACAGAGCACCGACCACCAGCCCCGGAGCTGGTGTCCGGGGGAGTAGCCAATCCGTTTCCCTCAAAAGTCCGTTTTTCTACCTTTCGTTTCTCGCAGCGTTGCGAATCCTGCCGCGAAGGAAAATCTGAAGGAAAAACGATCTGGAAATCAAAATCCAAGCCTCTAATTCTCCTCTTCTAGTGATTATCCATCAGATTCTCTCTGGAACGGTACAAATCCCACGTATTTCCACGAAAAATCCACTTTCGCTGTAGTGATCTAGGGTATTTTCGCAAAATCCCCGTCGAATCATCCTCCTCCATCCTGGATCTGGGTAAATAGGTGCCGAATTCCGTTGTTTGGATTTTCTAGGGTTTGAGATGAGGATATGGACTGGAATTTCATGTCTTAGTGGCTTTTAGGTTTTTGTTTTCCTTTTGGTGGGCGAATTATCTGAAATGCAGACCAAGGAAGGGCAGAGTAATGGAATTTCTCAGTCCTTTTCAGACGATTTGGTCAGTGAGAGAACAATCGATTGGACTATGATGACTTCGTCGATTCTTCTGTTGGCTGCATCATCCGGTGTCAATCACATCGAGCACCACGTCTCAAAGATGGATACGTTGGCTGGCGTTGCTATCAAGTATGGAGTCGAGGTAAATGGATGATATTCTTTTAGATTTCTGCATCAGATTGTTTTTATGTATGATTCTTCAAAGCATTGCATGATCATAGTTTTTTTTTTTCCTGTATATTTGATTCATTGGTGGATTGAATGAAGTACATGCATGTACCCACCATGCACATGGCATGCAGAAACCGGCCGTCCAGATTGTTGGCCCAACATGGATTGAGTAATAGTGTAAAAACCTCATTTTGGTCAGATGATGCTATCCAATTGATGGACATTTTCCCCGTCAGGCCGTGACCTTTCCACCCCCCCCCCCCCCCCCCCCCCCCTCTTTCTGTTGATTGGGTGGTAGGGATTTTCTAATTCATGTGGTTTTTTGGGTTATGCTTGTGTCCAGTGGGCTGGCTAATTAGATCATCTAGATTGAAGTGCATGTATTACCCTTGCATGGTAGATTCATTCGTTGAAACGACCAAAATACCATGGCATACTACCTTGTAATTCATCTTTTGATGAATAATGCATTCGTCTTGATTATAAAATTGTGAGGTTGCTGTTTTGTTTATGAGTTGCTTATACCGTGCTCTCTCAATGCTTGGATAATTCAGGAAGAGAATGAGGTTCACTTTCTACTGAAGAAGCTGAACTTTGATTTGGAAAAGAAACTTGGTTGAACGGTTTTAAGCCGAAGGTTATAAACCATTCTAAATTTAGAAAAAGGGATGGTGTGGATTTCTCACCTCTCATATGGCCACTTGAGTTTTGGATCCACCTCATTTTTGGTCTCATGTCCTAAAGTGATCTCTCAAAATGGATGAACGGTGTAGATTTCTCACAAAAATTACGGTGAGCCCCACCTAGCATCCCCGCATGTGGAACACAAACCATAAACAGTAAAATGCATTGATGGTGTGTTTGAATTCTCATATTTGAGATTGGGCAGAATGGTCACTTAGGTAGATTGCCATTGAGCTTGTTTCTTGACCTACAAGGAACAATCTCAATGGCAATTAGAGGTTGCCTCAGCAGAAAACCCTCTCTGCCCATATTTAGTGGCAATTTGAAAAAAATCTTGTTAGACCAATTGAAAAGAACAATGAAAAAAATAAAATAAAATCTTATCTATCATTGACTTGGCCAAATTGAAAAGAGAAGCTACTGAATTCTCATACCCTGGCTAGACCAATTTATTTTCGGATTCTGATTCTTATACATTGGGTACTGATATTATGTTTATTACTTTGTTTAATACCATTTTTATTTTATTTTTTGGTTTGAAAGGCTGGATTTTCCAAATGTAATCTATCTATACAAAATGGCATGCTTGCTTCTACTATAAAGCCTTCTGCCTTCAAGCCCAGTCTTTTTTTTTTCTGCATAAATTTTTCTTCCTAGCTTCATTTTAGAACTCATTTAACCTGTCAACATGTGGATGTAATGTGCTTTTATTTGAGAATGTGCTTAACTTGCAACTGGAGTTAATCTAAAATCAGCTCAAAATACTTTTCCCCAATTCACTTTCTACTCAATTGCAGTTTTATTTATCTATTTATTTATTTATTTATTTTTATTTTTATTTTTTTTATACCCACATTTGTCTTCTTTTGCTATGGCTTACACTCAATGACAACGTTGTTGATCTCATAATATCTGCGTTCACCATCATGATCTGCACGTTCGGGAAGCTCAGATCACGCACGTCTGCCATTTTAGAAAATCTTAACTTGTCACCTTTATGGGCAGTTTTCTTTTCTCTTTTTAATCATTGTTGCTTAATTTACATAAAATGGATCTGTTTTTAATTTTGGTGTATGCTCGAGTTAGTTCTGTTCCAACTTCCAAGTCACTTGGGAATCTGGACTCTTGGAAAGGTCTTACTCTCATATCTTTTATACAATCACCCTTTTTCTAGAGATGTAAAAATCTGACCTGATCCATTTCTTTCATTGAATATGCCAACTACACAACCTGTTCTCCCACTTACCATTGACTACCATTAACATAATATATGTACCTTACTCTGCCACACATTTGTACTTTTCATGTTAATACAGTCTGTGTTGTAAAATCCCAAATGAGTGGATGGTTGAACCACCACAAAATTGGTAGAGGTCTAGTATAATACGTAAATTCCAATCTTCCAATCTTACAGATATTTGAGAAATCTCTCATCCATGTTTGTTTCCATCAGATTAACTATCTAGATCACCAAACCATGTCCTTTCAACTGTACGGAATAAGGTCATTTGGGCACTATTTCTGTTTTGTGTAGGGCAGGAAACATTGGTGATTGACCATTAAAAACTTCTTGTGGGCCACAAAAGTTTTGGATCAAGCTGATATTTGTACTTTCGCTTCATCTAGGCCTTTGTGGCCTTATCAATAGGTTGGATGGCAAATAAACATTCTGGTGGCGCTCAACAAGTTTTTATTGACAGGTATTCAATCACAATTTCATGTGGTGTGCTCCACTTTAGATATGAAGATACTAATTCATTTTTTCGATCATGCCCTAAAATGAGCTGTCAAAACAAATGGACTGGAGATGTAGGGAAAATACATCACTGTTGGCCCCATAGTTAGGGATCCACTGAAGCTGCATCCGATTAGCTGGAACCACTCTCTCCTTACTTTGCTCTTGTATTTAGTTGCTCTATATGATAGGTGTGGCATTGTCTTTTTAGTTGGGTGCTAGAGGGGTGGATATACAAACTTTTATTTTTTGAAATCAGATATTATATTTCCATCCATATAAAAAGCCAACTCCAAATTGCTGGGAGAAAGGCCTAAGATGATGATGGATAACACGAGAATGTGAAAATCTTCAATGATTAATTATCAGAGTTAAATTGTACAAATGTAATTGAATTACATAGCATTTTTCCTTTAAATATACTAATTGTACAAATGTAATTGAATTACATAGCATTTTTCTTGTATTTAGTTGCTCTATATGATAGGTGTGGCATTGTCCTTTTAGTTGGGTGCTGGAGGGGTGGATATACAGACTTTTATTTTTTGAAATCAGATATTATATTTCCATCCATATAAAAAGCCAACTCCAAATTGCTGGGAGAAAGGCCTAAGATGATGATGGATAACATGAGAATGTGAAAATCTTCGATGATTAATTATCGGAGTTAAATTGTACAAATGTAATTGAATTACATAGCATTTTTCCTTTAAAAATACTAATTGTACAAATGTAATTGAATTACATAGCATTTTTCTTTTAAAAGTACTCTCTCTCTCTCTCTCTCTCTCTCTCTCTCTCTCTCTCTGCCACTTCTATATGACCAGGCTGTTGTTATGGTAATATCTGCTTTGCATTTGAATTTTTAGACCAGTTATGTTATCAATGGGCTGATCTGCTTATGGTTTGGTATCTCCCAGCCTGGGTTAAGCTACCACATCACTTGATGGTACACTGCACTAGGTTAAGGCCCAACTTTTGAAGCTCACTGAAGGTTCTTTGTCTCATAACATGATCTGTCAGACACATGCAGAGCTTGAGACAGTTTAGTTCATGGAACAATGTGTCCACAAATTGAAAGGCTGCTTCGGTTTGAGGAATCTGATGTGGAGGAGATGCTTCGGTTTGAAAATGTCTTTCTAGTAACTTGCCAACTATATTCCCATTAGTATCTCGCACTCGCACCTAACCCCTTCACATGAATGCTAGTTATTGGGCTGCAGTTGTTGTATCAGTACTGATTTTTACTTTTAGCATTATCTTTAGATTTCTGATTTTGAATCCCTATTAGAGTTTTAATTTTTTTTTTTAATTTTTTTTAAAATTTTTTAATTATTTTTATTTTTATTTTTATTTTTTGTTCATGAAACTAGCCAGTCTCATATTATTCTCACTCAAGTTCTTTTTTTTTCTTTTTCTTTTTGTGTGTGTGTGTGTGTGTGTGTGTGTGTGTGTGTGTGTCTTTGTTATTGGCAGTTATGGTGTTATATCTGTACTAGAGGTGACAGATTGACAGCCTCTAACTAGCTGTGGTGTTTTGAGTGAAGGCAATAAATTTGTTAGATTTAGGCAATTGATTCTTTTTCCTGTTTTCTACTGATCAATGCAGAGAGGTTTTGGCTGACTTGAAAGCAGCTGGGGCTACTTGGGTGCAGTTTGATGAGCCAACGCTTGTGCTGGATTTGGACTTTCATCAACTGAAAGCATTTACAGATGCTTATTTACATATGGAAGAGTCCTTATCTGGTCTAAAGGTTATTGTTGAGACCTACTTTGATGATGTGCTGGCCGGAGCATATAAGTCCGTTGGCATTTTATAAGCAATATTGTTAGTTCATCATGATCTGCTTGATTTAGCCTTTCTTCACCATCTTTTTTGACCTGACCCAGTTCACTGACCTGGTTGTAGGACTATCACGTCATTGAAGGGCATCTCGGCTATTGGGTTTGATCTGGTTCGTGGAGAGAAGACCCTTGAATTGATCGAGAGTTTGGGTTTTCCTTCCAACAAGTATCTGTTTGCTGGAGTTGTTGACAGTCGTAACATTTGGGCTAATGATCTCACAACATCCCTTAAGACGTTGAAAGCTCTTGAGAGCAAGGTTGGCAAAGGTATACACATTTCATGAGTTCTAGATTTGTTAGAGATAAGCTATGATTTTGAAATCACTGAATATGTTGTTAACAAAATCAGTAAAATCATCTGTCACAATCTATGTTTACTTATTTTAGCACGGAAATGGTTTCTTAAGTTTGCTCCATTAAGTTGATGCCGTTTTTTTCAGAAAATCAGTTTTAATTTCTAATTTCTTTGGCCGTAGCCGCCTAATTCCTACATATTTTGGGTTTTGTTTTCATGTCTTTGTAACTGTGACTTTTCTAGTCTATCAAAATTGATACCTAAACTTTGCATGGTGCTCATCAATTGCAGAAAATCTTGTAGTTTCCACTTCCTGTTCCCTTCCGCACCCTTGTTAACATCACAATGATCAGCCGGTTCTGACCATTGGATCAAACGCCTATGAAAGGAACAGTAAGGACTGTTTTTGAAATATATTTCAATCAACAATTTCGACCATCTATTTCGTAAAGACAATGATGTATTACCTGCCATTGTAGGGAAGCACTTTGATCAGACCATTCTAACCTTCCCATTCAGGGGTTGGAATTTGGATGGCTATAAACTTAAGTCCAAATTTTGGACAGACAGGATATTCCAATTCGTGTGATCTTTGTGCTATGGACAATTAAGAGTCTGCAATTACAAGACTATAAAACACTCCATCAATTCTAAAATAATTATAATAGGTTTCCAGGTATGTTAATCTTCCTTTTTGCTGCGCACAAAAAAAAAAAGGATCAGAGCAATCTTGTTTTTTTTTTTTTTTGAACCAGGTCTCTAGGCCAAGCTTCCCCATCTGTGAATGCATTTGCAACAGGGTGAGCAATAGCATACAAGATGTTTGAGACCATCAAACGGAAACCAGAGATCAACTCATACGACACAAGTGGAATTGTGTTGGAAGATATCAACAGTGATATAGAATTGAGAGATGTTTGCTTTAGCTACCCTGTAAGACCTGAGATTCATGTACTTTCTAGGTTCTCGTTACATGTTCCAAGTGGCATGACTACGGCTCTAGTTGGAGAGAGCAGCAGTGGGAAGTTGACAATGATCAGCCTGTTGGAGAGGTTCCATGACCCCCAAGCTGGTATAGTGCTCATAGATGGCATCAACTTGAAGAAGCTGCAGCTTGGATGGATCAGAGAGAAGATCGGTCTTGTTAGCCAAGAGCCCATCTTATTCACAACTACTATAAAGGAGAATATCGCATATGGTTAGGCAAGTGCTATATTGGAAAAAATTGCTAATGCTGCAAGGTTCATAGACAAGATGCTACAGGTCATTTGCTTGTATTTTTATTTTATTTTATTTTATTTTTAATTCATACTACTCTCTCAAAGATGTTGTGGGTGGAAGGCTAGGAAAGGAAGACATTTGTAGTTTGTTTTGGTAAATTAATTGTTTTGTTGATATTGTGTTGATTATTGTCTTGATGAATGCCAAATGGGTGAAATATGCACAAGTTCAATCATTTGTTGATAGAGAAATGAGGTTAAATGTGAATTTAGCTTCAGTTAATGCCAACAAAGGCTAAATCCATCTTTAGTCTCAGTTTTGCTTCAGTTACCTAAACTGAGACTACAACTCCTGTGGCTAAAAGCTTTAGACTCGGTTGTTGAGAACTGAGGTTAAAAATAGATTTAGCTTCAATTGGAGGCAACTAAGGCTAAAATTTGAATTTAGTCTCAATTGGAAACAATGGAGGTTAAAATTTTGATTTAGCCTCATTTCGAGAAAGCTAAAGCTAAAAAGGTTTTTTTAGCTTCATTTGAAGAACCGAGGCTATAAAAGTGATTTTACCCTCGGTTGCTAAAATTGAGGCTAAAATCTATAGTCACTGGGGTTTCAACCTCGATTTAGATACCTGAGGCAAAATTGAGGCTAAAAGCTTTAGCGTAAGTTTTTGACCTTTTTAGCAACAGTTTTAAACCGAGGCTAAAGCTCCATTTTCTTGTAGTTATAGATTCCTCAATACTTGTCTTCCTTTTCAATTCCATTTCTACAAAATTTTCAGGTCTTTTAGGACTTTATTACTTTGTTGTTTCATTTCTCCACACCAATATTTCATTTAGTGGTATGGACCATTGCTCTGGTGATTAATTTGGAGGGATTTGAATACGGCGGTGGTTCACTGGAACAAATCTTTCACACACAACCATCAGAACTCACAAAAGTGACTAAAAATGTCTAATTTATGCAATTTAGGCCCCATATGTATTATGAGGGAACAAAGTCTACCAAAGCGTGTAAACATACATGTTCAAGGCAAAGAGTTAATTGTATGATAGCCACCCACATCTGATCAATCTCCTTCTTGGCAATTTCTTAGTGTGAAAATTTCTGGGGATGATTTTTTTATTTTGACGTTTTCTTGCAATGATATTGGGAAAATATCACTAAAAAAAAAGGAATTTTTTGTTTCTATTTTTTCCATATAACCGCCTGTCTGTAGGTCCAATCGCTCAATTTTAAAATATTTAAATTAATAAATTTATGCTTTGCACCGTTAGTCATCGTAACACCCAGGGTCTACTGGTGTTAGTACTTTATATGGTTTAAAATTTATGTTTTTTAAAATAACAAAATTGCCCTCTAAATAAAATCAACCAATTGTTTTCTTTGAAGCCACGAGAGGGCTTCTCTGCTAGGGTTTCTTTTCCCTAAATGTAGGTTTTCTTCGAAGCTACTAGAGGGCTTCTCTGACTCCACATAGTAGCTCTGCTAGGGTTTCTTTTCCCCAAATCTAGGTTTTCTTCGAAGCTACGAGAGGGCTTCTCTCCCTCGGGGATGCCCCTAGGGAGAGAATCCAGAGGCAGAGCTCCCTATAGAGACGCATCTCGCCAAGATATTCGGAACGCCAGTTGGGAAAACAGAGGCAAGTCATCTCTCGAAGGGGTGCCTTTTCTCCTCAACAGGCAAGGAAGAGGGGATCGTCGGACTACAGTCTATTTATGGGGAATGTCCCGTACGAATGCTCTCCGCAAGATCTGCATGTCATCTTTGGGAGATATGGAAAGCTACTAGATGTTTTCGTCCCCGTCCGCCCTAGATCCGACCATCCCAGGGGTTTCACTTTTTCAATACGAGCAAGATGCGAAAGCGGCGATGGACATTCTCAACGGTAGGAGAATAGATGGGAGGGTAGTGACGGTTAACTTTGCAAAACCTAGAGGGCATCCCAAAGCTCAGCCCATAAATCTCAGAGCGGACCCGGCCCCTTTTCCCATTTCCTCCAAACCCACCTATGCTGGAAAGGTTGCTTCAAGCAGACCTGTTTCGAAATTTCAGGGGAACGTCGACGCAGATTTCACCACAGTGGTGGATCCTGGCGCAGTAGCAAGGAAGAGAGAGGAACTCAAGCTAGGTCTGATTGGAACTATGGCAGACCCAAGAATATCCATCCTTTCAGCTGAGTAGGGTTATCAGGGAGCAATGCTTCGGTCTATTAAACTTCATCCGTCCCAGCTTGATTCATGGGCCTAAGATATTTCACATTAAGGCCTTGTTTGGTTTTTTGGCTCAAGTGTAGTTACCTTGTAAATGGGTAATCATTATTTACCAAGGTAATTACCTGCATCTTTCCCAATGTTGACTTGACCCGTTACTTTTTAAGCACTTAAATTGAGGAATTTGTAAAATAAATATGGGGCCTATCATAATGTGTGTGGCTTATCCACACCGCTCATTCATTATGCCAAATGAATTTAAGGCATGAGCCTAAAAATTAGGCAAATCCAAAGGTCAAGTGGACTACATCACACGAAATTATGAGAATTGAATGCCTTCCATTAAAAACTTGTTGAGGCCCTTAGAAATTTTAGATAAGACTTATATTTATATTTTTCACTTATCCATATCCATGTGACCCTATGAACGGGTTAGATGGTGAATAAACCTCAATGTGGGCTCAGTAAAAGAATTAACTTTCAACGGTCGACAAATTAAGTCCATTGTTTCCTTTCATGTGGGCTGTAAGGCCCGTGTCCTAGTCCGTATCGTTCCGTTAGCTTCCGCGGTCCTTCCGATCGAGTTCCGGCAATCCTCGACCCGTATTCGACATTTGCTCGTGATCCTAAACCGGGTCCCGCATACCTAAGTCGGTTCGAACCGAAACCTGTATCTTAGCGATCGCGTCATCGCCGCGGTTCCAACGCCGCGACTCATGCACCGAACCGATACCCAGGCTAGGAGATGTGGGCTTGCATTCATTCTGAAGAAACGCCGCGCGTTACGAATATCGAGGGAATCTCTACGATATGTCCCATCAATCAATGTCAAGTACAAGCCTTACCCAAAGTCCAACAACCCATTCCCACCTTTTCAAAAGTCCACTCTCTCTCCACCTCACCATTCCCTTTTACAATTTTCAAACTCACCCATACCTCTTTTACAAATATTTCAAACTAAACCATACCCTCCCATCCCCTTCCTTACATCATCTCATCCATATCACTCCCATCATCTCACACTCTCTCTCATTTCTCAAATCTCTCAAGCAACTAAAAAAAACTTCATACGTCCAAGCCTCTCCAAGCCTTCCCAAACAACAAGTGTGGCTCACCCTCTCATCTCTCATCCCCACCATCAAAATCCCATCAACCTCCATCAAAGATGAAGGCAAGGAGCTTAGGAGCCTAAGGAAGCAAGAAGAATGAAGAAAGGTGGGTGATCCACCGTTGATTTTAATTTTTGGGCCCACTTCTTGGTGGGACCCATTTTGATGAATGTAACATATCCATGGAGGGCCCATAGTGGCGGGGTCCCTCCCCTCTATCACCGTCTCTCTCTCTCTCTCTCCCTCTCCCTCTTTCGTTGAATGGTGATGATGGTGAAAGGGCGAGTGTGGCCCACCATGAATCACATATTTCATGTGGGACCCATCGGATGAATGTGTTGGATCTACCCCATCTAGCCCATTAGCGGGCCCCGGATGGAAGGAAAAAATAAATATCAGATTGATCTAGGTCAAGTGGGCCATGTTTATGTGGGGCCCACCTTGATTAGAATGATGGGCCACGTCCATGTGGGACCCACCACAATGCATGTGTTTATCCCTACCGTCCAGCACGGGTGTGGCTAACGTGGAGTATGTGCACTGACATGGGTGTGTACTTGCAAGCTAACAAAAAAAAAAAAAAAAGAAGAAAATGGTGGGCCACTTATGCAAGCCCCACCTTGATGCATGTACTTAATTCAAGCCGTCCATCATCTTCCTCAGATCATTTTAGGCGTTGAGCTGAAAAATGAGACTAATCTGGTTTCCTGGAGGGCCATAATATAGAAAACAGTGTTCCTACCATTGAAACACTTCCTGGTGTTTTTGTACATCAAAAATCATCCAATATTGGACTTGATAGGTTTGTATCAAGCCGCAGGGACCAATGGCCGGAGTAGATTTTGTTGATGTGGGCCCCACCTAGGAAAATCTATAGAAAAATAGATTTTTTTTTTTTTTTAAAAAGGAAAATAAAGCAAGGCAGCAGCACCTGCTGCCGCCGCTGTCAGTGGGTGGGCGGACAGACGGGCTGGGCCTCACGGCCCAAGCTGTGGGCCCCACCGTGATGCGTTTCGAACATCAACGCCGTGCATTGAGTGGGCCCTTAGGGTAGTGGCCCCCCACCAAAAAATCAGCCGTATACGGAACTCAGGTGGGTCATACTATCTAAAATCATGTGAGGACATGCCTAAAACATATAAAATCACTCGGTGGGGCCTACCTGAAATTTGGATGCCCTCAGTCAAGTGGGACACACATAATGGGTGGACTGGATTTGTGAACCACATTACGGTGGGCCCTAGGCCCACCCCCAGGTCCACGTGACCTTATAAACATGTTGAATGACAGATAAATATCATGGTGGGCCCAAGGTCCATGTGACCTTATAAATAGTTTGGGTGGCAAATAAATATTATAGTGGGCCCTACCTTGGTCCACGTGACCTTATGAACAGTTGGATAGCAAATAAACGGTATGGTGGGCTCCCAGGTCCACGTGACCTTATGAACAGATTGGATGCAAATAAACAGTACAATGGGCCCAAGGTCCAAGTGACCTTATGAACAGTTTGGATGGTGCCTAAACATTATGGTGGGCCCCAGGTTGGATAGAAAATAAATAGTTTAGCGGGCCCTAGGTCCTTGTGACCTCATTAGCAGGTTGGGTGGAAAATAAACATTATGATGGGCCCCACTTATGTATGTATTATGTCTACACCTTTCATCAGTATGGACCTCCACCATGAAGTATGTGATTTATCTATGCTTTCCATCCCTATGGGACCTACCGTGATGCATGAGTTTCATCCAAACTGTCCAACCATTTTGGAGATTATTTTAAGGCCATGTGTTGAGGTCCATCTTGGTGTATTTGTGGGCCGTCCATTGAGGCCCACTTTGATTTGTATAAGGTCATTTGTTGAGGCCCATCTTAATGTATTTGTGGCCACCCACTGAGGCCCACTTTAATATATATGGGACCATGGTTTGAGGCCCATTTGATGTATTGGAAGCCCATGGTTCGAGGCCCAACGGGATGTACATAAGGCCCATCATATTGTGTTTCCACCATGGTTTAGGTGACGATCTCTATAGCGGGCTATGCCTTGGGAGCAATGATAGTTTGACGTCCACATTGCAAGTACAATGTTGGTTAAATGTCCGCCTTATCACTCTCCCTAAGGCCCATTAATAGGCCCAAACCTGTAGCATATAGGCCGTCTAGGCCCATCTTTGTTTTGATCAGAGCCCATCACCACATGACATGTTTAGTAGAGATTCATGATTCATGATCATACGCATCATATGTATGTCTGATATGATGAGTAACCGATCATAGCATATGCCTTCGGGCGGATTATTTATGGGCTCCCTGATAGGCGGAGTTGCCCTACATGAGCGCGCGGCACGCGCAGGATTGTTGCGTGTTTGGTAGGGTGATTCATGCACTTACATTTGTGTGATCATGATTATTGTATGCCCTAGCGACATCAAGGCCAAAGCTTCCACAGACACATCGTGGGTGGCTGGATTGGATACCGGAAATGTTTAGTTCTAGCATACGGGCGCCATATATGTCCCTGGGTGAAAATTCCTAAACCCGATGATACCAAAGGATGACTCCAATGTCGAGACCGAGTGGATATATAAGCGTATGAGGGCCGAATACCAGGAGGCCGCGTCTCCCACTATGTCGTGGTCGGTTGGAAAGGGGTGTGGCCTTACTCGCCCGAGGGTAGGGGGCAATACTAGACTGAGTTTGACCAACTCGTGAATGGGTCCGCTATTAACGTGCCGGATAGGTATTAGCAGACTATTGGCCAGGCGGATAGTGAGGTTTCTTATGCTCACTTGGACTGTGCGGCTTGGAGAGCGGCAGTGCCATTTGGAGTGTACTAAACTCCGGTGATTATCCAGACTGAGAACCGTACTGATTTGATGCTCTAGAGAGGAGTTGCATTGATATGTAGATGTGGATTGACATGCTTGACTTGCATTATACATCGCATGGTCTTAATATGGCCGATAGCATTTATATTATGCACCGCATAGCCTTGGTACAGCTGATTGCATTCATGTACTCATCAGCATAACTCCGCATTACTCTGTCCTTGCATTCTGAGTACGCTCATATTGCGCACACACTTACACCACTCTCTAAGCTTTTTATAAGCTTATGCACGATTGATGCATGCAGGTGACGCTAGGACGCAGTCGTAGCCTTGTCAGAGTTGGAGTGTGCAGTCGAGCTTTTGGAGTTCCTGTTATTATCGTCATCTTGTATTTTCCTTTTACACGCATTGTACTCAAAAGTTTTTTATCATAGTGGATTTTGTGATGGTGTTCTTGTGGTTATTGTTCGTGGTTATGCTCATTATGAATTCAATTGATATTAGAAATCCTCCTTGTAGGATCCCAGGATCGGAACCTGGTAAATGGGTGCCGGGAGCCGAGAATGGGGTTCTACGGAGGCTGTCAGTGCCGGATTCGGCAATCGGGAATTTTCTGAGTTCGGTTTCCGAGTTCGGGGGGTGACATGGGCCAATTGAACATTAGATCTTTCTAATTTTTTCGGATCAAGCCTCGAAATATTCTAATAAAACAGATGGACGACACGGATATATTATATACATTATGGTGGGGCCTATGGATTTAAGTCAACATTTTTTGACCGATTTTCTAGGTGAAATTACTCACTCATAATTACTTCTTTACAGCAATTTACCTGGATTATGGAAAACCAAACAGGCCCTAATAGGAAATACCTATTTCTTGTTATACCTTCTGTTTTTGTTTGAATTTGTGTTCTAAATATTGGATGGTCATGATGGGCCTGAAAGTGGGCCAGAGCTTGAATTAGTTAGAGAATACAATAAGGGCTTGATGGGCTTTGAGTATGATCTGATCATTAATTCAGAAGAATGAGGCAGTCTCTTGTTTGAGTAGGCTCTAAAAATTGATTAGGTTAGCCTAGTCCATTTACAATCAGGATCCTTTCAAATAATCCAAACCGTTTATAACTTGGGGTTTACCATTATTTGATGGGTTTAGATTTTTCAGGTTCATGCATTTCAACCATCCATTATTTAGTATTTTCTGAAATAGGTCATCCAATTAATACCTTTTAAATTTCTATTAGCATGACCCAAAATGCTTGTCTCCTTTTTGACACGCTCATTAATCTACTTATACTTGATTTTTACTTGTTATTCTTCTTCTTCTTCTTTTCTTTGGTTTTAATTAACACGCACTCACACTCACACTCTATACACACTCAGCACTGACACCAAAATAGGATTTCACCACAATAGGTACTGGAACCCATGACCTCGTGTTGAAACTCTCATGAGTCTACCACCAAAAGTTAATGGTCAGAAAGTAGGAAAGTATGAGTACGTACATGTTCGAAGATAAGAAAGTATGTTTGGTAAATGGCAATACTAGTGGCTAGAAAGTAAGAAAGTATGTTTGGTTTCCAACATCATGTCTTTCTCTTTTTTCTTTCCTTTTAAAATATTTTTTATATTAAAATCTATTACTTATTCATAGAGTAGGGCATCGAGTTGAGTCGGACTGAGTTAGGGCTAACTCGACTCGATCCAGTTTTGAAATAGGCCTGAGCTGAACTTAACCCAACTAGGTACTGTGTCTAGCATGACCAACCCGATCCGAGTCCGGGTCTGGCTTGGACTAATCCGGACTGAGTCCGACCCGATCACAAATACTGAGTCGGGTGCAGCGGTATCCACGGGATGAAATCACAACTCAAAGCCTAGATTCACTTGTCAAAATTGTTGCCTCTCCATTAACTACACGCCTTCTCTGATATGAAACGTTAGATATGAGTTTTTGTTAAATATACATGTACGAGTCGAGTTAGTACTGAGTTGGATTTCGAGTTGAGTCGAGTTAATGGGTGACTTGAACTCAACTCGGTTTGAGTTCAAATTGGATGAAGTCAACTCGATTTGGATCGACTCACCCACTCGGTTCAGATCAAGTTGGAATGAGTCGAGTTTGCCGAGTCAAGTCGTCTCGTGCCCAAATCTACTTATTCAAGTGGGGTTCATCTTTAATATCCATTGTTGGGTCAACCTTTGATGTTGGGCATTTATTCTGTTGGGCCACTTGGGCCCTTTCTCCAATATGAATTGTCCAATGCGTGGGGCCTACCTTCAATGTGGATCGCCACCTTTTGAGGCCCACCTTCGATTTGAGGTACCATAATGCTGGACCATCATGCAGATCCAACTTCGAATTGGGCCATCCATCATGCAGGGCTTGCGTCAAATGTGGGCCATTCATCATTTAGGGCTGAACTGTCCATTGTGCGGGGTCCACCTTGATGTGGGTTGTCCATATCATGTGGGCCTACCATCATTGTTAATTATCCATCAAGTGGGGTCTACTTTCATTGTCCATTTCCCATCATGTGAAGCCCACCTTTTATGTCTAATGTCCGGTATGATAGGTTAGGCTATCGGGCTATCAATAACTAAACTTGTTGATGGTCATGAGTAATTTTTTTTAAAAAGCTTTTTTACTTTTTATTGTCTCTCATCTCTCTATGTGATGAACAGTCCATATTTAAGGTGGGCCGGCTTGATAGATGACGCACATTGAAGGTGGGGCCAACACGATGGATAGTGCACATCAAAGGTGGGCTCCACATGAGGGGCAGTGGACTTAAAGGTGGGCCCCACATGATGGACAATTAACAATGACAGTGGCCCCATGTGATGGATGACCCACATCAAGGTGGGCCCCGCATGATGGATGGTCAACATCATGGTCTGCCACTAAAGATGAATGGGCCACATCTAAGGCTGGCCCTGCATGATGGATGGCCCACATAGAAGGTGGGCCCCACATGATGCTAGCCCACATCGAAAGTGGGCCTCATAAGGTGGTCTACAATGAAGGTAGGCCCCACATGATCGATGGATGATTCACATTGAAGACAAGGCCAAGTTACGCCCATTACAATAAATGGTCAACATCAACATTTGGCCCCATATAATGGACATTGGATATTAAAGATGGACCTAGATGAATAAGAAAGAGATCAGAGGAGATTAAAGTGTAAAAACAGAGAAAATGAACAAAGATAGATTAATAAAAGGGATTTAAAAATTACTTATATAATGTTGGAAAACGAATATACTTTTCTACATTTCCGCTAATTAGTATCTTTGTTTACCAAACAAATTTACTTACCAATGAAGTAGAAACAAAGTTAAGGTACTCACCGGATAAGTAGCTTAAGCAAAATAGCTTACCATCCTAACAAGCCCTTTGGCCCTTTTGGGTACTATATGAGTAAATTTTTTTTATTTTTATTTATTTTATTTATGTTAACAAAATGTTACTTTTTTTTTTTTTTTTTTTAAAGTGACTTATAGCTATTAGTATTAATTTTTTTATTTTTTTATTTTTTCCTTCTTTCACTCTTGGGCCCTGTTTGGTTACTACCAAATAAATTACTTTTTAACTTGTATTAAGTAATTTACCTTTTTCACTTAAATAAGTTTGGTAAGTATAATTGTAAAAGCAACTTATATGCTAAAAGTTATTTATCTTAATAAGTAATCTTTAAAAGTTTTTTTTATGGATGACTTTTCTACTTCTTTCTTTCATTGTCCATGCCAAAGGAGGCTCTCTCTCACATTCCATATCAAAGGAGGCCCCATATGGTGGACTATCCACATTGAAGGTAGGGCTCAAAAGGTGGATGGTCCACATAAAAGGTGGGGCAGCCCACATATGGATGGTCCCTATCAAAGGCTGGTCCATAATGATAAAAAGCCCACATCCAAAGTGGGTTGGTACGACGGACAAGGTGGGGCCAAAATTGAGGGATAATTACTTTTGTTGTTGGAAATCAAGCATATATTTTTTGACACACACACCCCATGGGTCTTGAACCCATGAGTAATGAGTAAGGACCTAACATGTTATCTTTTTTTTTTAAAACACTTTTTGTTGATAAGTATCTAGCTTACCAAATATATGCTTATTGGAAACTATTATAAGTTACTTATGACCCAAGTAGCTTAACCAAATTTACTTATAATCGAAACACTCCTTTAGGGCTCATTTAGATACCACCAAATAAGTAGCTTTTTTTTTTAAAATTCAGATAAGTCAATAAGCTACTTTAAAAAAATTAGGTTACTTTGGTTAAATAACTTAAATAAATAATTTATTTTCTTAAGTTATTTTTTTATTGCTTTTTAACTAATCAAAAGTAACTTAAATCACCCTCATAATGAAGAGTGTGCTCTAATATTAATGAATGGATGTTCCATGCTGCAAAATCCAGTCGTGACGTTTTTGATAAATCCACTCAGTTAACTATTTATTCATCTCATTTTAGGAGGTGGGTCCAAATATGATGTAGATCCAACACTCAAGTGGGCCACTTGACTTACAAATGTGGTATTAAATGCCCACCATTGAATTGCACCCATTGTTGTGTGGCCCACCATGAAGTTTCTTTGAAACTAACCTGTCTATCTCTTTTTCAGCTGATTTTAATTGGTGGGCCAAAATATAATAAAGATCCAAAACTTTCCTTAGACAGGGCAGCTTGAAACAATGTTATTAACCGGAATGGAATAGTTGGTGATGTTTTTTTAGATCCACTCATTCCACTATTTATATATTTATTTATTTTAATTTTTTAATTTTTTTGTTGTGGACCCAAATATGAGACAGATTCAACACTCAAGCAAGCCACACTTGAATAAGTGGCATTGAACCTCTACTGCTGAAATAGTTACGAGACCTACATTGATTTTTTGAAATATTTACTTGTCCACAGGTTTCTCCATATGATCTTATGGGTGGAGGAATAACTTTATGACTAGTTTGGATGTCGTATAATCAATATAGTGGACCCCAAGAAGATTTCAATGGTGGCCATTCAATCTCCATTCTTTCCTTCAATGTAGCCCACTTAAGCTTTGAATCTACCTTATTTTTGTGTCCACCTCCTATTATGATATGGTAAAATGAATGGATGGGATGGATTTCTAAGAAACATCACGGTATGCCTACATAAATGGATATGGGTTTAGCCACCAATCTGCCTCTGGCAAGAGTAGCGGAGCCTGCTAGAAACAAACGGTTGAGTGAGGATCATGATTGTAGACCCACCTTGATATATGTGTTGCATATCCATGCCCTCCATCCATTTTTCTAGCTCATTTTAGGGCAAGAGTCCAGAAATGAAATAGATTCAAATCTCAAGTGGACCACAACATAAGAAATATAATGAATGAATGCGCGCCACTAAAAACTTCTTGGGGCCACAAGTTTTGGAGCAAGCTGGTCTTTGTTTTCCCTTCATCCTGGTCTATGTGACCTTATCAATAAGTTGGATGGCAAATAAATAATACAAGGGGCCCTTGGAGATTTTTAATGGTGAGCATTAATTACCACTGTTTCTCACGGTGTGGTCCACCTGAGATTTGGATCGGGTTCATTATTTGGCCAATATCCTAAAATGAGCAGGCAAAATGGAGGAACGAAGTGAATATCTAATACATATATTAAAGTGGGCCCCACTGTTACAGCATTACCGGACTCAACGTTAGGCTTTTAGCTGAGGTGTTTTAAAAACATACTTACCAAACATGCTTAACATGTTATTAAGTAGAAATCAAGATAAGTTACTGGAGGTATAAGTAGCTTACCATCCAAACATGCCCTTAGCATTTTAACTTTTTACTTCTCTTTCTCTTTCTATATACAATGAATAGTACATGACAAAGGTAGCCTGGCATGATGGACAACCCACATTGAAGCCATATCGAATATGGGGCCCACACAATTGACAATCCTCATCAAAGTTGGGCTCCACATGATAGGTGATAAATATTGAAGATGGGCCCCACATGATGGACATTAACATTGATGGTGGGCCCCACATAATGGATGACCCACATCAAGGTGGGCACATAAAATGGGCAGTCCACATCAAAGATCGGCCCCTAATGATAAATGATTCACATCCATGGTGAGCCTCACATGAGCCTGGCCCACATCAAAGGTGGGGCCCACACGATGGATGGTCTACATCAAAGGTGGGTTCTACATGATGGGTAGTGGATATTGAAGGTGGGCCATAAATGATGGACAATAACATTGATGCTGCCCCTACATCCTAGGTGACCTGTATCAAGGTGGGCCTCATATAAGGACAGCCCACATTGAAAGTTGGCCCCCAATGATGAATGATCCACATCCAAGGTGGGTCCCTCATAATGGACAGCCCACTTCAAAGTTGGGCCCACATGATGGATGACCCACATCCAATATCCGACACAATGGATGGCCCACATTCAAGGTGGGTGGGCCAGCATGATAGATAGCCCACATCAAAGGTGGGCCTGGCGTAGATAGTCCACATTGAAGGTTGGCCCCACATATGAACTTGGGTCATGTAGGGTCGGTTTTAGGTTGAGTACAGAGGCATTCCGGTTGGGTTCTGTCTGGAGTTCTCAGGTCAGGTTGGGTCAACTTAGGTTTGAGTGTGTATGAATTCAGATTGGAATTTGGGTCTGGTTGGTCCTTTTTGAGATTAAGTCTAGCTTGAATCGACACTCAACCCAGCCCAACCCACCCCAGCTGCACCCTCTGTCCTAAGCAAGTGATATATTGGTGGAAAAGATGCCATGGTTACAGATGTTGTGGTGGTTTTGCTTTACTCCATCAGTTTTCTTAGGCTGGGTTTGTCTGCACCAAATATCATGAAATATCAAAATATCACAAAATTTCGTGATATTTGATGCAACCAAACATGGCCTTCATATTAAACATAGTTTCCAAATTGTGAATTATTCATAACTCAAGTAATGTTCGCAGTGTCACATTTTGGGTTGTCAATGGATCCTAAGAAGGTATTAACTTTCAATGGTTGAGGTCTGTTAGGATTACTGTTTTGTGTGGTGTGGTCCATTTGAATTGTGGATTTGTCTATTTTTTTATAGCCATGCCCTAAAATGAACCTGTGGAACAGCTGAACGGCATGGATATAATACATTCATCATGATGGCCCCCACAGTTTTTTGCATATAGAATCACATGAAATTCCATTAAATTTTACATAGGTTTTCAAAACAGTAATTTCTTTAAAAACAAAACAATTGTAAAAGATAATAATGACTCATTTACAAGGGTATTTACAAGTAATTAAGAAAATCAAATAGACTATTACTTTTGTAGAATCAAATAAGTGGCCAGGATTCCACAATCAGATCATAAAACGTGTACATATGCAATAATATCAAACGGACAAAACACAAATAATCAACAGAGATTGGGAACATACCTTGGGCCGTGATTTATTAAAGGTGCATGATACTTTCCTTGTCCCACTAGCTTGAAGATGAACGGATTTGATTGTCAGTCCATGTGTCCCACGGACTCGACACCCTTTATCTAACCTTTTCTCTAATTCTTTTTTCAAATGTGCGTCCATACGTTGTATGCCGGGATGGAAAGGGTCAAAAGTTTCTAATTTATAAGACTACGTATGCTACTCCTATCATTGAAACCAAATATCATTGAACTTTCCTTTCTTATCACATGCTTGCATTTATCTTATGAATTTAGATTACATTTTTTAAAATTAAAAGAGCCCAAGCTTATTTTAAGGGTCTGAAATTGATGCAAGAATGGGCATGATGAGGTTGATCACGGTCTTCCTCAAGGATAATTACTTCAAATCCGCGAAGCTTATCTGGACTCCTTATAGAGACTTCTCATATCCAAGAGCAAAAAGCATGAAAATGTAAATAATATTCATAAAAATTCGTAAATTGTTTGATTGATAAAATAAGCGTGTTTACAACTTTTTAAATAAGGATACCAAGCCTTCAAAGAAGTTTCGGAATTAAACTCCAACTCAAAACTCACTAAAATTTGTAACTTACTATAAATAGTAAATTTATTATTTATAATAAGTGTCCTATATAGCTTAACCATGTTATTCTCCTAATTTTTATAAGCACTTTTGATGTTGGATTCCTATTTGATGGAATCTCGCAAAATTAGCATGGGCAACTTAGTATAACCAGATTGATTGACTAAAGTAACTTTTCCTACCTCAAAATCATATATAGTACATCGAGTAACTCATTATGATTTGCAAGATATGCTTGTCTTGTTGACTTGTACCTTTGATCGAGCTTTTTTCGGTCCATCTTTGCAATGAAAGTACCCACAACCCATTCTATATCACAAAAAGATGTATACATGAACTTGCACAATTGTAGGAGAGGTACAATCTAAAACATTGCACGTGAAGTGATTATTAATTCGCCTTCCCGGTTGATGGAGACTGCTCACTGTGTGCAAGGACAGCATGGCTTAAATGGTTGTCAATTCAACGTGAATGATTTTTATTTTATTGGATGGTGGAGATAAAACTAGCCTTTCAAAATAATTCAAACTATCACTTCCCTCACCTTGAATGTTCCGTTCTCAATTGGGTGGTAAGCAAAGTAGCTGAGCTCTCAACTAACCTTCGTACTAAAATTTGAATGTTCGTTGTATTGATGCCATTTTGTAGTAGCCACAACCTCGCTCACCTACGAGTGATTGCCCACTAAAGTCTTCTTTGCTGTTGATATTTGACAACTCAATATTTGACAACTCGTTGGTATTATTATTACATTGGAAAAAATTTATGAGCCTTGCGTGTATGGTCAATCACATGAGGGTCATTGACTCACAAACATCTCTGCGTGACAAAGTAATTTTAGCTATTAAAATTTAGTTTGATGTCAAAATTTATTATTTTTAATATATTATAATTTTATTTTTTTACAATGATTTAAAAATTTGAAAGAATTTATTTATTTTTACTTTCGTTATGTAAACAGTTTGGATCATGGTATTTACTATTTTAAATAAGTTTGCTATTTTAGAAAAGCTGACTATTTCAAGTTTGTTACTATTGTGGAGATTTTGATGCAGTTTGGCCATCCTCATTTAAGCACATGGGCCCTAGATTATGTGGGTCACTTGTTGAATGGCTACGAAAGTCATATTAGTTGGATGATCTTGGCCATTTAATCTATCACTAGACTAAAACTGAACAAGGCCCACTCATCAGCTGAACCACATATGTATATTCAATATTTCTATTTTTCTCTAATAGACGTTCTCTGTCATGTACGTGGCCCACCCGATGAATGGACTGGACTGATTTTTAGGTCAGGGCATGTTCACGGCGCTGTCCCTATCTGGCCTGGATCTTGCACATTGTATGGTCGAGATAGGGCTGGTACGTTGGGCACGTAGCACTTCTAGGTGCTGTTTGCAACAATGCATCTTGGTGGGCCTAATTCAAAAAGGAAAAAAAAAAAAACGGTGTCAACTGTGGGCCTACCTTTTTGGACGGCTTGGATGTCACAGAAGATTTTGGCATGCGTACCTTGAAGGGATGATGTCATGGGAATGTGCAAACCAGGCTAACTTCTCAACCTTTACATGGAAGGCCTACTCGACCTGGAAGTAGCCACAGGCCCAAGCCCAGCATCGAGCAAGTGGGCTGATTGCCCACAGCCATTCATCAAGTGGCCCAAGTATGTGGGGCTATATGGTCATAAAAAAGACACGTCCACATGTGGTCTAAATAACGTTATAGTGGGGCATTTTGGCATGGCCCACTTGATGAACGGTCCTGATCTTTGGTCTAAATAAATGCAATTTCACCTTCATTGTTTCTATCATAATCTCTCCAATCAGAAAAGATAGTGGGTCATATCTCACATTCGATTGATTTGGATTTGAATTTTGAAATATTGCATTTCTTAAATCTTTATTTTCATTGGGAGATGGCATTAATGGAGTTTGTCACATGGATTGGGACATGATGCTGGACATTTTATGATGAACTGTTGAATCTATTGAATCAGTGCGAAAGCCATCAGTAAAAAATGCAAACAGAAGCAAGATTTTCATAAAAATATATCATTGTAGATAATGTGGCGTCTTCTTATTTCTTTGTGTGGGTTAATTTGGTTTTTGATTCTGACAAGAGGGATCCAGGTAATCCGGACCGCTGGTTTGTTTACTCCCATTGTATATGGACCATGCCCCCAAAAATCTCATCAATGGTAAGGTCATAAACTTTTGATTTCTGGGCTACAATTAGACGGTTGAGAAGAGAAATATGGAAATTCTCCACAGTCAACCGGAAAAAAGTTGCAAGATTGGTTTATGGTCCATCCATGATGGGATGCATCAGATTAAATGGTCTAGATTAGTCAAGAATGGCCCCCACTTATCATTACAGTCAAGCTATTTAAATTAGTTAAGAGAGAATCTACTCTATGTTTGCTCTGTGCACCTGCTTGTGTAATATGTCCATCTAAATGCCAGCAAATGTGCCTAAATGGCACACGAGGCCAAGATTTTAGGGCCTGTTTAGATCTGTCAACCGGAAAATAAGGACGGCGAACCCATCAGATGGGCCAAAGCTAATGAAATGACCAGGTGGCTAAGATAATATTTCCTACATTGTAACCCACCTGACAGCCCACCAGTCTAAATTTTTTGGCCGTGGCCTCTACCCATTGCGACTCATCTTATAGACGGCTAGGATTTGGTACATGTGTATCATGTTGGCCTGAACATACTTGCCACATGCACAGAAATGAGTTTGGTAAACCTTCTATATTAATTATCAAGTACTCATTTCGAACTCCGCATTCAAGCCTACTCAAGAGAGATTAGAAAAACATCGATACTTTAGCAGTGTCTAGTCTGATGGATGACACGGGGTCACTTAGATATTACTTAGAAATTTACATACTTAGGCGTGCAAGTGATTCAAATTAAACTGTCCACGTTGCTTAGATGCTTTGTAAAAAGAGGATGTTAGAATATATTAGGTAATATTTTTGAATTAGATTATTTTTATACTTATCATAATGTGTAATTGTTAGGATCTTTAATATAAATATTTTTAAATATATTCAGTTGTTATTAGAGAAATAATATAAGTTATAGTTTTTAATAGTGTAATCTTTAGGGTTTAATCGGAAAACAAAAGCTACTTATTTAATTATCTAACTATTGAATTAGTAGGCATTTATTGAGCAGTTAAGAAATAAATGAAAAATATCCGATGGCTCTTTTTCAAAGTGTCCTCAAATGAGAGTTCAATATTAATGTGCTATAGGTTTCACAATTTAGAAGGTTTAGCTTGAGTTTATGTGTGAGAGTTTTTAGGGCATGTATTTTTAAGGGCCTTGCACAAAACTTTAGGATCTAGCCTTTCAAAACAAACTAGAATTATGAGGATAATAAAGTAATGAAATAAATTAAAGCATAAACCACACGACACCAGAGAATTTTACATGGAAAACCCTCAAATAGGTAAAAACCACGGGACCTCGTACAAATCAACAATCCACTATAAAGCAGAACGTTACAATCGATCACAAGCACACACCGTTTGAATCAAACCTTCTTCACTCACGCAGGAGTGGATGAACAATAAGAGAATAATGAAAAAACAGAGGGATCTCACTGATCATGAGGACGTAGAAGCGCTGAGACATAAACTGCAACGTAGATCACCTCTACGAGTAGAATCTCCCTTCCACAGGCTTCCTCTCTCTCTCTCTCTCTCTCACCTTTGATAGCCTTAAGCCCTCCTAAAAAACCTTTACAAAACCTTAGAATACCCTTGAATACACCTCAATCCCGTATACACCCCTTTATATAAGAATAGAAATAGGTATAATCAAAATAGAAAATAAATTCCGTAGAATCTACGTTTCCATAATCGCATCTGCGTAACTCTTTGATAATATCGAAGGTCCTTCGATGACAACCTTCGATATCATCTAAGGTCCTTCGATGATATCGAAATAGGACCAAAACTGTCTAGTGACTAGGGGTGAAAAATTCTGACAATTATCGATGATATCGAGGCTAGTTCGATTTCATCGAACCCAGCAATGAGGAGAAAATCCCCATCAAATCTCTCCCTTTTCGACTTAGGAGGAATTCACTTTCTTCAAGCCAACCTGGTTTATACAAACCTCAAACTTGCCCTTGAGCAAAATCTTGGTCATCATGTCTAACCCACTATCATCCATGTGGACCTTCTCAAGCTGTAACACCTTCTGTTCCAAAGTATCCCTGATCCAGTGATACCGAATCTGTATGTGCTTCGACTTGGATTGCTAACTTGGATTCTTGCTCAAGTGTATAACACTTTAAGTATCGCAATAGATCACGTGTTGCTCCTGCTTTAGGCTAAGTTCCTGTAGGAACCTTTTCATCTAAAGCATCTCTTTACATGCCTCTGTGACTGCAATGTACTCGGCCTCTATCGTCGACAATGCTACGACCTTCTGTAGCTTGCTCTACCAAGAAACCGTTCCTCCTGCAAACGTGAACATGAACCCCGATGTAAACTTTCTGGAGTCTATGTCGCCTGCCATATCTGCATCTGTGTAGCCCTCTAACACAAGTTTTCCGTCACCATAGCATAGGCTCAACCTGGATGAGCCTCTTAGATACTGTAATATCCACTTCACTGCTGCCCAATGTTCTTTGCCAGGATTGGCAAGATACGGGCTGACAACACCAACTGCATATGCGATGTCTGAGCGTGTACACACCATATCATATATCAAACTTCCTACTGCTGACACGTAGGGTATCTTGTGCATCTCTTCCACCTCTGCCTTCGTCTTGGGACACTGTCTGTCTCTTAATATGAAGTGACCATCTAGTGGAGTACTGACCAGTTTCGTTGCATTCATATTGAACAGCTATAAGACTTTCTCAATATACTGCTCTTGTGACAGCCAAAGCTTTCTGCTGCTTCTGTCACGAGTTATCTCCATTCTTAGGATCTATTTAGCCGAGCCCAAGTCTTTCATCACAAACGACTTGCCCAACTCCTGTTTCAGCCTGTCTATCTTTTAGATGTCTTTTTCCATGATGAGCATGTCATCATCGTATAATAGCAGAACTAAGAAATCATCATCTGAGAACTTGCGCGTGAACATATAGTGGTCCAACTCTGTTCTGTCATACTCATGCTTCAACATAAACGAGTTGAACTTCTTGTACCATTTCCGTGGAGCTTGTTTCAGCCCATATAAGCTCTTCCTCAGCCTACATACCATATGCTCCTTGCCCTTGACTTCGAACCCCTCTGGCTGGTGCATGTAGATCTCTTCTTCAAGGTCACTATGGAGAAAGACAGTTTAACATCTAACTGCTCTATCTCTAGATCCATGCTAGCCGCCAATCCAAGCAACACCCGTATGGATGTCATCTTCACCAGTGGTGAGAATATCTCCTCGAAGTCTATACATTTCCTTTGACCAAACCCTTTCACCACAAGTCTAGCCTTGAACCTCGTCTGTGAATTCTTCTGCTCAACCTTATTTCTGAACACCCACTTATTGCTCAAAGCCTTCTTACCCTTAGGTAGTTTCATCATATCATAGGTGTGGTTCTTATGCAAGGATTTCATCTCCTCTTTCATAGCTTTTAACCACTCACCCTTATGCTCGTTGGCTAGGGCCTCAGAATAATCTTCTGGCTTTCCCCCATCAGTCAGCATAATGTACTCATGCGGTGAGTACCTCTTGGACGGCTATCTGTCCCTAGATGACCTCCTCACCTGTGGCTCAACAGGTGGATCAAGTGGGGGCTGCTCCCCTGGTCCATCTTCTGAAGAAACTCCCCTATCCTCTACACCTTACTGTATTCCCTCGTCATCAGGTACCATGGGAGGAATAATCGGATCCATGTCCTCTAGCTCACCTGAACTAGGTTGGTTCTTCTTTAGCTTACCAATGTCTTCTATACACTGATCTTCAAAGAAAACCACATCTCTGCTCCTGACGAGCTTCTTCTCGGTAGGATCCCACAATCTGTAACTGAACTTTTCATCACCATACCCTAAGAACACACACTACCTGATCTTCATATCGAGCTTGGACCTCTCGTCCTTTGGTACATGGACAGATGCCCTACATCCAAATACCCTAAGATGACTGTATGATGGATCATGTCCAGTCCACACCTTTTCAGGCAATTCTTCATTCAACGGGGCTGATGGAGACCTGCTTATTAGATACGCTGCTATGTTCATTGCTTTTCCTTAGAACGTCTTGGGCAATTTTGCATGGGATAACATGCATTTGATTCTCTCTACAATGGTGCGATTCATTTGCTCAGCTACACCGTTATACTGGGGGTCTTGGGAACCATCTATTCATGCCGTATACCCAGGGACTTGCAATACTTATGAAAGTCGCCAATGTATTTACCACCATTGTCAGTGCGGATGCACTTTAATGATCTACCTGTCTCTCTCTCGACCATAGTATGAAACAATTTAAACACACCAAAGACCTCGTCCTTGGATTTCAAAGCATAAACCCATACCCTCGTAGATGCATCATCTATAAAAGTGACAAAATACAATGCCCCACCCAAGGTTTTTGTTCTCATAGGATCACAAACATCAGAATAAACTAAATCTAATGCATGTACTTTATTAACATGAGAAGCATATTTAACAAATGAAACTTTATGTTGTTTTCCTGATAAACAATCAATATGGATTTTGAGAGGTGTACCTGTCACATCTAGAAGGAGCTGCTTCCTCGCTAGTAGCTGAATCCCTTTTTCACTCATGTGGCCTAGACGCTTGTGCTACATGTTAATAGTTGAATCTTCCACTGCGTTCAACCCACCCTTGCACACATTAACACTTGCCTTGTAAAGGGTGCAACACTTCTTTCCTCTAGCTGTGATCAATGAACCCTTGATGAGCTTCCAGCGCCTATTAGCAAATTGACTTTCATAGCCATCATCATCCAGCATTCCCGTTGATATCAAGTTAAGGCGAAGCTCTGGGATATGCCTCACATCCATAAGAACTAATGTGCAGCCCACATCGGTCTTCACACAAATATCACCGACCCCTATGATCTTTGATACGCTAAAATTTCTCATCTTCACGGTCCCATAGTTATCTGACTTATAGCTTGTGAAGAAGTCCTTGTGTGAAGTCACATGAAAAGAAGCTCTCAAGTCAATCACTCATTCGGTGTCCTGACTCGTAGCCGTGAGACATACATCGTGATCTTCTAAAAGAATAATTACAATGTCGCCATTTGAAGCTACCGCAGTGGAATCTGATTCATCTTCATTCTCCTTTCCTTTTCCTTTCTTGTCGTTCTTATTCTTACGACATTCATGCTTATAGTGGCCATTCTTGCCACAATTCCAGCATTCAACATCCTTCCTGGTATTCGACTTGCCTCTTGATTTATCTCGGGCCTTCCAGCTCTTCCTGTTCTTTCCTCTCCCTCGTTCCTTTGTCACAAGGGCCTCTTGTTGAGTAGACCCCTGAGACTTCCTCCCTGTCTCCTCATTGAAGAGACAACTGGTTACCTGTTCCATGAATACCTTTCCGTCTGACGCAAAGTTACTTAGAGACACCACTAATGTTTCCCAAATGTCAGGCAATGAACTAAGCAATAACAAAGCCTGCAGTTCATCATCCAGGACTATCTTCATAGCAGAGAACCGGTTCACTATATTGCTGACCTCATTCATGTGCTCGGTCACAAAACCACCATATTTGAACTTGAGATTCACAAGTCATCTTATCAGGAAAATTTCATTATCGGCTGTCTTCCTCTCATACAGCCCTTCCAATTTCAGTCATAGGTTAGTGGCTGAGGTCTCCGTAGACATATGGTGGAATACGTAATCGTCCAATCATTGTCTAATAAACCCTACTGCCTTCCGGTCCATTTTCTTCCAATCATCATTTGTCATATCCTTTGATTTTGCTGATATGCCTTGAATTGAAAAATACAGGTCCTTATAATAAAGCAAGTCTTCCATCTTAGCCTTCCATATGGTCCAATTAGAACCATTGAGGCTGATCATCCTTGATGAGACACCTTCTATAATTCAAAAACCGATCCCACTCCGTTCAATGAACTTAGCTCTGATACCACTTTGTTAGGGACCTTGCACAAAACCTTAGGATCTAGCCTCCCAAAACAAATCAGAATTATGGGGATAATAAAGAAATGAAATAAATCAAAGCATAAACCATATGACACCAGAGAATTTTACGTGAAAAACTCTCAAAGAGGTTAAAACCACGGGACCTCGTCCAAATCAACAATCCACTATAAAGTAGAACATTACAACCGGTCACAAGCACAAATCGCTTGGATCAAACCTTCTTCACTCACGCAGGAGTGGATGAACAATAAGAGAATAATGAAAAAACAGAGGGATCTCACTGATCACGAGGACGTAGAAGCGTTGAGACGTGGACTGCGAAGTAGATCACCTCTACGAGTAGAATCTCCCTTTCACAATCTCTCTCTCTCTCTCTCTCTCTCTCTCTCTCTCTTTCTCTATCTCTCTCTTTCACCTTTGATAGCTCTAAGCCCTCCTAGAAAACCTTTAGGAAATCTTAGAATACCCTGAAATACACCCCAATCCCGCATACACCCCTTTATATAAGAATAGAAAGAGGTATAATAAAAAAGGAAACAAATTCCGTAAAATCTGCGTTTCCGCAATCACATATGCGTAACTCTTCGATGATATCGAAGGTCCTTCGATGACAACCTTCGATATCATCTAAGGTCCTTCGATGATATCGAAACAGGACCAAAACTGTCCAGCGACCAGGGGTGAAAAATCGCGACAATTATTGATGATATCGAAACTAGTTCGATTTCATCGAACCCAGCAATGAGGAGAAAATCCCCATCATGTATATTAAGAACCATACTTTGTTAGAGTATTAAATAACTCTCCTCTAATAATGAGGTTTGGATCCTCTTGGGTGCCGTTTGGTGCTCTTTAAGTGTGTTTAAATAATTTGAGATATTAAAATTGATTTAGTTAATCAAATTCAATGCCTATGAATATACTAAAGAATTTCAATACATTTCAAGTACATGCATTCGGATACAACTTTTGGATTTCAGTGCATTCTAATTACAAACTATCAAATGCATACTTGGATTTCAATTCATGTTGATTATATGATAATTGTAATTTGAGTTTTAATTCATTCCAAATACAAGCTCTGAAACAAGCCTTTCTTGGACTTTATTCTTTTATTTATTATTTATTATTATTATTATTATTTACAAGCATCCAACCACCCCCTATAATTTCTTTACCCGTAAACATTTTACAAATTAAGAATTTTAAAGTCATCCACATGGCTCCTTACATTTCTCAGTCTTCATTTTCTAATCTAATGAGGTTTGGGTATGAGCCAGGTGGGCTCTGACCACATCTAACTCAAACCCATCTTGTAACGTGTCTCAATGCTCCCATCCTCTACACTGTATACAACAGGGTTGTGGGCCGGCAACCGCCTTTCATCGCACCATTCCTTGTCAACTTATACGAAATAAATGCGATTCCCTTCACAGCCGGTGAAGTCTCGATCAGACAGACATTGAGCAATTCACCCCCCAAACATAACAAAACTTCTCCCAAAGAACAACTGGTGTTTGCTCACATCCACCCTGAAAATCATAAAGCTCTTATATTTGTGAAACTAGAACCTCATCGCAACCATCAGCAATTGTCCAGAAGATTCCACCAGATACTTCCTGCCAAACAGGTCCCTTTCAAAGATCGAATATATCGTCGTTATGGTAGGGTGAGGCCCACTCACATCAAGAATCCCAACACACCCAGAAGATGTAACAACATAAATGTTACCGTTGTAGAACATGATGTCCTCCAAATGGGACTAATCACGTAGCTCCACTTGTCATCGTCCCGCCTGCAGAAGGCCAGCCCCGTCCCGACGTTGAAAATGGCAACGACGTAGGGCCCAGCTGTGATGGCCTTGTGCACGAACTTCCCACCAGGCCCGGTGATCAAGAGCATCACACGGTTGTGACCCATCTGATACCTGTACCCAATGGTGCCGGAGTCCTGGCGGATGTCGATGATTTGAGAGAGGGTGGTGAGGCGGGGAAGGGGTGTCTCAGCTCCGGAGAAGGGATTCAAGAGGGATTGGACTCTATTCTACTCTCTTACAACTAAGACGTAAATCTAACTTGGTCATTAGAATATTAAATAAGTTTTTTTTTTTTTTTTTCCCGTTCTCTTTCACATTTTTTTTTTTCCTGGACGAAAAGGTGGGAGCTCACCAAAATTCAGAGTGCATGAGTAACATCAACACGACCACTCCCAAGTGCTCCAACTATAAGTTAGAATGCTCTTAGTTGCACAGGAACACATGATAGTTTGCGATATATCAATCAGGATCGTCCATCGTGTCTTCCCCACACATCACGAGCCATCATGTAAAAATCACAACAATCGGATGATCCGGATCCTTTGAGAGCTCTACACTGGCACATGTTTTCAAAGTATGCATTGTACAGTCATGGTTTTAACAGTAGGCAACCCATTTCCACCTTTACTTATCCTATGGCCTACATGTAGTGCTTTAGATCTGTCTCGTTTTGAGCTGATATCCTGTCTTGGAAAGGTCTAACAGATGTATGGTACGGATTTTGTCATGACATTAAATTACTGGGCCCATGAAGCCTTTGCTTCATGATCTTCGTACTAGACACCCCATGTGAAGTTTGAGGGGACTGCATAAAACAAATGAAAAGACAAAATACTTTGTTGGGTATAAGTTTTTGGCACGTGAAAATTGAACAGTACCTCAGGCAACAATCATATTTTCCAAGTTCTGTGGGCCCTTGTGAATAGGTTGGTTTGCAAATAAATATCATAATGGGCCTTAGGAAGATTTCAACGGTAGACATCATTGTCCCCACTACTTTCTTTGATGTGGTCCGCTTGAGCTTTGGATCTTATGTATTTTTTGAGATCGTGCCCTAAAATGATCTTAAAAATGGATGGACGGTATCGATATAAAATATACATTATGATGGGGCCCACAGAACTTTGCCACGTCAACATAGCACCGGGTGATGTGTTCTACACCATACAATCCGAGTCCGTTTGAATCGTGGTATCATGTGGATGAACATCAAGCTAGTTACAATGCTAATAAGTCCATGTGGTGTGTGTGGGTGTAAGAGTGTATACCTTTAAAAAGTAAAGTAAATAGAAAACATCAACTACATACATTTATCATCTAAATTCATCCCTATGTAGACTTATAAGAGTTTCAACACCAAGTCAAGGGTTTGAGTACCCATGAGTGGTGAATCCCACTATGGCGTGAGTGTGTGGGGTGTGTGTATGATGGGTGTGACTTTGACGATCTTGATCCATCCCTAGCACTAGCACTTGGACAATGGCCGTTAGTTCAAAAAGAAACATGGATGCAATTAGCCACGTTCACGTGGACCACACCTATCTTCATGCATAGACAATCATGTGGACCCCACCCATCTCATGCATAGTCATGCAATGACGTTTATACAGTTGATGAACCAGTTGAAATGGGGTTAAGAAGGGCAGTATTATCATTTGGTAAAGGTAAAACAATGAGAAATGGTAAACCAATAATATATGTGGTCAACCAGAGATAAAATTGACTTTTACATAGCTAAGGATTTCAATCATTTAGTATCCCCTGTTATAAGCAGCTGCATGACCTGTACGAAATATATTATGGGAGAATTTGAGCTGACTCCAATTGGGGTAAGCACGGCTCGGCCAGTTGAGCGCCCACATCAGGGAAAAGGGATGACCGAGCAAGATAAGCCGACTCGTGATCTGGAACGAGCCATACTACTTTGTCCAACTTCTTTTGTAGAGCTTTCACATCAGTTTGGAACCTACAACAAGCTATTACACACCTCCTCCGCCGACTCCAAGTAGGTGCTCATCGACAACATGACTAAACTGTCACAGGAAGGACTCAGATTATAAAGTCAGCTCGGGGAGAGACAAATCCTATAATCGCACTTGGGGCTTAACTCCAATAACGCATGTATGGAGTAATATCCAGAGCACGATATCAGAGTAACTGCCAACTTCAGCGAATGCATCGTTCCCTCTAAATGACATAAGTTGTGCCGAGAATGACGGGCACGATCACTCTCTCCAGAAGGTATAAATAGGAGATTCATTTGCATAGACAAGTACGCAAAATCTCTCACCCAAACCCCCATCTAGACTACTTAGACCCAGATTCCTAGCACAACTTTGGCATCGAAGGGTCCCCTACTCTAGCTAGGGTTTCCTTTGTCTTCCTCCTGTGCAGGCATACAGGGCTCGGCGCGAGTGCTTGGAGCTCGGAGGGGGTAAGCCAGATTTCTGCATCAACATTTTGACGCCATCTGTGGGAAATTAGAACAAAAAACCGCTTTTACTACACTGAGAAGAGAATGACAAGAGGAAAGAAGAAAATGCATACACCAATTGTCCCTGTTGATCCCAAACCATCCACGGCGCGAAACTTAACTTCTGGATTACAAATAGAATCTGCACCAACAGAGCCTACTCAATGATCCAGGAATCGAGGAGGTAGATACCAAGTGTTACAACACTAAATGGAGATGCTGGTCAACGAGGTCAGCCAAATGAGGCAACAGATGAACATGGAGCATCCACCTCTGGACCAGGAGGTAAATGCTCTGACAGTTGCAGAGCATTAGGCCCCTGCAGTGTCTCGAGAAGCCTCATGAGGAGCATCTACTCGGGTCTCGATACGGCCATGACAGCCATCGAACCGAGCCCTGACACATTTCTTGGAGACATCAGCACTGGCCCCTATCGACCTTCGCCACAAATTAACGCGAAAGGACTCCCGAGCTTGACCAAGTTCAGGAGGCAGTAGTTGAGAACAAATATCCCTGTAAGACTTAGCTCGAAGAGCTATGAAGCCAGATCGACACGATGCGTCGGACATATCAAACTCAAGTGCCGACCACCGTGGACGCAATGATGGAGGAAATTGAACCCCTGTTCACTAGCGAAATCATGAACGCAGTGATGCCTCCAAGGTTTCGAATGCCTCCTATCACACCCTACTCAGGCTATGGGGATCCTACTGAGCACATGAAATCCTACTGTTCATGAATGGAACTCCAATCAGCCTCCGGACCCATCATGTGCCGAGCGTTCTCGATAACGCTCACTAGAGTCGCGCGAGGCTGGTATCGACAACTAAAGACGAGGTCTATCGGTTCATTCACCGAGCCAAGTAAGGCGTTCCTCACTCAGTTCATTGTAGGGAAGCAGCGCAAGAAACCCTCTGCACACCTGCTCACCATCAAGCAGAAAGATGAGGAGGCTCTGAAAGAATACATTCTTCGGTTCAATGAAGAAGCAATGCAAGTCAACGATTACTTGGACAAGATGGCTCTGACTGCGATAATCTCCTCCAACTATGGTGGGATGAACCAAGTGAAAAAGTATTCAAATGTCGAGGACTTCTTCAGCTCTTGAAAAGGGACTTATCATGCAGGGAGCTCCTTCGAAGACAAAAAGCGCAAGGATGCCCCTTTGTAGTAGAACGTGCACAAGGACCGAGTAGGAAACCCGAGAGCCGATTTAGCTTGTACACTCCTCTTAACACATCTCCAAAGTAGATCCTCTTGGATATTTGAGACGAAAGGCTATTGCATTGGGCGAGCTGCATGAAGATAGAAGCGGGCCAGCAGGACGAGCGCATATATTGTCACTTTCATCGTAATCATGGGCATAACACTAGTGATTGTGTTGACATGAAAGAGGAGATCGAGACTCTCATTCGCAAGGGTCACTTGTGTCAATACATAGAGGAGGAGAAATAGGCTTGGAAGGATGAGCAGACGAGCAGAGCAATGGATGATGGTACCGAGATCTGGACGATATACGGAGGTCTGTCTGGAGGCGGAGACTCCAACCAAGCTCGAAAAGCTCACGCTCAGAGAACGGACCCTGAGCACTACATCCACTTGGTTAACAGGTCGAAGAAGGAACTCCAAGTGAGCCCGTGTAGTCTTACGTTTATGGAGGATGACGCATGCGGAATTTAGCATCCTCATGATGATAGCTAATCGTAAGGTGTACCGCATCTTGGTCGATACCGGAAGCTCGACCGACGTCTTGTACTCCGAGGCGTTCGACAAGATGGGTATGACAGGTCACGCCTCTAACCTATCTGGACCCCGTTGCACGGCTTCACGGGCGATAAAGTTATCTCAGAAGGGGTAATCTCTCTCCCTGTCATAGCAAGAGAAGGACAGAACCAAATCACCTTGTTGGTGGACTTTCTGGTGGTAAACACACCGTCAACATACAATGTCATCCTTGAACAACCATTTCTTAATTACATGAGGGCGGTGGTATCCACATGCCATTTGATGATGAAATTTCCCATGATCGGAGGGATTAGTTTCCTCCGAGGAGATTAGAGAGAGGCTCAATGCTGTCATGTCATAGTAGTTAGAAATGGCTCAGCAAAACAAGCCCTCACAGTCAACATGCTCGACCCCAGAGAAGATCCTTTGGAGAAGAATTCTCCCATGGAGGATCTCTTTACCATCCCACTTGATGATACCGACCCAACCCGAACGGTCTAGCTCGGATCGTCATTAACCACTGATTGACAAAAACAGATGTTGGAGTTTCTATGGCAACATCGAGACATTTTCACCTGGTCTCATCATGACATGCCAGGTATCACCCCTAAGGTAATGGTCCACAGGTTGAATGTGGACCCGGGACACAAGCCAGTCAAATAAAAGAGAAGAGCCTTCGAGCTCGAGCGGTATTCCGCAATTGCTGACGAGGTTACTAAGCTCCTTGATGAGGTTGCTGGGGCGTTGCACAATCCAAATGGCATCCGTTTGAAAGCAAACGTGCCAAATGTGAACATGGTTTTCTCTTAGTCTTCCAGGCCTATCTCTATTTGGTTATATCCAAAATATCTATCAAAAAAACTATAGAAGGAGTGACCTGCTACACTTTCTAAAACTTGATCAATGAATGGTAGAAGGAAATGGTCATTCTTTATGACCTGGTTCAATTTTCTATAGTCAATGCAAACACGCCAACATGTGGTGACACATGTTGGTATGAGTTCATTATTAGAATTTTACACGATAGTTATTCTGGATTTCTTTGGAACTACTTGAGTTGGACTCACTCAAACACTATCGGATATTAGGTAGATGATTCCCACATCCAACAATTTGATCACCTTATTTTTTACAACTTCCATCATGTTTGAATTGAGGCGCCTTTGAGGTTGTCTAATTGGTTTCTTGTCCTCATTAAGGTGGATCTAATGGGTGTATATGGAAAAGCTTATACCCTTAATATAAAAAATTATCCAACCCAAGGCTCATTTATGGTCCCTTAGAACATTGAACAATTTAATCTCTTGATTCTTGTCTAAAAATAAAGAGATCACCACAGGATAAGTTTTATTTTCACCCAAGTATGTATACTTAAGCTCATTTGGTAGTGGTTTTAGATCAAGCTTTTGAACATTGGTTGCTGATGGCAGAGGTCGCGAGTCCTCGATAGATAGGATTTAAGTGTGCGGTCTTTAATGGTACAAACTAATGTCCTGGGTGGTAGTGCTCTCATTATCATCACAAATTTCAGTAAGCACTTTTTCTAAATCATAATTTTTTAAGTCCTCAAAGACTTGAATTAATTCCTTAGTTAGACTAGGTTCCAATTCCTCTTCTTCTATTAAGCAGTCCATAAAATTCAGCTCATGGATCTCATTATTGTCAATGGGCTGCTTATATAGATTGAAAATATTTAGCTCTAGAGTCATGTTACCAAAAGACAAGTTTATCATTCCATTTCTGCAATTTATGATTGCATTTGAAGTTGGTAGGAGTGGGCGCCTAAAATGATGGGAACTTGAGCACTAGCATTTGCACAAGGTTCAGTGTCTAGTACAATAAAATCTACGGGGAAGTAGAATTTCTCCACTTGGACTAGCACGTCCTCTAAAATTCCCCTTGGTACCTTAATGGAGCAGTCAGCGAGTTGGAGTGTAATCGTGGTTGGTTTAAGCTCGCCTAATCCCATTTATTTGTAAACTGAATAAGGTACTAAGTTGACACTTGCACCTAAATCTAGCAAAGCATGCTCAATTTGAAAATTTCCAATAATAAAAGGAATAATGGGACTTCCCGAGTATTCGTATTTAGGTACGACCCTTTGTTGAATGATAGCGCTCACTTTCTCAGTAAGGAAATCCTTCTTGTGCACAGTTAATTTCCTCTTTATAGTGCACAAGTTCTTGAGATATTTAGCATATGATGGAATTTATCTAATGACATCAAGTAGATGAATATTGACTGTAACCTTTTGAAGCACATCCAACACCTCTTGATATTTCACGGGGATAGTCGGGTTTTGAAGTCTAGATGGGAATGGAACTGGAGGCTCATGTGACTTAGTCTCTTTATCATTTTGTTGTTGCAACTCTTGAACCATAGCCGGTTCATCATTTTATTGAGATGGTGGCTCATCTTCCGGTATTTCTATAGGTTGCATTATCTTGTTATTGATCTCTTTTCCACTTCTCAAGTGATGATGGCCTTAGCTTGTTCATGATGTAGCTCACTTGGATTTGAGTCTCTAATAAAATGTGTGTTTCTAGAGTTTGGTACATGTTGAGAAGGAAGGGTGCTTTTTTTTTTCCTAGCGTTTAGTTGATTCTCAATTCTAGCCATAACCGTCTTTAATTTCTGATTTGATTGGATTAGATACTGATTCATTTGAGCTTGAGAATTCATAAATGCGGTCAATGCATCCTTCACAAATGATCGCTTTGGTGGGGGCACATATGGTGCATTGTTAGATGCCCCAAAGAAGTTTTATGGAGGCATTTGAAGTATATTGGGCGCATTAATTTGTGGTCCATTCCTCCAACTAAGATTAGGATGGTTACGTCAATTTGGATTATACGTGTTTCACATTGATTGCATAACTGACTTTTGGTAGTTACTTATAACATTTGCTTGCCCATGTTCATGCATGATATCTTGTACAACTAGGATTGTTTGCCAATCATTTATCTCATGGTCTGCACTACCACAAATGCTATAAAAATTACCTAAGGAAGTGTTTGCTTTAACCATATCAACCTTCTTAATTTCAAAGGCTTCGACCTTTTTAGCTAATTCAGCGAATTTTACATTAAGGTCGTCTTCCTCTTTTAGGACATACATCTTCGTTTTCTCTCTAGGAATGGGTCTAGTTTGGTCTGGTTTAGTAGAGACATACCATGCCTGTGTATTCTCTGCTAACATGTTTATAAAATCCCAAGCCTCATTATGATCTTTTTTAAGAAAGTTTCTACCACACATCATCTCTATGAACTAACGGGTATCCATAGTGAGCCTCTTTCGGAACGCATCAATTACGTGTCATGGTTCATAACCATGATGTGGACAAGTAAGTAGAAGGTCTTTGAAGCACTCCTAAGCTCAGAAAAATAGTTCATTCCCCTTTTGGGAGAATGGCATGATTTCTTGTTTTAGTGCATTTGTTTTGTGCTCGGGAAAGAACTTTTTCAAAAACTCTCTACTTAAGGCTTGCTATGTAGTGATGGTATGAGGTCTTAGAGAGTTGAGTCATGCTTTGGCCCGATCATTTAGAGAAAATGAGAATAACCTAAGCTTAAGTGCATCCCTATTGCCATTGTTTACTTGTAATATTGCAATCACTTCCTCAAAGTCCTTGAGATGTAAATAAGGGCTTTCAGAATCCAAGCCATGAAATTTAGGGATCAAATGAATCACACCTGGTTTAAAATCAACGTTCCCTGTGTGATCAAGGAACACAACGCAAGATGGTAAAGTTGATCTCTCAGGGTGTAAATATTCACGTAAAGTACGTGGTTGGTTTAACACATTCATATGAACTTCATTTTCATCCTCAAGAGGAGGATTGAGTTGATTTTCTCTGTTTTGATTTATAGTTGGATCTGACAGATTTGGATTTGGATCATCAAATGAGTCTGCCACGGAATCCAAGTGATGTTGAGTGCCTCTCCTAAGTGAATGATCAAGGCCTGGAACTAATCCGCCTTTGGAGAAAAGTTGATTGTTTTGATCCCTACTCCAATGAGACATAAACTATCCACATCACACAACAAATACCACTAATTCAAATAGCAAGTATTATATTTAAAATAAAAACAAAAACTTAACCAACAATCCAGGCGGCAGAGCTGACCACGATGGTTCAATCCATAAATCAAAATACACCAACAACCCAGGCAGCAGAGTTAACCATAAGGGTTTAAACCACAAAGCAAAAGAAATAAAACGAAAGTAAAACTAATGTAAAAAAAATTAAACTACGTTAATTTGAAAAATAGATTTAGCGGATGATCTTTGTGATTAGATAGCAACTGTAGGACAACCATAACACTTGGGTGATGAAATCCCAAGCAGGGCAACCTTATGTCACAATTAGTACTTGAAAGACCCAACTGAATTTACTTTCAAAGAAAAACAGAAAATCTACAGAAATTTTGGAGGGTTTAGAAGAGAACTTACCTTAGTTATCTTGCACAGATCTAATCTATCTCAGTCTCTCCCCGGCAATGGCACCAAAAACTTGATTGCTTGCCTTCAAGTGCAGAGGTTTGTAAGTAATATCCCATGAATATAAGGTCGATCCCATAGAGAGATGAATTGTGAGAAGGAGAAAATTAAATGCAAAATAAACTAAGTAATAAAAACTAAACTGATGATTTAATTTTGGGAGTTTTGAATGGATGTAATTCAATTGAATTAAAACATCACCCAAGCTTCAAAGTTCCACACATAGGTTAATGTTCCAAAATCATAATGACTTGGATAGCACAACTAGAATCCGAACACTATGGTTGGCCTAATCAGAAAATAAAACAGTTTAAACATTTTAAATAAATGATATAAAATATTAAAAAAATGATGGATTTGCACCATTAATATATATTCTCAAGCGCCAGTGATTTTAAGAATTCATATCCATAAGATGATGAATATTAAAGAAATGTAGTACGTTGTGAATCACATTTAGGCAAGCCCAACATATGATTATAAATGTCTCGAGGAAACCTTTTTCTACTACATTTAGGTGAGTTACTCGTTACCCTCATTAGAGTAAACTCTATGGGGTCCACTGTTATTTATTTATTTTATCCACTCCATTCATCCATGTTAACAGATAATTTGAGGTCTAAAGAACAAAAAGGAAGCATATCCAAAACTCAAGTGGACCACACCACAGGAAATAGTGTGATTGAACCTCTACCATTTAAAATTTCTTGGAGGCCATAGAAGTTTTGGACCAAGCTAAAGTTTGTGTTTTTTATTCATTCATATACTTTTGATATTATGAACAACCTTTAACCATTTTTGGACAGTCTGATCAGTCCAGATTGAAGAGTAATAACTTCAGATGTTTAAATCAAAATTCACTCAAATTGTTGATCAATCTTGTTTGCCCAATATCTTTCTCATATGTAACATGATCGGGGCTAGTAACTAGTAAATTTGAGGGTAATGATCAGTAAAATAGAGTGAATGGACCAGACATGTAAAATGGGTTAAATATTCTAGTCAAAATTGTGACCCAACTTATTAACACCCTGAGACTAAGAATTAATGTTAGTAAGTTTTGTAGGGCCCATCATGATGTGTGTCGAACATCAACACCGTGCATTTGATAGAAGTTTTGGATCAAGCTGATGTTTGTGTTTTCCCTTCATTCATATCTTTTTGATATTATGAACATGTTGGATGGCAAACATTACTGTGGGCCCAAGGAAGGTATCAATGGTCGAAATCATTATTCCACACTGTTTTGTGTAACATGGTCCACTTGAGTTTTGGATTTACTGAAAATTTGGGATCAACACACATCGTTCATCCATTTTTCAAGATTATTTTACAGAATTATCTAAAAAATGAATCATATTCAAAAATTAAGTGGACCACACCACAAATAAGGGGAACAGATTGCTACACCCCCCACACCATCCAATGGCTGACTAAAAGCATTTGGTGCGGCCCACATGACTTTTGGATGTGTATGAAACTTGGTCTAACTCCTCATCCAAGTGGGAAACACATAATGAATGGGCTGGATCTATGAACCACATCTAGGTGGGCCCAATAGATGATTATGAATGTTTTAATGGGAGGGTAACCCTCTCAGCTATAGTATGTGGTGTGGCCCACCCAAGTCATGGATTGACTTTATTTTTAAGCTCGTGGCCCATCATGGAATGGTGCATCTAACTGACGGGGCAGATCGAAAGCTCAAGTGGACCCACCATAGAAAAGAGTGGCCACATTTCACCTAAACAGTGTGGAAACAGTGTTGAAAGATCATCTTATGGTATGATTATAAATGTTTTAAGGAAACCCTTCTCCACTACGTTTAGGTGAGTTACTCGTTACCCTTGCCAGAGTAAATTCTATGGGGTCTACCATGATGGGTGTCGAACATATACCTAATTAGTCAGATGCACGATTCCATGGTGGGCCCGGGGCTTAAAAATCAAGTCAATCCATGACGTTTTTGGGTCACCACATACAAAAGTTGAGAGGGGTTACCATCCATTAAAATATTCATAATCATTTGTTGGGACCCACCATGATGTATGTGTTTCATCCATTTTTACAGATCATTTTATGGCTTGTTCCTAAAAATGAGAGGGATATAAATCTCAGGTGGACCACACCATATGAAAACAATAGTGATTGGATATCCACCATTAAAATTCTCATAAGGCCCACTGTACTGTTTATTTGACATCCAACATGTTGATTAGGTCATAGTGGCCCAGATGAAGGGAAAAAACAAAAATCAGCATGATCCAAAACTTTTATGGCCCCCAAAATATTTTTAATGGTTAACACTCATTCAACACTGTTTCTTGTAATGTGGTCCACTTGAGATTGGGATATACCCCATTTTTCGTCTCATACCATAAAATCATTTGTAAAAATAGATGGACGGCATGGATGCAACACATACATCATGGTGGGTCCCATAGAGCACCAACCACCGTTTCCTAAAATTGGGCGCGCGCTCAAAACAGAGTCGCGCCCAAAAATCCCTCCATTTCTCTCTCTCTCTCTCACCCGATCTTGCTCCACCTCTCTCATCTTCCTCTCTCTCTCTTTCTCTGTTCCCCAATCTGTCCCTCCCTCTCCGTCTCTTGCGGTCGGTTGCCGAACGCCCTACCCACCCACGCCTTACCCGTGCGAACGCTGGAAGATGGAAGATGAAGGACAACATCTCCATATTTTTTGGCGATATGCGACTTGCTGATTGGCCGGAATCTCCAGTAGGACGCCGATTAATGGAAGAGAGGGAAGATCGAGAAGAGGGTGGTCAGGCCTAAGATCGAGCTCCTGTTTCCTCTATCACAGTCGAATATCAGCGGCAACAGAGGATGCAGGTTCGAGTAAGATCTGGAATCCCTAATGCTGAGATTGGAGTTTGATAATGGCAGTCAGCTCCCACAATCGCAGGTAAGGGCAAGCTGAATATACCGATTTCGAAACCCCCAATCTTTGGATTTGGGGTTTGAAGATCCCTAATTGGCATCTGGATTTGGGGATCTGAATTCAAAATCCCTGATTTCACAATATGGGATTCGAATCCAAAATCCCTAACAACTAATTTGGGATGGAAATCCCTAATTCCTGATATGGGGATTCAAATCCCTAATACCTGATTCGGGGATTATGGATTCCAAAATCCCTAATTGAGTGATTTAAATCCCTAATCCATGAACGAATATAGGAGATTAAGGATCTGAAATCCTAATTGCAATTGGATTAGGGATCTGGGTTCCGAGATTCCTAATCAGAATTTGGAATTGGGAATGGGGATATGAACTTCCCAATTTGGGATTTGGGATTCGAAATCCCTATTTGTTGTATCTAGGATTTAAATCCCTAATTTTCTCAATTTGGGGATTTGGGGATATAGGGCATGTTTGGGCAGTGGGATTAGAAGGGATTAGGTGGGATGGAATTGCAATTGGTCCTGTGCCTAACACTAGTTCCGCACACATGTGTAAGATCTCAGCCGTTCATTTGGTAGGTGGTCAAGTGGTGAATGTGCATGTCCACATTCAACTGGACTACCTGATGAACTAACCATCAAGATTTTATTTTATTTTTTTGCGGTAGGGAACATACCCATGATGGCCCACCTAGTGAAAGATCAGGATCTCACGCCATTTCCCCTTGAGGGTTTAAGCAGAGCCTGCAGTTGCAAATTGGTGAATGCTGCTGACAGAGAGGATAAATGATCAGATACAGCAGCTGAATGTGAACTTCCACAGCCATTTCTTTCACTCCTTGGGTGGTCTACAATGTCAAAATCTATCGGCAGCTGATGGAAGGCATGAATGTACTGTTGTGATCTACATCATATAAATGTGAGATGTTGGTGGTAAGGAAACAGTTGGATCAGATACAGATGCTGTATCTGACCATTTCTCCACATAAAAAAGGAAAGTGTATGCTACTGCCCATGTATGCATGCATATGCATATGAATGCGTGTATACATACATACATACATATATATACATGCATAGACATGTGTATCTATACGTACATACATGTATGTATGTATATCTGAATTGGAGAAGGTTACTAAAAGCGAGAAGGTTAGCTTATCTGGAAACTTATGTGATAATCGTATTTGTAAGTTAGATAATTAGTTACTCGTTTGAGGATGATGAATGTTTCAATTTCTTGGATGGATGATGAATGTATTTGCGAATGTAAATGAAAATAAAAAACTTATAATATATATATATATATATATGTTATCAATGGAGGATACCTTGTTTAGGAGGACATGAAATTCTTGTAGCTTATGGTATGGTGCCCCAATATTGGTTGTATGTTACTAGTATGTAGTAGATAATACTAGGTTCAATAGTAGATAATACTAGAGAATACCTAAACCTGATCCAAACTCGAAACCGAACCTGATTCCCTAAACCTAGACCTAAACCTATAGCTTAAACCTAAACCTAAACCTAAACCTATGACCTATAACCTAAACCTAAACCTAAACCTATAACCTTAACCTAAAACCTAAACCTAAACCTAAACCTATAACCTTAACCTAAAACCTAAACCTAAACCTAAACCTAAAACCTAAATGTATTCTCAAATCCCTAAACCTATAACCTATAACCTAAACCCAAACCAAAACCTACAACATAAACCTAAACCTAAACCTAAACCTAAACCTATAACCTAAATGTATTCTCAAATCCCTAAACCTATAACCTATAACCTATTCTCAACTCCCTAAACCTATAACTTATCACCTAAACCTAAACCTTAACCTAAACCTAAACCTAAACCTATAACCTTAACCTAAACCAAAACCTATGACCTAAAACCTTAACCTATAACCTATAACCTAAACTTATAACCTATAACCTAAAACCTATTTGGTTTTCATGTTTTGACAGGATCAAGTTGACCCAAGTTTATTTTTTTGGGTTTATGTATAATGGAAATCAATGAATTTAATTCCCACACTGGTTTCCACTGAAATCAGTGAGAATTCTCTTTTCACGCTGGAAAGCCAAAGCAGTTTGATATAAATGACTGTAGAAAGAATTCATTTATAGAACCAAGCTCAAACCATATGATTATGGGCTCAAACAAATGTGACCTCAAATGAGTTCATTCTTGGATTTTTTTTAATTATAAAAAAGGTCATGGCGAATCTAACTGGGATAAGGGGGATGTGTGCATGTGCACTCCACCTTCTTCGTCTTCTTTTTTTTTGCATTGATTCAGGTAGGGGTGCCGTCACTTGTGTGCTTTCTGAATAAGGTTGATGCTGTTGATGATCCAGATCTACTGGAACTTGTAGAGATGGAACTCCGTGGTATGTACTATGACCGTTGTCATTCATTAATTTATTTATTAATGTTTTGGTTATGAGGCATCCTATTATGCTTGTTTGAGAGAAACTACTTTGTTTGTTAAACAGTAGTAGCTACTCGTAATATATGATTTTTTTGATGGTTGTTGTCACATATTTGAAGATCTGCTGTATTGTATTTATATGTGGCGTCCTCAGGTCTTACATGAACTAATTGATGACTTCAATTGGACATGCCAAATTTGGATGATTAATGATTAATATACTATCCTATCAACCATTTCTCAAAGCACTTGCATCCATTAGTAGCTATCTATTATCCTTAGCTTTTAAGCCCTTCCAGTAGGGTTGCAATTGGTTTTGTTTCACAATAAACCAAACTTTACAACTAAGCTATCAATGAGCTTCTTTCAAAGAATCAAAATTGATAGCACTCTTACCTAAAAAGTTTTGAAGGTCTTTAAAGTCCTTTATCTTAAAATTTTGAGAGAGATTTTTCAAAATTTTCACATATCCTACAACACCACTTGTGATGATCAAATTATCTATGTCAACAACACAAAGTTTCATTTATGTATTTCTTCACAAAAGTGCATGTATTAGTAAAAGGGAAAATAAAATCACTTGAAGAAAGTATTCTCTAACCTTTGTAACCAAACTTTAGATGCTTGTTTTAGATTATGGAGTGCCTTGTTTGGTTTGCATGCATGCCTCAGCTTCATATGATCATAAAATTCCATAGGTTGATCAATATATATGATGAAACCCTACTCTCTCACAGCAATGTGAGAATAACAACACTCCAGATATGTATATCTTTTATCTTTCTTGTATGTAGTTACGTGTCAAAAATCTTTTTGTAAAAAAAATGATTTCATTTGATTTTTTTTGTATGGATGCATCATGCATGGTTTTATGATAAAACACATGTATGTATGTGTGTATATGTATGCATGCACACATGGATGGATGAAACGTATGCATGCATGCATGGATGGACAGATTATGCATGTGTGTATGCATGCATACATGCATGGATGGATTTATGTATGTGTATATGTATGTATGTATGCATGCATGGATGGAAGACTGGATGGATGGATCATCACGCATGTGTGTGTATGTGTGTATGCATGCATGGATAGATGGATGGATTGTTAGATCATGGATGGATGGATCATCATGCATGTGTTTATGTATGTATGCATGCATGGATGGATGGATGTATCATCATGCATGTATGTATGTATGCATGATCCCAAACCTAAACCCGACCCCAAACCCGAACCCGATTTCCTAAACCTAAACCTAAACCTTAACTTATCCTCAATTTCCTAAAGCTATAAGCTATAAGCTATAACCTAAAACCTACACCTAATCATGTGCATATATTTGCGGATATATATAGATCCATGTATCGGTTGCATGGATCTATATATAGGTTGCATTATAGGGAAACATTTAATGATGTGTCATACAGGTTGTGGCTATCAAAGATATAATATCACCTCCTTATAGGGAAACATTTAATGATGTGTACAGGTAAATTCATTTTTTCTTATTCCTTATATTGTTTCCCAGTTATATTTGTGTTGGTTTCAGAGTATAGGTAACAATAGAAAGTGTTGGTCGATTGTGGCTAATAGACAAAGGGATGAGTAACCAACAATACGAATATGGGAGGCCTTCCCCAGGTATCCAAATGTTTTTAGATATAATTGTATTGTTTTTAAATGTATTAGATTGAAATTGATGGAGCAGACCCGGATGTGCGTCGGACCTATCCGGATGATGAGCGGGGGTCCCTGGAAGGTGGGAACCGCTGTTATGACCATGATGAAACTGTCCATTTCCTATGGACAGCATTAGAGTGGCCTGACCATTTGGATAGGCTATGTTTATGTATTAACTCGAAATTGATGGAGCAGACCCGGATGTGCGTCGGAGCTATCCGGATGTTGAACGGGGGTCCCTGGAAGGTGGGAACCGCTGTTATGACCATAATGAAGCTATCCATTTTCTATGGACAATATTGGAGGGGCCTGACCATTTGGACATGCCGTGTTTATGTATTTGATCGAAATTAATGGAGCAGACCCGGATATGCGTCGGAGCTATTCGGAAGAGCGGGGTTCCCTGGAAAGAGGGAACCGCTATTATGACCATGATGAAGTTGTCCATTTTTTATGGACAGCAATGGAAGGGCCTGGCCATTTGCGCCGGATGGCCATGTTTATATCTGTATTTGCAGGGACCATACCCTTAACCTAAACCAAAACCTATGACTTAAAACCTTAACCTATAACCTAAACCTCAACCTCAGCCTAAACCTAAACCTTAACCTAAAACCTAAAACCTAAACCTAAACCTAAAACCTAAATGTATTCTTAAATCCCTAAACCTAAACCTACACTTAATCTTAATCTTAACTCCCTAACCTAAACCTATACCTAAACTTGAAAACCCAAACATAAACCCAATCCCAAACCCGAACCTAAACCTTAACCTTAACCTATTCTCAATTCCCTATACCTATATCTTATAACCTAAACCTAAACCTAAACCTGAACCTAAACCTTAACTTATACCTATAACCTTAACCTAAACCTAAACCTTAACCTAAAAGTATAACCTTAACCTAAAACCTAAACCTATAACCTAAACCTAAATCAAAACATATAACCAAAACCAAAACCAAAACCTATATCCTAAACCCGAACGCATTCTCAAATCCTATAACCCATAATCTAAACCTAAACCTAAACCTAAACCTATAACCTATAACCTAAACCAAAACCTATAACTTAAACCAAAGCCAAAACCTATAGCCTAAACCCGAACCCACTCTCAAATCCAAAAACCTATGACCTAAACCGTTAACCTATAACCTAAATCAAAACCTATAACCTAAACCTAAAACCTAAACCTATAATCTATAACCTAAATCAAAACATATAATCAAAACCAAATCCCAAAACCCAAACCTAAACCTAAACCTAAACCTAAAACCTAAACCTAAACCTATAACCTAAACTCAAATCCCTAAACCTAAACCTAAACCTAATCCTATAACCTAAACTCAAATCCCTAAACCTTAACTTATAACCTAACCTAAACCTATACTTATAACCTAAAACTATTCTCAAATCCCAAAACCTATAACCTAAACCTAACCTTTCCCTAAACTTATAACCTAAACTCAATTCCCTAAACCTAAACCTAGACCTAAACCTAAACCTATAGCCTAAACTCAAATCCCTAAACTTTAACCTATAACCTAACCTAAACCTATACTTATAACCTAAAACTATTCCCAAATTCCAAAACCTATAACCTAAACATAAGCTTTCCCTAAACCTATAAGCTAAACTCAATTCCCTAAAGCTAAACCTACACCTAATTCTAATCTCAACTCCCTAACCTAAACCTAAACATAAACTTGAAAACTCAAACTTAAACCCAATCCTGAACCTGAACCCGATTTCCTAAACCTAAACCATAACCTATTCTCAATTCCCTAAACCTAAACCTAAACCTAAACCTTAACCTATAACCTAACCTAAACCTATACTCATAACCTAAACCTATTCTCAAATCCCAAAACCTATAACTATAACCTAAACCTTAACCAAAAACCTATAACCTAACCTAAACCTAAACATATAACCTTAACCTAAACCTAAACCTATAACCTTAACCTTAACATATAACTTTAACCAAAACGTATAACCTAAACCTATTCTCAAATCCTGAACCCGATTTCCTAAACCTAAACCTTAACCCATTCTCAATTCGCTAAACCTATAGCTTATAACCTAAATCGAAACCTAAACCTATACATTAACCTAAACCTATAACCTATAACCTAAACATAAACCTAAAACTTAAATGTATTCTCAAATCCCTAAAACTAAACCTACACCTAATCCTAATCTCAACTCCCTAACCTAAACCTAAACCTAAACCTAAACTTGAAAACCCAAACCTAAACTTGATCCTGAACCCGAACCAGATTTCCTAAACCTAAACCTAAACCTATTCTCAATTCCCTAAACCTTAACCTATAACCTAACCTAAACTTAAATCTATAACCTAAACCTAAACCTATAACCTAAGTGTATTCTCAAATCCTTAAACCTAAACCTACACCTAATCCTAATCTCAACTCCTTAACCTAAACCTAAACCCGAACCCGAACCCAATCCCGATTTCCTGAACTAAACATTAACCTATTCTCAATTTACCTATATCTTATAACCTAAACCTAAATCTAAACCTATAACCTATAACCTTAACCTAAACCTAAACTTAAACCTGTAACCTATAACCTAAACCTAAACCTAAAACCTAAATGTATTCTCAAATCCCTAAACCTAAACCTACACCTAATCCTAATCTCAACTCCCTAACCTAAACCTAAACCTAAACTTGAAAACCCAAACCTAAATCTGATCCCGAACCCAAACCCGATTTCTTAAACCTAAACCTTAACCTATTCTCAATTCCCTAAACCTATAGCTTATAACCTAAACCGAAACCTAAACCTAAACCTAAACCTAAACCTAAACCAATAACCTATAACCTAAACATAAACCTAAAACCTAAATGTATTATCAAATCCCTAAACCTAAACATACACCTAATCCTAATCTGAACTCCTTAACCTAAACCTAAACCTAAACTTGATAACCCAAACCTAAACCCGATCCTGAACCCGAACCCGATTTCCTAAACCTAAACCTTAACCTATTCTCAATTCCCTAAACCTTAACCTATTCTCAATTCCCTAAACCTTAACCTATAACCTAACCTAAACCTAAATCTATAACCTAAACTTAAAACTAAAACCTAAGTGTATTCTCAAATCCTTAAACCTAAACCTACACCTAATCCTAATCTCAACTCCTTAACCTAAACTTAAACCTAAATTTGAAAACCTAAACTTAAACCCGATCCCGAACCCAAACCCAATTTCCTAAACCTAAACATTAACCTATTCTCAATTCCCTAAACCTATATCTTATAACCTATACCTAAACCATCACCTAAACCTAAACCTAAACCTATAACCTATAACCTTGACCTAAACCTAAACCTAAACCTGTAACCTATAACCTAAACCTAAACCTAAAACCTAAATGTATTCTCAAATCCCTAAACCTAAACCTACACCTAATCCTAATCTCAACTCCCTAACCTAAACCTAAACCTAAACTTGAATACCAAAACGTAAACCCGATCCCGAACCTGATTTCCTAAACCTAAACCTTAACCTGTTCTCAATTCCCTGAGCCTATATCTTATAACCTTAACCGAAACCTAAACCTATACCTAAACCTAAACCTATAACCTACAACCTAAACATAAACCTAAAATCTAAATGCATTCTCAAATCCCTAAACCTAAACCTACACCTAAGCCTAATTCAACTCCGTAACCTAAACCTAAACCTAAACTTGATAACTCAAACCTAAACCCGATCCTGAACCCGAACTCGATTTCCTAAACCTAAACCTTAACCTATTCTCAATTCCCTAAACCTTAACCTATAACCTAACCTAACCCTAAATCTATAACCTAAACCTAAACCTAAAACCTAAGTGTATTCTCAAATCCTTAAACCTAAACCTACACCTAATCCTAATCTCAACTCCTTAACCTAAACTTAAACCTAAATTTGAAAACCTAAACCTAAACCCGATCCCGAAACCGAACCCGATTTCCTAAACCTAAACATTAATCTATTCTCAATTCCCTAAACCTATATCTTATAACATATACCTAAACCTAAACCTATAACCTCTAACCTTGACCTAAACCTAAACCTAAACCTGTAACCTATAACCTAAACCTAAACCTAAAACCTAAATGTATTCTCAAATCCCTAAACCTAAACCTAAAACCTAAATGTATTCTCAAATCCCTAAACCTAAACCTACACCTAATCCTAATCTCAACTCCCTAACCTAAACCTAAACCTAAACTTGAAAACCAAAACCTAAATCCGATCCCGAACTCGAACCCGATTTCCTAAACCTAAACATTAACCTATTCTCAATTCCCTAAACCTATATCTTATAACCTAAACCTACCCCTAAACCATCACCTAAACCTAAACCTATAACCTTGACCTAAACCTAAACCTAAACCTGTAACCTATAACCTAAACCTAAACCTAAAACCTAAATGTATTCTCAAATCCCTAAACCTAAACCTACACCTAATCCTAATCTCTACTCCCTAACCTAAACCTAAACCTAAACTTGAAAACCTAAACCTAAACCCGATCCCGAACCCGAACTTGATTTCCTAAACCTAAACCTTAACCTGTTCTCAATTCCCTAAACCTATAGCTTATAACCTAAACCTAAACCTATACCTAAACCTAAACATAAACCTATAACCTATAACCTAAACATAAACCTAAAACCTAAATGTATTCTCAAATCCTTAAACCTAAACCTACACCTAATCCTAATCTTAACTCCGTAACCTAAACCTAAACCTAAACTTGATAACCCAAACCTAAACCCAATCCTGAACCCGAACCCGATTTCCTAAACTTAAACCTTAACCTATTCTCAATTCCCTAAACCTTAACTTATAACCTAACCTATACCTAAATCTATAACCTAAACCTAAACCTAAAACCTGAGTGTATTCTCAAATCCTTAAACCTAAACCTACACCTAATCCTAATCTCAACTCCCTAACTTAAACCTAAACCTAAACTTGAAAACCCAAACCTAAACCTAATCCCGAACCTGAACCCGATTTACTAAACCTAAACCTTAACCTATTCTCAATTCCCTAAACCTATAGCTCATAACCTAAACCTAAGCCTAAACCTAAACCTAAACCTAAACCTAAACATATAACCTATAACCTATAACGTAAACCTAAAACCTAAATGTATTCTCAAATCCCCAAACCTAAACCTACACCTAATCCTAATCTCAACTCCCTAACCTAAACCTAAACTTGAAAACCCAAACCTAAACCCGATCCCAAACCCGAACCCGATTTTCTAAACCTAAACATTAACCTATTCTCAATTCCCTAATCCTATATCTTATAACCTAAACCTAAACCTAAACCTAAACCTTAGCCTAAGCCTAAACCTAAACCTAAACCTATAACCTATAACTTTAACCTAAACCTAAACCTAAACCTGTAACCTATAACATAAACCTAAACCTAAAACCTAAATGTATTCTCAAATCTTTAAACCTAAACCTACACCTAATCCTAATCTCAACTCCCTAACCTAAATCTAAACTTAAACTTGAAAACCCAAACCTAAACCCGATCCCGAACCCGAACCCGAATTCCTAAACTTAAACCTTAACCTTTTCTCTATTCCCTAACATATATCTTATAACCTAAACCTAAGCCTAAACCTAAACCTTAACCTGAACCTAAACCTAAACTTAAACCTGTAACCTATAACTTAAACCTAAACCTAAAACCTAAATGTATTCTGAAATCCGTAAACCTAAACCTACACCTAATCCTAATCTGAACTCCCTAACCTAAACCTAAAGCTAAACTTGAAAACCAAAACCTAGACCCGATCCCCAACCCCAACCCGATTTCCTAAACCTAAACCTTAACCTATTCTCAATTCCCTAAACCTATAGCTTATAACCAAAACCTAAACCTTAACCTAAACCTAAACCTAAACCTAAACCTGTAACCTAAACCTAAAACCTAAATGTATTCTTAAATCCCTAAACCTAAACCTACACCTAAACTTAATCTCAACTCCCTAACCTAAACCTAAACCTGATTCGGAACCCGAACCCGATTTCCTAAACCTAAACCTTAACCTATTCTCAATTCCCTAAACCTATTGCTTATAACCTAAACTAAAACGTAAACCTAAACCTAAACCTATAACATATAACTTAAAAATAAACCTAAAACTAAAATGTATTCTCAAATTCCTAAACCTAAACCTACACATAATCCTAATCTCAACTCCCTAACCTAAACCTAAACCTAAACTTGAAAACCCAAACCTAAACCCGATCCTGAACCCGAACCTGATTTCTTAAACCTAAACCTAAATGAATTCTCAAATCCCTAAACCTAAACCAACACCTAATCCTAATCTCAACTCCCTAACCTAAACCTAAACTTAAACTTGAAAACCCAAACAAAAACTCGAACCCGAACCCGATTTCCTAATCCTAAACCTTAACCTATTCTCAATTCCCTAAACCTATAGCTTATAACCTAAACCTAAACCTAAACCTATAACCTATAACCTTAACCTAAACCTAAACCTAAACCTGTAACCTATAACCTAAACCTAAACGTAAAACCTAAATGTATTCTCAAATTCCTAAACCTAAACCTACATCTAATCCTAATCTCAACTCCCTAACCTAAACCTAAACTTGAAAATAAAAACCTAAACCCGATCTCGAACCCGAACCCGATTTCCTAAACCTAAACCTTAACCTATTCTCAATTCCCTAAACCTATAGCTTATAACCTATACCTAAACCCAAACCTAAACCTAAACCTATAACATATAACCTAAACCTAAACCTAAAACCTAATATATTCTCAAATCCCTAAACCTAAACCTACACCTAATCCTAATCTCAACTCTCTAACCTAAACCTAAACCTAAACTTGAAAATCCAAACCTAAACCCAATCCCGAACCCGAACTTGATTTTCTAAACCTAAACCTTAACTTATTCTTAATTTCCTAAACCTATAGCTTATAACCTAAACCTAAAACTAAACCTAAACTTAAACTTTAACCTAAACCAATAACCTATAACCTAAACCTAAACCTAAACCTAAAACCTAAATGTATTCTCAAATCCCTAAACCTAAACCTACACCTAATCATAATCTCAACTCCTTAACCTAAACCTAAACCTAAACTTGAAAACCCAAACCTAAACCCGATCCCGAACCCGTACCCAATTTCCTAAACCTAAACATTAACATATTCTCAATTCCCTAAACCTATAGCTTATGACCTAAACCTAAACCTAAACCTAAAGCTTAATCTAAACCTAAACCTAAACCTATAACCTAAAACCTAAACCTAAACCTAAAACCTAAATGTATTCTCAAATCCCTAAACCTAAACCTACAGCTAATCCTAATCTCAACTCCCTAACCTAAACCTAAACCTAAACTTGAAAACCCAAACCTAAACCCGATCCCGAACTCGAGCCCGATTTCCTAAACTTAAACCTTAACCTATAACCTAACCTAAACCTAAACTTATAACCTAAACCTATAACCTAAACATAAGCCTAAAACCTAAACCTAAACCTAAAATTGAAATGTATTCTCAAATCCCTAAACCTAAACCTACACCTAATCCTAATCTCAACTCCCTAACGTAAACCTAAACCTAAACTTGAAAACCCAAACCTAAACCCGATCCCGAACCCGAACCCGATTTCCTAAACCTAAACCTTAACCCATAACCTAACATAAACCTAAACCTATTACCTGCACTTATAACCTAAACCTATAACCTAAACATAAGCCTAAAACCTAAACCTAAACCTAAAATCGAAATGTATTCTCAAATCCTTGAACCTAAACCTACACCTAATCCTAATCTCAACTCCCTAACCTAAACTTAAACCTAAACTTGATAACCCAAACCTAAACTTGATCCCGAACTCGGACCCGATTTCCTAAACCTAAACCTTAACCTTAACGTATTCTCAATTCCCTAAAGCTATAACCTATATACTATAACCTATAATTAAAACCTAAACCTTAACTTAAACCTAAAACCTAAGCCTAAACCTTAACCTAAACCTAAACCTTAACCTATAGGTTATAACCTATAACCTAAACTTATAACCTATAACCTAAAACCTAATCCTAAACCTAAACCTAAACCTAAACCTAAAACCTAAAACCTAAACCTAAACCTATGTTAATGATCAATTTTATTTTTAAAAAGTGCCCACTTTTTTTGATGAAGTTTATGCAATTCTTCATAATTCTGAATTATAATGTTTTGTTGGTTTAATATTTTTTTTTCAGGTGAAAGAAACAAAAAGAAAATTGTTGTTGATTTTTTTTTCTTTTTTTATTTATGATGTTAAACTTATATGTATTTATGTGTGGATGAATGTGATGTGGATAAGATTGCTTGTGTTTGGATGGATGTAGTTTATGTTTGGATGAATGTAGTTTATGTTGGATTTACGTAGTTTGGGTTGTTTAGATGGATGTGAATGTGAATATGATGAAATATATTATATAATAGGTGTATATCAGGAATAATACGATGAAATATATTGTAACAGGTGTATATTAGGAATTTTGTGCTGGAATATTTTTTTTCTTTTAACGACGAAACTTTTCGTAGCTAAAAAGAGACAGTCCATGACAGTCCTTTTTAAGGACGGTCCATGACCGTCCTTTTAAAGGATGGTCTATGGCCGTCCTTTGAAGGTTTATCAGAGACAGTCTACGACAGTCTTTTTTAAGGACGGTCGATGGTCGTCCTTTAAAGGCTTATAAGAGACGGTCCGAAACCGTCCTTTTTAAGGACGGTTCACGACCGTCCTTTTTTAAGACGGTCCATGACCGTCTTTTTTTCGTCAATAAAAATGACGGTTTTCGACCGTCTTTTAAGTAATACGACACGTCAAAATTTGACAGCCCTTGCGACGGTCCATGACCGTCCTTTTTGGTCATTTGAGACGGTTTTAGACCGACCTTTTTTCGCAGTTTTGGCGTAGTGTAGGAGTGGCAACGGCCCTAGCCTCGACAGATGTGGCTGGATCAACTTCGACCCGAGGAGTCTCCTTCCTCCGAATGGTGACTTTCACTCGGGGCTCGGAGCACAACATCTCTTGGAGACGAGGAAGTTTTCTCTTCCTTGACCCCGACGCCTCACCCATACCTACGCAAAAGAGCTCAATTAAAGGAGGTAGCTTCACTAAAAAATCACAACTAACAGAACCACGTATTGATACTGACCTAAAGCGAAAGGGGTGGGTTTAAATTTATAAAATCCGGACTGAAAAAAGGTCATCCGGGTTGATGACGTGGTGCCAGACACATTGCTCGACGTTAAGCAATTGCACCCTGGCAACGTGGGCCTGAAGAAGGGAGGAGAGCTTGGGAACGCCCTTCGGATAATCTACCAAAGAATAGATGAGAACAATACAATGCGAAAATCGATGACAGAATAGACACCTCAAGAAATCCAACCTAGAGTAGAAAATTTGGTGAGGACCCTGACCCGCAGACCACTGAGCTCTGTCGCGAGCGCCTCCCACTCTCCCGAGGCCCAAAATCACTTGATCTTCCAATCCTTGTTGGAAGTGGGGAGCATGGTGACAAGGCTAGAACCTTGCTGAGCCCTCACCGAGAAATAATACCAGTACGGATCGTGACGGTCATACTTGGCTTGGTAGATGGCCATGAACTTGTCAGGCATTAACTCTTGATTTTTGAGTCAACGCTAGATCAGGTAGGCCGATATTAGCGCCCTCCAAGCATTGGGGACAAGCTGGCCCGGAGCCAACTTTAGACGTGCGGTCATGGCACGCACGAAGGGGTGAATCAGAAATTGAAGTGCGCACTGGAGGGTGTAGATGAAAATTGCTATATCACCTTCAGCTGGGTCCCCAGGGGCATCCAGAGGAGCTGGAGCACAGATATGCACTGAGCTCGGAATCTGATAATTCGCTCGGATCTCATCCATCTGAGATTCTACCAAGACCGAGCCCCCGGGGGCAAGCTCGTCAGGTCGGCCACCTGATGGTCTAGCAACCACCCTTCCCATAGGATCTCGAGGTATTCTCATGAAGCCCTTAGAGAGAGCTCCGACTTTAGTGCCCTTATCTTTTCTGGCATGAGGTCGGAGGGGTATCGCTTCCAGCGGACCTTCCAAAGCCTCGTGCCTATAGTTTGTACTCTTTGGCTCTGAATCTTCCTCAAATGCATAGACTTCACGAGCTCCACCCGACCCATTTGATATCACAGAATGAATGGAAAAGGAAAGAGAGAAGAGAAAAAGGGAACCAGAAAGAGAAAAAAACTCACCGAAAATTGCTTGCTCTGGGGATTTGCTAGCAGCAAGCGTCTTTTAGGAGAAATAGAGTAGAGATTCAAAATGAGGGGAGGAACCAGCTTTTATAGCCTTAATCGGCCGTTCATAATGATGAAATCAACCATCTGTAATGATGACAAATAGCTGTACCCGAAGTTGGAATGCCACAGAGTTGAACCCTACGGTGTACATGGTAGCAAACCGTTGGTTTAGACTCACGTCCACTGAGCCATGCGCCACTCACATTTAATGTGAATTAATGTGCAGACGTCTTCCCATCTCCTGAAGTTCATGTGGCAACCCCCATTCACTCCAACGATTCGAATCCTTAACCGTCACCACGTGTTCATTAACCATAGGCTCAAAATCAAAAAGCTGCCGCCATAGTACGGCTCCTCAGTAACAGAGAATCATGATTTCAATTATATGCCTCAATTTTGCTGACTCCTCATCGTGAAGGGTGAGACGGATCATCTCCCTAGGCATTTACTCCCTGAGTCCGAGCTCGAACTCAGAGAGTAGGGGGCTTCTGTTATGGGAGAATTTGAGCCGACTCCAATTGGGTTAAGCATGGCTCGGCCAACTGAGCGACCACATCGGGGAAAATGGATGGCCGAGTAAGATAAGCCGACCCGTGATCTGGAATGAGCCATATTACTCTGTCCAAGTTCTTTTGTAGAGCTTTCACATCAGTCTGGAACCCAGTAGAAGTCATTACACACCTCATCCGCCGACTCCGAGGAGGTGCTTATTGACAACACGACTAAACTATCACAGGAAGGACTCAGATTATAAGGTCAGCTCGGGGAGAGACAAATCCTATAATTGTGCTCGGGGCTTAACTCCAGTAATGCACGTATGGAGTAATATTCGGTGCATAATCTCAAGGTAACTGCCAACTTCAGCGAATGCATCGTTCCCGCTAAATGGCATAAGTTGTGCCGAGAATGATGTGCACGATACTCTATCCAGAAGGTATAAATAGGGGATTCATTTATATAGACAGGTATGCAAAATCTCTCACCCAAACCTTCATCTATACTACTTAGACCCAGATTCCTATTCCGACTTTGACATTAGAGGGTTCCTTGCTTTAGCCAGGGTCTCTTTTGTCTTCCTCCTGTGCAGGTACACAGGGCTCGACACGAGTGCCTGGAACTCGGAGCAGGTAAGCTAGATTTTTGCATCAACAAAATAGATAAGTAACATTTAGAAAATAATTTAAAGGTGGGAGGCTTGTATTAAACCATAGCAAAAAAAAAAAAAAAAAAAAAAACTAAGGGTAGTTAGTCATGTCTCGGTGGATTCACAGTAGTTTCAACATGAGGTCATGGGTTCTGGACTCACATTAGTTTCAATCCGAGGTCACGGATTCCTTACTCATAGAAAAATTATTGTGTTGCGGATTGGCTGGTGTACCACACACCAGTGATAGAGCTGGTGTGAGTATGTGTCGGGTGAAGATGGGCGCTGACGCTCTCTGAGTTGTATGAACGGTTCAAAGGAGATTAAAGTTACGTGGGCCTCAAAATGATGTATTTGTTATATCCACACCGTTCATCCATTTGACGATATCATTTTTGACCATGAGCCCAAAAATGAATCATATCCAAATCTCAATGGACCACACCACAAATAGCGGCGGGGATAATGATTTTCACCGTTAAAACATTTGCTGGAACCACCGTAATGTTTAATTTCCATCCAATCTGTCCGTAAGGTCACAAAGACCTGGATGAAGAGGAAAAAAATTATCATATTGATCCAAAACTTCTCCCATCCCCAAAAGGGTTTCAATGGTAGATGTTCAATCCCCCGCTGCTTTTTGCAGCGTGGTTCACTTTATCTTTAGATCTGTCCTATTTTTTTTGTCTCAAGACCCTTACCACGAGCTTGCCAAATGGATGGACGGTTTGGATATAACACATACCTCGTGATAGGACCTACAAAATTAGGTGACGTCAGCACACTAGCTATATGGGCGGGTGTGGTACACCAGCCAATCCGCTTCCGTGTGAGTGCTAGTGGTAAAAAAAAAATAAATAAATAAATAACACCCGAAAAAAACCCTTTGACTCTGACATAACAGTCTCATTCAAATGCTTTCTGAGGTCCCATCTACGGAAGATTCCTTTACATTTAATACGACAGTATATTCGAATCTTTCTTAGGTCCCATGTATGGTAGAAATACGAGACACGTGACTGCACCTTTGCACAGAAAATCGTTTTTAATTTCCACGAGTATGGACAACCTACAGCCGGGCCCACGATTTAGACCTTTGAAATACTGTTTGTGAATTTTTAAATATAGGGTGGCAGTGTTGTGGGTCCCATTTACACTAGGTTCCGTGATCTGGATGTTGGGATTTAGTGTGCATGAATTCGACGTGTGCAGTGTCATCGGTTATGTACTCGCAGGAAACTCTCCTATGGGAAAAGTATGACGCTATGGACAGAACAGTTTATGCAATCCCCTATTTGCCTTGCCTCTCGCAAACATGTACAGTGATCAAGGCCGTTGATCGAGCGGTTTGTACCAATTGATGGACTATATGACTAGCAACCGTGATTGGAAATCTCCGACTGACCATTAGTCACAAGTTTTTGGTGTTGAGTGTGGACCGTAGTTTTCTTTTCGGGTGATGGTTTTCGGAACTTGTCTAGTGGGGCCCACTCGGATGCCATCAAATAAGTTACTTTTTCTATCTACAGTAGTAGATAAATAATTTATTTGAGATACGTAAGTTTGGTTTATAATAAATTATAAATATTTTTATTATTATTTAAAGTTACTTAATCATTTTATTTTAATAAGTATAAATCAAGATAAGTTGCTCTAGGCATAAGTAAACTAAGATCCAAATGCCTCCATAGTGTTCATTTCTACATGGCAGTAGGGTTTTTCAACCGTGATCTATATGCTCTCTGTGTAGGTCGGAAATTTACAATTTGTAATGTGCTGTAATGATCATATGTTGTTCTACCTTGAATGTAGAATTCCCTCTGCCCGAAATCTAGTCAGCTGGGTGTGACTCCGTGTGTGGCTCATCTCGATGTATCCATTGTATATCACTGCGGTCTATCCATTTTGCCTGATTATTTTACCACACGGACTAAAAATTAAGGTAGATTAAAGTCTCAGGTGGACACCATGCTGTAAATAGTGGTGGTTAAATGCCCACCATAAATTTTTTTATTAGTCATTAAACCTATTGATAAGGTCACATATAATTATTTCTGCGAAGGAAAAATACAAATAACAGATCGATCCAAAACTTTTATCATTTTAACGGTGGGAATTCAATCCCTAATATGTGGTCCATGGTGGATTTGTATCTCAATCATTTTAGGGCCCATGCCATAAAATAAGCTGTGAGCTGGCAAAACTAATGGACAACACGTCGAGCGGCAGCTGGAGCATATAAAAAATCCAAGTTTTCATCACATCAGACAAAAGTGAATCATTTCGGGCCGTACTTCCGCATCGCACCCAAAAAAGGTAACTTTTCGATGGTATTTGGTAGGTAAAACAAACACGCCATAAATACCACCAACTTTAGATCATGGCCCAATCACTATCGGAATTGCCAAATGAATGGTTTGATCTAATCTGTGTTTTGCACCTATCCACCGAATAAGTAGCTTTTTAAATTAATGTAAGTCAATAAGCTACTTTTAAAAAAAATTTAAGTTAGTTGGTTAATCAACTTAAATAAATAATTTATTTTCTTAAGTTATTTTTTACTGTTTTTTAACTAATGAAAAGTAACTTAAATCACACTCGTTGTGAGGAGTGTGCTCTAATCTTGATGAATTGATGTGCCATATTGCACAATCCACCTGTTTGGTTTTTGATAAATCCTCCCAATCAACTATTTATTCATCTCATTTTAGGAGTTAGGCCCAAATACGATGTATATCTAACACTCAAGTGGGCCACCTGACTTACAAGAGTGGTATTGAATGACCACCATTGGATTGTACCCATTGTTGTGTGGCCCACTGTGATGTTTCTTAGAATTAACCTGTCCACCACTTTTTCAGCCGATTTTAATTGGTGGGCCAAAATATAATAAAGATCCAAAACTTACCTAGATGAGGCAGCTTGAAACAATGTTGTTGAACCCTAGAGGGAAGGAGCTCAAAAAATTAGACTATCCCACCATGATGATTTTGAGGAATCCACTCTGTCCACCATTTTTGTCAGCTCATTTTATGCTGAGGACCGAAGTATGAGACGGATTCAACACCCAAGCAAGCCACACTTGAATAAGTGGTATTGAACCTCCACTGTTGAAATAATTGGAAGACCTACGGCCCACTTGACACCGTTTGGCTAACCTTTTCACTAATTCTTTTTCAAATGTGTATGCAGGCATTGTACACTTGGATGGAAAGGGCCAAGAGTTTCTAATTTATAAGACTAGGTTATGCTAATTCTATCATTAAAACCAAATCTCATTGAACTTTCCTTCCTTATCACATGCTAGCATTTATCTAATGAATTTAGATTACAATTTTAAAATCAAAAGAACCCAAGTTTATTTAAAGGGTCCAAAAAAGGAGATGTACACATGAACATGCACAATTGTAGAAGAGACTGGAGGAGATGTATACATGAACATGCACAAAAAACGAGATGTACACATGAACATGCACAATTGTAGAACAGATCGAAGGAGATGTATACATGAACATGCACAATATTTGCAGAGGAGATGGAAGCTAAAACATTGCACGTGAAGAATACATGCAATTATTAATCGTTGAAGACCTCCTGAGCAAGGACCACATGGCTTGGTTGTCAATTCAACATGAATGATTTTTATTTTATTCGATAGTGGATACAAAACATGCCTTTCAAAAGAATTCAATCACTGTCGCTTCCCTAACTTTGAATGTGACATTCTCAAACCGATAGTAAGCAAAGTAGCTGAGCTCTCAACTAACTTTCACACTAACAATTTGAAAGTTTGATGTTTTGGTGTATCGGTGCCATTCTGTAGTGTGCACTTCCTTGGTCACCCACAAGTGATTGCCCACTAAAGTCTTCTTTATTATTGATATTAGACAACTTCTTGGAGCCATTATTATGTTGGAAAACATTTATGAGCCTTGCCCATATGGTTAATCATGTAAGGGTCACTGAGTCATGAACAGTTTTACATAATAACATAGTTTTTGGTATTAAAGTTTAGTTTGAAGTCAAAATTTATTATTGAAGAGATTTTGGTGCAGTTTGGCCATCCTCATTTAAGCACATAGGCCTAGATTATGTGGGTTACTTGTTGAATGGCTACGAAAGTTATACTAGTTGGACGATCTTAGCCATTTAATCAATGGACTAAAACCGAACAAGGTCCACTCACCAGCTGAACCACATACGTACGTTCAATATTTCCATCTTTCTCTAATTCACCTTCTCTGTCATGTACGTGGCCCACCCGATGAGTGGACTGGACTGATTTTTAGGTCAGATCATATTCACGGTGTTGTCCCGATCTGATGTATGGCCTGGATCTTGCACATTGTACGGTAGAGATTGTGCTGGTATGTCGGGCACATAGCACTTCCACGTAGTCGCTCTAGTATAAAGTGCAATGGGGAATGCTATTTGCAGCAGTGCATCTCAGTGGGCCAAAATCAAGAATCCTGCACTTTGGACACGTGATGAGCCAGTTTCGGGTCATCTTTGAGGTTAACTGGATTGCGTGCGTTTGTCCGATCCAATTAGTAGTGAAAATAGGCCCGACTCCGATTAAGTACTTTGGTGAGGCAATTCAACTATGGGTAGAACGGGTTGTTCCAAGGCCCTGAGTACAAAAACCAAAAAAAATAATATATGGCGTAGATTGTGGGCCCACCTTTTTGGACGGCTTGGATGTCACATAAGATTTTGGCATGTGTACCCTGAGGGGATGATGTTATGTGAATGTACCAAGCTAGGCTAACTTCTCAACCTTTACATGGAAGGCCTACTTGGCCAGGAAGTAGCCACAGGCTCAATCCCAGCATCGAGCAAGTGGGCTGATTGCCCACAGCCATTCATCAAGTGGCCCCAATATGTGGGGCAATATGGTTATAAAGAAAGACCAAAGATCACAATTCGATGCCCGTATGTGGTCTAAATAACATTATGGTGGGGTATTTAGACGTGCCCCACTTGATGAACGGTCCCCATCTTGGGTAAAATAGAAAAATAAATGCAATTTCACCTTCATTGTTTCTATCATCAGCTTTCCAATAAGAAAATATGGTGGGCCATATCTTATATTCGATTGTTTTGGATTTGAATTTTGAAATATTGCATTTCTTAAAACTTCATTTTCATTGGGAGATGACATGGGACAAGATACCGGACATCTTACGATGAGTGGTTGAATCTATTGAATCAGTGCCAAAGCCATCAGTAAAAAAATGCCAACGGGGAGAAAGATTTTCATAAAATACATCATTGTAGATAATTTAGTGTCCTCTTATTTCTTTGTGTGGGTTAGTTTAGTTTTTAATTCTGACAAGAGAGCCTGTTTGGATCTTTCATCAGGAAAATAAGGACAGCGAACTTATCATATAGGCCAAAGCTAATGAAATGAACAGGTGGCTAAGATCATATTTCCTACATTGTAACCCACCTGATAGCCCACCAGTCCTTTTTTTTTTTTTTTTTTTGCCTGTGGCATCTACCCATTGCGACCCATCTTATAGATGGCTAGGATCTGGTACATGTGTATCATGTTGGCCTGTACATAGTTTGCACTAACACAGAAATGTGTTTGGTAAACCTCCACATTTGGGCTTAATCATTTATATTAATTATCAAGTACTCATTTCAAACTCTGCATTCAAGCCCACTAAAAAGAGATCAGAAATACATTGATACTTTGGCAGTCTGATGGATCGATGACACGGAGTCACTTAGATATTACTTATAAATTTACATACTCGGTTGCAAGTAATTCAAATTAAACTGTCCACGTTGCTTAGATGCTTTGTGAAAAGAGGATGTTAGAATATATTAGGTAATATTATTGAATTAGGTTATTTTTTTAAATTTATTATAATGTGTAATTGTTAAGATCTTTTATTTTTCTATATATTAATGTAGTTGTTATTAGAGAAATAATACAAGTTACAGTTTTTAACAATATACTCTGTGATTTAGCATTAAACAAAAATCTTATTTAATTATCTAACTATGTTGTATTAGTAGGCATTTATTGAGCGGTTTAAAAAAAATTGAAAAATATCTGATGGCTCTTTTTCAAAGTGTCCACAAATGAGAGTTAAATATTGTGCTATAGGTTTCACAATTTAGAAGGTTTAGCTTGAGTTTATGTGTGCTAGGAGTATGAGTTTTTAGGGCATGTATATCAAGAATCATACTTTGTTAGAGTTATTCTCCCCCTGATAATGAGGTTTGGATCCTCTTGGGTGTGCTTGGCACTCTTTGAGTGTATTTGAATATACTAAATAATTTCAATGCATTTCAAATATATGTACTATTGGATTCAACCTTTAGATTTCAGTACATTTTAATTACAAACTGACAAATGCATATGTGAATTTTAATTCACGCTGATTCTATGGAAATTATAATTTGAGTTTTAATTCATTCCTAATACATATGCTTCAAAACAAGTTTTTGTCATACTTTATTCAACCATGTTACAACTTAGACATAAATCCAGCTTGGTCATTGAAATATCAAATAGGTTTTTTCTTTTTCGCTCTCTCCCTCTGTTTTTTTTTTTTTTTTTTTTTCTTTTTTGACCAAAAAGTGCGAGCTCACCTAAATTCATAGTGCAGGAGTCACGTCGACATGTCTACTCCCAAGTGTCCTAGAACTATAACTATTTTATATACATCTTGCAACCGCTTATAATATTGGATACTAAACGGTTAAAATAGTTAATTATGTAAGGGCGTGTTTGGGCAGTGGGATTAGAAGGGATTAGGTGGGATGGGATTCATATGGTCGTGTGCCAATTCCACTCCATGTTTGGAAAGAATGGAAAAGCTCGGAATTAGATTTGATGGAATTGCATTGGGTCCTGTGCCAATTTCCCTCAATGCTAGCAAGTTGTGTAGGTCCCACCATGATGTGTGGGTTATATCCACACCGTCCACCCATTTTTTGAGATTATTTTAGAGCATGGGCCAAAAAATTAGGTAAATCTAAAGCTCAAGTGGGCCCCACCATAGAAAGCAATGGGGATTGAATATTTACAGTTGAAAACTTCTTTGGGGCCACATAAGTTTTGGATCTACCTCATTTTTAGGCCCATGCGAGAAAATGAGATTACAAAACAAATGAACAGTTTAGATATAACACAGTAATAATTATGTTTTTTGAATCCCATCCCACCTAATCCCTTCTAATCCCACCACCCAAAGCCCTAAAAGCCAATTTGATCTGATTGATGGCATATATTATTGTTAGACCCTTTCTCATTGTTTTGCCTTTACCAAATTGCAATATTATCCTTACTAGCCCCCATTTCAATTAGTTCAAATAGTTTAAAGGTTGGCGGTTTTTAATCCATAGAAAAAATAAAAAATAAAAAATAAACGTAGGAAGGATCTTTACTCATGCCTCAAGGGTAAACTCACGGGAGTTTCAACATGAGGTCACATGTTCTGGTACCACTTTCTTACGCTCATGTACCGAAGATCCCTTTAACGCGAGAGTATCATTCAAATGCTTTCTTTGGCCCCCATGTATGGAAGAAATCGTTTTCAATTTTCATTTGTGGACAACCTACAGTCAGGCCTACAATTTGGACTTTGGGATCTCACGACCTATGGATACTCGAACCCTTTACCGGGTGTTGAAACTCCTGAGAGTCTACCACCGGAGCAAGAGTAAGGATCCAATTTGAACCTTTGAAATATTGGGTGAATTCCTAAGTATAAGATTATTTTATTATTTTATTTTTTATTTTTTTATTTTTTTTTAACACACGCACACACACCACCACACACTCATTTCACCACCCATGGGTGCTCAAACCCTTGACCAGGTGTTGAAACTCCTGAGAGTCTACTACTGGAGCAAGATCTAGGACCCATATATGATGGCAGTGCTATTGTGTGTGAAGTCCTACTCATGAGGTGGCAGTGTTGTGGCTTTTTTACGTCCCATATGCGAAAGAAACACGTGACAGTACTTGACTGCACCTTTGCAGAGAAATCGTTTTAAATTTCCACGAGTGGGGACAACCTACAGCCGGGTCCAAACAATTCCTAAATATAGGGTGGCAGTGTTGTTGGGTCCATTTACACTAGTGTCCGTGATATGGATGTTTGGATTTGGTGTGCATGAATTCCATGTAAGAACTCTATGTGGCGGGTCTTATTGATCAACGGTCTGGATTGTCCTATCAGTTGGACTACGTGATTGCCCACTTCAGGTGATCCGCTGCGCAACCTATCTGCGTAGTGGTGCGTATTAGGGCTGGAATGCTATAACTATTTTACGTAGACAACAATTTTAGTTGAATTGGGATATTGCAATGTGGAGCAGTGTGTGAGAGAGTTATGATGGGATTCAAACTCTCATCTCCACAATTTCTATATAAGAGAAAGCTGAGTCCTTGATCCAACATAACGACAGAAGCCTAAGTCCCATCTATAGTTCTGTATACGGGTGTGAAGAAAAGGAAGACTACAGCATTGGAGTTCTAGTATTTTAATCTATGTCATCTCAGTTAGGTAAACCATCCGACCCCTTGATCTCCATGTCCTATGCACAGCGTGATTAGTGGGGCTATTCCGCATATCTGGTAAGTCCTACAGTTGGTATCAGAGCCACTGTGCAAAGGCATGGATGATCAGTTTCATCTATTTCATATTTGGATTCGAATTAGGGCTTTCAAATTCAAAACCCATATAGGTAATTAGTGTTTATTTTTTCCCAATTCGAAGCCTGTATTAATGTTTAGGGATTTTAATCCCAAATCTATATTAGGGATTTCAGTCTCATAACCCCAAAATCCAGTTAAGATTAGGGATTTAGAATCCTTGCATTCAGTAGTCAAATTAAGATTTTCGATTTCGAATCCCCAAATCAATAATTAGGGATTTCAATTTCGAATCCCCAAATCAGGTAATTAGGGATTTCGGATTTGAATCCACAACATTCCTATATCGGGGATTCAATCCCTGTATCCACTGATTAGGGATTATGGATTCAGATACCCCAAATCCAGAAGTCAATTGGGGATTTCAAATTCAAAACCCCAAATCCATATATGGGGTGTGCAGTGACGATTTTAACACTCTTACCTATGTATATCAACGGAGGATACCTTACTCATTGCAGCGCCTAAGAGATGTCGTAGATTTGGCAATGGTTGCAAACTTCAAACTCCTAGTTCTTTTATCCATCTTCCCATGGTTCAATCGGGTAGCTTCCTAGCCATGCGATTTGAATCCAGCGACTGGATTTGAAGGGTGCGATTGCCATTGATATAGGCTTCTTACTATCCAGACCATGTAGAGGAGATCGGGCAGCGGCTTTAGCTCTTTCGGTACTTCCCTCCTGACCCAGCGGCTTTCGGATCTAGCTACTAGATTCTGGCCGAGATTGCAACTAGCATCAAGCAGTGCAGAGCTCATCTTGTTAGGGCTTGCATGCGGCAATTTTTATTTTTATTTTGCGGAGAAGATCTCTCTCTCTCTCTCTCTCTCTCTCTCTCTCTCTCTCTCTTTCTGTATTCAGTGTTACTCAGTCGACAACAGACCGTTTTCAATAGCAGCTAGGTCAAAATTCGACCTTGTTAGTTTTGGGCTTTTAGACCCAATTACTGGTATTTGGGTCCAATTTTGTACCCGCGACTAGTTCTATTTCAGATCTAGTATGGGCCTGATATTTAGGCCTATATGGATTTTCAGATCTGGTATGGGCCTGATATTTGGGTCTGTACAGATTTTCAGATCTGGAATGGGCCTGATACTTGGGCCTACACCGGGTCTTAGAACTGATCACCTTATGGCATGAGTCCTTGACTAAGTCTAATTTTAGAATCATCAGATTTCAGTCTGAATTTGTAAACACACTCCAGTTATCTTTGGGCCCTGTTAAGGCTAGGTAATTATACATATAAAAATCTTAATAGTGTGTGATATTAACCATTTTCAATTTTGACTCATTCACTAGATATCCATACAAATACAAACTTTTAGGATATGGATCTGCAATATATAACCTTCAGGATATAAACCCATGGGTCTACCCATCCAGTTAAATAATTCATCCTATCATGTGAATGTCATGGGTTAGACTTGTGATGTTCATTTATCATGCGAAGTCTTGATTCGGCCTAGTTATAGCCCATTACCTATCCTTGAAAGTTGATATATAGACCATGAGAACATATAATGTGAAACTATACGTATGTTTCATTTTAAGGTTTCTATATGTTCCAATGATCAATACCGACCATCTTGTGAACTGCATCAGACTCATTTAGATATAATCCATTGAGACGCAGGATTATAATCGCGATCCTAAGTTAATATTTGTAGTGTTGGATTCGGTTGTGTTAGCCACCATAGTGACCTCAATCGATGAAAATTTTACAAGTGTGGCTTGTAAATTGGGATTAAGAGGATTACATACAGTTGCATTTACATTTTCATGCGTACGGTAATGAAAACACAGACAATTACCGTTTAACAATCACGTAAACGGGTGAAGTAGATGGTGCTGGTAACGTAAAGCTGAAAGACTCATCTCACCCACAGGTGTTGAGTGTCTCAGATTTACATGAATAACACCACTTAGCTTCATATTTAGGAGGATCACTAACATGTTATTATTACCACCCATAGGATGATTGATGATGATGTAACAAATTCTCACTAGGATGTGATGGTTGGGCCCATTGTCATCTTGGATGATTCAGTTGATGCCTCTCTTAGCAACTGAAATGATTAACTTTGCCTGATATTTTGTTTACATTTACGAAATTGCTTTGTGAAATAATGAACTAATGTGAGTATATATGTATCTCTTCTATTTCAGTCTCAATTCCAAATAATACGCATCAAGTCCCTGCCCTAAATGAATCTAATTATGCTCAATGGAAGAACGCCAATGAAGTTGTACTGAGCTACCTACAATTAGATCTTGCCCTGATAACACTAGAACCGCCAAAACCATCTGATAATGCCACTGAAACAAAATATAAACAATGGGAGGCATAGTTTAGATCAAATGATACATGCCTGAAAGTCATAAAGTATTCGATTTCTGAATCTATGAAGGGTGTCATGCCTGAAACAGATAAGGTCAAAGCTTTCCTGACTGAAATGGAAAAAAGGTTCTGATAAGTCTGAAGTGGGCATTCTTTTGAATAGATTGACTTGTTCATCCTACGATAGAAAATGCAATATCCGTGAATACATTGTAGAGCAGAACAAGGTTGTTTCTAAGATCCGTTCTCTACGGCTTGTACTCACTGATGATCAACTGGTTCATTTGATCATGAACAACCTACCTCCCCAATTCGGAACGTTCCTGGTAAACTATAACACTCTGAAGGACACGTGGACATTGGATGAACTTATCACTTAGTGCGCCCAAGAAGAAGACAGGATTAGGCAGATGGTCAAAGTTTAAAATGTTAATATGGTGACCTCAAGTCATAGGCATGGGTAAGGGAATAAAGGTAAAAGGAAAAGGAAACAAGGTTCTAATAATGGATTCTCTGGTCTTCCATCTAAAAACCATGAGAATCAATCTGAAAATGGATCTAAACGTAAAGGGGTTGAAGGCAAACCGTGCTTCTTTTGTAAAAAAACAGGTCATTTAGAGAAAGACTGCGAAGGGTTTAAGAATTGACTCATAAAGAAAGGTAATTATTCTGTTCTTGTCTGTTTTGAATTTAATCTGACCGATGTGTCAGCGAATTTCTGGTGAATAGATTCAGGAACTATTATTCACATATGCACTTCTATGTAGGAATTACTACAGGCCAGGCCACCAACTGATGCAAAACGCTCAGTATATATAGGCAATGGTGTCAAGGTCGATGTGGAGGCAATAAGAGTCTATAAGCTTAAGTTGAAGTCTGTTTTTTGGATTTAGTAGATACATTTTGTGTATTGTATATAAGATGTAATTTGGTTTCAATTTCTTGTTTGGATAAGTTAGGATATTCATTCCACTTTGGAAATAAAAGCTTTAGCATTTACTTTAATTAGATTAAAGTTAGAACCGACTCTATAGTAAATTAACAACTTATACCAGTTGGACTTGATTGCCTCTCACGTCTATAATATTAATACCTCGCATAGAAATAAAGTAGGATCCAAGAGAAGGCTAGATTATGAGAATTCCTCCATATTGTGGCACAAGCGGCTATGCTATATATCTCGTGAGAGATTAGATAGGCTTGTGCGAGAAAGAATTTTATATTCTCTAGACTTCTCTGACTTTAAAGTATGCATTGATTGTATAAAAGGAAAACAGACTAGAACTAGAAAGAAAGGTGCAACCAGGAGTGTAGGTCTATTAGAGGTGATACATATAGACATTTGTGGATCATTCCTTATAGCTTCATCGAGTGGACACAAATATTTTATTACCTTATAGATGACTACTCTCATTTCAGGTACCTATACCTTATCAATGAGAAATCAGATGCCCTTGATGCTTTTAAAATCTATAAGGCTGAAGTTAAAAATCAATTCGATAAGAGGATTAAAGTTGTCAGATCTGATTATGGTGGTGAATATTATGGCAGATATGACGAATTATGACGCAATCCAAGGCCATTCATTAGATACATGTAGGATTGTGGAATTGTCGCCCAGTACACTATGCTTGGTACTCCATAATAGAATGGTGTGACTGAGAGGCGTAATCGCACTCTTATGGATATGGTGCGAAGCATGATTAGTAATTCGACATTACCAGAATCACTGTGGGCTGATGCGATCAAAACTGCAGTTCATATATTAAACAGGTCCCCAGCAAAGCAGTAAGCAAAACTCCTTTTGAGTTATGGAATAAGAGAAAACCAAGTCTCCGATATGTACATGTTTAAGGTTGTTCTGCTAAGGCCAAAATTTATAACTCGCATGAAAAGAAGTTTGATTATAAGGCCGTAAGTTGTTTCTTCATTGGATACCCAGAAAGATTAAAAGGCTATCGATTCTACTGTCCTTCCCACTATATCAGGATTGTTGAGACTAGGACCGCCAGATTCATTAAGGACACTGAAAACAGTGGGAGCACGAACATAAAAAATTTTGTATTTGAGGAATAAAGGACTATGACTCCAGTCATAGCCACTTCAGATTATGTGGATATTAATGATGCAGTTGATCCTGCAGTCACTACAGAACACCATGTAAAACCTCATGTATAAACTACTAATGAGGAAAATCAAGATCACACCCAACTGAACCATTGAGAAGATCTAAAAGAGAGAGAAGACCTGTAAATCAAGATAATTACATCATATACTTACAAGAGCATGACTTTGACATAGAGGTGGAAAAGGATCCTGAATCCTTTACACAAGTCAAACAAAGTACTGATCTTTCTCGTTGGTTTGATGCCATGAAAGATGAGTTGAAATCCGCAGGACAATAAAGTATAAGATCTTGTAGAGTAACCCAATGGAATAAGGCCAATTTGTTGTAAATGAATATTTAAAACCAAGAGGGACTCCAAGGGTAAAGTTGAAAGGTATAAAGTCATACTTATTGCCAAGAGTTTTAACCAATGTGAGGGCATTAACTTTAAGGAGACTTTTTCACCAATATCTAAGAAAGACTCATTCAGGATTATAATGGCTCTTATAACTCATATGGATTTAGAGTTACATCAGATGGATATAAAGACTACATTTCTCAATGAGCATCTGAATGAGAATATATACATGTTTCAGCCTGAAGGTTTTATAACCAATGGCTCAGAACACTTGGTTTGCAAACTAAAGAAATCCATCTATGAGTTAAAAAAGACATCGCGACAGTAGTACCTAAAGTTTCATGAAGTAATTTCCTCATATAGTTTTGTAGAAAATACCGCAGATGAATGTATTTATATTAAAATCGGTGGGAGTAAGTTCGTTATGATGATTTTGTATGTTAATGACATTCTTTTGGCTAGCAATGATATTAGGATATTGAGCGACACCAAGAAATTTTTATCTCAAATATTTGAAATGAAAGATCTTGGTGAAGCTTCTTACGTCATCGGTATTAAGATTCATCGTGACATATCACTTGGACTGCTCAGCCTGTCATAAAAGGCCTATATTACTAGGGTACTCGAAAGGTATGACATGCAAAATTATGCTTCCGGACAGTCACCCATTGTGAAGGGCGACAAATTTGGTCTATTTCAGTATTTAAAGAATGATTTGGAAAAGAATTGAATAAAAGAATTTTCGTACGCATCAGTAGTAGGGAGAGTCATGTATGTTCAAGTCTATACGCGACCAGACATTGCCTTTATTGTTAGAATATTGGGAAAATACTTATCTAATACAAGAATGCAACATTGGATAGCTGCAAAGAAAGTATTACGGTATCTACAGAGAATGAAAGATTTTGGACTCACATACAGAAGATCTAATTGGTTGGAGTTGATTGGATATTCAGATGCAACTTTGCAAGCTGCGTTGACACTAAGAAGTCTACTTCAGGATACATCTTCATGATGGTGGGAGGAGCTGTGTCGTAGAAAATTGTGAAATAATTTACGACAACCTCATCCACTATGGAAGCTGAATTTATTGCCTGTCATGAGGAATCTAATCAGACACTTTGGTTACAGAGTTTCTTCTTAGGTTTGCGGGTACTGGAGCATATTCCAAAACCATTGAGAATATTTTACGATAATTCAGCTGCTATTTCCTTCTCTAGTAAAAACAAGCATTCATCAAGGTCGAAGTATATTGACATCAAATATCTTATTATAAACGAAAGAGTTTATAATCGTCAAGTGTTCGTGAAATTATCGACACTAAGCAAATGATTGTAGATCCGCTCACTAAATGACTCTTTATCACGCCATTTCAGGAACATGTGACATCCATGAGAATCATATATCCCACAGATGTTTTCAGTTAGTGGAAGTTTGAGCGTATTTTTATTTTGATTTTCACAGACATTTAGAGATCTCATTTTATACAGTTTGTTTTTAATGATTTTGATATAAAGATTTATTTCTGTTTCACTATATATATGCACAAATTTTGAGTAAGTAGAACTACAGCCGTATCTCGTTGGAGACATCTAAAATCTTCAAAACCTCTTAAGGATAGACACATATCATCACACTAAGTGTGTAATCTTTATACCATATTTTCTAGTTCATGATCTATGTTATTAAGATTGAAAGTACTTGTGATCGCGCTTAGCCTTACTTCGCCTAAAGTAAATGTTGTAATGACTACCGCGTTTCGATACTGATAGTCTTGATGGACCAGATTGAATAACATTACTCATATTGTCCAACAATTTCATTGGTTAACCATTTGGATGTTTTCTTAAAGATCAAGATTTGTTTTCAACATTATTCTATATGATAATCATTGACATTGCTCAATGAGGCCCAAGTGAGAGAATGTAAGAACTCTATGTGGTGACCCTTATTGATCAACGGTCTGGATTGTCCTATCAGTTGGACTATGTGATTGAGTAAATCAATGGGCCCTACTTCAGGTGATCCGCTGCGCAACCTATCTGCACAGTAGTGCATATTAGGGCTAGAATGTTGTAGCTATTTTACGCTGACAATAATTTGAATTGAACTGGGATACTGCAATGTGGAGCAGTGTGTGAGAGAGAGTTATGATGAGATATTCAAACTCTCATCTCCACAATTTCTATATAAGAAAAAGCTAGGTCCCCAATCCAACATAACGATAGAAGCCTAAGTCCCATCTATAGTTTTGTATATGGGTGTGAAAGAAAGGAAGACTACAACATTGGAGTTTTGGTGTTCTAATCTATGACATCTCAGATAGGTAAGGCATATCCAACCCTTTGATCTCCATGTCCAATGCACATCGAGATAGGTGAGCCTATTCATAAGTCCTACATTCCATGTGTGCAGTGTATGCTTATGAGCGGTCATGTAGGTAATTCTTACGAGGTAAAAGTACGATGTGATGCACGGAACGATTTATGCAATCCCTTCTTTGCCATACATCTCACAAACATTTACAGTGATCAAGGCCGTTGATCTAGAGATTCGTATTGATTGATGGACTATATTACAAGTAACCGTGATTGGAAATCTCAAACTGTCCATTTGTCACAGGTTTTTGGCGTTGAGTGTGGACCGTAGCTCACTTTTAAGTGAACCGTACCCTGTTCAGATCGTATGTCGACCACAGTCCAATCTAATTATTTCTTATGACATGGCCCATCCACATGATATACCACATGATAATCAGCGGTCCTGATCATCGTACGGTAGTGCCACTTGTAAAACAGATATCTCACGTGAAATCTAGCACTCATAAGCAAGCGGTAAATCTGACATCAATACAAAAGACATTTGAGTAAGAAATCTTACATCAGAACGTATGCCTGCCTTTGTAGGCACACAGCATTTACATGTCTATATATTATGTACAACACACGTGCCACATGTGTATGCCGATCCCAACCATACATTCTACTGGTTACTTTGTTGTTTAGATTTTTTTATTTAAAAAAAAAAAACAAACTTCACAATTTTAAGGCGGGCTCCACCAAAAACACCGGTAGGCCTTGTTTTTTGGTCCATTATGATGGACATGCCAATAGATTATGACGCGGATTAGCTAAGGACAGGTTGAGTAGGTAGACTGCGTCACCTACTTCACCTACTTCTGTGGGTCGCACCATGATGTATGTTTTGTATCCACACCGTCCATCCATTTGTAGAGATCATTCTAGGGCATGATCCAAAGAGTGAATCGGATCCAAATCTCAAGTCGACCCCACCACAAAAAAACAATGGAGACAGTGACGCCCACCATAAAAAACATGTAAGGGCCACAAAAGGTTTTTGATCAAGCTGATATTAGGACGCGGATTAGATCCTGACAAGTTGAGTAGCGAGTCCACTACTGAAGTGACGTCACCAAGTTATGTGGGCCCCACTATGATGTTTGTGTTCTATCCACATCGTCCATCCATTTAGAGATATCATTTTAGGGCATGAGCCAAAGGAGGGAGATAAAAATCTGTAGTGGACCCCACCACAGAAAAAAGTGGGGAGAATGATTCCCACCGTTGAAACTATCCCAAGGCCCACTATAGTGTTTATTTGAAATCCAAGCCGTTCAAAAGTTAAAAAAGACATGAAAGAAGGGAAAAAACAAATATCAGCTGATCTAAAACTTTTGTAGCCATTAGAAGGTTTTAATGGTGGGCATCACTTTCCCACTGTTTCTTGTGCTGGGGTCGACTAGAGCTTTGGATTTAACTCATTCTCCGGGTATTTCCCTAAAATGATCTATTCAAATGGATAGGAAGGCATGGAAACGTAACATACATAATGGTGGGGCCTACGGAACTTGGTGACAGTCACTTCAATAGCGAGTTTTGCTACTCAACCTGTCAGTAGCTAATCCGCGCTTTGATATTAGTGTTTTCCCTTCTTTAATATCTTTGTTAACTTATGAACAGGTTGGATCTCAAATAAACATCACGATGGACCTTAGGAAGGTTTCAACGGTTAGCGTCACTCTCCTAGCTGTTTTTGGTGGTGGGTCCACTCTGACTTTTGATCTGCCTCATTCTTTAGTTCATGTCTTAAAATGATCTCTAAAAATGGATGGATGGTGTGGATACAATACATACATCATGGTGGGGCCCACAGAACTTACTGACATCACTACAGTAGCGAGACTCACTACTCAACATATCAGCAGCTAATCCGCGTCCATCATATTATTCTTTGATTATACTATTTTAGCCATCTAATAAATGTGGATAAGCTAATGGAACAAGCATGGGAATGGTAGATGAGGTCTCCTTTGAGGTGGGGAGCTGCTTCCTTTCCCATGTGGTGGGTGCCAATGATGTTGCGAGCGCAGCAACGACTAATGTGTTGGATGCCCATCAGATAAGTTACTTTTTCTACCTACAATAGTAGAAAAGTAGCTTATTTCAAATAAGTAAATTTAGTTTATGGTCAATTATAAATATATCTTTTATATAAAATTATTTAATCACTTCATTTTAATAAGCAGAAATTAAGATAACATGCTCAAGGGGGTCCTTACTCTTGCCCCGATGGTAGATTCCCATGAATTTCAATGCCGGATCAAGGGTTCGAGTGTCCATAGGTGGTGAAATTCCACTAAGGCGTGAGGTGTGTGGGGGTGTATGCGCGTGTGCCCAAAAAATAAAATAAAATAAAATAAAATGCTCAGGGCATAAATAGCTTATTTTAAGTAACTTAAGATCCAAACGCTTCTATGGTATTCATTTCTATATGGCACTTGGTTTTTTTAACTACGCGCTGAAATAATCATGTGGCTCTAATGCAGATTTCCCTCTGCCCCAAATCCAGTTAGGTGGGTGCGAGTCTATGTGCGGCTCATAATGATATATGTATTGTATATTAACTATTGGAAATCAAACCCCAGTGTCTGGTCCGCCGTAGATTTGTATCTCAATCATTTCAGAGCCCTGACAAAACAAATGGACAGCATGTGGAGCGGTGCCTCTCAGTAAGGGTACAATAATAATGTTGGACCATGGTGCCAGCTGGAGCATATAAAAACCACGTGTTTTCGTCAATCATGGAAGGGTCACATCAGTCATTTCGGACTGTACTCACCATCAAACTCAAAAAAACGTTACTTTTAGATGGTAATTGGTAAAACAAATGCCAATTTTAGATCATGGTCAAATCACCGTTGGAATTGCCGAATGAATGGTTTGATCTAATCTATGTTTTGCACGTATCCATGTCTGCTCTCTGTGTTACAATCGTGACAATGTTGAGAAAATCACACTGTTCAGATAATACCAAAATCAGAAGTTCTGTTAGTGGCATCCAGAAATGGATGGATAAGATCTTTCCAAAAGATAGGTCCATTGATGGATGACTATCACCATGCGATTGTGGTGATTTTTGCACTGCAAAGGAAGAAAAGTAGACCTGACTCTTTGGACGGTCCAAACAGGTGATCCGCAGGCCAACAGTCCAAATACAACCATGTGCATGGGAAGGTTTGCGTACACAGCCCACTTGATTTTTTATTTTTTATTTTTTCATTTTCATTTTACAACAAAGAAAACGTACAAACTTATTAATGGTAGCACCTCCAGTACGAATACGTTAGTTTACATACACGCTCATGTTTCTAAAGAATCATTTTTGTTAGGTGATCGTAACCATGCATCCATGGTTAGGAAGGTGGATTAGATCATTCCATCAGTGTGATTTTTGCATGTTAACTCATGAAATATGTTATAAACTTAAATGGACAGTTCAGATCGATCGATTGGCCTGTCCAAGTGAACCGATTCGTCCAGATGCACAATAAGATACATGCAGAACCTATGGTTGATCCAAGCCGTTGATTTGATGCCAATAAGGGATATCCGCTAAAAGAATATCTTAGACCCAAAAATCCTAACCCTTTGACCATTGGCCTACAAATGGAATAGTCATTTCACACTAGGGCTGTACACGAACCGAGTTAGCTGGGTTAGTTTGCTCGACTGACTCGAAAAAACTTGATTCGTTTCGGTTCCAAACTAAGTTTGAGCCAAGTCAAGCTTATTTTTTGAGTTCAAGAAAAATTTTGATCTGAGTTCAAGCTTAGGTGATCTCGACTAACTCGGATTGAATCCAAACTCGAATTGAAGTTGGATCAAACCAGTTCGCTGACTCGATTACTTTGATATTGAGGTTGCTCACTAAGTGTTGATGAAATGACTCAATGAAGTGTCGGCTAGTGTAAAAAAGGTATGTATATGAAAGAAATATCTTTTTTTTCTCTTGATTTTGACCTTACCTACAAGGTGTTTGATGAAATACTTATAAAATTGCTGCTGTTGTTTTACATACAATAAGAATTTGAATGTGCAGTCCATGTATTTGTAAAAATGTTGCATAAGAGAACTTGGCTCGAACTAGCCTGAGCTACTAAGTGAACTGAGCTGAGCTGAGCTGAGGTGGGGTCAGCTAGTGGCCAAGCCCGGTCAAGCTTGGCACAAGCTCGACAAGAGTCCACTCATATACACCTCTCTTTCACACTGAGGCGAGCTGGCTCATCATCCAATCCAGATTAGCCTAACCATTATCAGGTCATTTTGCGCGTGCGTGTCATAAATGCATTTTGATCAATCCATCCAAACTGTAGGGTCCATTATAAATAGAGCATTGCATAACCTATAAATCTCACCTATTGAATGATCCTGGCCATTCAATTACTTTCCATGAAATGAACAGTCCCAATGCTGTGCACTTCTCCATTATTGATGGGGCGTCTCCATTCTTGATGGGGCGTGCAAGCGGACATTCTGGATTTTGGGACCACGTACGCACGCTAAGTGTACAGACAGCAGACAGACAGCACACGCCAGCTTATAAATGGTGGTGAACTGTCACCATAGTTTGCTCCACCAAACAAATGCATTAAAAAGCGTTCAGAGATTGCCCCCGCTTTATGGACGCGGATTTCCTGCGAAAGCCTTTCGCACGAAGTTCCTGCGCAAGGATTCTGGATGGGGCCCACTGTGATGTTTGTTAGAAATCCAATCCGTCCATCCGTTTTTTGAACTCATTTTAGGACAGGAGACCAAAAATTATTAGGATCCAAAACTCAAGTGAGCCATACTAGATGAAACAGTGGGGAAAGGAATTCCTACCGTTGAAACCTTCCCAGGATCTACCTTGATGTTTATATTCCATCCAAACCGTTTATAAGGTCATTTTCACTAAGATGAAGTGAAAAGACCAAGAAATTAAACCGATACAAAACTTTTGTGGCCATATAAATGTTTCAACAGTGGTCACTAAATCCCCACTGTTTCCTCTCGTGTAGCCTACTTGAGTGTTTGATGCTCCTCGTTTTTGGTGGCATATCCTAAAATGAACTCCAAAAACGGATGGACGGAGTGGCTTTCTCACAAACATCATAGTGGACCCCACGCAGAATCTTGCGCAGGAACTTCGTGCGAAAGGCTTTCGCAGGAAATCCGCGTCCCCGCTTTATCATTTCATGCACTAGGAATCCAATAACATTGATTAATTTCACTGGGATTGGCTTCTACGACAGTGGGCCCACCATCATAACATGGTTAAAACAAAGGCGTCTACTAGTAGATAAGAACAAATTAAAGAAAAAAAAAAATTAAAAGACAAAGGAGACGCTCAGGGCATACAGCCATTTTTTACTGCCACCCTGCTGAACATTCAAAGATGGACAACAATTAGATGATGATATGAAATGGAAATAAAATATGACCCACTCATTTTATGGTCCACATTTAACCATATCATTGGTGTCGCGTCCTGCCATAGGAGTGGATTTACCTTGTTTTCAAAGAAGGTTATCATTATGGTGCTGCCAACCTTTTCAAAAAGATTAGATAATTTAAACATATAACTTGTTATAGTGATAGATAATTGGATCTTAGTATTATATTATACCATGACCATCATAAGTTTCAGAACATATTTGTGTAAAGGTTGAAGTAGAAAGATATATATATATATAAACAATCCCTTTTTTTTTTTTATTTGTTTTTGTTTTTTGTTTTTTGTTTTTTCAAGGAAAGGTGGAATGATCCATCAAATTTCATTCATGAGGAACTGGACTATACAGCCAATCAGGTAGGCCCCGACAAAAAGGAACCGGGCCTCGCCTATCATATGATAAGAAAAGGGCCAGAAAACAGCTAAAATAAAAGACAAAAAATCTAGGCAGGGAAGGTCTAAGACTTCCTCAAAGAACCTAAACCAACCTTATCTAGGAAAACCAAACCTCGAATTGATGGCGGAAGAGAGGCGGGGAGGGAAAAATAGGACGACGCTTGGGAGTTGCTCCCAAGGTGCGCCAGACCATCTGCTAGGCAGTTGCCTTCTCTCAAGACATGTTGGAAAGATAGGTAAGACCGAGGTCGAATCCACAGGGACTGATACCTGTACGTTATCTGAAACCAAGTAGAACTAGAACTAGACTAAGATGTGATCTAAACCAAATAGAATTTAAGGAATAATTGTGGAATAATTATCTAAAACTTTAAGGAATTCAGAGGAAGGAAACTAGGGATTCAGAGGATCCACTTGTAGGGATCAGGGAGATCTTATGCCTGCATTAAGATTTATGGAAATCAAACTGAACCTACTTGATCTGGTTTTTAAGAGATGAAAAGTATATGAATTAGAATGGATTCCATCATCTAACCATGCCCAGGAGACAAAGCAAACAATATGATTAAACTAATTACCAACTAATCAACAATGTATGAAGATCAGGAAGGGTACTGTCATCCTACCATGCCCATTGGATAATGATGAACAACAGGGCCTCCTGACGTCATAAACATTAAAAGAGAAAAAGAGATATTCAAAGCCATTGCAAACCTATTGTAATTTCAGTCACAACAGACCATTAAAGACTGAGAAAATATTCTTTTAATAATCAACTTAAAACCAAGTTCAGTTCAGAAATTCAAATTGAACGCCTGAGGTAGCATCTCTCATCTCGCTACAGGCTTCACCTCTTAGCCCTAGCTAAGAGGATTAGCCACACATGGATGGGCTGAATTCAAATATCAAAAACAGAAGAAGGAGAAAAGAAAGAGACAAAAACCAGGTCCAGGTCCAGCCCAAGCGATACTGCCAGCAGCCAACCTCTCTGTACTCTCTCCCGCACCTTCTCGTTTCTTCCTTTTCTTCCTTTTCTTTCCTCCTTCAAAGCAAAGCCCCACCCTCTTGCTCCTCCTCCAAAACTGTCCCACGGTCCAGCAGAACTGTCCCACGGTCCAGCAGAAAACGCACCCCTTTCTCCCTCCGTTTCCTTCACCTCTCGTTTCTTCCCTCTTTCTCACGTCTCGGCTCCCGCGATGATCCGACGGATGAATTTCGACATGTACGGTTCATTTAGAGTCCTCAGGCCCTGTATAGAGTTTTGAGCCGGTCAGATGGTGAGAACCCTGTGATCTTGCATTCTAGCTTATTTCCAGGCCACTTGAACTTCAATTTCTCGGTTTTCTTGGATCTCTGGCGTTGATCTTGGTCCCCTGGAGTCTGGCCCTTGTCATGGTGATTCCTGAATGTTAAATCCATATTTTTAGCCTTCTATTTCAATCCATGCTTGTAAATGCGTCCTGTATTACAAATACAATTAAAACATGCCGTCAAACAGTATCATATTCGTAAAATCGGGTAATTACTGGGGTCTAATATGCAATATTTGACCCTCAACACTGCCCGAACTTCTTCAGGTTTGAAATTCTCGAGCTCCAATTTTTCTAGATCTAGGCTGGGATGGAGGAGTGATTGAGGATGTCCACCACCAGTCTGGAATCAGACTCCACCACTATCCGCGATAGGCCTAGAGATAAGTAATGGATCAGACCATCCCAGATTGCTCTGAATTCAGCCTGGTTGTTGGAGCCTACGCTGTACCCCACCGTATAAGAAAATAGGAAAGAGCTATCTTCAAACCTACAGATACCTCCACCGCCAGATGGGCCAAGATTGCCCCGTGAGGACCCATCTGAATTCAGCTTCACCTAACTAGTTGGGGGTGGAGACCACTTGCCAGATTCCACGGCGAGCAAGGCTGGATGTGAGGGCCTATTTTGAGGTTGCGTAAGGTCAGGATCACAGTCTGCTTGGACGGCGTGAGAATCCGCATAACCTCCCCAATCTGTTGCAGCCACTAGGCCACTTGAGCTATGGTTGAAGTAGGAGACATTCTCTTTCCATCGAATTTTGCGTCATTCCTAGCTATCCAAATCTCCCATAGCACCAGGCTAGGGACGATGTTACGAAGGGAGGAGAGGTATCTACCTGAAGGAGAGGAGAGCCACCATTGGTTCATTTTGGCTTCAACCGTAAGCACTCGGAGGGAGGGGATATCAAAAATTCTACCAAAATGGACCCAAATCTTATCTGCAAAAGCACTGTGGAGGAACAGATGGGCCAGAGATTCGACATCTAGCCGGTGTTCAAGAGATCCCTCACAACATACACATTTAGAGGCTAGAGGAATATCTTTGTCCTGGATTCTTGCATCAAGGGGAATGGGGCCTTGGAGTAATCTCCACACGAACATCAAAATTTTTGGAGGCAACTTGCTGTGCCAAATTTTGCTCGTCCAGCTCTGAAGAGGCCCAGGATCTCTGCACATGCCAGGCTGATTTGACGGTGAAGCTTCCAGATGGGTCCAGGGGCTAGAAGCAGTTGTCCAACTCATCAGAAATTGGAAAACCACCCTGGAAGATTGCGTCCACCACTTTTTGAGGGAGGAGAGCAAAAACAGAGGATGGAGGTAGGGGACCCGCGACACCAATAAAGTTAGACACTTTCATATGGAGAAGAGGAATCGGGATGGGATGGACCACGAGTCTGGAGAGGGCCCCTAGCTAGTCCAGTTAGATTCCCACAGATTGTAGTCCCCATGCCCCACTGACTATTAGGACTTTTCTTCAAGGGTTTGGAATGTGGCCTTAATTCTCTTCCACAACGGAGAAGGATCAGCTGCCGCAGTAGCACCATTAACAGATGAAATGTCCCTGCTATATCTTGCCTTCATGAGGGCTGCCTACGAAGAGTTGTCGGGACCAAATTTAACAGCTTAGCCCAACTTCATCCTGAATACCTCCATCACCTCGCTCAGGGGTCTGATTCCTAACCCTCCTTCCTGTAGCGACTTGAATATTTGATTCCAGTTAATCCAATGGAGCTTCTTGTTATCGTTAGCCCAGCCCCAGAAAAAATCGCCGAATTTCATTTCGAGATCCCGAATTACTTTTCGAGGAACCTGCGTAACTGCCAACACATGGATGGGGATGCTTCCCAGAACGTGCCTGATAAGGGTGGCTCGCCCCCCTACGATAGGTGGCGATTCTTCCACCCATTGATGCAGTTGTGAACCTCATTGAGCAAGAATTGGAAATCGGAGACCTTCACTCTACCATGAATAATCGGCACACCCAGATACCAGCTGGACACTGTGGCCCTAGAGATTCCTAAGAGGCACTCAATGCTTCTAATTGTGCTCGCTGCCAGCTTGTCCGAACATAGGAATGAGTTTTTCCTGTAGTTAATTTTCTGGCCAGACGAATCTTGGAAGAGTTGCAGGAAGTTCTTTGTAGCCTGCAAGGAAAAGTGGCACCCGTTGAGAAACAAGAGCGTATCGTCCACAAAGAGTAGGTGGGAGATGGTTGGACAGCCCCTATGGAGATTGAACAGGTGGTAAGCACCTGACTAGACTAACTCTTTAAAGCCACGACTTAGAACTTCAGCCACAATGATAAACAACCCTGGAGATATTGGGTCACCCTGTCTAAGCCCTCTTGAGGATTTGAAGTAGCCTACTACCTCCCCGTTGATAAGAACAGAAAACCAGTTGTAGAGCCAACATGATTCCAATAAAGAAATAGAAGCATCGCTGAACCCGAAACACTTCAACACCCCCCTTCAAGAAATTTCAATCAACACGATCGTAAGCTTTCTCAAGATCAAGATACAACACTAAGTTACCACCATGGACCTTTTTATTAAGTCCCCTGACCATTTCCTGGGCCAACGCCACATTTTCTGCAATGGAACGACCCCTAATGAAGGCCCCTTATTTGCCCGAAATAATTTTGGGGAGAAAGACGCTAAGCCTGGTAGCCAGAATATTGGAAAAGACTTTGTAGATCACCTCAACATAGACTTATAGGCCGAAAATCTCCAAAGGAAGAAGCTAATGCCGCTTTAGGGATTAGACATATAAGGGAGGAAGAGAATGCTTTCGATAAGGGACCACCTTGAAACCAGCAGACAACGGCCTTGTGGAGATTGGACCCAATAATGGGCCAACAAGAAGCAAAAAAGGTCACGGAGAATCCATCTGGGCCAGGCGCCCCATCTTTCGGCATGACTGAAATTGCTTGCTTAACCTCTTCTAAGGAAGGAGGGGCCGAGAGACTGACATTTTCCTGGGAAGAGATTAATGGAGGACTGATGGAGGAGAAGTCAGATTGGATGATGGAGGGGTTTGCCTTGAAGGCTTATTGGAAGAAATTCATTGCTTCTGTTTTAATGGACATTTGGTTCGTCACTACTCGTCCATTTTGTACTTCAATAGAGCTGATGCAAGCTCTTTTGGATCTCTCTTTGGCTGAAGAGTGGAAGAACTTGGTATTTCTGTCCCCTTCCTCAAGCCAAGAAATTTTAGATTTCTACTTCCAAAAGACCTCTTCCAAAAGTTCAGCGTGCTCCAGCTAAAGCCTAGCCTGCTCAAGCTCAATGGAAAGATCCTCATCTAAATTGTTCTGCCACTAATTCTCAATACTATTCAGACATGTTGCAGCCTGTTGGACCATAGCAAACACATTACCGAAAACGTCGTTATTCCAGGCCTTGAGGGATTGCTTCACTCGCCGTAAGTTGAGCTGGACATTGATCAGGGGTTGTGGAGAGAGCTCACCATCCCACGCTTGCTTGACGACTTCTTGGAACCCTTCGTGGAGGGTCCACATCCACTGGAACCGAAAAGGTTTGGCGTAGGACTGGTTATGCCTGGGGAATACTAGTCGAAGAGGAGCGTGGTCTGATCTTGCTCTAGGAAGATGTTCAACCCTGAACTACTGAAAAAGATTCATCCAATCATCGTTTGAAAGGACTCTTTCTAGCCTATCCCACCTTCTTGACTTGCCGGACTAGTTGTTCGACCATGTGAATCGATTGCATGAAAATCCTACATCGCATAGGCTGGCTCTGTTGATGGCTTATATGAATTTTGAATAGTTGGCCTGATCATTGGTGCGACACCCCAAGCGCTCTAAAGGTGAAATAACTGCATTAAAGTCACCACATACCGCCTAAGGGCCCTGATTGTTCCTGCTAATGGTTGTCATGTCTTGCTACAGGGGTCTCCGTTGGTACCTATCACATTTAGCATACACAAAGGATAGGAGAATATTGTTGGGGGGATTAGGAAGACATATATTCAAAGAGAACATTAGAGATGAGGAAGAGAAGATAGAGGTAATCAAGTTGCTGTTAAGGAATACCCAGATTTTTCCTCCATCACCCGTATTACAGAATGAGGAATGGAAGCCTAGTTTTAAGCCAACACTCACTCTTTTATTATCTGACAACATGGGTTCAAGGATAACAACTATCCAAGGGTTGGAGTTTCTAATAAGCCTGGTTAACGTCCGGGTTGTGGAGGGGTTTCCCCCCCTCCGGGCAATCCACACAATGACGCTATCCATCTTTAATACAACCAAATCGGCTGCCCTTCTCTGAAGTTTCGGCAATCTCCTTCCTCCATATTAACAATAACTTTTATGAAGCTCTTTTTCTTCCTCCTGACCCTGGTCCGGCTAATGGGTTTGGAATTACCTCCATTGGTCACAGGAAGGGTAGATTGCTGGCTATCTAGTCCCTCTTGAGTGTCTAAAATGATGGCCTCAATCACAACAATGTCACCAATAATTGACTTAAATCTGGTTGATTCCTCCTGGTCAAATAGATGCTTATCTATTTCTATGTGTAGCTCCTCTCCTGAAGAGATCTGAGGAAGAGAGTCTTCCTCATGTTGTATGTCTAGACTCTCAGTTCCAAATTGAGATAGGTCCGCCTGAGATTCCCTTCTGTCTCTAGGCTAGATAATTGGGGCCTTGTTAGCAAGCAAGCAAACAAGAAGTCCTTCATTAGCACTGACCATTCCGATCTTCTCTTGTGGTCCCAATGGAGAGTTACCTGCTGAAATGGACTTCCCATACACATAGGCAGACTGGGAATCAACCTTACTTAGCAGGGCCTGTGTGCAACTCGTTCCAGCTGGTAGTTGAGGAAGACGCTTTTCCATAAGATTTAGCTTTCCCTCAGCTAAAGGAAGATTACAAGGAACCCCATGTATGGGTGCCATCTTGATAGGGCTAGCTACTTGCCTGCCAACCACAAGAGGGAAAAGGTTTATGTTTATATGTAATTGGGGTTCCCGAAGATTGTCCCTAACTACCTACCTAGCTCTCCCTGGGTGAGACTAGTGGTGTGGCACCGCAACATGAATGCACTCTACTCTTTCTCCCTCCAAGTAAGGGGATAGGTCCACTTCCAAATCACAATTGAAGGGCAGGTGGGTGTCGGAAGTCTGGGGATTGTTAGCAGATTCCAACCTGGGATTACCCAAGGCCACTCTCCTTATGTTCAATTTTTGACCAGTTGAGGTAACAAACCTAATAATTGGGTGTGGAGCTTGGAGACGTTGACAATTTGTCAATAACTGCTCTACCTGAATGGCTGGTATTAGATTAGATGACATCATAGCTGGACGGTCTTCCACAATCTGAATCTGGGACGCTTGCAGCCCCTCCATATGCCTAGTACCCGAGGAGCCATAGGCAACAGTTCCAACTAGAGAGGTGACAGGTTCCAAAAGATGGTCATCTCTCCCATCAACCACTACAGTCTAGTTGTGGAGAGAATCAGAATGATTTACCACATGAACAAAGCTAGGGGACATTCTGTTCCTGACCAGCGGCCACATCTGGGCTTCTCGATGGTGTTCAGTTGCTATCTGAGCATTCTGGACTGACATATCATTCTGGGTTGGAAATTCGTGATCAGCTTCTGGGCGAGAAGCAAAGACCACTATCTTGTCTCTAAATGAAACAATGTCAGTGGAATAGAAGGACCCATGGAGGCCTGCCAGTTGCCTATAGCTCGGGGACATACTGTTGTTAGGCATCGATATCAACTAGAGTGCTCTATCAACTAGGGGTAGTACTAGGTTGGGGGGGATGATGGTATCCTCATTTCGTCAAGCATGTAAAGAGCGGCCTGGGGTTGCCATACCTTGTTCCTCCTCGGATCTAAATTCCATCAATCGCTCGTCACTTGAGCTACGGTTGAGCGAGCCTACATTAGAAACAAATTCTTTATCTAATTCGGCCAACTGAGATGACCCCTGAGTGATCCAATCTTCAACCAACCTAACAGGTTCTAGTTTAGCCGTAATAGTGTACTCTCTATCAGCAACCAGGAGCTTGATTTGCTTATTGATATCTTGACCATGTTTTCTCCTGATTTTGACCCGGGTGAACATCTAAAAGATACCAAATTTTGAGTTAGTGTCGATCTGCAACACGCTTCCAAAAGCATTGGCAATGTCAACAATGACCGATTCCATCCAAGCGTGGGCCGGAATACCATACAATCGTATCTAGCTTCCTTCTCCAATGAGATTAAAAGTAGGAGACCAGGGTTCCAAGCTCACCGGTCCCATAGCTTTGGAAAGGGAGTAGGCTAAAAAGTCCGACAGCTTTGATTTTAACTTGAAAATAATTAGGAAGTGGATGCAGTATAGACGTGCACTGTCGATTGAGGATGCGGCAAAACTAAAATTTCTGAGGCCATCAATCAGCTATAGGATCAAGACCGAAGGGGATTCCGCCTTTCCAATTAGTCCTAGCTCAAGTTCTTTGAGTTTCCTCTCCACTGATTTCGCATCTGCCACTGTCGCTTCCACATCCTCGACTATCTAGGGATCCCGCTGTGGAGCCTTCTCCCATCCTCTACCAGAAGCTTGGTGCGGAATCGAAGGATTTCAAGGGTCGAACTACTTTTGAGGTGAGGGTTTAGAAGCTCTTGCGTTGGGGATCAATGGCCTAGGATTGACATCTTTCAATGAGACTACTCTTCCGTCGATCCTTTATCTGTCCAGGACACCCTTCGCTGCCCTGGCGTCATCCTTGTACCAAAATCTCACGAATGCAAATCCTCTAGGTTGGATGGTACCTGAGAATTTTAGGATGAAAACCTCTGTAATCCTTCCATACCTCTGAAAGATCTTGAACATGTCTTCTTAGGAGCAGTCAAATGGCAGATTACCGACGAACAGAGTAAATCCTACTCTTTTCCCTAGATGTCTGTTGCTTGCTTTGGAAGGCCGACGAACCCTAGGAGGGGCTCGTTCTCTAGAACGACCCCTCATTCTCTCATCCCCCAGGGTTCTTCCGACACTAGAAGTCTTTTAGCAGCACTAGCAGAAGTTGGATTCACAACAAGTAACCTTGGATATTGATTCAGGGCATTCAAATAATCAATGAAATTAGAGCCCTCAATTCAAACGATTCGAATTCATCCAAGGGCACCTCATCTCCGATGGTAGCACATGATATCTGAATTGTCAACCATTTAAGGCGTCCCGGCTCAAATGACATGATAGATGATGGCCCATCATACAACGATATATATATATATATATATATATATATATATATATATATATGGGCAATATTAGCACTCTATTGATGATTAAACTAGTTTGAAAGAGGGTTACAACAAATCCACAGCTAGAATACAATAAGCCTTTTCTCTATAACTGAAGAAATGTGGGCTTTGGCAAGTAAAACTGAAAAATTGCACCCCAAACACACTTTTACAGCATTCACCCATGAATTCTATGTTGTTATAGCTTACCCCCTGAAAATTGTTTGTAGTTTACTGTGTAAAAAACTATTTACATTTCAGTGTCTGAAAAACTATAACTTTTCAAAATCCATCCAAAAACAAAAATGGAGAAGAAGAAGAAGGAGATGAGATTGTTAGGATTGTTGTTCTTCGGATTGACCCAAAAATGGGTTTATATAGAGTCATAAGAGTTGCTTTAAGATATTTTTTTCTTTTCTATAGAAAGACATCTTTTCCTATGGTGTCATTTCAACAATGGCATCCCTTCACCATTAATGACATCTTTTTGCCACCATTTTGAATTCAAATGATGCTCCATTTACGAAGATGCACAATCATTCACAAATGAATGGTCACTAACAATCGCCAAAAGGTTACAAGTCACCTTGAAAGAGGTCAGGACAAAGGATCAAAAAGCTTAAGAGCAAGCTGATCGTCCCCTCTAACATGCCAAGCAATAGGATCAAAAGAATAGAGAGAATAATCGGTATGCATTAGAGCCTCTAATGCCCTGCTTATCTACTTGGGTGTGCCTCTATTCATAGGGCGCTCCAAGGCAGCTTATTTCCATCCACTTTTGGGAAAGATTCAGCAACTCCTCGAGGGTTGGTCCACCAAGTATCTGACCCAAGCGAGAAGGCTTACGCTCGTCAACCATGCCCTTTCAAGTATCCAGATCCACACCTTAGTAGCAGTCGATGTCCTGGTAGTAGTTTTGATTGAGCTGGAGAAGGATTTCTCAGACTTCCTATGGAGAAGGGACGAAGGCCTCAAGAAGCTCCATTGTCTAAGCTGGAATCAGTTATTAGTGTCAAAGTTGGAAGGGGACTTAGTTGCAAGAACCTTAATGAAGTAGTGAAGAGCCTCAAAATGAAGCTGGCGTGGTCGGTTAGAACTAGCTACTCAAAAAGTTTGTGGGCTACTCTCATCAGGGCTAAGTACGCTGCCTACCTAAACACCCCTCCCGACATTCCCCCTCCCACGTCTCCCCCTCCTTCCCCTTTCTGGAAGAAGATAAGGAGCCTCTTTCCTGTCTTAGATAGCCATTCAAGGTGGCTAATTGGCCAGGGGGAGTCCAACTTCTAGATGCCTGATCAGACAGGCCTAGGTCCATTAAAGGAGTTGGTGCATGGGGGTATTTTGTCTGATTCTAAAGGGCTGTGAGTGCAAGATATCTTAGGATCAAAAGGGATTAGGACCCAAAATCCCATCCAGGGTCTTTTGCCCCAACAGGTGTGAAATCAAATATTGGAGGAAGGCTTTTCTACATCGGAAGGGAACAATAGATGTGTGTGGACGTCGTCACCTTCTGGCAAGTTCGAAGTCAGGAAGGCCTGGGATTTGTGTAGGATTGGGTCCAACAGAAAATTGTGGGCCAAATGGGTATGACACTGAAAATTACCCCCCAAAATACATTATTCGTTTGGAGGGCTCTCCATGGAGTGGTTCGATGGATGGGTGTATCAAGAAAAAAGGGATTAGCTTGGCATCCCACTGTGATTGCTGCCTTCTAGACTTCAATCACCCGCCGGTTGAGGAATCACTAGACCATCTCCTAGCATCCGGTGGCCTCGCTAAGTAGGTTTGGTCCTTCTTTGGGGTACATTTTAACATGCCCATTCTGCCAGTCCAATCCATGTTAACACGGGTGAACTAGATTGAGGCAACTATTCCCACATGGGAGATCTTATCCTTTTAGACTTCGGCATGGAAAAGCACCATCCATCTTGTGCCGAGAAGTCGCAGGTGATTAAATGGACAAAACTGTCTGAGGGATGGAAAAAACTGAACATAGATGGCTCAACTAGGGGCAACCCAGGGGAAGGAGGTGGAGGTCGAGTGTGCCGAGACCACCTGGGCAACCTTATTTTTGTGTTCCACAATAGCTATGGTCTCGTGACGAACACGGTTGTAGAAGCTCAAGCAATGGTGGACGACCTGAATATTTGTAAAGAGATGGGGCTATCCAACATCATAGTCAAAACTGATTCTCGTGTTATTTTCAAAGCGGTCTCCAATTCCCTGTGGATGTCGGAACATTTGGTATCACCTGTGAACCATTCAACAACTCACCCAACCTATTAACCTCCTCTTCACTCACTCCTACCGGGAAGGCAACTCAGTGGCGGATGGCCTCGCCAAATTGGCCAGCAGCAGCTCCTTAGACAAGTTATATCATAGCACTACTAATAGAGGTGTACACAAGTTGAGTTAGCTCGTTAGCTCGCTCGAATCGACTCGAAAAAGTTTGACTTAACTCATATTGAAATTGTGTTTGAGCCGAGTCAAGCCAGTTTTATTGAGCTCGAAACTTTCAAGTCTAGTCCGAGTTGGACCTAGCTCAACTCGACTTGACTCAGTAGTGAGCTCGAACTCGACTCGGTTCAGCTCGGATTGATTTTTAAGTAAGAATATATATATATATATATATATATATATATATATATATATATATATATATATTAAATCAGATGCCGAAAATAGGTTTTTCTTTTTTTTAAAAAAACCTTAACCCCCCAGCACCCTCTTGTTTTGGCCGTTTGCTCATTCCTAAAAATCCAAACTCCAGCTCAAACTCGACTCTCTTTAGTGCCCAAACGGTGACCGACGACCGGTACCACTCTCTTCTCCTCTATTTCTAGCCATTCTCCAGTGCCTGATAATGATGTTGCTCACCAAGTGTTTGATTAAATGACTCAACGAAGTGTGGCTGGTGGCAACGAAGGTATGTATATGAAACAAATACCCTTTTTTTTCTTGATTTTTATGTTACTTAGAAGGTGTTTGATGAAATACCTGTAAAACCACTGCTGTTATTTTACATACAGTGAGATTTTGAAGGTGCAATCCATGTGTTAGTGAAAATGCTGCACAGGTGAACTTGACTCGATCTTAGCTCGAACTGGCCCGAGCTGCTGACTGAACAGAGTCGAGCTGGCCAGTTAGTCTCAAGGATCGAGTCGAGCTGAGTTTGAGCTGGGGTCAGCAAGTGGCCGAGCCGAGTCGTGTCATGCCCAACTCAACTCGGTTGGACTCATGTATACCTCTAACTACCGACCTCCCCAGCTTCATAAAAGGATCCATCCTTCTAGACAATGCTAGCCTGGGCCAGGTTAGGAGGTGTAAACCTAAAAAAGGTGTGGGCTGATTAATCCTATCGAAATCTTGGCCCCTTCTTCCCTTCCTCTTAGTTTCTAGCAGCTCAAGAATAGCCCTCGGCGAGTCAGAGTTCTGCTCTCAAGGAGTTGTTGCCTCCCTCAAGTTTGTTGGCAGGTTTCTGTCTAGCCCCTGGGATGGCATTGATTTTGGGGTGAGCATAATTCAGCTCTTGTGGTAGCACCTTTCCCATCTCCATGGGGATCCCCTGTCCTCTGATGAAGAGCTTTCGGTTGGAGTCCCCTTTCCTGCAGGGAGATTAATGCTTGCCCTCCTGTTCTAGTTTAGGTTATGCTTTTCTTCTCTGTTTTTAGTTTAGCCACTATGGTAGGTGAGGCCCAATTTTTTGGTGTGGAGCCCACTCGAAATCTTAGCTTGTTCACAATCAATCTCTTCTCAACAAAGTTAAAGGGGCATGACCCTTCTTTTGAAAAAAAATAAAAAGGAGTAATCTTCATCTATGAATCTAATCATCCATCCGTTAATAAATAAATAAATAAATAATACGGGTGAACCACTGGTGGAGCAAGGTCAAAACATCCAATGCTTTCCTCTCGCTGCGCGACCTCCTCCCAAGCTTAATCTTCTGGGACCTATGGCTGACCAGGAAGAGCTCCGGGTTTGAGGAAAGGTCAGTGAGTGGGACTTGCACGATCAGCCAGGTGATCCTCTATATGCAGCGGATTTGCCCTTCTCTACCCATTCCATTTAGCGTTAATTCCTACCATTAGCAGTCATTGCAGCTGCTAGGTATCAAGTGCGCCCCCATCCTCAACAGGAGACCATTGATCATCAAATGGTTGTAACACCCGGGGTTTTCAGGGGCCGTGTAGGAAGTCGGCTCCCAAATTCCTAGGTGCCATGGGTGCCCTAATGGGCTTTATATTTTAATTACATTTGGATGACTCATAAACAATGGGGGATTTAGCAAGGCATGAAGCATAAGTACGTCATAAAGCAGTACCAATTGCTACTAAATATAAAAATATCCAAACAACGAATCCAAAATCATCCAAATAGGGAACTAGTTCCACCCATACATGACCAAAAACGATTAGGGCCCTGGTCCATACCCCGTGGTAGCCGGGACTCAAACTAAAATGATCCACCGAAAGTCTGGAAGTAGGGAAGCTCCTCCTCCCTATCCATGCTCACCTCGCTCAGTTCGTCGAGCTCCACCTCACCTGCATCTAGTAAAGGGGCTGGTTAGTGTTTTAAAACACCGTCCCGGAGTGGGAGTGAGTAGCTAACTCAGTGGTTACTATTAGCCTTAAGTTACAACAAGTATTAATTATACAATGAATTTAATGAAAGGCATACGTTCAAAGATCCTTAACTAATTTGGCTAATGCATATGCATGTATTATGATATGATGTAGGCCCTCACAACAACACTCCCTCGAGCGACTTCGTCTAACGATTGCGCATGACTAACCACCCTCGTTGCGACCTCAACTGCCGAGTCGCCAAATTCTAATTAATGCTTTACATGGATAATGTTAGCTGAATATTTAGTTAATTTCGTTCATCCAGCAGATTGGGAAAACTGGTACACCCCACGTATCATTGCCCTCAACTGGTTACGAGGCCGAGACCCCTCAACGTGTGAGGCCAGGACCTTACGATCCTTCATCCCATCAGGTTTTTCATCCCGATTTCAAGCACATGGGGAGTGCTGAGAAGAGGGATCGCTTGTGGTTACTACGGGGAGGCTCGTCACCCCAGCGTTGGCCGACAACTCGGACACAGTGTCCTATTCCACCATGCCCGGCTCTCAAGTCAGTGGATCAGTTTTAGATGGTTATTAATAAGCTTCAGTGGTTGAAGGGTGTTCTAGGTTCCATACAGGCATGAGTAGATATGGTTAACGAACATGGTTGGTCAGTGAGCAAGCTAGACCGTGCGAGTTCAGGTGAGTACATGACGGATGACATCGAGTACAAGTGACCCATGTAGTCCAACTACTATCACCCATTCGCATCTGCCCAAACCCACTGGTTTAGCCGCAGGATGGCCCTACCAATGGGACCACCTTCTCCCACTTCAACAAATTAGAGTTTATCATCTAGCACAAGTGATGTCAAGTAGTCATACATTAAACATATAAATTCAAATTTTTCTATAAATGTGACTACTAATATTATTACGAAATAAATGTGCAAGTGTGTTGTGTGGGTTAGCAAGGAAGCCAAGAATTTGATGTATATCATAGTATAAAATACATAAGGGTTAATGCATCATACATGTTATAAGGAAACATTGTACAAAAATCAAGTAAGGAATGAACAAACAATCATCAAATTCATATCCAATCATGTTGAGGAACAACAAACATTCCATAATCATTCCATGTTGATTAAGAAGATCTAAACTATAAGGTCTTGCCTAAATTTTCTCTAGATTATCCAAATACATCACCCAATTAAACATAATCATTAGATTCATACTAAAATTGTTGCTAGGCCACCTAAGAATAATGGTTCGTACTTAATTATGATCGGAGAGTAGAGAGGCGATTCTAACGGCGCCGGGTCCGTAGGCTTGAAGTGCCGGGGCCCTACATGGTGTAGAATGCACAAGGATCAAACATAAAGATGAAATTCATGAAAATTAAAGGGAGAACACCACATTACCTTAATTAGGGTGAGATCCCTCTTCCAACAACAAGAAATTTGAGGATTTTGAGGGAGAAGGGGAGAAAGAGGTTGGAATAGACGAGATCCGGCCGCCGGGGTTGCATGCAAGGCGGTGGCTCCCACTTTATGTCACGCCCCAAACTCGGAGACCGGGCTCACAAAATTCCCGATCACCGAATCCGGCGCCGACAGCCTCCGTAGAACCCCATTCTCGGCTCCCAGCGCCCATTCGCCAGGTTCCGATCCTGAGATGCTACAAGGAGGATTTGTACATCAGTTTGATTCGTAATAAGCATAACCAAAGGCATAACCCACAAACAACAACCAAAAACTCCATCACATTTCCACTATAAAAAAAAACTTTACAGGTACAATGAGCATAAGGGAAATACAATGAATATAGACCAAAACTCCAAAAGAAGATCAGCCACGCGTCCAAGCCTCAGCGCTGCTGCGATCCAACGTCACCTGCACGCAACGGTCGTGCATAAGCTTATAGAAAGCTTAGAGGGTGGTGAAAGTGTATGCTCAAGGTGATAATGTAGTCATGCAGTATCAGAGTAATACGGAACATGCTGATGAATGCTAAGAATCCCATTAGCCGTACCAAGGCCATGCGGTGCAAAGAATGATGTCGGCCATACCAAGGCCATGCAATACAAAATGCAAGTCAAGCATACAAATCCTCATCTAAGTCCACATGTCAATACGGCTCAAATCTGGAATATCACCGGGGTCTAGTACACTCCAAGCCAGATTGCCGCCCCATCGCGCGCAATAAGGTGAGTGGAAAAGACCTCACTATCCGCCTGCCAATATCGGGCTCGGCTCGTCAATAGTGGACCCATTCCTCGAGCTGGTCAGACTCAGCCTAGCATTGCCCCCTACTCTCGGGCGGGTAAGGCCGCACCCCCCTTCCAACCGACCACGACACAGTGGAAAGCGCAACCGTCTGGTAATCGGCACTCAGCGCTCATGCACCCACTCGGTCTAGACGTTGGAGCAACCTCCTGGTACCATAAGGGTTTAGGGACTTTCACCCAGGGATATCTATCGCACCCCATGTAGAACAGTATTTCCGGTATCCAATCCTGCCAACCACGATGCGTCTGTGGAGGCTATGACCCTGATGTCGCTAGGGCGTAGAGTAACCATATCACACAATGCGAATGCATGAATCACACTATTCAGTCATGCAGCAATCCTGCGCGTATCGTGCGCTCATGTAGGCCAACACCCCCTATGCGGGAGTCCCTAAACAATCTACCCAAAGACTTATGCTATGATCAGTCATCTCTCATATCAAGCATACATATGATGCATATGATCATGAATTATGGAATTTAAACATGCTATATAGGATGGATGACATGCATAACGAAGGTGGGCCCAGACGACCTGCACATAACACGCATGGGCCCGCCAATGGGCCCTAGGGAAAGGCATAATGTGGACATTTAACCAACATTGTACTTGCAATGTGGACGTCAAACCAACATTGCTCCCAAGGCACGACTGTCATAAATCATGTCGGGATTGCACATTGCAATGGACCTTTGGTATATCCCATTGGGCCTTTAATACATCAAATGAGCCGTATCCTATGGCCTATATTCATTAAGCGGGCCGCACCAATGGGCCTTATGTACATTGCAATGGGCTATAACCCGGGGGCTTCAGAACATATCAAATAGGCCTAAGCTTATGGGCCTTACACGTGTCAAATGGGCCTCGACAATTGGGCTCCATATGTACATCAAATGGGTCTACTCACCTGGCCTTATATGAATCAAAAGGGCCTCACCAATTGGGCCCCATGTACAAATCAAATGGGCCTCAACTCATTGGCCCCATTACGTCAAATGAACCTCGACCCATGGCCTCTAATACATTGGATGGGCCTCAACCCATGGGCCTTTTATATACATCAAAGTGGGCCTCAACCATGAGTCACAGGTACTGAGGTGGGCCTCAATCACGGGCCTCAACATTAGTAAAAAAATAAAAAAATAAAATAAAAATATATACATATAATATAGTATATAATATGTATATAGTATATAATATATATACATAATACATATATATAATATTATATGAAATATAATATATATATATATATATATATATATATATATATATATATATACACACACACACACACACATCACAGTGGGCCCACACACTCATCACAGTGGGCCCACACATTCATCACAGTGGCTCCACGTCCACCGTCCAGGCGGACGGTGAGACTAAAACACTTACATCACTGTGGGCTCCATGTGGGGCCCACCATAATGTTTATTTTCCATCCAAACCATTGATGAGGTCAAGCAGACCTCGATGAAGGGTGACAAGATTTTTCACCCTGATCCAAAACTTCTGTGGACCCCAAAAGAGTTTCAAAGGTAAATGTTCAATCCCACTATTTCACACAGTGTGGGCCACCTGAGTCTTGGATCAGGCTGATTTTTGGGGTGGGCCCATGTCAGGTAGTGGCCCACCCTATGAACGGTTTAGATAACATATAAACATCAAAGTGGGGCCCATAGCTACAGCCGTGGGAGGCTGTACGGCGGCCAGGCCGTCTCATTTCTTTTTTTTTTTGATTTCCCTTTTCTTGAGGATTTTACCGGTGGGGTCCACATCCAAGCAATCCACCCCATCCAATGGCCCTCCATGGCTCTAAACAAACAAAACAAGCCCAATATTGGGCCTGTTTCGGCGTATAAAAGCAATAGGGGAGGTTTTAATGGTGAAGACCACCATTTGCTACGGTATGGCCCGCCCGAAGGTCTGATTGGTCCCATATTTCGGCTCAACGCCTAAAAGATGGTTGGGAAGGGAATGGATGGCATGGATTGAAAACATGCATCAAGGTGGGGCCTACATGAGTGGACCATTCCAAGCTTAGGGAAAAAGCTTGTAATTGTGTTTCTCCCATCAGACGTCCAGCGTCCCTGGACGCTGGACTTGGCATGTAGGTTGGAGGTGGGCCCTGCTTAGGTGGGCCACCAAGTGATGGGTGGCATGGAACCACACATATAAGGTGGGCCCCACTTATAAAATGGTTTGGAATGAATACCTACCTCATGGTGGGTCCATTCAAGTGGGCCACATAATCTCATTATTACAAAAATAAAATAAATAAATAAATAAGATAAAAGGGAGAGAGATGGAGAGTGAGACCGTGTGATGGAGGGACCCCGGCACTATGGGCCCTCCCTTGCACTAAATCATACATCAAGTGGGTCCCGTTTTATGTGGCCCATTAAAATTAAATCCAACGGTGGAGATCCCTTCTCCACCAAATTAAACGGTCTAGATGACCCTAAATATACAAGAAGGTAAACATCATGATGGGGTCCATGGAGGATGGCCCCGTCATGGAATGATCATGATGATCCAAGTGGGCCATCGGCCACATCTTAGGGTCCAAAGCGAGATCCAAACCATTGATCGGTTGGCCTCACTTGGCCCATCTTAAAAACATCAAAACTATCCTATCCAAACACCCACCGCTTGATCTTCTTGCTCCCTTGGCTTCCTTAGTTCCTTGTGCTACCCTTTGATGGTGGAAGATGAGAAATGGATGGTTGAGATGAGAGATGAAGGGGTGGGAAAGGTGGACCTCACAAATGAAGTTTTCTCACCATGGGGGACTCATGGTGCTCTCTCTTGGATTTGGATTTTTTTTTTTTTGAAAAAAAGAATAAGAGAGATAGTTGTAAAGGGAGGGAGAGAGAGAGAAAGAGATGGGTGATGGAGTGATGGGGGATGGTTTGGGTTGAAATTTGTGAAAAGGTGTATGGTTGTTGTTGAAATTTGGAAAAGAGGAGTGGTGAGGTGGAAAGAATGGTGGACTTTTGTAAAAGGTGGAGATGGGTTGATGTACTTGAGGTATGGGATGCTTTAATGGTTGATTGATGGGACTAATAGTAGAGATTCCCTCGAAATCCGCAACGCGCGGTGTTTCTTCGGAATAAACGCTGATCGGCATCTTCTTACCTGGGTATCGGTTTGGTGCGCAAGTCACGGCGTTGGAACCGCGGCGACGACGCGGTCGCTATGATATAACCTCCGGACCAAGCCGACGTCGGTGCGCGGGACCTGTCTTAGGATCATGCGCAAATACCGAATACGGTGCGAAGGTTGCCGGAATTTGACCGGAAGGACCGCGGAAGCTAACGGAACAGTACGGATTAGGACACGGGTCTTACACTTTATCTCTCACTCTCTCTCTTTTTCTTCTCTTTCTCTCTTTCTCCCTTTCTTTCTTCAAGGGCAAATTCGTATGGAGAGAGGGAGTGCCCAAATGAGGCCCTTTTATAATGCGAGATTTGGTATAAATGGCCCGAAGGGCTAGGTTTTTACTATACTAGCCCTATAGGAGGGTTTTTCTAACCTCTAGGGCCCACTATGGGGCGTACATATTGATATACACCATAGGATAGTTAGTCCTAATGATGATCTACGTATGAATATGATCAGCCCGCCATTTGGATGCGCCGATTGACAGATATGATTAGAAGTCTGTTCAACGGTCACCGATGGTCGATCGGGGCCGCAGCTATACAAATATGAGAAGGGAAATATCCTTACTCCATGTGTGAAGTTTGGTCATAAACTGACGGTTCGAAATCCTCAACTTTACATAAAAGTGAACGACCCAATTCACTTAAGTTTTAACCTTTTCCTTTAGGGTATTTGCACTTCTCATACACTCGTCATTTGGCTCAAGTTGAGCGGTTCTAGACAGTACCCAGGTTCGACTTCCATGATGGACATCAAGCCCAGTAAGATGGATATTATTTTATAATTTTGGAACTAGTGGCCCACCAACGAGCGGTTTAGAACTTGTTCGGGAAATCGGGGTATTTCTGGAATGAATTAGGTATTGAGATTTCTCGTGGGCAATGATTATGGTTAGGATTAACTATGTTCATAGTGTGGCCTAGTTATAAGTAGTGAAAGTAGAGATTTGGTCATGTTTACTCTAAACCGTCGGTTTTATGCTAAAAGAGTAACGGGGTTGATTTGGTCTATTAGTCAAGATTTGGACCTTATTTGACTCGGCTTCGATTAGATCTTTAATTTAGTTATGATTGTCTTGATTAGTTAGCGATGGGTCAGTTGAATTTAGGCCCTACGTAAGTAAATCATGAGGCTAAACTTGATGTTCAAGTGATCGGGCAGATTCGTTGGCTTCCTACGGTTGATTAATCGGACTTGTGCGGTTCTTTACTGGTATCACCCATGTATAAACTAACATTGAGTGCCAATGGTCAGCAAGTGATAATATAAGTTAATTACATAAAAAAAATTTAAGGATTTTTGGAAATCCAAAACAGTGAAAATTCAGGATGTTACAATGGTCCAAGCCAAAAGTGAGTTGGGTGAAAATCAATGTACATGGATCTGCCAGGGGCAACTCAGGGCTATCAGGTGGTGGGGGGATTTCCAGAGGGAGCAGCAGGGATTTCATCTTTGCGTTCGCCTCGGGCTATGGAAATGGAACTAACTTCTCGGCAGAAGCTACGATGTTTGCGGATGGTCTGGCCTTAGCGGTTGCTAAAGGCCATTCACACATTGTCATGGAGAGTGATTCAAAGAGCTTAGTGGACCTGAGTAACAAAGATGGCAACCCGGGTTGGGCTCATTGGTATTCGTGGGCAAAAATTTCTCGTGTAAAGAAGAGGGCCACTTTGAGGATCTCCTTCACACCGAGAGAGGCCAATGTAGTGGCAGACAAGCTGGCCAAATTTGGAAGTGATGTCTAAGGTAGGACGGTTTTCTTTCCTTGATAGGGTGGGGCTCGGTGCTGTCGGGTTGGGCTGAGGCTGAAAGAAGTTTAGTCTTTAATTAGTTTGTGGATTTTGTTACAAATATAGGATAGGTGAAGTCTTCACCCCTTTTGTGAGGCCCTCCCAAAATACTTATATGTCTCCCCACATGAATATAACCTCTCAGCTTAATAAAAAATAAAATAAAATAAAAAACAATCGCCAAAATGCACAACCATTTTTCTACATTTTCTTTTATAAGTTAAAAAAAACCAACAATTTTCTTTTCTTATTTAAAAATAGAAATAAACTCAACAATTTATGATTTATTATCATCACATGATGATACCTATGGCCATTTTATTTGAGGGGACGGCTCGGATCAAGATAAAAATCTCTACCATTAGGCATGACATGAAGACGCTTTGCCCTTGCTTTATAATTTAGATATGAGTGTGACATGGATATAGGATCTTGACTTTGGCTTATTATACATGTGCATTGGTAGATCAAGGCCAAGTCACTAGTTTGTAACTAACTCACACTCCCGAATCAGAATAATTAATTCAATAATCCAAACCTCCAAATTCATGAACACTTGTTTGTTGAAATAGGAGCGTTGGATACTTTTTACTTCTTTCACCTTTCTGTAATAACCGTCCACCTATCCGATAGTCAGAGAATAATAATTTGGACGGTTTGATTTGAATTACTTATAAGGTACGCAAATATGCAAGCAATTTCAAACTCTGCCAAACTAACTCAGTTTCTTCCCCTAAAAAAACACCTTTTTTCTTCCCCTAAAAAAACACCAAAAAAAAGGTCAACCTAGCATCCTACAAATACCAGCAATGGACCAATGGGTGAAGCCCACTGCATGCACTAAAACGGACCACACATCAGCACCTTAGCTGGTGTGGGTACGTGTCATGCGAAGGCGAGCGCTGAGCTCCTCGATCTCCAAGTTGTACGCACGGTTCAAAGGAGATCAAAGTTACATAGGCCCCACAATGATGTATTTATCATATCCACACCATTCATTTATTTTGAGAGATCATTTTAAATGTTGTTCCAAAAAACTGAGTAATTTCTAAGGCTCAAATGGACCACATCACAAATAGCACTGGCACAATGATTTTCACCATTAAAAAATTCGTAGAGCCCACCGTAATGTTTACTTTCCATCCAATCTGTTCATAAGGTCACACAGATCTGAATGAAGAGAAAAACAAATATCATATTGACCCAAAATTTCTATGACCTGCAAAAGGGTTTCAATGGTAGGTGTTCAATCCTCCACTGCTCTTCATAGTGTGGTCCACTTGAATTTTGGATCTATCGTATTTTTCAGCTCAAGCCTTATGAGTTCACCAAGTGGACGGACGGTTTGGATATAACTCATACCTCATGATGGATCTACATAACTTGGTGACGTCAACACACTAGCCACATCGATGGTGTGTAGGGGTGCACATCGAACCGGTAGAACCGTGGAACCGGACCGAAACTGATCCAATGGTCTGGTTTGGTCTGGTTCAATACTGCACCGGTTCCAGTTCTGGTTCCAAATTTCTGAAAACCGTTGGATACGGTTCGGTTCCGGTTTAGGGCCATGTAGAACCGAACCGAACCGTTGATCCGAACTTGAGATTAAAATAGAAAATAAAAACAAAAAAACAAAAAAAATAAAAAACCCTAATCTCTCTCACCCCTGCCCCTGCCCTCTGTCTCGCCGTCTGCCTAGGCCCCTTTCTTCTTCTTTTTTATTTTCTCATCAATGACACCGTGCTTCTCATTTACCATTTATTGAAAATTTCAAATTTCAGTTCCCATCGAATGCAGACCACACATCATTGGTACAATCCTTCTATCATGGTTAGCTCACTGCTAGTGAAAATAGAAAAAGAAAGGGGAAAATGACAGACAGTAGCTGGAGGAGCTCTTCAAATGTTCCTACTCCTGCTCAGACCAGGGGAAGCTCACCGCAGTCGCTGACCATGACCTTCTGTTTTGGGCAATCACATCTATCGGTTGGGGCAGTCACCTCTGTCGGTTGGTTGTGATTCAATTAGCTTGACAATGTCCATGCCCTCCAAAACTTGCTTGAAAACAACATGCCTCTGATCCAGCCAACGTGTCTTGACAATGCATATGAAAAATTGACTTCCGTTGGTGTTGGGTCCCGCATTTGCCATACTAAGAATCCCGGGGCCAACATGAGCTAGCTTAAAGTTTTCATCTTTAAATGTACGGCCATATATGCTTTTGCCTCTGGTTCCATTTCCCTTATCAAAATCTCCTCCTTGAATCATGAAATCTTTTGCCCAGGCCTCTCTCTCTCTCTCTCTCTCTCTCTCTCTCTCTCTCTCTCTCTCTCTCTCGCCGTCCCAGTCCCAAACTGTGAGACCCGATCCGAGTTCGCATATGTGTGTGTGAGTACGCATTCCGTCTATCTTGATCCTAGTCCGGTTCCGGTTCCGAAAATTATAGAACCGTTAGGAATGGTTCGGTTCCAGTTTCACCCCAGAACCGGACCGAACTGAAACCGGAACCGAACCGACCCGTGTGCACCCCTAGTGGTGTGTGGCACACTGGCCAAACTTCTTCTCACCGAAACGGAAGCCGATTGGCTGATGTACCACACAAGCTATATAGCTGCTGTAGGTACTTGTCATGGGAAGACGAGCACTGGCAGTACTCAACAGGCTTCGAGTTGTACTAACGGTTCAAAGGAGATCAAAGTTACATGGCCCCACAGTGATATATTTATTATATCTACACCGTTCATCTATTTTTAGATATCATTTTAGAGCATTATCCAAAAAAAAAAAAAAAAAAATCATATCCAAAGATGATTTGGACCACGCCATAAATAGGAGGGAGATAATGATTTTCACCGTTAAAAAATTTATAGGGCCCGCCATAATGTTTATTTTCCGTCCAATCTGTTCATAAGGTCACAAAGACCTAAATGAAGAGGAAAAACAAATTTCGTATTGATCCAAAACTTCTGTGACCCCAAAAAAGATTTCAATGGTAGACATTCAATTCCCCACTCTTTTTTTTTTTTTTTTTGTAGTGTGGTCCACTTGATAGTTAGTTCTGTCTTACTTTTTCTTTTCCCTTTCAAGCCTTAAGATGAGCTCACCAAATGGATGAACGGTTTGGATATAACAAATACCTCTTGATTAGACCAACAGAACTTATTAAAGTCAATACACCAGCTATAGAGCTGGTGTGATCAGGTACACCAGCCAATCCTCTTCCCAAACATGCATGCATTTACTGAGGGCTACTTGACTGCGACCCGGAACCAGTCAAGTGGGTGGGACCCTAACTTTAGGGCCCACCTCGATGGATGCATTGTATATCCACTCTATCCATCTGTATTTCTAACTTATTTTAGAGAATGGTTCCAAAAATGTAGTAGATACAAATTTCAGGTGGACCACAGCACAGAAAAAAGCAGTTATTGACCATTAAAAGCCTTTGTAGGCCACAAAAGTTTTGGACCAAGCTGATATTCCCTTTTTTTTTTTTTTTCCTCCATCCAGGAGGTTTTTAACTGCGGGCATTCAATGACCACTGTTTCCTGCGGTCTGACCCACCTTAAATTTGTATCTATTTTATTTTTGAGACCATACCTTGAAATAAGCTGAAAAAACTGATGGACAGCGCGGATAAATAATGCATCCATCAAGGTGGGCCCTATGGACATGGCTGGTTCTGGAGTCGCAGCCAAGTTGCGCTCATTAAATACATGCATGTAGTGGACCGCACCCATCGGTCGCCCCACCCATCCGTTCGTTGCTGTTATTTATAAGGTAATAGGTTGATCTTTTGGAAGACTTTGTTGGTGTTTTTGAAGGGAACAAACGGTACATATTAGTCTAGCAGGCTTTGAAATTACTTACATATTGCGCGCCTTATAAGTAATTCAAATCAAATCGTCCAAATTATTATTCTCTGACTATGGGATAGGTGTACGGCTATTACAGAAAGGTGAAAGAAATTAAAAAACATCCAATGGTTCTATTTCAACAAATCAGTGTCCATGAATTCAGAGGTTTGGATGATTGACTTATTCTGATTTGGGAGTGTGACTTAGTTACAGTGGTTCCATGGTTTATTTAGTTTAACATAAGTTAGTGTGTGTCACGTGTATAATTATTAATTGCCTGTGTATCAAATGTCCAATACTGCCTATCTATTAAGTGCCTGTGTATCGAATGTCTAAAAGCGGACCACACAGCGACAATTTATAGTGTTTATTTTCCTGATTTATTTCGCTTTCGTCTTCCTTTACTATAGGCCTCTGCCTAGGATTTTTGTTGGCAGTCGCCCGAACCACTGTCCATGATTGTAAATTTTTATGGATGAATGAAAAAAAGACGCTTTTTGAAAATAACCCAAAAATAAAAATAAAAAATGCCTGTGTATCAGATGGATATAAAATGCGTCCATCAAAGTGGGTCCAACGGTCAGGGGCCTCACCCACATGCCGGTTCTGGAGTCGCAGCCAAGTCGCGCTGGTATTTAATAAGCTTTCACGGCACATGGTGGCATTTTTGCGAGAGCGGATTCGGTGAGACCCCGGCCTCACAAAGGAAAGTGCGGCCCTTACTGTGGGGCCACCTTGATGTATCTATTATGTGTAACACGCCGTCCATTCTTTTTTACATATCATTTTAAGACACGATCCCAAAAATGAAGCAAATCCAATTATTAGGTGGATTTACCATATGAAATAAGTGATTGACCATTAATGGACCAAATATTTTTTTAGATCGAGCAGATATTTGTTTTTTCCCTTTCATCTATGCGAATAGAACTCTACACAGTGCCTATGTGAATTACTCCACTATGGAAAAAGAATTCTTAGCCGTAGTGTTTACCTTAGGACAAGTTTGGGTCTTACTTGATCGAATCTAAGATAATCATCTTTACCAACCATGCAATGTTAAAGTATTTCTAAGAAGGATGTTAAGCCTTATTTGTTAAGATGTATTATTCCACTTCAAGAGTTTGATCTAGAAATTCGAGATAAGAAGATAGTAGAAAACGTAATGATTGACCATCTCTCATGGCTTGTTCTATCCGATTCCATAGAGACAATACCCATTAATGACATATTCCCTAATGAAAAACTCTTTAAAGTCTCCCAATTACATTGTTATGCTGATATTATAAATTATCTTGACATATGTATAATTTCTATTCATTGGACTGCGCAACATAAGAAGAAATTCTTTACTGAGGTACACAAGTACTTTTGGGATTATCCTTATCTTTGCAAATATTGCCTACATCAAATCGCAAAGGGACGTGTTCCTGATCACGAACAACACAGTGTAATATTCTTTTGTCACTCATACGTGTGTGGTAGACACTTTTCGCTTAAGAAGACTACAACAAAAATTTTGCAGTGTGGCTTTTATTGGCTCACTATATTCAAGGACACGAACGAATTTTGTAAAACGTGCGAGAGATGTCAAAAATTGGGTAGGATAAACTGTCGAAATATGATGATGCTGAATCTCATTCTCATTATTAAAGATTTTGATTGTCGGGGCATCGATTTCATGCAACCATTCCCCATATCTTTTGGAAATATTTATATTCTCCTTATCGTCGACTATATTTCCAACTGGGTTAAGGCCATTCCATGCCGGAATAATGACCGTCGCATGATCATTAAGTTTCTAAAGGAGAATATCTTATTTAGGTTTAGAATGCCTCAAGCCATCATTAGTAATTGAGGATATCACTTTTCTAATAAACCATTCGAAACATTAATGAAGAAATATGGTATTTTACATAAAGTGAGTACCCCTTATCACCATCAGATAAGCAACGAATCTGAAATGTCGAACAAGGAGATTAGACAGGTTTTGGAGAAAATGGAGAATCTGGATCGCAAGGATTGGTCACTCCAACTAACTGATGCACTGTGTGCTTACCGTATGGTGTATAAAAATCCTATTGCTATGTCGCCCTATAGACTTGTTTATGGGAAGGCTTGCCACTTGCCTGTAGAATTGGAACATAAAATATATTGGGCTATAAAGAATTTTAATTTTAATATCGACAAAGTTAGCTCGTTGCGCAAATTACAATTAAATGAACTTGAAGAAATTCGGAATGAGATATATGGGAACTCTCAGATATACAAGTACAAGATAAGGGTGTTCCATGACAAGAACGTCATTCAAAATTTTTTTGAACCACATTAGAGAGTCGTTCTATATAATTCGAGAATACATCTTTTACTTGAAAATTTGAGATTTCGTTGGATCAGCCCTTTTAATGTCATAAAAGTTTATCCTCGTGGGGCTGTTGAGATAGAGAATCCAGTGAATGTCAATATTTTTAAAGCGAATAGTCATTGCCTTAAGCCATTTGCTGATAACTTTGATTCAGAGGATATGTCCATCCCTCTGAGAGATCATGTCTACTAGGACAAACCTTCTAGTCTAATAGAGATCCCTTAATCCATTTTCTGCTTTCTTAGGTTAGGGTAGAGTAGTTTAGGTTTACTTGTGTTAGTTTGCATTTGTTTAATGACCTGGACACCCCTTTAGATGATGAAGAATACATACCATTCATTTGAACTTTCTCAGGTACTCTCTCTTACTCGCTCATCTTTTACTGTTGTTTTCTCATGTTATGATGCATTACTTATCTTTTAACACTGAGAACAATGCAAATTTTTTTTTTTTATCTTTTAACACTGAGAATCATCAACATTTCTTAGTTTTTGAGCAAAATTTTCAAATTTGAAAACTTTTTTTTTAATTATTTTAAAGATTGATTTTCTGTGTAATTGAGTATGTGTGAGTATAGGATGCACGATAAGATATAAACTAATCTTTGATATTTTAAAGTTTAATTGATTAGTAGATTTTTGAACAAGTTCTTTTAATGAATTGATTGATAAGAAGATTTACACATCAATTGCGTTCTCGTAGGTTGTGGACCAAGTGGGTGTGGCATTCCAAAATGCCCCCAAAAATCTCAATATTTATTTGGAGACTGATGCTAGGGGCAGTCCCGGTGGAAGAAAGAATCCAGTCTAAGGGGATTTCCCTTGCTTCGAGAAGTATTTGCTTGCTCGCATATTGTAACGTCCTGAATTTTTGCTATTTTGGATTTCCAAAAAATCCTTAAATATTTTTTTTATATAACTAGCCTACGTCGTCACTTACTGACCTTTGATGCTCGAAATGAGTTTATATGTGAGTGGTACCAATAAAGAACCGTACAAATAAGATTAATCAACCGTAAAAAGTCAACAAATCTGACCGATATCTTAAACATCAAGTTTACCCATGTGATTTGTTCGCATAAGGCCTAAATATATCCAACCTATTACTGACCAATCGAGACAACCATAACCAAATATAGACTTACCTAAAGTCGAGATGACTATGGGTCAGATCTTAATTAATAAACTAAATCAACACAGTTACTCATTTAACCTACGAACCAATGGTTTAGAGTGATTATGACCGAATTGCCATTTTTGCTAATTATGAATAGGCCATACTATAAACATAATTAATTTAAACCTTAACAATTGTGCCTAAGAAATCTCACTACCTAATTCATTCGAAAAATGCCCCGATTATCCGAATAAACTATAGACTGCTCATTAGTGGGCCATTAGTTCCGAAATTATAAAATAATGTCCATCTCACTAGGCTTGACGTCCATCGTAGGTGGTGAACCAAGAAAGTGCCTAGAACTGTTCAACTTAGGCTAGAAGCCAAGTGTTTGAAACGTGCGAATCCTATAAGCTGAAATCTGAAAACTTAAGTGAAATAGACTTTTCGCTCTTTCGCGAAGTTATGGCTTTTCGACCATTAAATCGTAACCAAGCTCGCTCTTTCGCTCTTTCCCTTGCTAATATCTGTATAACCGTGACCCCGATCAATCACCTACGACCATCCATTGCAAGTAGGGCCCCTGCGGTCAATTAAGGCATTCGATCTCCATCCAATTTGGACCAATTGCTCATCCTATGATGGGGCACTTGCCCCATGGCGTGGATGAGCCAGAGGCCCCCCATAGGGGCCATGCAAATCAAAATTCAGCCCACTAGGGGCATGTATGCTAGAAAAGGACCCTCAGGGTCATTTAGACACAATCTCTGGACTATATAAGGTCCAGAAATTCACTCACTCACTCTCATACAAATTTTCAGCTGCAAGGGAGAGAGGGAGTGGGGAGAAGTGAAAGAAGGAGCTCCTCGGGGGAGTTAATTTGGGGAAAATCTCCATTATCGCTGCCCACAATGGACACCGCAATCGTGCCCCACCATAGAGAGTGGCCCACCGGTGATAGAAATGTAATATTCTAGCCTTTTTTAAAATTTAGCCTTGTAGGTCATTTGCATGTACCTTTACAAGCTAATCCCATCTGCATAGGGCTTTGATACACCCATTCACAGGCCCAAATCCTAGTGGCGATGCTAGAAATCCACCAGACTACTCCTAGGTGCGAACCATTACCTTTAGGTTGTCGATTATCGAACCTATGTAACAATTGATGATTGTGTAATGAAATTTGGAATTTACATGCTAAACAAATGAGAAGTTTGTAGTTGGAAAATCCTTCATGACTTGTAGCTTGCCTAGAATAAATGATCATTGAATGCATGTTAGAATAGATTGTCTCTATTGAAAATTCTATGCCCATATGCTCTATATTTTCCCCCAACACCTGCACCCAATTACTTTAATATTGTGAATTCTGCGATGATTGAATAATGCTCCTACATTTTCAATTGATTTATTACGCCCCAAACTCAGAAACCGGGCTCACAGAATTCTTGATCGCTGAATTCGGTACCGACAGCCTTTGTAGTACCCCATTCTTGGCTTCCAGCGCCCATACACCAGATTCCGATCCTGGTATCCTACAAGGAGAATTTTTCAACATACATTTATCTTGTAAGAAACATAACCACAAGTTTACCTAAATTACAAAGGCAATATCATCATCACATATCCATTAATATAAACAATTGAATACAGTGCTGAAAGGAAAATATATATATCGATAATCAAAGCTCCAGAAGACAGCTGCACGCTCCAAGCTCAACATTACCGCGACCTAATGCCACCTGTATGCATCTATCGTGTATAAGCTTATAGAAAGCTTAGAGGATGGTGTAAGTGTGTCCACAAGGTAAATGTCAAGTATGCAATATCAGAGTAATGCGAAAACATGCTGGCAAGTCCATAAATACCGTCAGCCTTATCTAGGCTATGCGATGTAAAAACATAATAAGCCAATATCATATACTGAGTAAGCAATATAGATCAGCTATGCAACATGGAGACATCGTAAGTCAAATATCATATACTGAGGATATAATGCAATATGCAAATCCTGACAAGTCCGCTAATACCGTCAACCTCATCTAGGCCATATAAATGTAGAAACGTAGCAACCCAAAAATGCTATATGCCGCGGATGTAATGTAATATGCACATCCTGAAAAGTCCATAATACTATCAACCTTTTTCAGGCTATGCAGTGTAGAAGCATAGCAAACCAAATGTTATGTGCTGAGGATGCAATGCAATATGCGATGCGAATTAAATGACCAAGCTAGAGTGTGAAGTTGGGATGATAGTACGTAGTATCGCAGGCTATAGGATCCATTACAAGGGACTTCTATCCAAATTAACAACCAGTTACGCACCACCAGCCCGAGTGGATAGTGAATGAATGAATGAATGAGTAAAATGCTAAGTATGCAAAACCTGCTTAATAAGTCCACATATCAGTACTGTACGTCTCTGGGATCATCATCGGGGTCTAGTACACTCTACGCCACTTACTGCCCCATCAAGTGCACAACTGGGTAAGTGGAAGAGACCTCACTATCCGCCTACCAATATCGGCCTGACTCGTCGATAGTAGACCCATTTATGAGCTGGTCAGACTTAGCCTAACATTACCTACTCCCTCAGGCGGGTAAGGCCTCACATATATCACACTGAGCCTCATCATATGAGCCTCACATATCATAATGAGCCGCATCACATGAGCCTCATATACATCACAATGAGCCACATCACATGGGCCTTTCACATCGCAATGAGCCATATCTCATGAGCTTAATACACATCACAATGGGCTGCATTACATGGGTCTCATATGCATCGTAATGGGCCTCTCACACAGCCCTAATATACATCACAATGGGCTGCTCACATGGGCTTAATATACATCACAATGGGGCGCTCACACGGGCCTAGTATACATCACAATGGGGCGCTCACATGGGCCTAATATACATCACAATGGGCCACATCACATGGGCTTCAAATACGTCATAATGGGCCTCATAGCTGGTGGGCCCTGCACAGCCAGCAGGTGGGCCCTGTACAACCTATAGGTGGGTCTCGTGTGTACAGCAGGTGGGCCCAGTGTGTATAGCAGGTGAGTCCTGCGTCCAATAATACGGACAAATGGCGTGGATATGAAACACATACATCATTGCAAGCCTCACCGTCCAGCCTATCTGGACGGTGTGGATAGAATACATGCATCAAGGGTCCCACATGTGGGATGCTGTGAATAAGACACATACATCATGTGGGTCTCACGCCCATCAAATGGACGGACATCGAGGATAGAACCCATACATCAAGGTGGGTCCACGTCCAAGAAGGGATGGACGGTTGGTATATAAAACAAATATATTGTATGGGTCCCACCGTCCATATCTGGACGGTGGACTGCATGGATGAACACATGCATCATGATAGGGCCCACTGTCCAGATCATGGTGGGCCACGTCAAAATGGATGGATGGTTAGATATGAAACACATATATCAATGGTAGGCCCCACGTGGCACAAAAGAAATGGACGGTAGGCTGTAAAGTACAAACATCATGGTGCATTCCACAGCACACCGTCCAGGGACGAACTGTGTGGATACAGAATATATACATCAAGGTGGGCCCCACCCCCTATATCTGCTACACGTGTGGGGTGGGCCCCACACGTCCTGAAAGAAATGGACGGATGGTGGGATAGAACATATACCTCATGATGGAGCCATAAAGCTTGCTAACGTTAATGGGCAGTAGCTATATTGCTAGTGTGGGGTCCACACGTGGGACGGTGTAGATACAACACCTCCATCAAGGTGCGTCCCACGTGTGTGGATGGCATATACATCACAGCAATCCCCACCGTCCTAAGCATCTGGACGTTGGAGGATATGCAATGCATATAACATGGTGCATCCCATCGTCTAGCGTTCTGGATGGTGTAGATGCCATAGATACATCAGGGTGGGGTCCACGGATGTGGACACCACACGAATGGTGGGTCCTATGGATGGACGGTGTGATGTAACACACATCAAGATGGGACCTTGCAATGGGCCTCACAACGTTAGAGAACACAATGGACAACGTGCTGTCCAGCAGTGTACTCCTCTTGAGATTTGAATCTATCTCATTCCCAGGCCCATGGCTTGTGAAGTCTTGGATGGATGGTGTGGATACACTACATCAAGGTGGGTCCACATGAGTATGGCCCACCAGCTTGGAACATTAAGTTGATATTGTAATTTCCTTCGTCCAGGTCCATCCTCAACGGATAGCCAGGTGGGCCCTGATGGACGTGGCAGCGGTGCGGGCCTCGTTTAGTGGACGGCTTGGATAACATACATGCATCACCACAAGATGGGAAAGAGAGAGAGATAGGGAGAGAGAAAGAGAGGGGAGGAGGAAATCGATTGGTGAAGAGAGCTTCGCCACTATGATCTCCCTTTACAAGATACAAACATTCATCAAATGGGTCCCAACACAAATGGGCCTCAAATAGAAATCAAGGGTGAAAATCTCAAGATCACCCACTGATTTTGCTCCTTATTGGCTCCTTGGAATGCTAAGCTCCCAAGCTTTCTCTTTGATGGTGAAAGACGAAGATTGAATGGTGGAGATGGGAGATTAAGGGGTAGGAAGTGGGCCACACCTAGCTTCTCCTTGGGAAGCTTGGACGGTTGCTCTCTCTTGGTTGTTGGGAGTGAAGAGAGAATTGAGAGAAGAGAGGGTGTTGTAAGAGGAGGTGACATGGAGGGTATGGGTTTCCTTGACTTTTTTGTAAGAAAGGAATGTGATAGGTATGGGTGTTGTTGACTTTTGGGTGATCGAGGGATGGGTGTGATGGGATGTGTACTTGACTTAATTGATTTGAAAGGTGGTAGAGATTCTATCGGGATTCACAACGCTTGGCGTTTCCCTTGATATAAACGCGGGCCCACAACTCTTGGCTTGGGTATCGCATCGATGTGCAAGACATAGCATTGGAACAACAGTGGTAGTGCGATCGTAATAGTATAAGTCTCGGGTCGAGTCGATTAGGGTTGATAGGTTGCGACTCAGGGTCATGCGTAAATACTGACTATAGGTTGCGGATTGTTGAAATTTGATAGGGAGGATCGCGAAAGTCTATGGAATGATACGGTCTAGGATATGGGCCTTACATGATTACCCAAATTAACTGAGATATTCTGATTTTCTGACATGTATGTTTGCCTATTCCTGAAATAAAAATGTTTGTTGTATACTATTAAATTTTAGTCGATTGGTCAATTGGGTTGGCCAACAAGCGGAAAAACTCACAAGGGCAGCCTTATTAGATCGGCTGCCCTAGGTCAATCCAATTGATTTAGGCTGAAGATAGACAACTGACTGTAGTTCGACTACACAAGATGCTTGCACCCAGTGCTGGTTGCACTGTAGTTCGCCTGAGTCAGCCGAATTAGTCCACTAGCCGGCTAACCATGTGCTCACCATGTATGTACACGCCTGCCTGAATCTTATGCACCTCATATCTTTGAGAGGCTTACTATTAATTGTTAGTGGTATGATCCCCAAGTCTTGGGAGCCAGCATTAGTGGTATGGCACACCGTGTCCATGTTGTCGGCCAACGTTGGACTGACGAGCTTCCCCATAGTGATCAGCGAGTACAAGAGATGATAGGTCTTTGTTCGAATGGCCCCCGTCAAATAACCTTGCTGATGGTTCCATACCAGAGTACCGTTTGAACGACCGGAGCATGAATGGAATTGGGTGACGAGCCCTTTTCCTTGTAGTGATGATTTGGTTATGTGACAAACCCGCACCTTGGAACTGAGTGATCACACTCGATGTTTAGGTGACGACCCATACCGAGTTGATCCTCATACCTTTGGGTTTCATGCCTCACCTTTGGAATTATTGATTTGTGAGACAAATGGGTAATACTTAAATTTGGATCACGGATCGTAGGCTCAAAGCCGCTACGGCCGCCTTAGGCCAAGTGATTTGGATAAGGCCATTGATTAAATGGAGGTGTTTAAAATTCTCCAATTTTGCTGGATGAATGTACTTAATTAAATACTCAGCTAACATGAACATTCATAGCATTGCATTAGTTAGGTTTGCAACTCGGCAGTCGAGGTCACCTTTTGAGGGAGTGTTGGTGATTTACGAATGTAAGATGGAGTCGCTATGAGGGAGTGCTGGATGATAAGGGCATGCATCATATCATAATGATGTGCACGTGCATTAATAAGAGTGTCTAGGGACTATATGCTTACTTTTCTTTTCATTAATTGTGCATACAGATTTGATAGCTTATGTAACTTAATGTTAATGGAACCATTGAGTTGATCACTCACTCCCACTCTGAGACAGTGTTTTAAAACACCAACCAAACACTTTTGTAAATGTAGGTACTATGGAGTTTGATGCATTGGAGGAGGTACACATAGACTCGAAGGAGTCCTCGTACTTCTAGTTGCTGGGTGGGCCAATGTAGGACACTTTCAGGACGTCAACGCAAATTTAGAGTCGATACATTTTGTAATTTTGAAACTATATATTTTGTCCAGTTGTAGTTACGTACTCTGGATAAACATATTTTATTTGTTAGTTGATTACCTGCGTTAAAATTTACGTTTATTCCAAAGTACATTGCATAGTCTTTTTTAATTCTATGAGCTGCTCGAATGCCAGGTGAAACGAATTATAAAATTTTGCTTCCACAAAGCATAAGCGGCTCCCGGATATCGAGAGTCGAGTATCTACTCAGCCCCCGAAATGCAGGGCATTACACATATAGCTATCCACAACCCTACCGCAGAATCATTAGAGCACCTGTTCATTAACAGGCATATGGTAGTGGCGGTTTGGCATCACTTCAGTTTGATTTTCAACTCAGTCCTCGCTTTGACCAACTCGGTTCCCCAATATTTGCGACATTGGTGGTTGGCCAGACCCCCAGATATGCACATTGTTGGGCTAAGAGGGCTCACCCCATGTTTCATCCAATGGGAGTTGTGGAAGGCCAGAAATGATGCCAAATTCGAAGGGAAGCAGGTTTCGATTGTGTCGATCCCTTCCAAAGTGAAATGGTGGTTAAGTTGGATATGCAAAGGGGAATCTTTCTCTGCCCCTCCCTCATGGAGTGATCGACTATCTCTAAGGGATTTGGGGATTGTAGCATCTTCCCCCTCTTCTAAGAGATTTCAGGTTGAGAAGTGGCTGAAACCAAGAGAAGGTAGGGTGAAACTGAATGTTGATGGGTCTACTAGAAGAAACCCAGGTTTATCTGGCGGCGAAGGTCTTTGCAGAGGTCCTCTTGGTAACCTCCTCTTTGTATTTTTTTAATGGATATGGGGTGGGTACTAACAACACCGCCGAGGTGCGTGTAGTGTTAGATGGACTGCTCCTCTATTTCAGTTACGATTTGTGTTTGGTGGAGGTTGAATCTGACTCTAAGCTAGTGATTGACTCCCTCATGGGCAGGTTTAAGCCATCGTGGAGATAGGCCTACTGAATGGCTTGCATAGCCATCCTTAGGAAATTAGGTAATATCAGTTTTGCCCACATTATTAGGGAAGCGAACGGTCTAGCGGATGGTCTGGCCCGTGAAGGCAGCAGTGTCTAAGGGAACAGTGTATATAGGGAGGCTGTTGATCTCCCTCCTCCTATTTGGGGAATGATTATACTAGATAGGGTGGGGCTGGGCGCTATCAGGGAATTTTAATTTTATATAGTCTTTATGATAGGTCAGCGCAGGTGCCTTACTTCGTTTCGTGGGAAACCCGAATGCCAGATTTTGTACTTCTTTTCTCATGAAATGAAGGTCTTAAAAAATAAAATAAAATCAATTGAGTCTAGTTCACAATTCACATCGAACTCATATTATTTAATGTTAACTTGAACTCTCAGTTTTTAGCTTGATGATTACTCAAAAGTGTTAGGAACCAAGCCTGGAGGTCCTTATCTACCTTAATATAAAAAGAAAAAAAAGGGCTAACCAAAAAAAGAGTGGAATAAAAAATGGCTACCTATTACATGTGCTTAAATGACAAATGAAAAAAAAATGATAAAGTAAAGAAAGAAAAGAAGAAGCGACAATGTGAAATTCATCAATGAAAAATAAAAAAGCTGAAAAAAATAAGTGAAAAATGAGATGGGTTTGGAATAAGCAACTTGTGTTGATCTGACCATGTTGAAGTAATCACCATAGTTAACATCATGGAGGGAAGGGTGACTTTTGTGGATTGTAAATTGGAATTCTTTGAGCACAATAGGAACTTGATGTTAGAATGCAATTTATTAATTGATTGATGAAAGAGAATTTAGTTCAATGGTTTACTAGTGATATTGAGTTTTAGATTAATAATGTTTTGTCCTTGTATCTCTGAATTCTATTGACATATGCATACACAGAATGTTGTTTTTTTTGAGAGAGATTTGAAGTTAGGTTTTGAAGTTAATTTTTCGCATGTTTTGCTCGGGACTAGTAAAATGCTGGTTGGGGATGTGTTAAGACTTAAATATTGCATATTTATCTTCTCAATTGCATTCTCTTTCCATGATGTTGAGTGCTAATTTGATATACTTATATATGTTTCATGCATGCGAGGTGATTCAGGTCTCAAAGAAGAAAATATGTTTAAAGTGATGGAATTGGAGCTCAAAAGAAGACACAAATCTAACAAGCTAACAACAAAAGGAAAAAAAAAAAGAAAAAAGAAAATAAGACACAATGAAGAATGGAAGATTTCAAAGTCATGAAGAAGGATATGAAGTTCCAAAGGATTAAGGGAACCAAGTACAAAAGGATGGAAATCGAAGATTTGAAGTAAAGTTGCAAACATAAGAAGTTCAGAAACCTTCGATCCCATTGAGTGATCTTTGATGTCATCGAGTGAACTTCAATGGGAGGCTGATGCCATCGAGCATAAATCAAGAACTTCTGGACAGTTGTTGGAAACAAATTTGTGTTCCTACTCGATGCCATCAAAGGAGATTTGATTCCATCGATGGACTACCGAAATTTAAAAAACTGTTGTTGGACACTTTTCATGTTCCTACTCGATCCCTCGAGGAGATTTTCAATGCCATTGATAAGTGTTCGAGGGGAGTTCGATGGCATCGAAGTCCCATCGACAGTGCATGCAATTGCGTAAATCCAAAGTCAGTTCAAAGTCGGTGAGAATCAAGTCTATTTGAAGGGGGTGATTTAGGTTATTCTAAGTATGATTTAGGGTTTGGGAGAGAGAGTAAGGAGTAGCAGAGCATCTACGAAGCCGTTCTTTTTCGTCAATTTTTTGGTTCTAGGTTCTTTTGTTTTCTTCATGTTTTTCTTAAAGTCAATCATGTTTATGGTTGGTTAAATCTCTTACATAGGGCTAAGAAGTGAAACTTGTAGTGGTTTTTAATATTTTAGTTTACTTTGATTTAAGTTATTTGGTTTGAATGTTGAATAATTCATTAATACTGATTTGAATAACATTTCAATTTTAGTTTACTTTGATCCATTGTCAACTACAGGTACTTTGGATGCTTAGGAAGGCTAAGATTGACTGCTTATCTATTTTGCAAGGGATTGATATGTAAAATCTATTGATCTATTGTAAACTAAGGGCACGATGGATGCTTTGAATTCCTTGCGATTAATACTTTGGTACCTAATGTGAGAACTAAATCAATTGAAATTCAAATCTGTATAGGTTTGTGAATGATGAATCAACCGCTTTATTATCTGACTGGATAGAATATGACTTTGATTCCAGTTGAGTTATCTAATTGAATCAAGTGAATTAGACATTAAGAATGACTATAAGTGAATCCTTGGCGCTTTAGTATTTTTCTTATATTGATTTTTTATCTTTACTTTACTCAATTACATCATTACTTCTTATAGTTAAATTCCATAGTTTTAGATTTAATTTTAGTTTTAAAGTGTTTTAAGAACACATAAATATAAGTTCTTGTTGATTTGATCTCAGTCTCACTAAGTTAAAACTATATCACAGCCATGCGCCTAGGATTGTCATTCTTTTGGATAGGTCAGTGGGCCTACCCAAAACAAAAATTCAGTCCATAACTTGACCGATTTGATCCGTTCATTTTAATCGGAGAGCTGTGAACTCATGAAAGGGTCTTTTTAGTTTTATGTTTGAAGTTATCTATGGCCCACAATTACACTAATATTGTTGTGCATTAATTTTGAATAGTTTTCTCCTTTGCAGTCCTTTTATGACGACTTTTGCCCTCAAACTTGAGCTGACGACATAAAATTAAAACCTCATACATGTAAACGAGATGTATTTGCTTCTAGAGAATCTAGTGGGCCCCACTTAAGATGTGGATAGGTTCAAACCATAGGGCCTTTCTACATGAGGGCCATTTGACTGTTTCCTTCTTTATTCTTTGATTTTTTTCACAAGAGGGGAGGGTGGAATGAAATAGGGTGTGGAGGAATATTGTAATGGATGACTTTTTACAATGGAAGGATGTTGTAATGGATAAATTTTATAATAAAAGAATGTTGTAATGCATGAATTTTGTAATTGAAGAATGCAGTAATAGATGAATGTGATGAACGATAGAATGAATGAATATTGTAATAGATGAATGTTGTATGGTGGATCATCGATATTTACTGTGAATCACTCATATTCACTATGGATCACAGATATTTTCACTGTAGATTGCCAATATTAAGTGTAGATAATCGACATTCACTGTGAACTGCTGATATTAAGAGTGGATTGTTGATATTCACTATGGACTGCAAATATTAAGAGCAGACTACTGAATTTTCATTATGATCGTAGATATTCATTATAGGGAATACGTCCGACGAAAAACGGTCATAACTTCTTCGTTACATGTCCGATTTGGGTGATCTTGTACTCGTTGAAAAGGTAATTTGATGAACTTTCAAATGAATTTAAAATTAAGTCATTTAGACACTATTTTATTATCTAAAATTTGGCTCAAAGTTCATCAAGATCAATGTGGATCACGAATATTCATTGTGGGGTACCGGTTCAACAAAAATGGCCATAACTCCCTTGTTACATGTTGGATTTTTGTAATCTTATTCTCGTTGAAAAGATAATTGATGAAGTTTTAAATAAATTTAAAATTGCTTTATTTAAACACCATTTGGATGCACAAAATTGAGCACAAATGTGGGCCTTAGTGATTATAAAAGATCTATAGTGAATGATGAACTTTGGCCTCACTTTTGGGCAATGAAATGGTATCAAAATGATATGATTCCAAATTTATTTGAAAACTCAATAAATCACTTTTTTAACAAGCACAACATCACCCAAATTAAGCATGAAACGAGGGTGTTACGGCCACTTTTGTTAGAATGATATGTCCCATAGTGATCTTGATAAACTTTGGGCGCACTTTTGGGCAATCAAATGATTTGATTATAAAGACATTTAAAATTGCATAAAATTACATTTTCAATGAGAACGAGATCACTCAAATCGGACATATAACGAGGGAGTTATGGTCATTTTCGTCAGACCCGTGCCCCACAATGAATATTCACAATCCACATTGATCTTGATGAACTTTGGGTCAACTTTTGAGTAAAACTTTTGAGTAATTAAATAGTGTCACGCCCCGAACTCGGAAACCGGGCTCACAAAATTCTCAATCGCCGAATCCGGCGCCGACAGCCTCCGTAGAACCCCATTCTCGGATCCCGGCACCCATTCACCAGGTTTCGATCCTGGGATGCTACAAGGAGGGTTTCAAATCATCAGTTTGATTCATAACGAGCATAACCAAAAATATAACCCACGAACAATAACCACAAGAACACCACCACAAAATCTACTATGATTAAAAACTTTTGAGTACAATGCGACAGAAAGGGGAAAATACAATGTAACAAAAGAAACAAAACTCCAGAAGCTCGGCTGCACGCTCCAACTATGGCGAGACTATGGCTGCGACTGCGTCCTGGCGTCACCTGCACGCATCAATCGTGCATAAGCTTATAGAAAGCTTAGAGGGTGGTGTAAGTATGTGCGCAATATAAGCATGCTCAAAATGCAAGGTCAGAGTAATGCGGAATCATGGTGATGAGCACATGAATGCAAACAGCCGTACCAAGGCTATGCGGTGTAAGATATGAATGCTATCGGCCATAACACAACCATGCGATGTGAGATGCAACTCAAGCATGCCAATCCTCAACATGTATCAGTACAGTTCTCATTCTGGATAATCACCGGGGTTCAATACACTCTAAATGGCACTGTCGCTCTCCTAGCCGCACAGTCCAAGTGAGCGTAACAAACCTCATTATCCGCCTGGCCAATAGTCTGCCAATACCTATCCGGCACGTCGATAGCGGACCCAATCGCGAGCTGGTCAAACTCAGCCTAATATTGCCCCCTACCCTCGGGCGAGTAAGGCCACACTCCTTTCTAACTGACCACGACATAGTAGGAGACGCAGCCTCTTGGTATTCGGCCCTCGTGCGCTCGTATATCCACTCGGTCTTGACATTGGAGTCATCCTCTGGTACCATCGGGTTTAGGGATTTTCACCCAGGGACGTCTATGGCGCCCGTATGCTAGAACCAAACATTTCCAGTATCTAACCCAGCCATCCACGATGTATCTGTGTAGGCTATGGCCCTGATGTCGCTAGGGCATACAGTAATTACAATCACACAAATGCAAGTGCATGAGTCACACTATCAGTCATGTAACAGTCCTGCATGTATCATGCACTTATATGGGGCAACTTTGCCTATCAGGGAGCCCATAAACAGTCTGCCCAAAGGCATATGCTATGATCGGTCACTCCTCACATCAGGCATACATATGATGCATATGATCATGAATCATGGATCTATGCTATACATGTTATGTGGTGATGGGCTCTGATCAAAATGAAGATGGGCCTGGATGGCCTATATACTACGGGTATGGGCCTATTAATGGGCCTGAGGGAGAATCGTAATGCGGACATTTAACCAACACTATCCTCACAATGTGGACATCAAACCAACATTGCTCCCAAGGAATGGCCTTCCAAGAATTTCACATTGCAATGGGCCTTTCTTTTTTTTTTTACATCTTATTAGGCCTCGACCCATGGGCCTCTAATACATCAAATGGCCTCATACATGGGTCTCACATATATCAAGGTAGGCCTCAATGACGGGCCACAAATGCATCCACATGGGCCTAGTCACATGGGCCTTGCATACATCACAATGGGCCTCATAAAATGGGCCTTAAATTATCTCCAAAATGGTTAGACAGTTGGATGAAACACATGCATCATGATGGAGCCCACTCTAATGGAGGGTATGGTTTACAACACATACATAAGTGGGTCCCATGAGGGGCCTACCATAATGTTTATTTCCCATCCAACCCATTGTTAAGGTCATTCAGACTGGGACCCACAGTAGTGTTTATTTTCCAAGTAACCTAGGGCCCAACATAATGTTTATTTTCTAACTAACTGTTCATATGGTCATGTGGACCAGGGTAGGGCCCACTATAATATTTATTTATTATCCAATCTCTTCATAAGGTCACGTGGGCCTGGATAGGGCCCACTGTAATATTTATTTTCCATACAACCTGTTGATGGGGCCGTGTGGACCAAGGGCCCACTGAAATGTTTATTTTTCATACAACCTATTCATAGGGCCACGTGGTGAAGGGGCCCACCGTAATGTTTTATTTTTCATCTAACCTGTTGAGCAGGTCACGTGGGCAGGGAGCCCACTATGACGTTTATTTAACGTCCAACCTGTTTATAATGCCACCTGGATGGGGGTGGACGTGGGGCCCACCGAAATGTGGTTCACAAATCCAGCCCATTCATTGTGTGAGTCCCACCTGACTGACGGTCCATACCAAGTTTCCGCGACATCCAAAACTCAGGTAGGCCCCACCAAGTGATTTTATATGTTTTGGCATGTCTTCACATGATTTTAAATGGTGTGGCTCACATGAGTTCCGTATAAGGCTGATTTATGGTATGGACGGATGGTCCGTGAGGACCCACCAAATGCACGGTGTGGATGGTCGCAAGGCATCAAGGTGGGGCCCACAACTGGGGCCGTGAGCCTAGCCCGTCCATCCGTCGTTGGGCGCAGGCAGCGCCTGTGGCGCTCTGACAGCAGCAGCAGCGCTGCTGCATGCTGCTTCTTCTTTTTTTTTTTTTTGAAAAAAATGATTTTCCGTGGTTTTCCACAGACGGGGCCCACATCAGCTAGATCCACACCAGTCATTGGCCCCTATGGCTCGATACAAATCTATCGAGACCAATATTGAATAGTTTTCTGATGTATAGCAGCATCGGGGTGTATTTCAATGGTAGGAAACTGGTTTGCTATGCTATGGCCCATCATAAGTTCAGATTGAGATCATTTTTCGGCTCAACACCTAAAATGATCTGAGGAAGAGGATGGACGGCTTGGATTTGACTTATACATCAAGGTAGGACTTGCATGAGAGGCCCACCACTTCTTCTCTCTTTTTTTTTTAAAGTACACCACCCATGCCAGTATACCCATTCCATAAGGGGCTCGCCCATCTAGCGTCCAGTGACGCTGGACGGTGTGGATAAACACATGCCTTGTGGTGAAATATTAGCAGTTCGCTATTAACATCTATGCTTCACAGTGAATATCAACAGTCTACAGTGAATATCGATGATTTACACCAAATATCGTAATCCACAGTGAAAATATCGATGATACAATTAATATGGGAGATTCATAGTAATTATCGATGATTCACCATACAATATTAATCCATTACAATATACTTCCATCTTAACATTCTCCAATTAAAAAAATTCATCCATTCTAACGTTCATCACATTCATCCATTGCAATATTCTTCAATTAAAAAATTCATGTGTTACAACTAGAGCTGAGCATTTTTGACCCGATCCGTTGGATCTGACTCAATCCGAACCGAACCGACAATCTGAATCGGTGCAGATCGAGTTGGGCAATTCAGATCCGAATGTTTTTCTGATCGACTTCGGATCGTGGTCAATTCGGATCAATCCGATCCGAAACCCGATCCGAATGGATCCGATCCGACCCGATTCGAAGTGGATAAACCACATGCATTCACGGTGGGCCCCAACAGATTTTACTCAGTAAGTCTGTGAGATTCTTCTATAGTAACTGTACACAGTAGGAGTTTCTAGATTAACGATGTGGATCATCATATGGTTATACTGACTGGGCCCGTAGAGACTGCACGAGCCTTGTTAGCAAGCCTCTTTTATTGGGAAGCACATTGGTTGGTGTATTTATTATACCTACACACCAGCTATATAGCTGTTGTAGGTACGTGTTGTGCAAAGACGTATACTGATGCTCCTCGAGCTCCGAGTTGTACGAACGGTTCAAAGGAGATCAAAGTTATATGGGCCTCACAGTGATGTATTTATTATATCTACACCGCTCATATATTTTTAGAGATTATCATAGAGCATTATCCAAAAAATGAATAATATCCAAAGATCATCTGGACCACACCACAAATATCAGCAAAGATAATGATTTTCTCCGTTAAACAATTTGTGTGGTCCACTTGATAGTTAGATCTGTCTTATTTTTCGTCTTAAGCCTTAAGATGAGCTCGCCAATTGGATGGACGGTTTAGATATAACACATATCCTATGATTAGACCCACTAAACTTGCTAACATCAATACAACAATGCACTCACGTCACTGCACTTTCATGTACAACACGCAATAGTACATAGCTGTGTACAATACATGTTGTGCAAAGGCGAGTGGAGACGCGCCTCGAGCTCCGAGTTGTACGAACGACTCAAATGAGATCAAAATTACATGGGCCCCACAACAATGTATTTATTATATCCTTGAGTTCGAGTCAGATGTCTAGGACTCGGTCCCGGATCGGATCGAGTTCGGGTCAGCATATGTAGATTTCGGACCGAATTGAGTTGGACCCAATCTGATCCAACTTGGTCCGATGCCTAGCTTTAGTTACAACATTCCTCTATTACAAAATTTATCAATCACAACATCCTTCCATTATAAAAAGTCATCCATTACAATAGTCTTACACACCATATTTCCTTTCACAAACTCCCACCACTCATATCAAATTAAAAATAAAAAATAAAAAATAACTATAAAGGAAACCAATGAAGAAGGAAGAAAGAAAAAGGAAAGAAGGGAGACCAAAAACACCATCCCCCTCATGCAAAAAAAAAAAAATCAAGAAAGGAAGAAGGAAACAACCAAATGACCCTCATGTAGAAGGGCTCAAATGACCCTCATGTAGAAGGGCCCCACATTTTGAACCTACCCACATCTTATGTGGGGCCCACTGAATTGTCTAGAACCAAGTCCATCCCATCCACATGTATGAGGTTTTAATTTCATGCTATCGGCTCAAGTTTGAGGGCAAAATCCATCATAAATGAACTATAATGAAAATAATTCAAAATTAATTAACACACAACAATAATATATATGTGGGCCACATATGCTTCAAACATAAAATTAGAAAGACCCTTTTATGAGTTCACAATTACCTGATTTAAATAAATGGAATTACCTGATTTAAATAAATGGATCAGATCGGTTGAGTGGGCCAAATTTTAGTTTTGGACAAGAAGTACGTCTCTTTTTTTAAATGACCTTTCACTTCGTGAGAGAAAGATGGACTTTTCATCATCTTTAAAAAAAAAAAAAAAGAAGGTTTCCGGACTAACCAAGTTCCCAACACAACCAGGTAATGTCAACGCCACCCAGACCCAAAACCCACGTAACTCCAAACTTCAATGGTATTAGGTTTACTAGCTTCTGCCCCCACCTTCAACTTATGATGTGACATGATGCATGTGTTAGGCAACCAACCTCAGCATTAAGGAAGCGGATTGGCTGGTTTAACTCACATCAGCTATATAGCTGTCGTAGGTACGTGTCGTGGGAAGACGAGCGCTGACGCTCCTCGAGCCCTACGTTGTAGGGACGGTTAAAAGGAGATCAAAGTTACGTGGCCTGTAGTAATGTATTTATTATATATATATATATAAACACTGATTATCTCTTTTTTAAGACTATTTTAGAGCATTATCCAAAAGATGAATCATATCTAGATTCATCTGGACCACACCATAAATAGCGACAGAGATAATGATTTTTTACCGTTAAACAATTTGTAGGGCCCTCCATAACATTTATTCTACATCTAATCTGCTCATAAGGTCTAAAAGATCTGGATGAAGAGGAAAAACAAATTTCATATTGATCCAAAACTTCTGTGACCCCCAAAAGGGTTCAATGGTAAATGTTCAATCCCCACTTCCTTTTACAGTGTGGTGCACTTGATATTTAGATCTGTCTTATTTTTTGTATCAAGGCTTACGACGAGCTCGTAAAATGGATGGGCGGTTTGGATATAACACATACCTCATGATTCAACCCACAGAACTTGCTGAGGTCAATACACCAGCCATATAGCTGGTGTATGGTACACCAGTCAATCCGCTTCCCAGCATTAACTGGGCCATCATGCCGTATAGATGGCTTGGTGCAAAGTTCAGGCTGCCCAGTCATCAGGTGAGGCATACGTGTAGGTTGAATGTAGAACGTTGAATCGTTAAAATCATCCATTGTCTTCATAACTGGGTGACCGCCCTTTGATCTGCGAGCCTGATATTCTTTGCAGTAGGTAATCTCACTATAGGGCCCACATTTTATATGGCTCGGAACACGGGCACGTATAGTCATTTTAGAGCATGATCAAAAAAATGAAGTAGATACAAATCTCAAGTAGGCCATGCCACAGAAAACAGTGGTATCAAGTTATGTGATAACGGGCCCCAATGGTGTTGAGATCTAACGGTGTTTATCATTGGAGTGCTATTCCCTTTAGGCTCAGTTGAAATAGACGTTTTAATAGCCCTTCATCAGCACCAAGCTGATGAAGGACACCACAATATGCCTATAAATGCGCTATTGAGTCTCCTTTGCCATCATATTTTGAAATATTGGTATCTTTAATTTCTCTTGCAACCTTTGACCACGCAGGATTGAAACCACGCCACAAATCAGGACCTGGAAATGCGAGAGGCGATATTTGTGTGATCTCTTCATCCAGGTCTCCGTGACCTTATCAATTGGTTGGATGACAAATAAACACTCCAGCAGACCTCAATAAGTTTTTAATAGTAGGTATTCAATCACTACTGTTTCTTGTGGTGTTGTCCACCTAAGATTTGAATTTGCTTCATTTTTGGGATCATTCCCTCCGATGGACGATGTGGATGTAAGGCATGCATCAAGGTGGGTCCCATAGTCAAGGAATTCACCGAAGCCACATTGACGGCATATACCCAAAAACGGTCACCAGGGATTCCCGGCTCTTTGAGGGGCCCAGTACCACATATGTATGGTAAAACATTATTCATACATTTTGCCACATCATTTTAAGATATAAGCTCAAAAATGAGGCAGATTCAAAGCTAAAGTGGACCACACTACAGGTAGGAATCAGTGGGTATTAACCACTTACCATAGAAAATTTTGTAATGGCTGTGAAAGTTTTGGACCAAGCATATATTTGTATTTCTCCTTCATTTAGGCTTGTGTGGCTGTATGAAGATATTAGATGGCAAATATGTTATAAAATATTGATTTTATAAATATATTTTTAAAATAAAAAATAATATATATAATATATAAAAAGTGTTTGACACCTTTTGTGGGTTTTTGGGAATAGTCCCACATTGGAAAAAGAGGACAAGAAAAAGTAGTTTATATGAGAGTGGTGGAGTATTATAATACTTACCCATATAGTCTAAAGGAAAATGGAACTTGTGTGTTGCTCGAGCTCGGGCATAGGCTCGGGCTCGGTGCGAGGCCGTGGGCATGGGAGGCAGTGTGGCTGTAGAGGCGCTAGTGGCGCACTCTGCACTTCGCACGTCCGCATCGTGTCGCAGAGGGTCACTCCTTCGCGACCTTGAGCGAGACGTGTACGACTAAGTGGCTAAGGCGAATGGATGGCTAGACGAAATCTAGAGGACTGAATGAGAGTCCCCTGAATATATAAACAAGGCTTGAATGGATTTCCAAACCATCTCACCATACTCCAGCAATACCAATATGAATCAAAGCATCTCCTCTCCTATAGACAAAAACATCAGCAATATAGCAAGGATTAATTAGAACCATTGCTTTAAGAACAAACCAACGGTGTGGTCTAGAACGGTTCAACTAAACCAGTGGCTAAAGAACTGACCAGTGCAGTGGTTTAAATCACAAATTCTCTTCTCTTCTCTTTTCTCTTTTAGAAATTTTCTTTTACTATACTTCTGCCAGATAGTGTGTAAAAGAGTTTCATTAGTGGGCCTTCGTGTTTGGTGAACGCAGACTCACACCAGGCTCGTCGTATCCTAGAAGTGGTTTTCCTGTAACCTATCAGCATACTCAATCTTTTTTAGTAGGGGCAAATAACGCTTTAAGGACAGTGTCTCGGACGTACTTTAGCCTGTCCTTTTTTCAGATTATCTTGATTTTTCGAGTTCCATATTTTACAGAAATAATTTTATTATGTATAAATTTTCAACAATCTTAAAGCATTATTTAATGGAAGCCGACAGTGTTTCATCCATCAAGTTGATGAATCAGGACTTGATACATCTTGATCGGTTCGATGGAACCAATTTTACGAGATGGCAAGATAAGCTGAAATTTTTTCTGACAGTGCTGAAGATCTACTACATATTAGATCCAAATTTGTAAGCACTACTTGAAGCATCTGATAAAGACACACCTGAACAGGTGGCTGCCCACACCAAACGAGCTAAAGACGAACTCTTGTATCGAGGACATATACTGAATGTGTTGTCCGACTGCCTGTACGATCTGTACCAACATACGTCATCAGCAAAGGAGATCTGGGCCGCTTCGGAATTCAAATACAAGGCTGAAGAAGAAAGTACCAACAAGTTTCTCATCGCCAGGTATTTTGACTTCAACATGGTAGATAACAAACCGCTGTTGCCCCAAATTCAAGAATTGCAGCTAATAGAAAACAAAATCAAAGCCATCAAAATTGATCTTCCTGAATTATTCCAAGTCGGGGCTATAATTGCTAAATTGCCACCAATGTGGAAAGACTATAGAAAAAAGTTGCTGTATAAAACTGAGGACTATACACTAGAACAAATCCAGAAACACCTCAAAATTGAGGAAGAATCCCGTAACCGCGACAGAAAGAATGATAACAGGAATACCTCGTCCAAGGTACATGCAGTAGAGTACACTAATAACAAGAATTTCGAGAAGGACGATTCCTTGAAACCCAATAAAGGAAAATTTAAGAAAAACGCCCAAAAGAAGAACGAAAAGTTCAAAGGCCCATGTCATGTCTGTGAAAAAATCGGGCACTTTGCTCGAGTATGCCGATATCACAAATCTAAAAAAGAGGCAAGTGCAATAGAAGAGGCGATATCGTGGCTATGATCACTAAAGTGAATACCATCCAAAGCAAAGTTTCAGGTTGGTGGTATGGTACTGCTGCTATAGTACATGTGTGCTATGACAAATCAGCCTTCAAAACCTATGAGGAATTGACTAATGGTCAAGAAGTCCAAATGGGTAGTGAAGTCCAATCAAAGGCCGTCGGCAAAGGAACTGTCGAACTGATATTCACCTCTAGGAAGAAAGTGATTCTGAATAATGTACTGCACGTCCCAGATATGAGGGGAAACTTAGTTTCTGAGGATCTTCTTGGTAAACCAGGCATAGGGATGGTGTACGAGTCAGGAAAACTGATTCTGTTCAAGAATGAGAATTTTGTCGGAAAGGGATATGCTTGTAACGGGATAGTTAAGTTTTCTCTGAAAAAAATAGCACTTTTGCGTATATGGTTGAATCCGCTAGACTGTGGCATGATAGGGTGTATTACCTTGAAGTTCATGGCTAAGAATGATTTAATCTCATACATAAATAATGAAACTGATAAATGTGAAGTATGCATAAGATCCAAAATGACGAAGAAACCTTTTCCAAGTGTTGAAAGATCATCTCAAATATTGGATCTTGTGTACAGTGACATCTGTGAGTTAAACAACATTCTTACTCGTGGAGGTAAATGGTACTTCATAACCTTTATAGATGATTACTCTAGATATGTGTATGTTTATCTGTTAAAGAGCAAAGATGAAGTATTGAACATATTTAAAATATATAACGCAGAAGTAGAGAATCAAGTAAATAAGAAGATAAAAATTCTTCGTAGCAATAGAGGAGGAGAATACTTCTCCAATGAATTCGATAAATTCTGTGAAGAACATGAACTAATACATCAATGTACTGCGCCATACACACTTCAACAAAACAGAATAACTGAAAGGAAGAATAGAACATTAGTAAAGTTAGTCAACTCAATGCTGATAAGAACAAAGTTGCCACTAAGTCTATGAGGTGAGGCACTACTTGCAGCGTGTCATATACTAAACAAAATTTCGTCTAAAAAATATAAAATATCTCTATATGAACATGGAGAGGTAGAAAACCTAACCTAAGATATATTAAAGTGTGGGGGTGTCTTGCATATTGCAGAACCCCTGATCCGAAAAGAACTAAGTTAGGACCAAGAGCTATTAAGTGCATCTTCGTAGGGTATGCACAAAATAGTAAAGTTTATATACTTCTAGATATAGAGTCTAATACAATAATAGAATTAAGAGACGTTGAGTTTTTTGAGAACTCACTATCCTTAGAGTCAAAGGATAATGAAATCCTAACTACTAATGGAGAACCAGATAGCACAGCTCCACAGATAGTGGAAGCTCCTGTTGAACCCCGTATAAGTCAATGGACAAGAATAAAGAAGAGTCTAGGAGATGACTACATAGACTCATAATACGTCATTTTCCATCTTGTAGAAGGAGATAGAGAAAATGTTATAAGACAAATACCTATAGTAATGACTATAAAAGATGGTCCTAAAATATATAAAGAGGCTGTAACCTCTAGAGACTCAAATTTCTTAAAAGAATCTATAAACGATGAAATAGAATCCATACTGTCAAATCAAACATGGAAACTAGTAAACTTACCTCCAGGTTCTAGTCTTATAGGTTGTAAGTGGGTATTTAGGAAGAAATATCACACTGATGGGACTATCCAAACCTTTAAAGCTCGACTAATAGCTAAAGATTTTAGAAAAAAAGAATGGATAAATTACTTTGACACATACTCTCTTATAGCTAGGATAACATCCATTAGGATATTATTTGCGCTAGCTTTCATATATCATCTTCACATCTACCAAATGGATGTAAAGACCACATTCCTGCATGGTGACCTCAATGAGGAGATATACATGGAACAACCTGAAGGATTCGTTCTACCAGGAAATGAAAACAAAGTATGTAGATTAGTCAAATCTTTGTATGGATTAAAACAAGCACCAAAATAATGGCATGAGAAGTTTGATTCCAAAATACTATCTCATGGTTTCATGCATAATGTAGCTGACAAATGCATATATTCTAAAGTAGATGGTAGTTGTATCGTTATTATTTGTCTATATGTTGATGAAATGTTAATAATAAATAATAAAATGAAAGGTGTGACTGAAACAAAGAGGTTTCTATCTTTCGTATTCAAAATGAAGGATCTTTGACAAGTTGATACCATCCTAAGTGTCAAAGTTAAAAAATATTGTGGAGGTTATGCTTTATGTCAATCTCATTATATTGATAAGATACTACACAAGTTTAACCATCTAAGTATAAAAGAAGAAAAGACCTCATTTGATCCAAGTATCAAGCTAAAAGAAAATACCGGAAGAACAATTGCACAATTCGAATATGCGAGTGCTATAGGGAGTCTTATGTATGTCATGCAATGCGCTAGACTTGATATAGCATATGTTGTGAGTAAACTTAATAGGTTTACTAGTAACCCCAGTACTGAACACTAGAATGCAATTAGTAGATTCCTTGGTTACTTAAAAGCAACTAAAGACTTATGACTATTTTATTCAGAATTTCCTGCCGTATTGGAAGGATATATCGATGCGAGCTGGATATCGAGTGCAGGAGACAACAAGTCTACTACAGGGTGGGTATTCACCCTAGGAGGTGCAGCTGTATCTTAGGGATCTAAGAAACAGACTTGCATAACGCACTCGAATATGAAGTCTGAATTCATAGCCCTGGCTGCAACAAGCAAAGAAGCTGATTGGCTAAGGGATCTTCTATTAGAAATTCATTTCTATGTAAAGCCTATATCGACTGTGTCACTACATTGTAATAGTGAAGCTACATTAGTTAGAGCCTATAGCGGCACATATAATAGTAAGTCCAGACATATCAGTCTTCTGCATGATTATGTCAGACAATTGATTCGAGATGGAATCATTACTATTTCCTATATGACATCAAGCAATAACCTGACAGACCCTTTCATTAAACCTCTACCGAGAGAGGTAGTGAAGGCTACATCTAGAAGGATGGGGTTGAAACTCTTCAACTAAAGTTTCACTAGTGATGGTAACCCAACCTAAAGTCAGAAAATCTCTAATTTCGAGTTTGATAGGTAAGAACAAGTCACTGATATGTAGAAAGTTTTCAGCACTAAATTATAAAACCTCATCCATAATAGATAAGTGTTGAGCGTTATGAAAGAGAGTTGAGTCTTAGAACTCTTAATGAAATTCAGTCTAAAGGACAAGTGTCTTATAGTAATGAAGACACTGGAAGGATTTCACATATATGAACGTAAAGATGGTACCGTCTCTCATGAGAGTTAGGAGTTTTCTCTTGGGATTGTTCACGAATTAGGATAAGCATATGATCATTAATTGTGCTGAGCAAAATTGTGGGAACTCTGACAAACACATATCAAATGTGTGTGGTTTCTCCGACTCTATTATCTAGGAATAATTGGTTCAATGCTACGTCTATCAGTCATTTCGATAGAGTTTTGAGATACTTACACTAAGGGAAGATTAAAATCGAAAGATATCTTTCTTTATGCATATAAGTTGATTATTCTGGCAGAAATGTTTTATCGAAAAAATATATTTTTGTAAAAATCAGTGGGGGATTGTTATAAAATATTGATTTTATAAATATATTTTTAAAATAAAAAATAATATATAGTATATAAAAAGTGTTTGAAAAATAGCTTTTGTGGGTTTTTGGGATTAGTCTCATATTGCAAAAAGAGGAGAAGAAAAAGTAGTTTATATGAGAGTGGTGGAGTATTATAATACTTACCTACATGGTCCAAAGGAGAATTGAACTTGCGTGTTCCAGTGGGTAGCACTGGAACACCCGCGCACGCGCGCTCGCGCTCGGACCCGGGCTCAGGTACGGGCTCGGTCTTGGTCATGGGCTCGGTGCGAGGGCATGGGCATGTGAGGCAGTGTGGCTGTAGAGGCACTAGTGGCACACTTTGTACTTCGCACTTCTGCATCGTGTCACAGAGGGTCGCTCCTTCGTGACCTTGAGTGAACCAAAGCTAGACGTGTGCGAGTCACAGTGCGACTAAGTGGGTAAGGTGAATGGATGGCTGAACGAAATCTAAAGGACTAAATGAGAGTCCCCTGAATATATAGAGAGCTGAGAAAGAGCTGTTACAGTAGATCTATAACAGTTGTGCAATTAGTGCAGGGTCCAGCTGTAACTGCTGCATGGCTAACCCAACAGCTAGAAAATGGCTAGCTACTGTCTCACAACAGTCAGCATGCAACAGCTTAATGACTCATGCACAACAGTAAGAAAATGGCCATAAAATGGCTAGTTTTCTCTAACAGCTATAAAATGGTCATGAAATTTATTTTCCTGAACCATAACCTCCAGCCACCACAGCCTATATAAATAAGGGTTGGATAGGTTTCCAAACCATCTCACCACACTCCAGCAATACCAATACGAATAAAAACATCTCCTCTCCTACAGACCAAAACATCAGCAATATAGCAAGGATTGATCAGAACCATTGCTTGAAGAACAGACCAACGGTATGGTCTAGAACGGTTTAACTGAACTAGTGGCTAAAGAACTAACCAGTGTAGTGGTCTAAATCACAAATTCTATTCTCTTCTCTTTTCTCTTGTGGGAATTTTATTTTATTGAACTTCTACCAGGTAGTGTGTAAAAGAGTTCCATTAGTGGGCCTTCATGTTTGCTGAACGCAGACCCACACCAGGCTTGTCGTATCCTAAAAGTGGTTTGCCTGTAACCTATCAGCATACTCAATCTTTTTGAGTATGGGCAAATAACACTTTAAGGACAACGTCTTAGATGTGCTTCAGCCTGTCCTTTTTTCAGATCATCTTGATTTTTTGGGTTCCATATTTTACAGAAATAATTTTATTTTGTATAAATTTCCAACAAAATAAACATCATGGTAAGCCCTAAAAAGATTTAACAATGAGTGTCATTAACCTAGTGTTTCCTTAGGTATGGGGGTGCGAGAGTATGAGGCAAGGGTAGTCCACCAGTTCTTAGAGCTGTGGCACCGCTATGTTGTTGATATCCTAACCGATGCTCAAATCTACTTGGAGCATGCTAGCAAGCTAGCCATAGATTGCGATGACGTCAAGCTCGCCATCCAGACCAAAGTCAACTCTAGCTTCACCCAGCCCCCACCCCTAGAGGTCCAACTCGAGCTGGCTAGGAACCAGAACAACATTCCCCTGCCGAAGACCCAATACAAGGTCCGTAATCCCACTCCCCCCTGAATAGGACACGCTAATCAGCCCCAACTACCAACTTGCAATGTCAAAGAAGCAATCCCCACAAGCAATTGAAGAAATGGAGGAAGAGGAAGAGGGGGCGAAGGCCAACCCTCCACCCAAAGACCGGAAGACAGATCCGTAGCAGCAGCAAACTCCTCAAAGGGCGTCCTTCCCCTTAATGGTAGCCAAACGACCAAGGTGAAAACATACCTCAACTATAACAACAGAAACCTCTCAGAAACACTAGAAAAACTGCAATGGAATGGACGGTGGACTAGAAGGAAGCCCATGCGATTGGAAATTATAAGTTTTTCTTATGGAGTTTGTCAACTGGTAGTTTTGTTTGTATATCACATGAAGCCTGATTTGTATTGTGGCCAACCATGGTTTAAACATCTGTTTTGAGCCATGTGAAGGTGTTCATGATTTGAACTTAGGGCCTGTTTGATAAAACTTATTTTCAGCACTTATCAATGAATTTTGGTATTTTTTTTTTAAAAAGAGCTTTGGATATGCGTCATTTTTTAACTCATGCTTTAAGATGATCTGACAAACCGGTTGGACGGCATAGATAAAACACATACATTACTAAGAATCCAGTGTCCCTTTCAAATGAAAGTCAATTAGGTACCTGTGGTGCTTTTTCTTTCATCTTGGTCACCACCCCAATCACTATCAGAGTATCCATACAACATCGCTTTATCATCGTATGGATAAAAGAGACCGAATTCAATAGTCTCTTTGATATACCTCAGTACTCGTTTTACAGCTACCCAGTGTGACTCTTTTGGGGCTTCCATATACCGGCTTAGAAGCCCAACACTATATAGTATATCTTGCCTAGTAATTGTGAGGTACCTTAAGCTTCCGATTAGGCACTTGAATAGGGTTGAGTCGACGTTTCTTCCTTCTCCATCTTTTGTGAGCTTTAAGCTTTTTGTAACAGGTGTATTTACGGCTTTACAGTCGACCATCTGAAACTTCTCAAGAAGTTCCTTTGTGTATTTCTTCTGAGATATGTAAATGCCTCCGACTCGTTGCTTCACTTCAATGCCCAAAAAGAATGACGTCAGGCCTTCATCAGTCATCTTGAACTCTTTGAACATAACCTGCTTGAATTCTTCAAACATCACCTGGCTGTTTCCAGTGAATAGCAAATCATCAACGCATATGCAGGCTATGAGCATATCGCCATAAGTATTCTTTTTTATGTAAACTGCATACTCATACGGATATTTGGTAAAGCCATTCTCTTGAAGATAGTCGTCAATATGTGCATTCCAAGCTCGTGGGGCTTGCTTTAACCCATACAGAGCTTTCTTAAACCGATACACCTTGTGTTCCTTCCCTTGCTTGATAAAACCTTCAGGTTGGTCAACATAAACTTCTTCCTCAAGTACTCCATTCAGAAATGCAGATTTTACGTCCAGTTGGTAGATCATCCAAATGTGATGTACTATAAGGGAGACAATTATCCTCATAGTATCAAGGTGAGTAACGGGGACGAATACTTCTTCATAGTCTACCCCGTATTTCTGTTTATAGCCTTTTGCTACGAGCCTTGCCTTATAGCGTTCGATCTTACCATCGCCATTCCGCTTGATTTTATACACCCATTTGAGGCCAATGGTCTTTTAGCCTTTAGGAAGTGACGTCAGCTCCCATGTGTGATTCTTCTCGATGGCATAGATTTCCTCTTCCATAGCTGTTTTTCAGCATTCTTCATTCACGACCTCCTCGAACGTAAGAGGCTCATGATCCACATATAGGCAAAAAAATTACTTCCTTAGTTTCAGTGTAAATTTCATTGAGGCTTCTCATTTTGATAGGAGCCAAAGGTGAAGGAGAGCTAGATGAAGATGTGCTCGCTGAATTTTGATTTAATGGAGTTCTTCTAGGAGAGATAGAACATACTCTTGGACTTCTGCGTGCAGACGACTCAGTCGAAGGTGTTGTGGGTGTTTACTCTTGATTCTCATGTCTCTCTTCTTCGTATTATTCGACCTTGACCTGCTTTTCTTTAACCGAATTTCTCTCGTTCCATTTGCACGGTTCTTCCTTACAAAACACCACATCTCTACTCACCACTAGCTTATTGGTTAGTGGGTTGTAGAACTTGTATGCCTTTGACTCCTCGCTGTAGCCAATGAAGATAGACTTCTCGCCATGATCATCAAGCTTTTTCCTTCTTGCTTCTGGAACTTGAGCGTAGGCAACACACCCAAAGATTTTAAGGTGTGCTACGCTCGGCTTGTAGCCGCTCCATGCCTCCTATGGTGTTATAAATCTGATGCTTTTAGTGAGACACCGATTGAGTAGATATGCAGTACATGCAACTACCTCTCCCCAGAAGCTCTTTGGTATGCCTTTCTTTTTTGACATGGTCCTCGTCATGTTGAGGATAGTACGGTTTTTCCGTTCCGCAATTCCATTCTACTGTGGCGTGTAGGCTGCAGTGTAGTGCTACTTGATTCCTTATTCCCTGCAATAATCTCGAAATGCATTTAAGGTGTACTCTCCACCTCTATCAGATCTAAGGACCTTGATTTTATGACCACTTTCATTTTTAACTCGGGTTTTAAAAATTTTAAAGACAACGAAAGTGACAGATTTTTCTTTAATACAGTACACCCACAATTTTCTACTAAAATCATCGATGAAGGTAATAAAATATTTATTACCTCCAAGAGAAGGTGGATCCAATGGTCTACAAATGTCAGTGTGAACTAGTTGTAGTGGCTTATTTGCTCTTTGGGATACTCCACTTGGAAATAAGTTCATTTACTGCTTGCCAAGTGTGCAGGCCTTACACACACATGTTTTGGAGTTTTAATAATAGGCAAACCATGCACCGTGCTTGATGAGGACAGGAGTTTAAGGCCATTGAAATTCAGATGGCCAAACCGAATATGCCACTTCCATGAATCATTATTTATGCTTCCATAAAATCTCGAGCCTTGTGTTTATATAGAGAGGGAACATTCTGTTCTTCGCCATTTACACTTGCGCCACAAGTCTTCTGCTTGCATCTTTCAAATACATAACTGAGTTCTCCATGTGTACTATATACCCTTTTTTGAGGAGTTGTCCAAGACTAAGTATGTTGCTTTTCATGTTAGGTACATAATACACATTAGAGATGAATTGTTGCTCAATATTTTTCTGGTAAATTTTAATTTTATCTTTACCTCTCACCGAAGTTTTTGATGAGTCTCCAAACGTTACATCGCCATGAACTCCTTCTATGAGTTCCACAAAGAGTTTCTTGTCGTTGCACATGTGATTGCTTGCACCCGTGTTAAGATACCATACATCCTGCTGATCACTGCCTTTCTCTTGTGCGAGGAGAAGTGTGGAGCTTTCTTATTCATGGCCTGATGCTTCAGCATAGTTGGATCACTCGTCTTGATTCACCAGCTTGTTCCAACAATCTGACGCATAGTGACCAAACTCGTTGCAATTATAGCACTGGATGTTCTTTGTACTTCTTTGTCCACGCATCAATCTATCTTTACTATTTCCTCTTCCACGAATATTGGTATTTTTCTACTGCTTTTGGCTATGACTTTGTTGGTATCCGTGCCTTCTGCCTCTTGCGTGATTGCTAGCGACACGTCCACCACGTTGTGAACTTCCACGTCCGCCACTGTGATCATTCAAAGTCAATCTTGACTCTAAAGGTTGTTCCATCGGCATGGAACTGGCATTCTTCTGCATTCGTTGCTCATGAACTTGTAATGACCCCATCAACTCCTCAATGAGGAGTTTTTTAATATCTTTTGATTCTTCGATCACCACAACCACATGCTCAAACTTAGTTGTGAGGGATCGAAGTATCTTTTCAATAACCCGGACATCTTCAATCTTTTCACCATTTCTTTTTAGGTTTTTGACAGTTACAAGCAATCACGAAAAATAATCGGTAATATTTTCACCTTCTTTCATGTGAGTCGCTTCGAACTCAGCTCTAAGGGTTTGGAGCCGAACCCTCTTTACACGATCAACATCCTTAAATATGGTGCTAAGGTTCTCCCATACTTGCTTACATGATGTCTTTTCGGTGATCCGTTGAAAGGTGGAATCATCCAACCCTTGATAGATGAGGAAATGATCCTTATTATATTTCTTTCTTTGATTCTTAAGATTAGCTTTTTATTCAGCAGTGTAGATGGCTTCTAGCTCCATTGTGAGCTCTTCGTACCCGTCGGTGATGATCTCCTAAAGATCTTGAGATTCGAACAAGGTTTTCATTTATATGCACCAGTTTTCATAGTTGTCCATAGACAACTTGGGTATTTGAAGTTGTATTGTACTTGTCATTTTAAAATATTTTAATATATATGCTGCTAGAACTCGCAAGAGTGCAAAGATCGTCCACCACTTGAGATGATAAAAAAGAAGAAGAAAAAACTGATAGATTTTATAAATCTAAAAATCTAGACAGTTTGATGATGGTGATGGATTCTCAAAGTTCATCAACAACCTGCGTCTGTTGGAAGATGCTGCTTCTGTTGGAATATGCTGAGATTGACAGTGAAGAGAAAGAACTGTCCACCACTGCTTCTGTTGGAAGATGCTGCTTCTATTGTTACTACTGTTACTATTGTTGCTTGTTGTTGTTGCTGCTGCTTGTTGTTGTTGTTCCTGCTGGTGGTTAGGTATTTCAGACCCAAAACAAGGAGTGCAGGGGACCTGCTTCTTGCTGATGAGGCCCAAGGATCAGCGGCTCTAATACCAGTTTGTTGGGTTTTAAAACCCACTCTTCTAATGTGTTGCTACAGCCACCGTGAAACAGAAAATGCAAAATGAAAAAGAAAAAGAAAACTGTGTTTTGCTTTTGCAGAACTTTGAATGAATGAAAACATTTACACGGCTGCCTTTTTATAGGCTTTCACCTCATACAAAATGACTGAAAATATCCCTCTCTAGTTGGTTCATAGGGGCAGCTAAACATAGGAAAAAAAATCTAAGAATTAAATCTGTTGCAATCTTAACACAGCTAGCACACAAAACATAGCAAAAAAAGAATCTAAATGTACAGCTAGCACACACGGTTTCTACGTGGTTTTGGATTTGCTAGAATTCACCATTTCCAACATGAGTTACTAAGCATGCTTGAGCATACTAAGTAAACTTTGTGGGGACACCATGGATGTATGTGCCTTATCCACGGTGTAGAACCATTTTTATATATTATTTTATAGTGTGGCACCAAATTTAATCTTATTAAGGCTCAAGTGGAGCAAAGGAAACCGTGGGAGTAATGATATCCATCCTTGAAACATTTCTAGGATCCACCCTTGAAACCTTTCTAGGGCCCACAATGATGTTTATTTGTCACCCAACCTGTTCATAAGGTCACACACACACACACACACACACACACACACACACACACACACAAAAGAAGGGAAAATACAAATATCAGCTTTATACAAAACTTCCATGGCCCTTAAAGAAGTTTTTAACAGCAGGTGTTCAATTCATGCGGATTCCCGTGGTAAGGGCCACTTGAGCTTTGAATATGCTTGCATTTTCGGCTCATGTTTTAAAATATGCTGATAAAACAGATGAGTAACATGGATAAAATACATAAATCATGGTCAGTAAGTAGAGTTTGCTAAGTATACTCAAGCATAATTAATTTTTTTTCTATTTTTCTTTTTTTTCATCACACGCACGCACACCCCCACATACTCATGCTGTAGTTGGATTTCACCACTTATGGATACTCAAACCCTTGACCGGGTGTTGAAACTCATGAGACTCTACCACTGAGCAAGAGTAAGGATCCACGTAATTAGTTACTCATAAGGCAATCTGCTTCCCTTTCAAACATGCCATAAGCGAATCCACCACATAACATGGCCCAATCAAATCTAGTCACATCAGGGCCTTAGAAAAGCAGATTGGCTTGTGTACCACACACCGCCAACCTAACTGGTGTGGGTACATGTCGTGGGAAGACGAGTGTTGATTGCTCCTTGGGCTTCGAGTTGTTCAAACAGTTTAAAAGAGATTAAAGTTACGTGGCCCCACAATGATTTATTTCTTATATACATACTTTTCATCCATTTAGAGAGATAATTTTAGAACATGAGCCCAAAAATGTGTTATATCCAAAGCTCAAGTGAACCACACCACAACTGGCAGTGAGAATAATGATTCTCATCGTTAAAACATTCGTAGAGCTCTACAACATTTATTTTCCATCTAATCTATTCATAAGGTCACATAGACCTAAATGAAGAGTTAAAACAAATATCATATTGATCAAAAACTTCTGCGACTCTATAAGGGTTTCAATGGTAGACATTCAATCTCCCATTACTGTGGTCCACTTAATCTTTGGATCTGTCTTATTTTTAGGCTTAAGTCCGATGACGAGCTCACTAAATGGATGGATGGTTTGGATATAATATATACCTCATGATGATACCCACAGAACTTGGTCATGACATCAACACACCAGCCGATCCGCTTCCAGGAAACTCAATTTCCTGGGCCTACCGAATACATTTCCTGAGTCAGAGAGAAATGTGTTATATACGTTTCCTGATTGATGGGAGCAGTTCGTAGGCTCACCAATTAGGTTTGATTGCCCCGACTGGAGATAAGGGATTAAGTTATTTTCAAACATGATTTTCTTGTCGTTTTTGGCAGCCGCACATGGTCCAATCAAAAATCAAAATCTTAAGATATTGGGTGAATGAGCCACATCCTCACCCAATGTACTTTTCTAGTTGATTATATGACAATTGGGTTGTTGGACATTAATTGTACAGTTTAAAATGAAAATATCTGCTGCTCCCATTTCAACAAACAAGATTCAGGGGTTACGATTGTTCGACTACAGTGGTTCCACAGTTCAGTCGGTTTAATTTGAGTAACATATGCCACCAGTTCAATTTACAAGTACCTGAGTATCAATCGTTATAGGCAAGCAGAGTATAAACAACTTCCGTTTTTGATCTCTTTCCCAATGCGATTTCCATACGACGAAGTCGAGCGCTTGCGACGGAAGCAGATTGTCCACTGATGCTATCAATAGCGAGTAGCTACTGGACGGTGCTGCTCTGTGGGCCTCACTATGATGTATTTGTTTTATCCATACGGTCCATCTATTTTTAAAGATCATTTTACAGCATGAGATAAAAATGTCGCAGATCAAGATCTCATGTGGACAATACCATAGGAAAGAGATTGAACGCCTACAATTAAAAATTTCTTGAGGCTGTCCATCCCCACTATTGCCATCTCCTGCAAGGACCAAACAGGGAGAGTTATGCGTAATTTGTACGGATTTGCATGATGCATTTAAGAGTTATGTGTAATATGTATGGATCTGCATAATGCATTTGAGAGTTACATGTAATATGTATGGATCTGCATGATACATTTGAAGATTTGCAGATACGTGCCAAGAAAAAATTTCTCGATAATTGTAATTGGAACGTATCAGTTGGTATCGTGTATTGCTCAAGCTACCAATGAAAAACAATCATGTACAAATTGTTACAGGACAGGTGGCGGGAGGAGTTCTAGTACTGAACAGTTATGGTAACCGTCACAACTTCTTCTTCTTCTTCTTTTATTATTATTATTATTATTATTTTATAAGGTATCTTCATTTCATGAGTGGTAGATACATGGACTGTATTTTGGGGAGACCCGAGGCCACCAAAAAATATTACCTCGGGGCAACCTATCGTGAAAGGAAGGAAAACTATACAAGATCCACCATTCTAATAACACCCAAATTAACCTGCTTTATCTAAAACCACCAAGCCCCGAATCTCATGGGGAAGTTCCTGGGAGGTGTGAAAATCCATGTTGCTTTGGTTGGTGCTGCCTAGTCGGGCAAGAGCATTGACTGACATGTTACCCTGTCTAAGAATGTGAGTGAAGCGGAACGATCCCTTCAAATTGAGGATCCAGACGGATGGATATCAAAGCTATAAATAGAAAATGAATGCAATGAGAAAAAACGTCTCATATCAACCCGAATAAACCAATTTTATCTTTCTAATTATTCTTTTAATTTACCAGTCAAATTACATTCCATAGCATAATCCATTACTTTTCCTGTAAAGCAAGTTACATTTCTTAATATAATCTTTTACTTTTCGGCATGTTGTTTACATTCCGTAGTGTAATATCTAGCTGGTAATCTATAATTATAATTTGAGTCTAAGCTCGTGCGCTATATTTAGTTCCTCAATCAGAAAGGTATTCTGTAGCTACTCTTCACGATCGACTGTAAGATTCCATTTCTCATTTCTATTTATTTGTATTGAAAAGTCTTTTACGGAACGCAAATGACTAACCCATTATTAGAGAACGAACCCCACCATTTGAATATCGCCTAATCCAATTTTACACATTAAGTGAGTGATTGAATAGGCAACTGATATGACTAGATCTCGATCATACACGGCATCTCTGTTTATCTTTGTGTTCGGGGTCATATTTATTTAGTTTGTATTGAAATGTCAATTTGAATTCTGACACTTACATGTACCAAGAACCACACAAATTGGGGCCACAAAACTTTTGGACGAAGCTATATCTGTGTAACCTAATCATCAGTTTGGGTGACAAATAAACATTACAGCGGACCTTGGGAAGTTTTTAATGGTAGGCATTCAATCACTATTGATTTCTTGTGGTGTGGTCAACGTGAGATTTGGATTGCCTCATTTTTGCAACCACACACTATACTATCCAAAAAAAAAAGAAAAGATGGACGGTGTGGATAAAACACATATATATCATGGTGGAGCCCACAGAGCACCATCCAGTAGCTACCTCGCTACTGGCAGCGTAGGTCCGTGCGCAATCCGCTTCTTCCAGGGACCAAAAGAAAAAGATAAAGAAAAGGTAAGAGTATTCGTACGATCGATCACTCACCTTGGTATACACGAGGTGCACCGAGAGCTGGCGCACACTTTTGTCATCCACTTCTATCTCGAAACGGTGGGCAGAAATCCAATGTCTAATTTAAAATAAGGTTTTCAAATCCGATTTAGAAAGTAACAAGATTCATTCCCGCCATATTTGGATAATGGGAAGTAGTTGCCCACAGCTCTTGCAGTAGACTATGTGCGCACAATCTTCCCACAAGCAAGTGGTCATATGTGATGGGGCCCAACACATAAACGGTGGAAGATAAGTAACCACCAATACAAGTAGTTAATATGATATTATTCTTTTGGAGCTAATACATACATGTTTACACAGTAAACTTATTTTGGAGATGATAATTTCGATTATTGTTTTAACCAATCCTCCTCTGAATTGAGAAAAGAAGTCAAGGATTGGAGATCCGAAGCGATATTGGGTTGGACACAATCACCCACCATCCAATCCTCCAGCATTGCCTCATTGAACATGATCGGTTGATTGGAGCGTTGCGATAATTTGTCGTTGTTACCATCCCCACCTGTTGCATTGTCTTGATCATGGAGTGGATTGTCGCAGTAAAGTTGCAAGAAATCGGTGTTAAGAAGATCGGAAACATTAAGATCCCCTACATCGAAATCCATCAGAGAATTTGATGAACCGTCTTCTCGAGTAGTCCATAATGGGGCTTGTAATGATTCCAACTCCATTGCTTCGAGGGTCGATGAGTCTCTGAGCTTAGCAGTTTCTTTAATGGCATCTTGGTTTGAAATTTCTGCCTTTGGTTGCGGTGGTGATGGAGCAATGAAAAGCTTGGTGCACCTCAATGCCTTAGTTCGGATGACATGGGATCCGATCTTAGTCGGGGCAGCTTCAACTGATGGTTTGTCATCAGGCGCTTTTTGCAAGTGCTTGCCATAGGCAATTCGAATTGATTGGCCCTTGACCTTCTTCCCTAAATTTGTATTCCAATAGTTTTTTATTTCATTGTCTGTTCGCCCTGGAAGCCTTCCTGCAATTAAAGACCATCTGCAAAATCTTGAAGAATTAATGATACTTGAGTGAAGAAATAGATTAAAATTTTTATTGGATGTAAATGGTAAAAGATAATTCCATGACTGAAAATTAAAAATTAAAAAATTGCCTTTTTAAAATTTTGATTGCGAGGAGGACAAATCTCACATAATATATTTTGATAGCGGAGAGCAATATGTTGCACATAAGATATTACAATAGCCGAGAGTGACAAAGCGCACATAAGATTGGCAGCCTGTATTTGATTTCATCTCCTTTAATATGAATATATATATTTTTTACGGTCTCATGTATTATGATGATTTCAATTTTGTCAACGTGAGTAGATGTATTTTATTTAGTGGTCTATTGTTTTATAAATGAAGATAATGGACTACTATTCTTTTATTATAAATTTTGTCAAATATTATAAATGAAGATAATGGAGAGGTGGAGAAACTATATAACTCCATTGTTCCTACAACATGGTATAAATGAAGAAGATGACGATGGAGAGGTCTTGAACTAACTCCTGTCACACTCTCTCTAGTTAGGGCTTATTATGAAAAGATCTGCCACTACAGAATAAATAAATAAATAAAAACTTTTTTCTTTTTTTTAAAGAATTCCAAAAGATGGTGATCACTCGAAAAGATGTAGAATTTTATTTCAACCCAAAAGCATAATTTGCAGGTGATTCTACAGATTAATTTCGAATGATAGATAACGAAATTATCTATCTGTGGGTGGAATTGATCTTTTTTGTGTGTGTGTGTGTGTGTGTGTGTGTGTGTGTGTGTGTGTAGAAAATAACAAATTCCAAACAACATTGACAAACATGTAAGAAAAATGCCAGAAGATCACCTGTTTCCAAGGAGTCTATGGAGTCTGATGATCAGCTCTTCCTCTTCATTTGATATGTTGCCTCTCTTGATATCTGGCCTCAGATAATTCAACCAACGTAGTCTACAACTCTTCCCACATCGTTTAAGACCTGCATTTACAACCACCAATTCCACTAAAAAGAGTAACACAGTCGCATTAAATGTTCTCCAGTGGTTTCTGATGTATACACCAAGCAATGGTGTATATCCTATTCAAGCAACCTTAATTTCATTCAACAGAAGTACGAAGAGACAATACAGTGAAACCAGATGGGATCCAATAGGGGTACACTAATGAGTATGCCAAAACAAGGGTTTATGTCGTAAGATACATTGACATTCACCTGGGTGCCCCTTACTGCATACATCAAACAATGGTGTATATCCTAACCTCAACCTTCAACTAGTGCATACATTCACCAATTTCACTTGAAAGAAGAACAAAGAGACAATACAATGAAATTAGATGAGATCCACTAGTGCATATACCAGAACAATGGTGTATGTCCTATAGACATGGACATTCACCTGCTCTCTTGGGAAGGTTTCTCCATCTCCCCTCTCCATGAAGCTTGATGTAATCACTTAGTATTTTATCTTCAGTAGCACTCCATGCTCCTCTATTCAATCCCTCCTTTGAGCAACATGGAGTTCTACCCATCTGAGCGTAGGATAAGCCTCAAATGGCTTCTGATGAGTACTGGGATGCTTTTATAAGTGCATTTTGTATATTAGTATTTGCATGTACCGTACCCTATTTAAGGAAAACAATTTCCAGGGTTTGGATTAGAAATGCGAAAGGTACTGTATTTTTCTGCTTTGTTGGTATATATTAAGAATTAAAATGTTATTACGAAGGTGGATTGAGAAGAGATTAGTGACTAAATCACCAGACCTCACCTGCCCTTCAATTGGTGCTTTGTCAAACTACTTTTCTAACCAGCTTTGGAAAGTTTGTTGGGGTTGGCACAATAATCTCAGGTAGGTACCGGTTATCTCATCGACGTGTACAAGAATATGATGGTTAAATATGAGGAATGGTCCCGAGCGCGTGGACTCAGTGCGGTGATTTTCTGCGACCTAAGTCCAGACTGTCTGATAACAGGGGTTAGTAAGCCGTGAGAGCTACAATCATTGTCATCATCTGATTGTGATTAATCAGGAAGAGTGGATCATTTCTATCATCTGATTGTGATTAATCATGAACGTTGGATGTGCACTGAAAATTCGGACAAGGATTGTGGGGTGACCCTGCTACTACGGCCAACCGTAATGACCTAACATGATGGGAGTTGATTGGGCCACATGTAACACTTAGAGATGAGGCATGACGAATATGACTGAATAACTTAGGGCCCGTTTGGACGGGTGGATTGGAAGGGATTGAATGGTATTAGGGTGGATGGCATGGATTTCAAGGTAATGATGGTGTTGTTAGTGGATTGTCTTAAGATCCATTGGATTGCTATATACCGGGATTGCTATATCGAGTCTGTTTGGCATGCCCAGCCAATCCTGGGATTAAACCTTCCCATCCCTTCCAATCCCTCGAACCAAACATGTCTCAAGCAAATTTGAACAGATTAGGGTGGATTGGATGGGATTTAAAGGTAATGATGGTGTTGTCAGTGGATTGTCTTAAGATCCATGAGATTGCTATATCCCGGATCAGATCACCTAGTTTGTTTGGCACGCCTGGCCAATCCCAGGATTTAACTTCCAATCCGCCCGGCCAAACGGGTCCTTAATTTCAAACCTTAATTTCAAACATGGTCTGTGTGGGCATCATCTCTAAAAGCAGCATGTGGCCAGTCAAATCTCATCACATCATGTTGTCATGGATATCCGTGGGGGCAGGTTCACTAAGCAATCCGAGTCTTGAATATTTCCTTTAAAGATTGGGTACTGCCCATGCTAATACAAGTTCTCTCTTGATATAACAAGGTAGGATTTGATTGAGTGACATTACCACGATCACAAATGAAGTCCATGCAAAACATGTTTAAAAGTTGTTTAGCCTATCTCTTAAGTTGGCTTGTTGCCCAACCAAATCCCACTAAGTTAAGAGGAAGTATGAGGCATCACATAAATGGGAAGTGATCCGGTAGATTTGGTTGGGCCACATGCTATTAGAAATGGGGTTCTGGTCCCCATTATTGTTGATGTCTTAAATCTCTAAACAACAGGGTCTGTCGATGCCATCGACAAACCACTCGATGCCATCGGGAAGTGGTCGATGCCATCGTAAAAATATGAAATATTCATGTTTAGTTGTTGGAACATTTTGGAGTTTTACTAGATGCCATCGAAGGTGTTCGATGCCATCGACAGATCGACGATGCCATCGAAGTCCCATCGAAGGTGCCATCGAAGTCCCATCGAAGGTGCCATCGAGCGCACACATAGAATTATGTAAGTGCGGGATTTGTTTCCTATTTCGATTGTGATTCTCATGGAAGCTTATATAATAGGGTGTAATTGGGATTTGAGAGTATCAAAGGGCTTTCTAGTTCGTTACTATGGTTTCACGGGCAAAGCCTGGATTGTGAGGGAGATTCGAGGCTTCTTTGAATCTGTAATCTCTATCTCTTATAATTTTCTACTTTTATGGTTCATTACTCTCACTTTGTGCATTGATTTTTTCCAAGAAGGGTTTTTCCATGTAAAATTCGGATTATTTTGATTGGACTTGATTGTGCGATTAGAGTACTTTGCTTGATTCATCTCTATATGCTTTCGTGGTTCCTAACAAGTGGTATTAAAGCGAATGTTGGCACACAAATTGAATTTGAAAGCATAGTATCAATATCTTCTAATAAAAAGTTCCATGTTGAAAAGTATTCTAAGAAAATTAATTTTGAACTATAAAAGGTCAAGATGATCAGTCTCCTAGTTAAACAAGGATTAGACGATGCACTCCTTGATAAGCGACTAGAATCTATGACAGATCACTACCAAAAAATCGAGTAAAGGCTACGGACTTTGAAAGTTTTTGGCTATGGATATAAACCGTAGCTAGTAAGCTGTCGTAGCTAAAACCTAATTAATCTGTAGCTTAAACCTATATCCCCACCAGGAACTTATTAGAGATTGATGGTGCTTAGGGGGTTCCATGGGGCCCATTAAAATATATGTGTTTTATCTAAGCTGCCCATCAGTTTTGATATATAATTTCAGTGGATGAGCCCAAAAAGTAGGTAGATTGAAAGTCTAAGTGGACCACACCATAAGAAATAATAAAAAATAAATTTATATCGTTAATATTTTATGTGGTTCACTTACAACTTTGATTTGCCTCCTTTTTCAGATCAACCCTCACTACAAGAAATATAGTTTTTACCGACGAAATTGTTTTCGTAGGTGATTGCTTGCCTCTAAGTGCAGAGGTTCATAAGTAATATCCTGTAAATACAGGGTCGATCCCACAGGGAGATGAATTGCGAGAAGGAAAAAATCAAATGCAAAACAAACTAAGTAATAAAAACTAAACTGATGATTTGATTTTGAGATTTTTGAATGGATGTAATTCAACTGAATAAAATAACACCCAAGCTTCAAAGTTCCACACATAGGTTAATGTTCCAAAATCATGATGACTTGGATAACACAACTAGGATCTGAGCACTATGGTCAGCCTAATCGGAAAATAAAACACTTTAAATATTTTAATAAATGATATAAAATATTAGAAAATAATGGATTTGCACCATTGACATATATTCTCAACCGCCAGTGATTTTAAGTACTCAATATCTATAGGATAATGAATATTAAAGAAATATAACAGGTTGAGAACATCTCCTATCTAGGAAATCTCACTACCAAAAAAACGACCAAAGGCTACGAATTATTCTAGTTTTTGGCCACGGCTTTAAACCGTAGCTCTATTAGCTACGGTTTAAAACTGTAGCTGAATTTGTAATAACCGTAGCACAAAGCTAATTCCACCAGCCGTCCGTACAACGTTGGATACCTTGATAAGGGACTCTACGAGGCCCATTAAAATGTTTGTACTCCATCTAATACATCTATCAATTTTTCAAAAATATTTTAGGCAGGAACCCAAAAAAGAAAGTAGATTGAAAGCTCAAGTGGACCATACAGTATAAAAGAGTGGAGATTAATCCATTGATCGTTGGTGTGGTTCAATTAACCTTTGATTTGCCTAGAGTTTCGGTTCATATCCTAGAAAAAATTATTACAAAATTAAGGGACGGAGTGGATATATCGATTGCATCAATATGGACCCCACAAAGCCCTTGACAAGGCCTCCCGTCTGGATCCCGTCGAATTTGAGCCGTGGAGGGCTCGTTACAAATAGGTCAATTGCTACGGTCATAATAGCTTATAGCTACGGTTATAAACCGTAGCATGACCATAGCGGGCAAATATGTGGAAAACCGCGCTGCCTTTTGTCTTTTCCCCCTCTCATGAATTTCATTTCCCTCCCCTCACTCACCCGTATTCCCTCTCATGTCCGTCCCTCTCTCTCTCTCTCTCTCTCTCTCTCTCAACCTCCCGTGCCCCTCTTCTCTATCTCTCCCAATCTCAATCTCACGCCGCCCCTTTCTCTCTCTCTCTCTCTCTCTCTCTCTCTCAATCTCCCGGGTCCCTTGTCTCTCTATCTCTCTCTCTCTCTATCTCTCTCAATCTCCCGCGCCCCTCTTCTCTATCTCTCTCAATCTCAATCTCATGCCTCCCTTTTCTCTATCTCTCTCAATCTCCCACGCCCCTTGTCTCTCTCTCTCTCTCTCTCTCTCTTTCTCTCTCGATCTCGATCTCGATCTCTCTCGCCCCTTTTCTCTCTCACTCCAGAAGACATCTCGGCAGCGAATGCAGAACTTGGTAAGCTTTGAATATGAGCTTTTTTTTTCCTTTCAGATTTGTGTGTGGATCTTTCTGATTACTTCCCCTGCATCCTTTTACTTCCCCTGCAAACTTAGAATGCAAGGGAAGCTGAAATGTGGAGTTCCGATTGCCGGTGGTTTGGCACTTCACATTGAAAGAACTGTATTCTGCTAGTGTTCATTACTTTGCTATATTTTGTGCCAGTCATCAACCAGTTCCTTCAAGAATGATCTAAAGGTGCTCGATGATATTACTGACAGTAAGGAGAATGGTAGATTACTTCAGCGTGATCCTCATGCTGATGGTTGTTGGTTTGCAGGCATCCGCATGTTTTTTCTGCTGCCCATTCGGAATCTGATCTGCTGAAGGCATATGAAGCACTGAAAAGAGTTGTCTGTGCTCTCAGATTAGAGTGACAGGTTCTTGTCTGATCTTTCCTAACAACGATTCTTTTGTGTTTGTGTGTGTGTGTGTGTGTGTGTGTGTGTGTGTGTGTGTGTGTGTATTGTAAATATACATTACATTCAGGACATGCAGCTTGCTCTGTGGTAGATCAGGCCATCTGAATTGTGGAGCATTGCCCAAAAACCACTCTGATTGGATTATCTTCTAGATCTAAATTTATTCGTTGAATTTCGATTATCGACCTTTCTCTTTTGAACCATCCATTTGATAATGACCATCAATGCTAGGATTATCTGATCAGTGTGGTTTCCAGGCCTTGTTCATTCACAATGGGGCCATAATTTGGCTGGCCAGGATTGATGTGCATGCATGCAAAATTACCATGGTAAGGTATGCAATTGTTAGCACTAAGTTAATTTGGCAAAATATACTTTGTCCCAATGCTACAGCATGTAGATTTGATTATACCTGTTACCTTCATGAAAATTGAATGCGTAGCACAACAGCTCATGGTCTTAGTCATTAATCTGGTGTACTCCAGTAACTCCACCATGAATGTGTTTTTGTAAAAGGATTATCTCAATCATCCAGTCAGCATGACAGTTCATGGTCTCAGCCATTCATCTGGTGTACTCCACCATGAATGTGTTTCTGTAAAAGGATGATCTCAACCATCCAGTCAGCTTGTTGTAAATGACTCTTAGAGAAGAATGTCAGTATTGAATGGTAAAATACCATCAATCAGAGAGGTAGTCGTGTCCAATCCCTGCAATTGACCTATCCACAGTGGGACCCATTGAATGAAAAGGTTGAAGATCACCACTGTTGTGACAAGTCCTTTTTCTACAGCACACTTGGTGTAAATTTGTGCAATCTACATGGGTCAAACCACCATTAGTTAGTTGTCTGTTCAGAACAATTGAATTTGGAAGATGTGATTTAACTGAAATTAGACTTGTCAATGAATTTCTTTAAGTAATGCTACAATATTTGTGATAATCACTTTGATGGGGTGTTATGTGCTCCTATTGGCACGTGTCAGCCAGCTTTGTTTTCGAGAAAGAAAGGTACCTGGTATCATCACTTCTTTTTAACAATGGAAATGATACAGTAGAGAAGGAACTGAAATATGGTAAGAGGCATTTCTTCATAGCACAAGAGGAAGGGTTATGCATCACTTGATCCATTTTAGGACATAGAATGGATGTATATTGATAACAACAATGAACCATTTCTGACTAGCATTTTAGCTAAGTATTTCAAAACTCTTTGGTGTTTTAGTTTCTTGATTATACATGAAAAGCTCTGATCATTGATCTAGACTGGACATAATGTGGGGCCTGCCCATGATGAGTTTTATCATTATTTTTTTTTTCATTTTTTGAAGCTATTATAATTTTTGAGTTTATTTTTGCTTGCAGGCTGGCAGATTTGCTCGCATATGTTGGCTTATGGCCTTCCAATTCTTAGAGGTATGCATGTGTTTATGGAGACACTCTATTTTTGAAAATTCTGTTTGCTCATTTTAATGGTTTTGAGAAATCGAAACCCATGTAAATAGAATAAATATGAAATCTAATTGCAAGGACAATGGAGAACTCCCTAACTAAAATCTAATTGCTGAATATTTGCTGCTAGAAGTGCAGTATGAAGACATTATTATAGTATATTTAATGTCTGTTTAAAGTCACAAGCCTCACATTTATTTTAATGTCTGTAACTTGCAGTATGAAGGTATCAAACACCGAGTGTTTGAGTGTTCCCATACAGAGAGATCTAATTCTGTAAATTGCATGGTTTGAATCATCAAACCAGAGTGCTGTTTTAGAATCATAAGCAATGCAAAGTGGGATCTGTCTGATAGATTGTCCAAATTTTTTGTTGGATCTATTTCATTTATCCACACAATTTAAATATCTATTTTTCATGCGGTTGGAAGCTTATGTTCAATTGGTTGGTGTGATTTCTGTCTCATGGCTTGTCTCTAGTTGTATGAAAGAATGGATGGTGAGTACTATTTGCACCGGTAATAAAGAAAATCATTATGTGATAGCAATGTGGGGCACGCACAATAGCCCAAAATATGTATCATGAACTTACCTTTTGTGTTCTTGTAATGCAACTCTGGCATTTTCTGAATGGTTCAAAGCTTTCAAATGTTCTGTTTTTAACTTTGTTTGTTTTTTATTTTTTCACAATAGGGGAATCGAGTGATTGTGGAAATTCAGTTTGCAGATTATATTTTCCCTACCTTTGACCAGGCATGTTTCCTATCATGGCTAAAATCCTTTCGCAGCTGTGATCCTTTTTTTCCCCTACTTCAATTCAGGAACTTATTCATTCCATGACTTGCAATGGTTTCTACTCTTGTTCTTGGTGTTTATTAAATTTCCTTGGGAATCTGAATCCAAATCTTGCTCTCTGTGTGTGTACGCATGTAACTCATTACTTGGATGTAGGAGCAGGAGAGGGTAAAATATTCATGTGCAGAAATTTTAGAAACTGAATGTTGAAAAACCATCACTTCTTAAAGCAGCAACAGTTTATTGTTAGAAGTAATAAAGTCAATTAGATTTATGTTCTACTACTTTGACTATTTTGCAATGCCGATTAGAAAAACGTTTTTAGCATTTCTAACTCGTATCATCCTTCTTGTCACAATTAGTAAGAAATATAAGCTTGTTACAGACATACTGCAAGTTACAGACATTAGATCTCTAAATTTTATTTTATTTTTACAAACATAAATAAACTTCAAGTTTGGCAGGGGAGTTCTTTACTACGTGGTGTGTCCTTGTGTGTGTGTGAGTGTGTGTGTACACACGCATTGGCATGAAAATTCCTAGATTTGACAGAGGCATCATTATCAGGTGCAACAATATCCATTTTAGCAGCACTTGCAATGATGTTTTTCTTTTGAATGGTATGTTTTACTTGTACATTTTCAATATATGTAATTAACAGTATTTATAGATCGATACATGCTTCATTCTTCTTGCCTTCAGGCTTCAATCTAATGCTTTATTGATCACTTCGTTTGTTTATCCTCAGAAGCACCAAATGTAGGATTTGGGACTGGATTTTGAACTATTTGGGGCTGGCTTGTTAGGCCATTACTATTCAAAATTTTAATTTGCTCAGCCCAGCTTTTAGAGGATGGCCTATTTACACCCTTAACTATTCAAATGAAGCAGATACAGACTCTATTTCAACATTGAGACTAGGGATGGAGTGCAAAAGGTGAGAACAGTGAAATCTTACCAAATGACCCAACTATCATTTCCCTACAAATTTAAAAATCATATAACACTTGTGGGGCATGTTCAATGCCTAGTTATTGGTTTTCTGAACATGGCTGATTCGACTTGATTATGTACTTAAGTTACATGGGTTTGTGTTTGTTTGGAAAAGAAAAGCTCTTTTGAATAATTCTAATGTCATAATGCAGTTTGCCAAACTCAATTTATGGATCTCAATGCAGATGTCTTATGGGCCACAGATTTTGGCGAGGTTGTTATATTAAACGTAAGGCGTGTTTGGGCATGCTCAGTTGAATTGAACTAAAGGAAACAAAGAAAAATGGAAAAAAAAAAATTCTTGAATTAGGTATCATTATTCTAATTTGAATGAGGTTGGCATTGCATATCATGTATTTTAATTCAGACTCAAAATCATCTGAATTTGCAGTTTCGGCCTTTTCCCCTCTAGCAGCGTGCTTGCTACTCGTTTTTTGTCAAAGTGAATGCTTTTTTGAATTTAATTGAAATTAAGGGCCTGCTTCCCACCTAAATGAAACAAAGTGGCGATTTCGACTACTACCCATTTAGCATATTCATCTTCTTTTTCTTTTTTCTTTTTGCATGCTCCAGGCGGCAGTAGAGATTAGCTGTGAGCCATCTGTCAGGATTTTTTTTTTTGTTTTCTTAACATAGAAATCGATTGAATTCTTATATGAATTGTATTGGCAGGGTGTTAAAAGAGCTGATCTCACGGAGGATGAGACTGCCTTGCTTGAGCAAGCCCCAGCAATGTCAATGGATGATCCTAGATCTAGTCAATCTGGTGATGTGTCTGTGGGAGATACCGATATGTCAGAGCTAGAATGACATGAGCAAGGTGCTTGGAGACCAATCTTTCGTGTCATCTATTCTTGCTTCGCTTCCTGGAGTTAACCCTAATGATCCTTCAATTAAGGATTTGCTGGCATCTCTCCAAGGTCAAACAGAGCAAAAGAAAGATGAAGATAAGCCACCAAGCGAGGGCGAAAAGTGATGGTGCTCTGTAAGCTGTCCATGCCTCCACATGCTCTCCAAAGGTCAGGTTTGTGATATACATACAGAAGGCTCCTAGGAAAGTTTGTGAGAAGTAGACATCTCTTTTCAACCATGAATGAATTTGATTTAAACAGTTTCAATGTGTCCAAATTATGATGACTTGAAGTGAAGCTCACTGATATGCAAGCTATTCTTGTTTGGGACTTAGATGGTGGCAGCAGCAGCAGCAGTTAGGGAGGTTATTTGTGCATTCAATTAGAGGCCTTGGTAAATTCCTCCTAGTTTGAATTAATCAAACAACCACCTATTGTAGGTTATTTATTTCCAAAGCACTGGTTTAAAATGGATGCATGCCTATCATCGAATTCTTTGACACGGACCATGCAAACACGCCATCAAATTCTAAGGTTTTGCAGAGTGAATTTGAACATTAATCTAGTTTGAACAATGAATTTGAATAGTGATTGGCATTGGTATCATCATATCATGATCCTAGTATGAGCACTGCATGAATAATGTTATGTTCAGTTCATTGCTATCTGAATCTGGGTTCCGTTTTTCATGAAACCAAAAATGGCAAAAAACAAAAAAGAAAAGAAAAGAAAAAGACATGGCACCAATCTCTGCATCAGTGTTTGTAAACGAATCTGTCATAGCCTATAGCTTGAAATTCTATGGAATGTGTAGTTACCTGATTGAGAACTTGTCACTAATGATGGCTTATATATATTTGCAGCAAAACCAAGGACGTTTGTTGGATCGGTTTTCAGCCAAATGCTATCAGGTTAGACAGAAGTATCTATGGCCCTCAGACCTGAGAATATGTTTTTATACGTGGGACAGGCCCGTGCTGTAGTGATCTAGACTGTTGATCTGATGGCCCATTTTGGAATTGGGAATTTTCAAAAAATCTCATTGATATGACAATCCTAACTGATTGGGAAGAAGAAACAACAACAGCTTCAAGTTGAGTTTTATCATTTTATTTTTTTTTTCCATTTTTTTAAGTTGTTATAATTTTTCTGCTAGAACTAGCATGTGTGGATTGGCAAAAGTGCGAATGCACTTGGCGTTTCAAATGCCACCCACTGTTTTGATAGAAAGATATTATGTTTTAAATAATATATTAAATTTTAGCAATTATTATGTTTGATAGTATCAATTGTTTCAAATGCCATCCACTGTTTTGATAGAAAGATATTAAGATTTTCAGACCTCACCTCTTCTCTAACCTTATCTTGCAATTTATACCAGATGTGCCGAGATCTCCAAGCCCGACTGGCTGCTGCAGAGGCAGAAAGGGTAACAGCTGAATAGGAGAAGCGTGAAAAGGAGGAATCTTTTTCTTTGTTCTTTTGTTAAACAAGAACTCATCATGGAAAGGGTGGTCCAAGAGTCAAAGAAACTTTAGCAGGAAGCAGAGGAGAATGCGAAGGTAATAATAAAGGTGATAGCTACGAGCAACAAAGACTAATATAAGTCATAGCATTGTCTGATCGTCTTGATGCTCTGTTGCAGCTACGGGAGTTCTTAATGGACAGTAGTCATGTTGTCGATATATTGCAGTAAGTCTCCATTCTCTCGTTTCTTGAATTATAGAGCTAGAGGTTTCAGTTACTTTTGGACTGAAATCCCCAAGAAAAAAAAATTCATGTGGGACAGTCCAATCCAGTCCAATGTTGCCATTATTGTAAAGAGTGGGTGGCATTTGAAACAACAAACGCTTTTCTTATGTGGTATATCATGGGATTAACTATTTGTTGATAAATTTTTCTTAGGTATTTTAGTCCAAATGCAGCATAATCTAACTTTGATTTATTTGAAAACTTGGCTGGTCATTCATTCATTTCCTAACAATGAAATTTTGTCATAACTGGACAAAAAACAAGCGTCTTCTGGTCATAGATGAACTATTATTAGCATTCCTTTCTTGTCACTATCTTGGTCCAGACTCTTAGTTGGCCTCAGTAGCAGCAGATAAATGGATCTGACTTTGCCACATTGTGATATTGCATTGAAATGTTTCTGCTTTAGCTTATCGATCAGAAGAGAAGGATACACTGTAAAGGCATGTTGTCATCATAGTAGTAGCCTTGTCCCAGCCATTTGGGGTTAGCTTTCACATGGAATGCATGAATCTTGATGTTTTCCTCGGATGAGAACAGTTGAAAACAGAACTTGATTCCTCAAACCTAATGAAGTTTGAAGGATAAATCTTAACTGTTTAAAAAATACATCAATTCTTTTTTACTTGACCCAATTTCTGATGAATTTACAAGGATAGAGATGATGTTTGGCCAAACAAAAAGGTGTTTTTGGTTTTGCTAGCAATGATGCTATTGGCCTCCACATTTCTGTGACCCTAACCATTCATCTGGTGGCGCCATCATGAATTTGTTCCCAAAGTTCACCTCTGGAAAATCTTGCACATGCAGTTTGACTTTTCCAATTGAATGTGGACATGACATTTTAAGGAAATTGGATTGCTAGACCCCACAGTGATGTTTATTTGTCATCCAACCTGTTCATAAGATCATACAGACATGGATGAATGGAAAACAAGAATATAAGCTTGATCCAAAACTTCTGTGCCCCCTAAGAAATTTTCAACTGTGGTACATTTTATCTGTTTCATGTGGTGTGGTCCATTTAAACAAAAATATAAGCTTGATCCAAAACTTCTGTGCCCCCCAGGAAATTTTCAACCGTAGTATATTTTATCTGTTTCATGTGGTGTGGTCCATTTAAACAAAAATATAAGCTTGATCCAAAACTTCTGTGCACATACAAGGATACTTTTTTCAAGGTGATTCACATGCTTTATTTCATTGCCATTGTTTGAATGAACTTGTCCTCAATATATGCTGCATTTTTTCTCTCTTAAAGCTTCTTGAACATGAAAATGTTTAAGAGTCCACTCATGGACGTCTTTCTTTCTTTTTTTTCCCAGGATTGCCTCAAGTTCTTAAAAGAAATACCTTCTGCAGCAACAAATGATGCATTTGCCAATCCTTTCCAACATTCCAGCTCTTTCATGAATCTTTATCTAGAGACAAGTTCTACTCTTTTGAAGGTTTTTACTTCCAAAATTTCTTTTTCTATTACCTATACACAGCGTCATAGAGAACTATTATATACATGAATATTTCACAGGTCCTTCAATCCCATTCTGGCCAGCTCATCTCCCACCAACTTTCTAAGGAATTGAGAAGGTTGCAGGCATCATCTGTGCATGCTAATCTAAGACTGCAAAATGGTGGAGCTATAGATTCATGAACACATGATGCATCATATTTGATTATTCACTGGCCTCTTCAGATCAACAAAAAATAATCTTTTTTAGCATCTTTGTCCAAACACAGTTCAAAATGTATGATTATTCACTGGCCCTTCACTCACCGTTGTTGTTTAAATATATCTTAATGCTATTGTTGTACAGAACAATGGTAGCAGATTTTTGAAGTGTGTGGAACAGTTGTTGGGGTATGAAGGGTTTAGTTGAACAGTTGTTGTTGTATAGAATAGTTGGTGAAGGGTTTTGCAGATTTTCAGAGAGATATTTGAATTTAGCTTTGTTCTTTTGCTCTTTTTTCTTGAATTTGAGGTTGGGAGTTCGGAATTTCAGGTCCTCGGGGAGAGCGATGGATTTCAATGTGATCTTTAGTCTTTCTTCATGAACTGGAAGTGGGTATTTGGAATTATAGTTTTCTTTTTTTCCGACAGAGATTTGAATTTTAGATGTGTTGCTCTTTCCATGTGAATCTAATTTTCTTCTAACATCTTTCTTACTGTAGATAGGGTGTTAAGAAGCCTCAAATCATGAAAAATTTTGTCACGATCTTGTCGAATGCAAGTATTGGGATGGCCATGTTCGGTCTCGGTAAGATCATTGATATGCTCATCATGTTCAGTCTCGGTAAGATCATTGATATGCTCATTCAACATGAGGGGTGTCATCAAGAAATATGATAGTCCCGAACAAAGTAAGTTTGCTTATTCTATGTACTTGCTATGAATTTCTTAAATCTATATATGCTTTCTCATCACCGTGCCTTCTTTTCTTGCAGTTCTTGAAGAATTCTTTCATTTAAGACTTGAGTTCTATGTAAAGAGAATAGTGAGCTTTGATCTAGGCCCCCCATTTTTTCTTTTTGGTAATTGAGAAGATGGTAGTATTGACTTGCTACTTTCATGAAGAAAGTAATGTTGGATAATCTTGAAATAAAGCTGTTGAAATTGTCTAACAAAGTCAGATTCATCATTGGGGTGGTAGAAGGAGAGATTATTGTGAGTAACAGGAAGAGAGCAGATCTGGTCCTCGAGTTGCAGCAGAAGGGTTTCACACCGTTCCCTAAAACTAAAGGCGTTGATACCAGCGAGGCAATGGAAACAGAAGAAAATGAAGAGACACCGGAGGTGGGAATAGTTGTAAGAGCAAGTGATTATGAGTATTTACTATCGATGCCGATTGGATCTTGTTGTTAATGAGAACTTTAAATAGACATATAACTATTATTATGTTGGCATTGTACTTTTGTGAATGGAAATGAATGATTGTGTTTGATTGAATGAATGAATGATTTATCAGGGTGTACTACAATGGTAAGAGTTGCCATTACCAATTAAATTTTCTATTAACAACAAGCATTAGCTACGGCTATTCACCGTAGCCCTTTGTTGAAACCGTAGCTTTGTTGCTAAAATTAGCTTTTTGCTACGGTCTCATTCTACTTTTAGCTACAGATAAAATCCGTAGCTGTATGTAATTTTAAACTACGGACAATATTGCTACGGATTTATTCCGTACCTATACTTTCATTAGCTACGGCTACTAACCGTAGCATTGTATCTGAAAACTGTAGTTGTTGCTAATTTCAGCCTATTGCTACGGTTCTTGCCCAACTTTTAGCTACAGATATAATTCGTAGCCGTAAATCCTTGACCGCTATAGAAGCAACGGCTACGGCTTTAATCCGTATCTATTATCTTTGTAGCTACGGATTTTATCCGTAGCCATAGGCTTTTAGCTACGGTTTTTATCCGTAGCCTTTTCCTTGTTTTCTGGTAGTGTATGATTGATCTAGGGTAAGCCTATCCATCAATGTGGATCTCATATGATGGAAACATATGGATCTTACAAGAGGATAAAAAACAAAACCTAAATAATAGATAACATGCACACACCATTCTTTTCATCATTAAAACAATCAATCATCATAATCTTAAAAAAATTATTAAACCCATGTGCTTCCCTTCTAGCTTGGGCTAGAAGGAACTTAGAAAAACATAATTAATTGCAGAAATAAAAAGCAACAAGAAAGAAAGAAGAAAAAAAATGTAAATAGAAAAGATCTAAAATAAAAAAAAATAACTTATAAAGCTTTAATAAAACTAAAAACTCTTTAAAAACCCTAAATATTGCTCTTGAATGCTTCTAATAATGTTTAAGAATGCCCTAGGAGGCCCTATTTATAAGTAGGGAACTCCAATTTTTGTACAAAGTTGAAAACCCTAGAAAACGTCTCAAATATACATATTTTCTCAAAATAGACTTCTCGCTGCATAGTTCGTTTAAAACAGACTTCTTACTACGTAGTTTTCCAAAATAGACTTCGAAGCTTTAGAATACACTTTTCAGGATGATTTCAGGATTCTTCACTTCAAATCTTCGATTCTTTTCATTCCTTACTTGGTTTTCTTAGATCTTTGACATGTGAATTCTTCAATCTTGATCTCTTAAGATCCATCCCTTGCCTTGGTGATTTTTGAGCATCAAATTCTTACTTTTTAGCACCCCTTTTCAATCCAAGCTCTTAAATTCACCTTGCAACACATACATGAGTAAAATAGAATATTAAGATAATTTATGTTCATAAAACCAAGATATAAATGGAAAAAATTATGCAATATTTGAGTCTCAACACACACCTCAACCAGCATTTTGCCGGTCCCGAGCAAAATTAGCGAAGAAAAATAAAAATAAGAATAAAAATTAATTTTAAAAATAAAATAAAAATGAAAAAATTCTAATTACACCACTTTTACAGGTAATCTCGATTGCATTTAGCATATACAACAAGCCTTTAAACCCTTAGGTTTTCCCTAGTGGACGAGTTATAGTCTCGTGAGGGTTTTCAGAAATGTTACCCACAAACATTAAAAACAAGAAAAATATTTCAACACTAAGAAATTTATACAATTATGCCATCATTCATCATATGAATTCTAAAACAAAACAATACTTAACCTAAGTCTGAAATTAGTTAGAATCTCAATTTTCTAATCCATTACATCCTTGAGTTCAGAGACCTAATCAAAATTAAGAATAATTATGATCCAATATCCTTAGGTGCTCCGTGACACTAGTCTAACTTTGAGAAATATGCATGTTCCCTATCCAAACTCCCTTCAATCATTCCAAGAATATGAAATCTCTAGTTATCTCATTTTTTTCATGACATTTCTTCTTTCATCATTATATCCTCATTATTATAGACCACCCTTAGATGAAGATTCCCATCGGGTTTGCTTCAAAACCTATGGTATCGTACTTGTAATGGTAACAGTAATGGATACTTAGGTATCCTTACTCCGGATTACTGACACGATTGTTATGGTCATTGCATTCATGCTGTATAATAAAAAAAAAAATTCATCATTTTTTTTCTTAAATATTCTCTCTTTTAAGCATATATCAATGGTACTAGTTCATTCAACCTTGTTTGAATCAAAATTTGTTATTCAAGTTCACATATCATATTCCTCACTTAGTTAGCTAGGGTGTATTGTGAATTTAGTACATCAAATTACAACTCACTTTAAACTAGTGATTAGATAATTGAACTCAAGTTTATAATTTTCAGTTATCAGATTTCTGACTACTATCAACCTAGACTAAGTATTAACTTTGCCTTTAGAATTTACAAAATATCATGTTTATATTCTTGTATATAAACATATTATTTTGAAAATGTTGAAATTTTTTTTCCATAAACCTAAAAAAAATAAAGAAAAAAAAAACTTAAACTTAACTAAAACCAAAAAATAATAAAAATAATAATAAAATAAACTAAAACCTAAAAAAAAAAAAAACCTTCACATGGATGACTATCCACACCCCCAACCTAAAATCTACATTGTCCTCAATGTAATGAAATATAATGCAGAGAATAATAAAAAAAAAAAAGGGTGGATAGTACCTACCATGAAAAACTCACCTGCTATATGACACTAAAAAAATTGAATATGATACAAATCCTACACAAATGCTCCGTCAGACTAGGAGCATCAATCTAAATATTCTAGCCATGAAGAGGGATGGACTCCTCTCCCAAATGAAAGTTTTCCACGTAAGGCTTCAATCTCTGACCATTAACCTTATACACATTGCCATTACGTGGATTCTCAATTTCAACAGCCCCATGAGTATAAACATTCTTCAAAATGAAGGGTCCTGTCCATCTTGATCTTAACTTTCCCGGAAAGAACTGGAGACAGGAATTGTACAATAGGATATTTTGCTGAGGTTCAAAATTCTTCCTCAGGATATTTTTGTCATGACAAGCTTTGATCCTCTCTTTTTAGATTTTAGAATTTTCATAAGAGTCTCTCCTCAGCTCCTCTAATTTATTCAACTCTAATTTCCTTTGTCCACTTGCTTGATCCATATTAAAGTTTAATTTCTTTATTGCCTAGTAGGCTCTATGTTCCGATTCCATAGGCAAGTGGCAAGCCTTCCCATATACCAATCTGTATGGAGACATTCCAATCGGGGTCTTATAAGCAGTCCTATAAGCCCATAAAGCGTCGGTTAGTCTGAGGGACCAATCCTTCCTATCTGGCTTTATAGTTTTCTCTAAAATGTGTTTAATTTCTCGATTAGAAATCTCAGCTTGCCCACTTGTTTGTGGGTGGTATGGGTTGCTCACTTTATGCTTGATGCCATATTTCTTCATCAAAGCCTCAAATGTCCTATTGTAAAAGTGAGACCCGCCATCACTAATGATGGCCTTTGAAGTTCCAAATCTAGTAAAAATATTTTCCTTGAGGAATCGTATGACTACTTTATTGTCATTGGTCCTACTTGGAACTGCCTCAATCCACTTTGAAACATAGTCCACACCAACCAATATATAAAGAAATCCAAAAGAAGATGGAAATGGGCCCATAAAATCAATACCCCAACAATCAAAAATCTCCAATGGTAAGATTGGGGATAAAGACATCATGTTACGCCGGGACACTCTTCCCAACCTTTGACATCTATCACAAGCAACACAGAAAGCATGAGTGTCTTTAAACATGGTGGGCCAGTAAAAACCACACTGCAGAATTTTTGCAGTGGTTTTCTTAGCAGAAAAATGGCCACCACATGCTTCCATGTGGCAAAAAGAAATAACACTCTGAACTTCATCCTTTGGGATACAACGTCTAAAAATTTGATCAGTCTCATATTTAAATAAATACGGGTCATCCCAGAAGAAGTTCCTAACCTCGATTTCAAAACGCTTCCTATCTTGTGACTTCCAATGATATGGCATTTTTCCCATTACAAGATAGTTCACTATATCCGCATACCAAGGCAATTTGGAGATCGCAAATAATTATTCATTAGGAAAAGTGTCCTGGATATGCATCTCCTCAGTGGAATCATCTAACACCAATCTAGAAAGGTGATCGGCCACTACGTTTTCTACTCCTTTCTTATCTTTTATCTCTAAGTCAAATTCTTGGAGTAGGAGGATCCATCTCAAAAGTCTCGGCTTCGCATTCTTCTTAGATAACAAATATTTCAAAGCCGAGTGGTTCGTGAAAATGACCACTTTGGATACCAACAAGTAGGGCCTAAACTTATCCAAAGCAAAAACTACTGTAAGTAACTCTTTTTCAATTGTTGAGTAGTTCACTTGGGCCGAGTTTAGAGTTTTACTCGCATAGTGAATAACGTAGGGCCGTTTTTCTTTCCTTTGGCCCAAAACAGCCCCTATGGCATAATCACGTGCATCGCACATTAGTTCAAAAGGAAGTGTCCAATCTGGTGGACGCATGATAGGTGCAGTGGTAAGGGATGATTTAATTTTATTAAAGACACTTATACACTCATCTGTCCACTTAAATGGAACATCCTTTTGAAGAAGATTAGTCAAGGGTCTAGTAATGGCACTAAAGTCCTTGATGAATCTTCTATAAAAACCAACATGCCCTATAAGTGATCTAATATCTCTAACAGTTCGGGAGATAGGTAGATTAGCTATAATGTCGAGTTTTGAGCGATCTACCTCGATTCCATTTTTGGAGATAACATGTCCCAAAACAATTCCCTTTTAAACCATGAAATGACATTTCTCCCAATTTAAGACAAGGTGTTTCTCTTCACACCTAGACAAGACAAGAGGTAAATTGTTGAGGCATTCCTCAAAACTACTCCAAAATATAGAAAAGTCATCCATGAAAACCTCAAGAAACTTCCCAACCATATTTGAAAAAATACTTAACATACACCGTTGGAAAGTTGTTGGGGCGTTACACAATCCAAATGGCATCTGTTTGAAAGCAAACGTGACAAATGGATAAGTGAACGTGGTTTTCTCTTGGACTTCCAGGGCTATCTCTATTTGGTTATATCTAAAATATTCATCAAGAAAACTATAAAAGGAGTGACCTGCTACGCTCTCTAAAACTTGATCAATGAATGGTAGAGGGAAATGGTTCTTCCTTGTGACCTGGTTCAATTTTCTATAATCAATGCAAACACGCCAACCAGTGGTGATACGTGTTGGTATGAGTTCATTATTAGAATTCTGCACAATAGTTATTCTAAATTTCTTTGGGACTACTTGAGTTGGACTCACCCAAACACCATCGGATATTGGGTAGATGATTCCCACATCCAATAATTTGATCACCTCATTTTTTACAACTTCCATCATGTTTGGATTGAGACACCTTGGAGGTTGTCTAATTGATTTGGCGTCATCATCGAGGTGGATCCGATGGGTGCATATGGAAGGGCTTATATACCTTTAATGTCAGAAATGGTCCAGCACAAGGCTCCTTTGTGGTCCCTTAGAACTTTTAACAATTTAATCTCTTGATCCTTCTTTAAAAATGAAGAGATCACCACAGGATAAGTTTTATTTTTACCTAAGTATACATACTTAAGCTCATTTGGTAGTGGTTTTAAATCAAGCTTTTGAACATTGGTTGGTGATGGAAGAGGTCGCAAGTCCTCAATAGATAGGATTTGAGTGCGTGCTCTCCATTGGTACATACCAATGTCTTAGGTGGTAGTGCTCTCATTATCATCAGAAATTTCAGCAATCACTTTTTCTAAATCAGAAATTTTCGAGTCTCTAATGACTTGAATAAATTTCTCAGTCAGACTAGGTTCCAATTCCTCTTCTTCTATCAAGCAGTCCATGAAATTTAGCTCATGGATCTCATTATTTTCAATGGGCTGCTTACATAGATTGAAAATATTTAGCTCTAGAGTCATGTTACCAAAAGACAAGTTCATTATTCCATTCTTGCAATTTATGATTGCATTTGAAATTGCTAGGAATAGGCGGCTTAAAATGATGGGAACTTGAGCGCTAGCATTTATACATGGTTTAGTGTCTAGTACAATAAAATCCATGGGGAAGTAGAATTTCTTTACTTGGACTAGCACGTCCTCTAAAATTTTCCTTGGTACCTTAATAGAGCGGACAACGAGTTGGAGTGTAATCATGGTTGGTTTAAGCTCGCCTAACCCCATTTATTTGTAAACCGAATAAGGAACTAAGTTGACACTTGCACCCAAATCTAGGAAAGCATGCTCAATTTGGAAATTCCCAATAATACAAGGAATAGTGGGACTTCCTAGGTCTTTGTATTTGGGTACAACCCTTTGTTGAATGATAGCGCTCACTTTCTCAGTAAGGAAGGCCTTTTTGTGCACATTTAATTTTCTCTTTACAGTGCACAAGTCCTTGAGATATTTAGCATATGATGGAATTTGTCTAATGGCATAAAGCAGAGGAGTATTGACAATAACCTTTTGGAGCACATCCAACACCTCTTGATATTTCATGGGGACAGTTGGATTCCGAAGTCTAGATATGAACGTAACTGGAGGCTCATATGACTTAGTCTCTTTATCCTTTTGTTGTTGCGACTCTTGAACCATAGTCGGTTCATCATTTTCTTGAGACAGTGGCTCATCCTCCGGTATTTCTACCGGTTGCATTATCTTGTTATCGACCTCTTTTCCACTTCTCATGGTAATGATGGCCTTAGCTTGTTCATGATGTTGCTCACTTGGATTTGAGTCTCCAATGAAATGTGTGTTTCTAGGGTTTGACACAGGTTGAGAAGGAAGGGTGCCTTTTTCCCTAGCATTTAGTTGAGTCTCAATCCTAGCCACAACTGTCTTTAATTCCTGATTTGATTGGATTAGAGACTGATTCATTTGAGCTTGAGAGTTCATAAATGTGGTCAATGCATCCTCCATAGATGATCGCTTTGGTGGAGACACATATGGTGCATTGTTAGGTGCCCCAAAGAAGTTATTTTGTGGAGGCATTTGAGGTGCATTGGGCACATTAATTTGTGGTCCATTCCTCCAACTAAGATTAGGATGGTTACGCTAATTTGGATTGTACATGTTTCCCATTGGTTGCATAATTGACCTTTGGTAATTATTTATAGCATTTGCTTGATCATGCTCATGCGTGATATTTTGTACAATTGAGATTATTGGACAATCCTTTGTGTCATGGTCTGTACCACCACAAATGCTACAAAAATTATCTAAGGAAGTATTTGCTTTAACCTTATCAACCTTCCTAATTTCCCAAGGCTTCGACCTTTCTAGCCAATGCAGCAAATTTTGCATTAAGGTCGTCTTCCTCTCTTAGGACATATATTCCCGTTTTCTCTCTAGGAATGGGTCTAGTTTGGTCTGATTTACCAGAGACATCCCATGTCTGTGTATTCTCTGCTAACATATCTAGAAAATTCCTAGCTTCATTATGATCTTTGTCAAGAAAGGTTCCACCACACATCATCTCTATGAACTGACGGGTATCCATGGTGAGCCCCTTTTGGAAAGCATCAATCACGTGCCATGGTTCATAACCATGATATGGACAAGTAATTAGAATGTCTTTGAAGCGCTTCCAAGCTTGAAAAAATAGTTCATTCCCCTTTTTGGGAGAATGAAATGAATTCTTGTTTTAGTGCATTTGTTTTGTACTTGGGAAAGAACTTTTTCAAAAACTCTCTACTTAAGGCTTGCCATGAAGTGATGGTATTAGGTCTTAGAGAGTTGAGCCATGCTTTGGCCCGATCCTTTAGAGAAAATGAGAATAACCTAAGCTTAAGTACATCCCTATTGCCATTGTTTACTTGTAACGTTACAATTACTTCTTCAAAGTCCTTGAGGTGCAAGTAGGGGCTTTCAGAACTAAGCCATGCAATTTAGGAATTAATTGAATCACACTTGGTTTAAAATCAATGTTCCCTGTGTGAGCAGGGAACACTATGCAAGATGGTAAAGTTGATCTTTCAGGGTGTAAATGTTCACGTAAAGTTCGTGGTTGATTTAACACATTCCTATGAACTTCATTTTCATCCTCAAGAGGAGGATTATATTGATTTTCTCTATTTTGATTTATAGTTGGATCTGGCAGATTTGGATTTGGATTATCAACTGGGTCTGCCATGGAATCCAAGTCATGTTGAGTGCCTCTTCTAAGTGAATAATAAAGGCCTGGAACTAGTCTCCCTTCAAAGGAGAGTCGATTGTTTTGATCCCTACTCCAACGGGACATAAACCATCTACACCACACAACAAATACCAGTAATTTAAATCGCAAGTATGATACTTAAAATAAAAATAAAAACTTAAATTAACAACCCAGGTGGCAGGGCCAACCATGAGGGTTCAGTCCACAAAGCAAAATAAATCATAAACCTAGGTGGCAGAGCCGACCATGAGGGTTCAGTCCACAAAGCAAAATAAATCAACAACCCAAGTGGCAGGGCCGACCATAAGGGTTCAATCCACAAAAAAAAAATTAAATAAATAAATAAATAAAAGTAAAACTAATGAAGAAATTAAACTATACTAATCTGAAAAATAGATTCAGCGGATGATCTTTGTGATCAAACAGCAACTGTAGGATAACCATAGCACTTAGGTGATAAAATCTCAAGCAAGGCAACCTTATGTCATAGTTAGTGTTTGAAAGACCCAACTGAATTTATTTTCAAAGAAAAAGAAAAGAGAAGAAAGAAAAAAAAAATCTACAGAAAATCTTGAGGGTTTAGAAGAGAACTTACCTTAGCTATCTTGTACAAATCTGATCTATCTCAGTCTCTCCCCGGCAATGGCGCCAAAAACTTGATTGCTCGCCTCCAAGTGCAAAGGTTCATAAGTAATATCCTGTGAATACAGGGTTGATCCCACAGGGAGATGAATTGCAAGAAGGAAAAAATCAAATGCAAAACAAATTAAGTAATAAAAACTAAATTGATGATTTGATTTTGGGATTTTTGAATGGATGTAATTCAACTGAATAAAATAACACCCAAGTTTCAAAGTTCCACACATAGGTTAATGTTCCAAAATCATGATGACTTAGATAACACAACTAGGATCTGAGCACTATGGTCAGCCTAATTGGAAAATAAAACACTTTAAATATTTTAATAAATGACATAAAATATTAGAAAATAATGGATTTGCACTATTGACATATATTCTCAAGCGCCAATGATTTTAAGTATTCAATATCTATAGGATAATGAATATCAAAGAAATATAACAGGTTGATAACATCTCTTATCTAGGAAATCTGATTGATCTAGGGTAAGCCTATCCATCAATGTGAATCTCATATGATGGAAACATATGAATCTTACAAGAGGATAAAAAATAAAACCTAAATAATAGATAATATGTATACACCATTCTTCTCATCATTAAAACAATCAATCATCATAATCTTAAAAAAATTATTAAACCCATGTGCTTCCCTTCTAGCTTGGGCTAGAAGGAACTTAGAAAAACATAATTAATTGCAGAAATAAAAAGCAACAAGAAAGAAAGAAGAAAAAATGTAAATAGAAAAGATCTAAAATAAAAAAAACAACTTATAAAGCTTTAATAAAACTAAAAACTCTTTAAAAACCTTAAATATTGCTCTTGAATGCTTCTAATAATGTTTAAGAATGCCCTAAGAGGCCCTATTTATAAGTAGGGAACTCCAATTTTCGTATAAAGTTGAAAACCCTAGAAAATGCCTCAAATATACATATTTTCTCAAAATAGACTTCTCGCTGCATAGTTCATTTAAAACAGACTTCCAACTACATAGTTTCCCAAAATAGACTTCGGAGCTTTAGAATACACTTTTCAGGACAATTTCAGGATTCTTCACTTCAAATCTTCGATTCTTTTCATTCCTCACTTGGTTTTCTTGGATCTTTGGCATGTGAATTCTTCAATCTTGATCTCCTAAGATCCATCCCTTGCCTTGGTGATTTTTGAGCATCAAATTCTTACTTTTTAGTACCCCTTTTCAATCCAAGCTCTTAAATTCACCTTGCAACACATACATGAGTAAAATAGAATATTAAGATGACTTATGTTCATAAAACCAAGATATAAATGGGAAAAATTATGCAATATTTGAGTCTCAATAGTAGGTAAAGATGACTAAGTTTACTTTGGTAAAGGTCATCTTTACCTACGAAAATTTTCGTAGGTAAAGGGTGTTTTGAATTTTTGAAAAAACAAAAAATTGAAAAGTTTACATTTACCTACGAAATATAATTTCGTAGGTAAAAGTAATCTTTACCGACGAAAATTTTAAGTAAAAGTAATCTTTATTGATGAAAATTTTCGTAGGTAAAGGTTGTTTTGAACTTTTGAAAAAATAAAAAATTGAAAAGTTTACTTTTACCTAAGCCATCTTTACCGACGAAAATTTTCGTAGGTAAAGGGTGTTTTGAATTTTTGAAAAACTAAAAAATTGAAAAGTAAACTTTTACCTACGAAATATAATTTCCTAGGTAAAAGCCATATTTACTGATGAAAATGTTTGTAGGTAAAGGGTGTTTTGAATTTTTGTAAAAACAAAAAATTGAAAAGTTTACTTTTACCTACGCCATCTTTACTGATGAAAACGTTCGTAGGTAAAGGGTGTTTTGATTTTTTGAAAAAACAAAAAATCAAAAAGTTTACTTTTACCTACAAAATATAATTTCGTAGGTAAAAGCCATCTTTATCGACGAAAACGTTCATAGGTAAAGGGTGTTTTGAATTTTTGAAAAAACAAAAAATCAAAAATTTTACTTTTACTTACAAAATTCATCTTTACTGATGAAAATGTTCATAGGTAAAGGGTGTTTTGAATTTTTGAAAAAACAAAAAAAAAAAAAATCGAAAAGTAAACTTTTACCGACGAAATATAATTTCGTAGGTAAAAGCCATCTTTCCCTACTAAAACATTCGTCGGGAATAATTATATAATTTTTACCTCATGAAGTTTTCCAGCGGTAAGAGTTTTACCGACGAATTGTCTCGTAGGTAAAAATATTTCACAATACTTCTACTGACGAAAATGTACATCGGGAATAATGATCTAATTTTTACCTTTGGAAGAGTTGTACTGACAAATGGTTTCATAGGTAAAAATATTTCACAATACTTTTACCTGCGAAAAGTTTCGTAACGTGGATGAGACTTTTACCTACGAAATATTTCGTAGGTAAAAGTCTTTTTTTTTTTTTTTTATTTACAAAATTCCTGATATACACTTGTTACAATATATTTCAGCATGATATACACCAGTTATATAATATATTTCATCATATTCACATTCACATCCATCTAAACTCAAACTACGTAAATCCATCCAAACATAAACTACTTCCATCCAAACACAAACAACCCTATTCACATCACATTCATCCATGCATAAATACATATAAGTTTAACATTATAAATAAAATACAAAAAATCATTCATAGCCTATTTCCTAGTGGGGCTCACAAAATTCAGCGTGGTGAACACATCGCCGACTGTGCACACACACCTAGGTCCTTACTCATGCCTTCATGGTAGATTCAAAATATTTTCAATACAAGGCCACGAGTTCAAGTACCCATTGTGGCCGTAAGCGACTCTGGTGTGTGAGTGTGTGTTAAAAGAAAAAGAACGAAAGAAAATGCTAATTTATCTTTTGGGTTGAGCCTAATGGTACTTGATGATTTCTCATCAGGTAGAAATTATTATTAGTTGTTTTTAGAAATGTGAGATTAGGCCACTTATAATTATATTAACATGATAAAATATTGTACGTATATTTGAGCAGACACCATAAAATAAATAATCCTATGAAAAAAATAAATGAAAAGAGACAGAACATATGAGAGTTGATCCTTATCTCCTTTGATGGATTCAAGCTGCATGTGCCCTACCCAACTTCCTATAAGGAGAAGTTATATGGGTCTTAGAATAATGTTGGTGACAAATCCACTTTGTCTATTAATATTATCATATTGTGTTAGGACATGATTCTAAAAATGAGATAAATCCAAATCTCAAATAATCTATGTTATAAGAGATAATGGAGATAAAAATAGATGCATTGCGATGCTTGAGTTCGAGTATACTTGCTAACAAAGCAAGATTTTTTTGTTTGTTGCCATGTGATTAGGTTACATTATTACATCAATCGGGTTCAGGTTCGGGATCGGGTTTAGGTTTGGGTTTTCAAGTTTAGGTTTAGGTTTAGGTTAGGGAGTTGAGATTAAGATTAGGTGTAGGTTTAGGTTTAGGGATTCGAGAATACATTTAGGTTTTAGATTTAGGTTTAGGTTTTAGGTTATAGGTTTAGGTTTAGGTTTTAAGTTTAGGTTAAGGTTAGGTTATAGGTTATAGGTTATAGCTTTAGGGAATTGAGAATAGGTCAAGGTTTAGGTTTAGGAAATCGGGTTCGGGTTCGGGATCGGGTTTAGGTTTGGTTTTCAAGTTTAGGTTTAGGTTTAAGTTAGGGAGTTGAGATTGGGATTAGGTGTAGGTTTAGGTTTAGGGATTTGAGAATACATTTAGGTTTTAGGTTTAGGTTTAGGTTATAGGTTATAGGTTATGGTTTAGGTTTTAGGTTATAAGTGTAGGTTACAGGTTTAGGTTTAGGTTAGGTTATAGGTTAAGCTTTAGGGAATTGAATTTAGGTTATAGGTTATAGGTTATACTTATAGGTTAAGGTTAAGGTTATAGGTTATAGGTTTAAGTTTAGGTTTAGGTTTAGGTTTAGGTTTAGGAATTCGGATTCGGGTTATATGTTTGGGTTTAGATGTAGGTTTAAGTTAAGTGAATTAAGTTTAGATTATAAGTTTAGGTTATAGGTTTAAGTTTAGGCTAAGGGTTTAGAGATTCAGATTCGGGTTCGGGATTGGGTTTAGGTTTGGGTTTTCAAGTTTAGGTTTAGGTTTAGGTTAGGGAGTTGAGATTTGGATTAGGTGTAGGTTTAGGTTTAGGGATTTGAGAATACATTTAGGTTTTAAGTTTAGGTTTAGGTTTTATATTATAGGTTATAGGTTTAGGTTTTATGTTATAGGTTATAGGTTTAGGTTTAGGTTTATATTATAGGTTTAGGTTTAGGTTATAGTTTATAGGTTATAGGTTTTAGTTTAGGTTTAGGTTATAGGTTTAGGTTTAGGTTTAGGTTATAGGTTATAGGTTTAGGGAATTGAGAATAAGTTAAGGTTTTGGTTTAGGAAATTAGGTTTGGGTTCGGGTTGGGTATTGACTTTAGGTTTCGGTTTTCAAGTTTAGGTTTAGGTTAGGGAGTTGAGATTAGGATTATGTGTAGGTTTAGGTTGAGGGATTTGAGAATACATTTAGGTTTTAGGTTTAGGTTTAGGTTTTAGGTTTAGGTTATAGGTTTAGGTTTAGGTTATAAGTGTAGGTTATAGGTTTAGGTTTAGGTTAGGTTATAGGTTAAGGTTTAGGGAATTGAGTTTAGGTTATATGTTATAAGTTTAAGTTATAGGTTATACATTATAGGTTAAGGTTTAGGTTTAGGTTATAGGTTCAAGTTAAGGCTATAGGTTAAGGTTATAGGTTCAGGTTTAGGTTTAGGAATTCAGGTTTGGTTTATATGTTTCAGTTTAGGTGTAGGTTTAAGGTAAGTGAATTAAGTTTAGGTTATAGGTTTAAGTTATAGGTTTATGTTTAGGCTAAGGGTTTAGGGATTTGATTTAGGTTCGGGATCGGGTTTAGGTTTGGGTTTACAAGTTTAGGTTTAAGTTTAGGTTAGGGAGTTGAGATTAAGATTAGGTGTAGGTTTAGGTTTAGGAATTTGAGAATACGTTTAGGTTTTAGGTTTAGGTTTAGGTTTTATGTTATAGGTTATAGGTTTAGGTTATAGATTTAGGTTAAGGTTATAGGTTTAGGTTTAGGTTTAGGTTATAGGTTTAGGTGTAGGTTTAGGTTTAGGAATAGGTTAAGTTATAGGTTATAAGTTTAGGTTATAGGTTATAGGTTATAGGTTATAGGTTAAGGTTAAGGTTTAGGTTATAGGCTTTGGTTTAGGTTAAGGTTATAATTTTAGGTTTAGGTTTAGGTTTAAGTTATAGGTTATAGGTTATAGGTTATAGCTTTAGGGAATTGAGAATAGGTTAAGTTTTAGGTTTAGGAAATCGGGTTTGGGTTTTGGTTGGGTATCGGGTTTAGGTTTCAGTTTTCAAGTTTAGGTTTAGGTTTAGGTTAGGGAGGTGAGATTAGGATTAGGTGTAGGTTTAGGTTTAGGGATTTGAGAATACATTTAGGTTTTAGGTTTAGGTTTAGGTTTTAGGTTCAGGTTATAGGTTTAGGTTTAGGTTATAAGTGTAGGTTATAGGTTTAGGTTTAGGTAAGGTTATAGATTAAGGTTTAGGGAATTGAGTTTAGGTTATAGGTTATAGGTTATACTTATATGTTAAGGTTTAGGTTATAGGTTAAGGTTTAGGTCTAGGTTAAGGTTACAGGTTAAGATTATAGGTTATATGTTTAGGTTTAGGTTTAGGTTTAGGTTTAGGTTTAGGTTTAGGAATTCGGGTTCGGGTTATATGTTTGGGTTTAGATGTAGGTTTAAGTTAAGTGAATTAAGTTTAGGTAATAGGTTTAAGTTATAGGTTTAGGTTTAGGCTAAGGGTTTAGGGATTCAGATTCGGGTTTGGGATTGGGTTTAGGTTTGGGTTTTCAAGTTTAGGTTTAGGTTTAGGTTAGGGAGTTGAGATTAGGATTAGGTGTAGGTTTAGGTTTAGGGATTTGAGAATACGTTTAGGTTTTATATTATAGGTTATAGCTTTAGGTTATAGGTTTAGGTTAAGGTTATAGGTTTAGGTTTAGGTTATAGGTTTAGGTGTAGGTTTAGGTTTAGGTTATAAGTTTAGGTTATAGGTTATAGGTTATAGGTTATAGGTTTTGGTTTAGGTTAAGGTTATAGGTTTAGGTTTTGGTTAATGTTTAGGTTTAGGTTTAGGTTATAGGTTATAGGTTATAGCTTTAGGAAATTGAGAATAAGATAAGGTTTATGTTTAGGAAATTAGGTTCGGGTTCGGGTTGGGTATTGGGTTTAGGTTTCAGTTTTCAAGTTTAGGTTTAGGTTAGGGGGTTGAGATTAAGATTATGTGAAGGTTTAGCTTGAGGAATTTGAGAATATATTTAGGTTTTAGGTTTAGGTTTAGGTTTTAGGTTTAAATTATAAGTGTAGGTTATAGGTTTAGGTTCAGGTTAGGTTATAGGTTAAGGTTCAGGGAATTGAGTTTAGGTTATAGGTTATAGGTTATACGTTATAGGTTAAGGTTTAGGTTATAGGTTAAGGTTTAGGTTTAGGTTATAGGTTCAGGTTAAGGCTATAGGTTAAGGTTATAGGTTTAGGTTTAGGTTTAGGAATTCGGGTTCGGGTTATATGTTTGGGTTTAGGTGTAGGTTTAAGGTAAGTGAATTAAGTTTAGGTTATAGGTTGAAGTTATAGGTTTATGTTTAGGTTAAGGGTTTAGGGATTCAGATTCGGGTACGGGATCGAGTTTAGGTTTGGGTTTTCAAGTTTAGGTTTAGGTTTAGGTTAGAGAGTTGAGATTAGGATTAGGTGTAGGTTTAGGTTTAGGGATTTGAGAATACATTTAGGTTTAGGTTTTATGTTATAGGTTATAGGTTTAGGTTATAGGTTTAGGTTTTACGTTATAGGGTATAGATTTAAGTTATAAGTTTAGGTTAAGGTTATAGGTTTAGGTTTAGGTTTAAGTTATAGGTTTAGGTGTAGGTTTAGGTTTAGGAATAGGTTAAGTTATAGGTTATAAGTTTAGGTTATAGGTTAAGGTTTAGGTTATGGATTTTGGTTTAGGTGAAGGTTATAGGTTATAGGTTTAAGTTTAGGTTTAGGTTTAGGTTATAGGTTTAGGTTATAGCTTTAGGGAATTGAGAATAGGTTAAGGTTTAGGTTTAGGAAATCGGGTTCGGGTTCGGGTTGGGTATCGGGTTTAGGTTTCAGTTTTCAAGTTTAGGTTTAGGTTTATGTTAGGGAGTTGAGATTAAGATTAGGTATGGGTTTAGGTTTAGGGATTTGAGAATACATTTAGGTTTTAGGTTTAGGTTTAGGTTATAGGTTTAGGTTATAAGTGTAGGTTATAGGTTTAGGTTTAGGTTAGGTTATAGGTTAAGGTTTAGGGAATTGAGTTTATAATATAGGTTATAGGTTTAGGTTATAGGTTATACGTTATTGTTTAAGGTTAAGGTTATAGGTTCATGTTAAGGTTATAGGTTATAGGTTTAGATTTAGGTTTAGGTTTAGGAATTCGGGTTTGGGTTATATGTTTGGTTTTAGGTGTATGTTTATGTTAAGTGAATTAAGTTTAGGTTTATGCTAAGGGTTTAGGGATTCAGATTCGGGTTTGGGATCGGGTTTAGGTTTGGGTTTTCAAGTTTAGGTTTAGGTTTAGGTTAGGGAGTTGAGATTAGGATTAGGTGTAGGTTTAGGTTTAGGGATTTGAGAATACGTTTAGGTTTAGGTTTTATGTTATAGGTTATAGGTTTAGGTTAAGGTTATAGGTTTAGGTTTAGGTTTAGATTATAGGTTTAGGTGTAGGTTTAGGTTTAGGAATAGGTTAAGTTATAGGTTATAAGTTTAGGTTATAGGTTATAAGTTATAGGTTACAGGTTATAGGTTAAGGTTTAGGTTATAGGTTTTGGTTTAGGTTTAGGTCATAGGTTTAGGTTTAGGTTTAAGTTTAGGTTTAGGTTATAGGTTATATGTTACAGGTTATAGCTTTAGGGAATTGAGAATAGGTTCAAGTTTAGGTTTATGAAACCGGGTTTGGATTCGGGTTTGGTATCGGGTTTAGGTTTCGGTTTTCAAGTTTAGGTTTAGGTTTAGGTTAGGGAGTTGAGATTAGGATTAGGTGTAGGTTTAGGTTTAGGGATTTGAAAATACATTTAGGTTTTAGGTTTAGGTTTACGTTTTAGGTTTAGGTTATAGGTTTAGGTTTAGGTTATAAGTGTAGGTTATAGGTTTAGGTTTATGTTAGGTTATAGGTTGAGGTTTAGGGAATTGAGTTTAGGTTATAGGTTAAGGTTTAGATTTAAGTTATAGGTTCAGGTTATAAGTTTAGGTTAAGGTTATAGGTTAAGGTTATAGGTTATAGGTTTAGGTTTAGGAATTTGGGTTCGGGTTATATGTTTGGGTTTAGGTGTAGGTTTAAGTTAAGTGAATTAAGCTTAGGTTATAGGTTTAGGTTTAGGCTAAGGGTTTATGGATTCAGATTCGGGTTCATGATCGGGATTAGGTTTGGGTTTTCAAGTTTAGGTTTAGGTTTAGGTTAGGGAGTTGAGATTAGGATTAGGTGTAGGTTTAGGTTTAGGTATTTGAGAATACGTTTAGGTTTTAGGTTTAGGTTTAGGTTTTATGTTATAGGTTATAGGTTTAGGTTTAGGTTTAGGTGTAGTTTTAGGTTTAGGAATTTGGGTTCACGTTCAGGTTATATGTTTGGATTTAGGTGTAGGTTTAAGTTAAGTGAATTAAGTTTAGGTTTAGGCTAAGGGTTTAGGGATTCAGATTTGGGTTCGGGTTCGGGATCGGGTTTAGGTTTGGGTTTTCAAGTTTAGGTTTTGGTTAAGGAGTTGAGATTAGGATTAGGTGTAGGTTTAGGTTTAGGAATTTGTGAATACATTTAGGTTTTAGGTTTAAGTTTAGGTTAAGGTTACAAGGTTAGGTTATGTTTAGGTTTTGGGATTTTAGAATATGTTTAAGTTTATGTTAATGTTGTAGGTTATAGGTTTAGGTTACAAGTTTAGGTTTAGGTTTAGGGATTTGAGAATACATTTAGGTTTTAGGTTTAGGTTTACGTTTTACGTTTAGGTTAAGGTTACAAGTTTAGGTTATAGGTTTAGGTTTAGGTTTAGGTTTAGGTTAGGTTATAGGTTATATGTTTAGATTAAGGTTATAGGTTATAGGTTTAGGTTTAGGTTAAGTTATAGGTTATAGGTTTAGGTTAAGGATATAGGTCATAGGTTTAGGTTTAGGTTTTGGAATTCGGGGTCGAGTTCGGGTTCGGATTATATGTTTGGGTTTAGGTGTAGGTTTAGGTTATAGGTTTAGGTTAAGGATATAGGTCATATGTTTAGGTTTAGGTTTTGGAATTCGGGGTCAAGTTCGGGTTCGGGTTATATGTTTGGGTTTAGGTGTAGGTTTAGGTTATAGGTTTAGGTTAAGGATATAGGTCATAGGTTTAGGTTTAGGTTTTGGAATTCGGGGTCAAGTTCGGGTTCGGGTTATATGTTTGGGTTTAGGTGTAGGTTTAAGTTAAGTGAATTAAGTTTAGGTTATAGGTTATAAGTTTAGGTTTAGGCTGAGGTTATAGGTTTAGGTTTAGGTTTAGGTTTAGGTTATAAGTTTAGGTTTAGGCTAAGGTTATAGGTTTAGGTTTAGGTTTTAGGTTATGAGTTATAGGTTATAGTTTAGGTTAAGGTTTAGGTTATAGGCTATGGTTACGTTCATTTCAAATTACATAAAATTAACTCGAGCATAAATGTAAATTTTCATAAACACAGGCCTGCTCCTACAAATTCAAGGTAATACATAAACACGGTCTGTCCAAATGACCAGACCACTCCAATGTTGTCCATAGAAAATGGACAGCTTCATCATGGTCTTCGCAGCGGTTCCCTCTTTCCAGGGACCCCGTTCAACATCCGAATTGCTCCATCGCACATCTGGGTCTGCTCCAACAAATTCGAGCTAATACATAAACACAGCCTGTCCAAATGGCCAGGCAACTCCAATGTTGTCCATAGGAAATGGACAGCTTCATTATGGTCATAACAGCGGTTCCCACCTTGCAAGGACCCCCACTCAACATTCGGATAGCTTTGACACACATCCGGGACCTAGTCTAATTGCTCGGGAAATAAGTGGGTTAAGTGCTAGTCATGGGCTGGGCTTAAACCTTGTTTTCAGCCCTACAATCGGTCCAAAACTCACTATCAGGTTGGAGAATATCATTAGGTGATGTTAAATGGAATATGCACTTTACATGCTAGTGGACCACTGTTGAGACTCAAATATTGCATAATTTTCTCCATTTATATCTTGGTTTTATGAACATGAATCCGCTTGATATTTTATTTTACTCATGTATGTGTTGCAAGGTGAATTTAAGTGCTTGGATTGAAAAAGGGTGTTAAAAAGCATGAATTTGATGCTTAAAAATCACCAAGGCAAGGGATGGATCTTAGGATACCAAGATTGAAGAATTCACATGCCAAAGATCCAAGAAAACTAAGTGAGGAATGAAAAGAATCGAAGATTTGAAGTGAAGAATCCTGAAATCATCTTAAAAAAGTGTATTCTGAAGTGTGAAGTTTATTTTGGAAAACTTATGATGTGATCTTTGTGGGCCAACATTGTGCATCAACGGTCCGATCTGTACCGTCCATGAGACTCACAAGGTCCCTCTCAGTCACGCCTAGGTGACAGAATTAAATAAGACAATGAAGATTGGGTTTTCAACCGTTCAAAAGCGAAATGGACGGTAGAGCAGAAAATCAGGTGGACCGCATCAAAAGCAATCCAAAAGCAGTCACTTCCTACTGAAATTTTGATTAGATTCTAATGGACGGCATGGATTTCCCATTAGAATTCGATATGGGGCCCTCTGACACCACCGACTCAAAATGAAAATTTTCGTTTCTTTTGGCATGAAACAGAGCACCGTTTGATCTGTAGTGGGCCTCCATTATGGTCCAAATTCTCAATCCGAGCCATCCATCATGTAGAGTGGCTCGATTTAATCAAACCCATGTTGACCTTGTGCACTCATGCACGCACACGTGCTGGTTTCAACAGTTACAAACGGACAGCCCTGCACAGATTGCAGCTTGATTACTACCTTCGGCCGCATCAATAACATTCCAAAACCACCCATATCTTGCTGAAATTTCGTGTACAATCCAATGAATGGATTGGATCTTGTGAGCAATTCCAAGAAATGGGTCCCACCAACGTCCAGCGTCAGTCAGCAGGCCTTGCTGCGCACGTTACTGCGTAAGCTTACACATGTGACCGACTGACCTCCACCGACACAGCCTTGGCTATAAAAGGAGAAGACGGGGAGAGAGAAGGGGATCCGAATTCCTTGGACATGCACGAGAGGGAGAGTAGAGTTTGTAGGGTTTTTATTTTTATTTTTCTGTTTTATTTTTCCTTTCTTTTAAGGTGTAGCCTAATCATGTTGTTAGGATAAACCTCTTAGCCAGGGTTAAGAGGTGAAGCTTGTAGTGTGATTGGGTTGTTAGCTTTGTTTTGATTCATGGTTATTGAACTCTTGTGGATTTTAGTTTGATTATTAAGGAATACGTTTAGTTTTTAATGGTTTATTGTGACTCAAATTACAGTAGATCTGCAATAGCTTTGAGTATGTTCTTTTCATTATGAGGCTGTGAACTTAGGAGGCCCTGTTGTTCACCATTGTCTCATTGGCATGGTTAGGTGATGGAACCCCTTCCTAACTTTCACAATTCTCTTGTGATGGCTGCGGGTTTGATAAATTGCTATTGTTTGCCATAGTCTCCTGGGCATGGTTAGGTGATGGAATCACTTCCAAATCTACACCAATCGTATCTGTTGATAATTCGATCCATGAGACATTCAAAGATCTGACAAATCTCTTCTTACCAACTGGATAGGATGGGACTCTAATTCCAGTTGTGTCCTTGAATCAATACAAGGTAACTTTCCAATTGCTACAAGTGGATCCTTGGCACCCTAGTTCCCACCTTTATTTTTATTAGTTTTTAATTAATCTATTCATAATTATTCCCTCATATTCGCTTGATTTAGATTACATCTTAGTCTAGTTCTAGTTTTATTTAGTTTCAGATTACGTACAGGTTTCAGTCCCTTGGGATTTGACCTCGGTCTCACTGAGTTGATTACTACATCACAACCCTATACTTGGGGAGTGAACAATGGCAAGCCTTAAGTAGAGAGTTTTTTGAAAAAGTTCTTTCCCAGGCACAAAACAAATGCACTAAAATAAGAAATCATGTCATTCTCCCAAAAGGGGAATGAACTATTTTTTCAAGCTTGGGAGCACTTCAAAGACATTCTAATTACTTGTCCACATCATGGTTATGAACCATGACACGTGATTGATGCTTTCCGAAAGGGGTTCACCATGGATACCCGTCAGTTCATAGAGATGATGTGTGGTGGAACCTTTCTTGATAAAGATCATAATAAGGCTTGGGATTTTCTAAATATGTTAGCAGAGAATACGCAGACATGGGATGTCTCTGCTAAATCAGACTAAACTAGACCCATTCCTAGAGAGAAAGCGAGAATGTATGTCCTAAGAGACGAAGACGACCATAATGTAAAATTTATTGCATTGGCTAGAAAGGTCGAAGCCTTGAAAATTAGGAAGGTTGATATGGTTAAAGCAAACACTTTCTTAGGTAATTTTTATAGCATTTATGGTAGTACGAACCATGACACAAAGGATTGTCCAATAATCTCAGTTGTACAAAATATCACGCATGAGCATGATCAAGCAAATGCATAAATAATTACCAAAGGTCAGTTATGCAACCAAAGGGAAACACGTATAATCCAAATTAGTGTAACCAACTTAATTTTAGTTGGAGGAATGGACCACAAATTAATGAGCCCAATGCACCTCAAATGCCTCCACAAAATAACTTCTTTGGAGCACCTAACAATGCACCATATGTGCCCCCACCAAAGCGATCATCTATGGAGGATGCATTGACCACATTGATGAACTCTCAAGCTCAAATGAATTAGTCTCTAATCCAATTAAATCAAAAATTAAAGATAGTTGTGGCTAGGATTGAGACTCAATTAAATGCTAGGAAAAAAGGCACCCTTCCTTCTCAACCTGTGCCAAACCCTAGAAACACAGATTTCATTGGAGACTCAAATCCAAGTGAGTTACATCATGAACAAGCTAAGGCCATCATCACCTTAAGAAGTGGAAAAGCAGTTGATAACAAGATAATGCAACCAGTAGAAATACCAGAGGATGAACCACTGTCTCAAGAAAATGATGAACCGACTATGGTTCAAGAGCCGCAACAGCAAAAGGATAAAGAGACTAAGTCATATGAGTCTCCAGTTCCATTCCCATCTAGACTTCGAAATCCGACTGTCCCTATGAAATATCAAGAGGTGTTGGATGTGCTCCAAAAGGTTACTGTCATTATTCCTCTACTTGATGCAATTAGACAAATTCCATCATATGCTAAATATCTCAAGGACTTGTGCACTGTAAAGAGGAAATTAAATGTGCACAAAAAGGCCTTCCTTACTGAGAAAGTGAGTGCCATCATTCAACAAAGGGCTGTACCCAAATACAAAGACCCGAGAAGTCCTATTATTCCTTGTATTATTGAAAATTTTCAAATTGATCATGATTTGCTAAATTTGGGTGCAAGTGTCAACTTAGTCAGTTTACAAACAAATGGGGTTAGGTGAGCTTAAACCAACCACAATTACACTCCAACTCACTGACCGCTCCATTAAGGTACCAAGGGGAATTTTAGAGGATGTGCTAGTCCAAGTAGAGAAATTCTACTTCCCCATGAATTTTATTGTACTAGACACTAAACCATGTGTAAATGCTAGTGCTCAAGTTCCCATCATTTTAGGTCACCCATTCCTAGCAACTTCAAATGCAATCATAAATTGCAGGAATGGAATGATGAACTTGTCTTTTAGTAACATGACTCTAGAACTAAATATTTTCAATCTATGTAAGCAGCCCATTAATAATAATGAGATCCATGAGCTAAATTTCATGGACTGCTTGATAGAAGAAGAGGAATTGGAACCTAGTCTAATTAAGGAATTAATTCAAGTCATTGGGGACTTGAAAAATTCTGATTTAGAAAAAGTGCTTGCTGAAATTTCTGATTATAATGAGAGCACTACCACCCAGGACATTGGTATGTACCAATGGAGATTGCGCACTCAAATCCTATCTATCGAGGACTCGCAACCTCTGCCATCACCAACCAATATTCCAAAGCTTGATTTAAAACTACTACCAAATGAGCTTAAGTATCTATACTTAGGTGAAAATAAAACTTATCCTATGGTGATCTCTTCATTTTTAGACAAGGATCAAGAGATTAAATTGTTGAAAGTTCTAAGAGACCACAAAGGAGCCTTGGGCTGGACTATTTCTGACATCAAGGGTATAAGCCCTTCCATATGCACCCATCAGATCCACCTCGATGAGGATGCCAAACCAATTAGACAACCTCAAAGGCGTCTCAATCAAAACATGATGGAAGTTATAAAAAATGATGTGATCAAATTATTGGATGTGGGAATCATCTACCCAATATCCGATAGTGTTTGGGTGAGTCCAACTCAAGTAGTCCTAAAGAAATGTAGAATAACTATTGTGCAGAATTCTAATAATGAACTCATACCAACACATGTCACCACTGGTTGGCGTGTTTGCATTGATTATAGAAAATTGAACTAGGTCACAAAGAAGGACCATTTCCCTCTACCATTCATCGATCAAGTTTTAGAGAGGGTAGCAGGTCACTCCTTCTATAGTTTTCTTAATGGATATTCTGGATATAACCAAATATAGATAGGCCTGGAAGACCAAGAGAAAATCATGTTCACTTGTCCATTTGGCACATTTACTTTCAAACGGATGTCATTTGGATTGTGTAACGCCCAAGCAACTTTCCAACGGTGTATGTTAAGTATTTTTTCAAATATGGTTGGGAAGTTTCTTGAGGTTTTCATGGATGACTTCTTTGTATTTGGGAGTAGTTTTAAGGAATGCCTCAACAATTTATCTATTGTCTTGTCTAGGTGTGAAGAGAAACACCTTGTATTAAATTAGGAGAAATGTCATTTCATGGTTCAAAAGGGAATTATTTTGGGCCATGTTTTCTCCAAAAATGGAATCGAGGTAGATCGCTCAAAACTCGACATTATAGTTAATCTACCTATCCCCAGAACTGTTAGAGATATTAGATCACTTATAGGGCATGCTGATTTTTATAGAAGATTCATCAAGGACTTTAGTGTCATTACTAGACCCTTGACTAATCTTCTTCAAAAGGATGTTCCATTTAAGTGGACAGATGAGTGTGCAAGTGCCTTTAATAAAATTAAATCATCCCTTATCACTGCACCTATCATGCGTCCACCAGATTGGACACTTCCTTTTGAACTAATGTGCGATGCAAGTGATTATGTCATAGGGGCTATTTTGGGCCAAAAGAAAGATAAACAACCCTATGTTATTCACTATGCGAGTAGAACTTTAAACTCGGCCCAAGTGAACTACTCAATAACTGAAAAAGAGTTACTTGCAGTAGTTTTTGCTTTGGATAAGTTTAGGTCCTACTTGTTGGGATCCAAAGTGGTCATTTTTATGGACCACTCGGCTTTGAAATATTTATTATCTAAGAAGGATGTAAAGCCGAGACTTTTGAGATGGATCCTCCTACTCTAAGAATTTGACTTAGAGATAAAAAATAAGAAAGGAGTAAAAAATGTAGTGGCCGATCACCTTTCTAGATTGGTGTTAGATGATTCCACTAAGGAGATACATATCCAGGACACTTTTCCCAATGAATAATTATTTGCGATCTCTAAATTGCCTTGATATGCGGATATAGTAAACTATCTTGTAACGGGAAAAATGTCATATCATTGGAAGTCACATGATAGGAAGCGTTTTGAAACCGAGGTTAGGAACTTCTTCTGGGATTACCCATATTTATATAAATATGGCACTGATTAAATTTTTAGACGCTGTGTCCCACAGGATGAAGTTCAGAGTGTTATTTCTTTTTGCCACATGGAAGCATGTGGTGGCCATTTTTCTGCTAAGAAAACCACTGTAAAAATCCTACAGTGTGGTTTTTACTAACCTACCATGTTTAAAGACACTCATGCTTTCTGTGTTGCTTGTGATAGATTTCAAAGGTTGGGAAGAGTGTCCCGGCGTAACATGATGCCTTTATCCCCAATTTTATCGTTAGAGTTGATTGTTGGGGTATTGATTTTATGGGCCCATTTCCATCTTCTTCTAGATTTCTTTATATATTGGTTAGTGTGGAATATGTTTCAAACTGGATTGAGGCAGTTCCAAGTAGGACCAATGACAACAAAGTGATCATACAATTCCTCAAGGAAAATATCTTTTCTAGATTTGGAACTCCAAAGGCCATCATTAGTGATGGCGGGTCTCACTTTTGCAATAGGACATTTGAGGCTTTTATGAAGAAATATGGCATCAAGCATAAAGTGAGCACCCCATACCACCCACAAATGAGTGGACAAGCTAAGATTTCTAATCGAGAAATCAAACACATTTTAGAGAAAACTATAAGGCTAGATAGGAAAGATTGGTCCCTTAGATTATCTGACATTTTATGGGCTTCTAGGACTGCTTAGAAGACCCCGATTGGAATGTCTCCATACAGATTGGTGTATGGGAAGGCTTGCCACTTACCCGTGAAATTAAATTTTCATATGGACCAAGCAAGTGGATAAAGGAAATTAGAGTTAAATGAATTAGAGGAGTTGAGGAGAGACTCCTATGAAAATTCTAAAATTTATAAAAAGAGGACCAAAGCTTTTCATGATAAAAATATCCTGAGGAAGAATTTTGAACCTTAGCAAAAGGTCCTATTGTACAATTCCTATCTCCAGTTCTTTCCAGGAAAGTTAAGATCAAGATGGACAGGCCCCTTCATTGTGAAGAATGTTTATACTCATGGGGCTATTGAAATTGAGAATCCATGTAATGGCAATGTGTACAAGGTTAACGGTCAGAGATTGAAGCCTTATGTAGAAAACTTTCATTTGGGAGAGGAGTCTTTCCCTCTTCATGAGCCAGAATATTCAGATTGATGCTCCTAGTCTGACGGAGCATTTCTGTAGGATTTGTATCATATTCAAATCTTTTTAGTGTCACATAACAGGTGAGTTTTTCATGGTAGGTACTATCCATCCTTTCTTTTATTTTTATTGTTCTCTACATTGCATTATCATTACATTGGGGACAATGTAGATTTTAGGTTGGGGGGTGTGGATAGTCATCCATGTGAAGGTTTTTTTTTTTTTTTTAAGGTTTCAGTTTATTTTATTATTATTTTTATTATTTTTAGGTTTTAGTTAGGTTTAAGTTTAATTTTTTAGGTTTATAGGAAAAAAAATATAAATTTTTTTTCAACATTTTTAAAATAATATTTTTATATACAAAAATGTGAACATGATATTATGCGAATTCCAAAGGCAAAGTTAATACTTAGTCTAGGTCGATAGTAGTCAGAAATCTAATAACTGAAAATTATAAACTTCAGTTCAATTATCTAATCACTAGTTTAAAGTGAGTTGTAATTTGATGTATTGAATTCACAATACACCCTAGCTAAGTGAGGAATATGATATGTGAACTAGAATAATAAATTTTGATTCAAACAAGGTTAAATGAATTAGAACCATTGATATATGCTTAAAAGAGAGAATATTGAAAAAAAAAAAGTGATGGAAAAATAAAATTTTATTATAGAGCATGAATGCAATGACCATAATAATCGTGTCAGTAATCCGGAGTAAGGATACCTAAGCATCCATTACTGTTACCATTACAACTATGATACCTTAGGTTATGAAGCAAACCCAGTAAGAATCTTCATCTAAGGGTAGTCTATAATAATGAGAATATGATGATAAAAGAAGAAATAACATGAAGAAAATGAGATAACTAGAGATTTCATATTCTTGGGATAATTGAAAGGAGTTATGATAGGGAACATGCATATTTCTCAAAGTTACACTAGTGTCACGGAGCACCTAAGGATATTGGATCATAACTATTCTAAATTTTAATTAGGTCTTTGAACTCAAGGATGTAATGGATTAGAAAATTGAGATTCTACTTAACTTCAAACTTAGGATAAGTATTGTTTTGTTTTGGAATTCATATGATGAATGGAGGCATAATTGTATAAGTTTTTTAGTGTTGAACTATTTTTCATGTTTTCAATATTTGTGGGTAACATTTCTGGAAACCCTTACGAGACTATAACTCGTCCATTAGGGGAAACCAAGGGGTTTAAAGGCTTGTCGCATATACTAAATGGAATCGAGATTACCTGCGAAAGTGGTGTAGTTAGAATTTTGTTTTCATTTTAATTTTATTTCTAGAATTAATTTTTATTTTTATTTTTATTTTTCTTTACTTATTTTGCTCGAAACTAGCAAAATGTTGGTTGGGGGGTGTGTTAAGACTTAAATATTGGATAATTTTTCTCATTTATATCTTGATTTTATGACATGAATCCGCTTAATATTCTATTTTACTCATGTTTGTGTTGCAAGGTGAATTTAAGTGCTTGGATTGAAAAAGGGTGCTAAAAAGCATGAATTTCACCAAGGCAAGGGATGGATCTTGGGATACCAAGATTGAAGAATTCTCATGCTAAAGATCCAAGAAAACCAAGTGAGGAATGAAAAGAATCGAAGATTTGAAGTAAAGAATCCTGAAATCATCCTGAAAAAAGTGTATTATGAAGCTGTGAAGTTTATTTTAGAAAACTGCGCAGCAGGAAATCTGGTTTAAACAAACTATGCAGTGAGAAGTCTATTTTGGAAAAATACATATATTTGAGGTAGTTTCTAGGGTTTTTCAACTTTGTACGAAAATTGGAGTTCCCTACTTATAAATAGGGCTTTGTAGGGCATTCTTAAACATCATTCAAGGCATCCCAAAGCAAAATTTAGGATTTTTAAAGAGTTTTTAGTTTTATTAAAGCTTTATAAGTTGGTTTTTTTTTAGATCTTTTCTATTTGCATTTTTTTTTTCTTTCTTTCTTGTTGCTTTTTATTTCTATGATTTAATTATGTTTTTCTAAGTTCCTTCTAGCCCAGGCTAAAAGGGAAGCACATGGGTTCAATAATTCTTTAAGTTATGATTATTCTCTTTTTTATGATTGATTGTTTTAATGATGAGAATAATGGTGTATGCATGTTATCTATTATTTAGATTTTGTTTTTTATCGTCTTGTGAGATCTATATGTTTCCATCATATGAGATCCACATTGATGGATAGGCTTACCCTAGATCAATCAGATTTCCTAGATAGAAGAGGTTCTCAACCTGTTATATTTCTTTGATATTCATTATCCTATAGATATTGAATACTTAAAATCACTGGCGCTTGAGAATATATGTCAATGGTGCAAATCCATTATTTTCTAATCTTTTATATCATTTATTAAAATATTTAAACTATTTTATTTTCCGATTAGGCTGACCATAGTGCTCAGATCCTAGTTATGTTAGCCAAGTCATCATGATTTTGGAACATTAACCTATGTGTGGAACTTTGAAGCTTGGGTATTATTTTATTCAGTTGAATTACATCCATTCAAAAATTCCAAAATCAAATCATCAGTTTAGTTTTTATTACTTAGTTTGTTTTGCATTTGATTTTTTTTCATTCTCACAATTCATCTCCTTGTGAGATCGATCCTATATTCACGGGATACTATTTACGAACCTCTGCACTTGGAGGCAAGCAATCAACCACTAACAGAACAGTACTTGCATATTATAGTGGTACTCAATTTCTACTGATTCAAGCTTTCCATGAAGTCATCCACAAACCATTCTACATTGCAGACAATGAGTTGGGTGCATACAACCTAACTCATCGACTGGTGTATGAAGTGTGTACACCTACACCATTCACACCATTAACCACATTTTTTTAAAAAGTTTTGTAAATCTTACATAGCATATATTATTTTTTATCCCATGGAAGAAACACCAACAGTCCTAATCCAGCTATAAATTCTAACATTTCGAGTAAATGATTAAATCTTTTTCAAAGATTTGAAATTATAGGTGGTACCCAACACTTTGACAGGTATAAATATGGGCATTCATTTCAGGTCCAACATGAGTACAGATATAGATTTTAGTACCCTTGCACCTAACTCAAACAGGCCAATTACAATACTTTGAAATGATTAGACCTTGGAAACTGGTTAGCCTGTGGTTGGTTCGGGCCTCATAATTGAACTGGTTGGACTTTTTGGGACATTTAGTAATTAAATAATTGGAAAAAGAAGCATACATGATAAGTTCCCATTTTATGGGAGTTTAAAAGCATGTGTCATTATAAAATATCAATGCAATAGTAACCAGAATGAGTTTGTATAATATAAATGCATCCAATCCAATCATCCATCCATGCATAAGTACATGTCTAACCATCTAACCATCCATCCATGTAAATCAGAAATCCCTAATTCTGGTTAGATCCTCAAATCCCCAATTCCCTAATTTGTAAATTCAGAAAAACCCCAATTCGAGGTCCACATTCAAATATGTTAGCCCCAAAATCCCTAATTTGTAAAATCAGAAATCCCTAATTCTCGTTGGATCCTCAGATCCCCAAAATCCCAAAATCCCCAAATCCTTAATTTGTAAAACCAGAAAAACCCTAATTTGGGGTCCACATTCAAATCTGTAAGCCCTAAAATCCCCAAATCCCTAAATGAGGGTCCACATCAAATAAAAAATCTATAAATTACTAAATCCCCAAATTCCTAAAACGGCATTGAGAGAGAGAGAGATACCTCACGTTTGACAAATCCCTGTCAACCGAGCTTCAAAGAGAGAGAGAGAGAGGGCGTATGTGGGCAGGGCATTCGTGGATCAAAGAAACACAAGAATGGTTAGGGAGACGGAGACAGAGACAGAGACAGAGACAGAGGATTAGGGTGAGAGAGAGAGAGAGGGAGGGAGAGGATTAGGGCGAGAGAGAGAGGAGAGGGGGACGCGGATTAGCTATTGACAAGTTGAGAGAGAGAGAGAGAGTGAGGGAGAGGATTAGGGCGAGAGAGAGAGAGAGGAGAGAGGGACGCAGAACGAAATTGGATTACATACTGAGTTACTCGGTACACTCTTATCATACCGAGTAAACTCAATTGGGCCCACCGTGAATGTATGTAGTCTATCCACGCCGTTCATCCGTTTTTTCAAATAATTTAAGGGGTTGACCCCAAATTTGAAGCATATCCAAAGATCAAGCGGATCATACCACAAGAAATAGTGGGAATAATGATTTCCACTGTTGAAACCTTACCAGGCCCCACAATGATGTTTATTTGTCATCCAACCTATTCATAAGATCGTATAGACATGGATGGATGAATGGAAAACATAAAAATAAGCTTGATCCAAAACTTATGTGGCCCCCAATATTTTTTCAATAGTAGATGTTCAATTCACACTGTTTTCTGTTGTGTGGTTCATTTTAGTGTTGGATATGCTTAATTTTTGGGTTAAAGTCCTAAACTTATCCAATAAAATGGATGGGCGGAGTGGACCAAATACATAAATCATGGTCTACCTCATGGAGTTTACTCAATACGCTGAGCGTACTGAGTTACTCAGTACGCAATCTGCTTTCGCTACTGATAGGATATATCGGTCGTATCGGGGAATTTGTCGCACATTTTGGGAACATGAGGAAACATTGGCCAATTGGTTGAATTTATCAATGAAACATCAGGGATTGTTAACAAAGATGTCAATGCACACTTTTAAATCATTACATCACAGAAAACTATTACATTCAAAAGCAAAAGAAGTAGAAATTTATAAATATACTTGTAAGTGATGTGTCTAGCCCAATTGGCCACTAATAGAAGTGGAATTTTGAATTTAAAAAGAATATTTTTTTAAAACTATTTTTAAATAAAAAATATATTTTTTTACAAAAATCCTCCAATACAACATGAATCAATAGATCAAGCCTCATACATGTTTGATTTTGTGTTTGAACAAAAAGGTTGCAACTAATTTGGGAGAAATTGGGGAAAATTCACCAATTTCTGCCAAATTGAATCACCAACCCTCAAATTTTGAAATCGACGGTTCAAATCCTTGATTTTCCTGGAAAAACATGAAGAATCAAGCCTTTCTCACCTATTGGCACTAATTTGGTACAATTTAAACAATAAAAGGGAGCAAAATGCAAAAATACTCACCGAATCAAAACTGGCATCAAATATGCTTTGATCTTTATTTATGCTTGATAACCTTATTTTTCTCCCAAAGAATTCAAAAGGATGGACCGAAATCCAACCTAGACAAGTTTTGAAGAGGGAAGAATGAAGGTATAATGCAAAAAATGGAGTATTTTGCAGTTTTTTTTTAAGATAGTTGTAGTTACCTTTGCATTAAATTCCTAGTACCGAAACAAGACAACATAAACAAATTCTATATGCACCTTTTTTTGGCCAGGACATGTACACTGTGGCTCCCCAATTGATACACTGAAAGATGGAAGTATGTGCAAATCTGGGCAAGGTATGCTCACATTGAATCCCATTGATTAAAATACTGTAGAAACTGAAACAAATGTATTAGATGCGACCATTCATCAACTGGGACGTATCATGAATGTGCCTCAGCCCATAAATTAAGCTGGCCCGCTCATTAGGTGGGCCACACATGTATGTTAAATATAGACCCTTGGTCATTTACAAATTGGCAGAAAGGAAAAAAAAAAAAGGTTGTATTGTTACAACGTGTAGAGATCATCAAGTCTGAAGACGTTGACCCAGGCCATCCACACCACAGCTAAATACCAAGTTTAGGAAACAGCTAAATCAGAATCATGACTATAACTACTACTATGCATGAATTCCAAATTTAGATGTTTGTAAATGTCAATAAAGAAAATAGAAATAAATAAATAAAAGACAAAAGGTGAAATTCTCAATTCCAAAATTACTCAGCTCCCCAAAATTCTAAAATCCCCAAATCCCTAATTTGTAAAATCAGAAAAACACCAATTTGGGGTCCACATTCAAATATGTAAGCCCTAAAATCTCCAAATCTAGGTCAAATTGTTGGGTAAGGCGGGCTACACGGCCCATTGCGAGTAACATCATTGTGGGCCCCACCTAGCATATCAATAGGTTGTGTGGCAAATAAACATTAGTATTAGTATATTTTGAAAGCTTTTACTTATTCTTATATTTGTTAGACAGGGTTGGATTTGTGAACCACATCTCAGTGGGCCCAACAAATGATTATGAATATTTTAATGGAGGGTAACCCCTCTCAAATTTTGTATGTGGTGTGGCCCAAAAAAGTCACTGATTGACTTGATTTTTAAGCCCCAGGCCCACCATGGAATAATGCATCTGACTGATTGGGTAGATGTTCGACACCCATCACGGTGGGGCCCACATAGCTCGACCTCATGAGAAGTTTCCATGAGCTCGACCGTATGAAACCTTTTCATATACACACACACACATAATAAATTATAAAATTATTATATATCCATCATTAAAATCCTCCTCAGGCCCACTGTACTATTTATTTGAGTTCCAATATGTTGATCAGGTCATACAGGGCCAGATGAAGGGGAAAAGCAAAAAACAGTTTGATCCAAAACTTTTATGGCCCCAAAATGTTTTTTTAATGGTTGACGCTTATTTAGCATTGTTTCCTGGAATGTGGTCCACTTAAGATTTCGATATATCTCATTTCTGGTCTCATACCGTAAGATGATCTTTAAAAATAGATAGACGACATGGATTAAACACATACATCATGATATGATTCATTTGTGGATCAACCACAACCATTGGATGGTGTCAGGGGGAGTAGCCAATCCGTTCCCCTTATTTGTGGTGTAGTCCATTTAATCTTTGGATATGATTCTTTTTTTGGATAATTCTCTAAAATTATCTTGAAAAATGGATGAATGGTGTGGGTTGATCTCAAATTTTCGGTAAATCCAAAACTCAAGTGTACTATGCCACGCGAAACAGTGTGGAATAATGATTTCCACAGTTGATACCTTCCTTGGGCCCACAATAATGTTTATTTGACATCCAACATGTTCATAATATAAAAAATATATATATAAATGAAGAGAAAACACAAACATCAGCTTGATCCAAAACTTCTATGAATGTTATTTTTAATGGTGGACGTTCAGTCCCTACTTTGTAGTCCACTTAAGCTTTGGACCCACCCCATTTTTTGGTTAATATCTTAAAATGATCCAAGAAATGCGTTGAACGGTATGGAGAAAGTCAACCATGACGTAGGTGGGCCAAGAGCTTAAAAAATAAAGGCAATCCGTGACTTGGGTGGGCCACACCACATAATATAATGGAGAGGGGTTTCCTTAAAACATTCATAATCATATATTGGGTCTGCCTAAATGTGATTCACATATCCAACCCACTCATTATGTGTGTCCCACTTGGATGAGGTGTCGGACCAATTTTCAACCGCATCCAAAACTCATATGCGCCTCACTAAGTGCTTTTATATTTTTTAGGAATTATTCAAAAAATGAATCATATCCAAAGATTAAATGGACCACACCACAAATACAGGGAACAGATTGGCTACTCCCCCTAACACCATCCAATGGCTGGTGGTTGGTGCTCTGTGGGCCACACCATGATGTATGTGTTTAATCCATGTCGTCCATCTATTTTTAAAGATCATCTTATGGCAAGAGACCAAAAATGAAGCATATCCCAATCTGAAATGGAGCACATTACAGGTAACAGTGTTGAATGAGCGCAACCATTTAAAACATTTTGGGGGCCAGAAAAGTTTTGGATCGAGATGATTTTTGTTTTTCCCCTTCATCTAGGCCTGTATGACCTAATAAACAGATTGGATGCCAAATAAATGGTACAGTGGGCCTTACGAGGATTTAAATGGTGGATATCCAATCACTATTGTTTTCATGTGGTGTGGTCCACCTGATATTTATATACTCTCATTTTAGGGCCCCACCATGATGTATGTTTTATATCCACACCTTCCATCCATTTGGAGAGATCATTTTGGGGCAATATCCAAAGAATGAGTTAAATCCAAAGCTCCAGTGGACCCCAGCACAAAAAATAGTGGAACAGTGGGACAGTATCTAATCCATGTGGTTGGACCCTAGGAAGTTTTTAATGGTGTCCATGGACCCACGACTATCAATGGAATGGGCCACGGTGGGGTCAATACCTGTATACGCTGTGGGCCCACTATCCCACGTGACATTGGCCTACCATAGAGTTTATTTGCCATCCAAGCTGTTGATTTGGTCACATAGACCTGGATTAAGGAAGAACAATAAGATCAGTTTGATAAAAAAATTTGAGTGGGCCCCACATAAAAAATGGTGAGCATGAAACTATTTTGAAACATGGCCTAAAAAAATGTGTTCTATCTAAGCCATCCATCTATTTTGAAATATTATTATGGGCATGAAACTAAAAATTAGCTAGATAGAAGGCTAAAGTGGACCACACGGTAGGAAACATGGAGATTAAATCACATGTGCTTCCTATGGTGTGGTCCACTTGGGAATTCAATATACTTTATTTTTGGGATTATGAACTAAAATATTTTAGTAAAATTAATGGACGGAATGGATTAAGCAAATACATCATGGGGGCCCCCACAGAGCCCCTGACAGGACCGTCTATGGCCCTATGCCCAAATTGGGCGCACGCTCAAAATAGGGCCGCGCCCAAATCTTCCCCCCATTTCTCTCTCTCTCTCTCTCTCTCTCTCTCTCTCTCTCTCTCTCTCTCTCTCTCTCTCTCTCTCCATTCCCACCGTCAGCGCCCTCGCCGTCTCCCTCTCCCTCTCTCGAGGTCCCTCATCGTCTCCCTCTCCCTCTCTCGAGCTCCCGCGCCCTCACACCTCCTTCAACAGCACCGGATCTTCAATAGCGCTGCCTCCACCGGTCCTTCGTCACCCTCACTCCCCCTAACATTGAGGCTTCTTCCTCTTCAAAGGTTCTCTCTCCCTTACATTTCCAGGTTTTGTTGATTTCCTTGTTACTGTGACTTAAATCTGAGATTAAATATATATATATTTTTAATTATTATGTAAAAGCTCCGTACAAGCAATGAATGCATGTTTGGATTTGTCCGATCCATAGGACCATGTCTCATTCCAGTGATGCAATTGATAGGCAATCAGATCTTGGTATAGGCCAAGCTTCAAACAGGCACCGAGCAACAAAATGGTCGGCCCATTATTTAAACATTCTGGATCGATATGGCACTATTGTGTAAAAGAATGTGGTGATCGCGCCCTGTAACACATGAATTAGTGTCATCACGGGTCACCTTCAATTGAAATCACATCTTGTGTTGTTGGCGATTTTGGCAATGTTTGATGATTCTCATTGCATATATTGATTAAATGCAATTTATTTTTCTCTTTTGATGATTCTTATTGCATATATTGATTAAATGCAATTTATTTTTCTCATTTTCTTCATTAAGATTTTCTAATTTTATATTAATTTGTTTTACTCTGAATGCATGGATTAGCTTAATCATGTGTACCTGTTGATAAATTCACATCCTTGGGTGTGTTTGGATGCCACCCATTTCCCATTTTTCATTAAATCTGAAACTAGCATTCGTCAAGAAAGCTGGTGACCAAGGTAGGCAAGGCTGGGATTGATCGTCTCGTGGACATGTCTTCGTATGTCCCATGTGTTTGAAAATCTTAACCATTCATCAATTTGGGATTGAATAAATTTCACACCTATTAGATACCTGAGTGGTGAATACTTAGGCTCAAGGCCAGCCCATTGACAATGTATTAAATTCATTCTCAGTTGGACCCAAACACGCCCTTAGGGCCCGTTTGGATGACAGTGGAAAACAATTCCAATTCATTTTTGCTCAACAGGCATGATAAGAGGTATCAATGCTTGTTGTAGAAGCTTATGTGCGGTTCACGTCTGGCCGTATACTAGTCCACTTGATCATTTGATGGGTGTGATTCTTTTAGCAAGTGGAGGGTCACATGATGGTGCAACTAATGGACAATTTGGATCCATAGGTGTGCGATGCAGTGGCATATGTGAACTTCAAACTCATTTACATAGGAAAAAAAGTGTTAGTTTTGTTTTTTCGACTGTCTCGGCCGGTTGGGAAGAAATGATTCAAATGAAAAAAGGGCATATATGCAGTTGTCCACATTAAGGGACCATTTGGGTGCATATGGAATTGAACTCCAATTACTTGCCTAATAAAGAGAAAAAATAATCTAAATTCTTCTTAATCTCTACTCCAAACTGTCATTGATGTTACTTACAAGTTGGAGTTGAAGGAAACAGTCGAGGTTACGCAGATTCGTTTCCAGATTTTGCACGGACTGCAGATTTTTGAGACGGTTTCGCAAGAGGTGCGAAAGGGAAGTTGCCTAAACTATAAATAGGGGTCCCTAGGGCTTTTCTAAGGTTATGGGAGTTATTCTAAAGTGTGGGCAAAGGGTCTTCTCTATACATCTAAAGGGAAAAGGTTAGTATATTGCTTGTAATCTCGTTTTCTTTATAGTGGAAGTTTGCACCCGTGGTTTTTTTACTGTTGTTTGGACTTTTTCCACGTATATCTTGTCTTGTAGTTTGTTTGGTATGCTTTGATTCTTCTTCTAGATTATATTTCTTCTTGTTTATTATTTGTGGGTGAGACCGAAGATTTGATCTCGGTTCACTGGCGTTGTTGGCGTGCTGCGCAACAACTGGTAATAGAGTTATTGGTTTAGTTCAAGTGGGAGCGATGATGGAAGAAAGGAAGATTTGAATAAAGAAGTTTGATGGTTCAAACCTTGCCTTCTGGAAGATGTAGATGGAGGATTATCTCTATTAGAAGGACCTCTATATTCCTCTAGGAGGAAAATAGAAGAAACTAGAAAAAATGATAGATGATGAATGATTTTTACTGGATCGGAAGGCTTTAGGAACAATCCGATTCTCTTTGTCTAAGAGCATCGCCTTTAATATATCGTAGGTAAAGGCCACAAAAGAATTTAATGAAAGCCCTAGCTACGATCTATGAAAAACCTTCAGCATCCAATAAGGTTCATCTTATGAAACAACTATTCAACATGAAGATATCAGATGGTGGGAGCGTGGCTAAACATTTAAACGAGTTTAATACAGTCGCGAGCCAGTTGAAATCCATTGACATTATTTTTTAGGATGAGGTCAGGGTGTTATTGATCTTGTCCAGTTTGCCAGATAGTTGGGATGGTTTGGTGATTGCCGTGAGCAATTCTTCAGGGTCGACAAAGCTGAAATTTGATGATGTGGCCGGTCTACTTCTCAGCAACGAATCTAGAAGAAAGGCATAAAGAGTTTTAGGGGATTCAAGGAATGCTCTAAACGTTGAAGGAAGAGGAAGATCGCTAAACAAAGGAGGTAATAAACATGGACATTTTAAGTCGAGGAAGAAGTCCAAGGGACCGAAAGATAAAGACGGGTGTTAGCATTGCAGCAAGAAGGGGCACATGAAATGTGATTGCAGGGCGCTTAAGTAACAAGAAGAAAGCTCTCAAGGCTGGAAGGATTCAGTGAATCTATCTGAAGAGAGTGACACAAAGGTGTTGATCTTGTCTCTTGATGCGAGGAATGAGTCTTGGGTCATAGACCGGGGTGCTTCATTTCATACTACTTTGTGTAAGAAAATTCTGTGTGATTATGTGTTAGGTGACTATGGGAGAGTCTACCTAGGTGATGATGAGTCGTGCAGTATTGTTGGAAAGGGAGATGTTCATATAAATCAGAAAGACGGAATGACTTTGAAATTAAAGGATGTCAGACATGTACTGAGTTTAAAATGGAATTTGATCTCAGTGGGGCAATTGGCCGATACTAGATATGTGACGACATTCACTAGTGATTCTTGGAAGATCACAAAAGGTGCCTTGGTGATATATCGAGGCAAGAAGGAATGAACTTTGTACATAACTTCAGGATCGTATAGTTCACTCGCAATCACATCAACTGGAGTGAATGGGCAGTTATGGCACCAGAGGTTGGGACATATAAGTAAGAAAGGGATGAAAGTGCTATTATCAAAAGGGAAGCTACCAGAGCTGAAGTCTATTGACTTGGAATTCTACGATAACTGTGTGTATGGCAAGCAGAAGAAGATAAATTTTAAGAAAACAGGACGCGCTCTAAAGACACATTTGTTGGAGCTTGTACACACTGATGTGTGAGGACCAGCATATGTATTATCTATTGGTGGCTCACGTTATTTTGTTTCTTTTATTAATGATACTAGTAGAAAACTGTAGGTCTATTTCTTAAAGCATAAATCTGATGTATTTGATGTATTTAAGAAGTGTAAAGTAATAGTAGAAAATGATACAAGTAAAATAGTAAAATGTCTCAGATCAGATAATGAGGGAGAATACTATGATAAGAGATTTGAGGAGTATTGTTCAGCAAATGGAATCAAACATTAGAAAATGATTCCAGGGACACCGCAATAGAACGGTGTGGTTGAGCGTATTAACAAGACCATCCTTGAGTGCACTAGGAGCATGAGGTTACATGCAGGATTGCCCAAGATGTTTTGGGAAGATGCTATGAATACTGTCGCTTATCTCATCAATAGAAGTCCCTCAACACCATTGGATGGTGGGCTACCAGAAGAAACGTGGACTGAGAAAGAAGTGAACCTTGCACATATCAAAGTATTCGGTTGCACTTCATATGTTCACATTAAAGCAGAGCACGGAAACAAGCTCGATGCGAAGTTTAGGAGGTGCACGTTTATAGGCTACGGGTAACATGATTTTGGCTACAGGTTTTGAGATACAGAAAACAGAAAAATCATCAGAAGCAAAGATATAGTCTTCAATGAAAAAGTGATGCATAAAGATAGTGTGCAGTAAAACAAGGCCAAGGAGAAAGAGTTCATAGAGTTGGAAGAGTTACCGGACACGGGTGTTACAACACCACAGGATGATCATGCATAAGAGCATTATGAGGCAGAGCCACAGACATCGGTTGTGAGGAGGTCTACTCGAGAGAGGAGACCCACGATTCGATACTCACCCTCCTTACATTATCTACTGCTGACAGATAGTGGTGAACCAGAGTGTTTTGAAGAGGCATTACAGTTAAATACATGGATTAAGTGGGAGCAAGTCATGGATGATGAGATGGACTCTCTTAAGTCAAATCGTACATGAGAGCTAGTCACTCTACCAAAAGGTAAGAAAGCTCTTCATAACAAGTGGGTTTACAGATAGAAGGAGGAGCATGATGGTTCTAAACGGTACAAGGCTAGATTGGTTGTGAAAGGGTTCCAACAAAAGGCAAGTATCGACTTCACCGAAATATTTTCACTAGTGGTGAAAATGTCTACGATTCGTATGATCTTGATTTGTAGATGTTGGAAACACTAAGAACCCAACAGAATTCCAGCATAAATTAGAGCCTTTCAACTAGAAAAAAAAAAAACTGCTTTTTGTGAGTTATAGCTTAGCTATGAATGGGACCATGCCATGTGCTTATATAGACCATGAAACTTAAGCAACTTCTTTCATGTCAACTATGAATGGGACCATGCCATGTCCTACCAAAATATTTTGAACAAAACCATGTATGGTAATGTCTGCAAGAGTGCACTTCTTTTGTTGATATGGTGAATAGTTGGATGCTTCTGTGTCATGTTTTACATGTCTGAATTTTCTTGTGACTTAAAAAGTTTTCATTCTTTCATTGAAGTAGCACATCATACATGTATAGTTTAGAAGGGATATATGCATCTATCTAGCAACCAAAAGGCACATGCCTAATATCAATTGTCTTGCCTTCCAAATAGACAAACACCGTGCATTCAAATTTAGCAACAGATGTTCTTGCTACAAAGGCCATTCGAAAACATTAATCCGTGGTTGAATATTTATTACGTAGCTCCCATTTGTTATTACTTGAGGTCATATGCAATTCACGAAGATTATTCTACTCTTCTATTAGGCGAAAGCTCTTGATTTGGAGAAAATTGTGCTTCAAACAATAGCAAAAGTTGCGGAGGACTGGAGAATAGATGACATAAGCGGGCTCTTGGGTCGTCGTAATTTTAAAGCCAACATGCTTAACAAAAAAGTCTCACTTTTGAGTGGTGATGAGAAGGTATGTGAAAAGTCTTCTACCATGCATGCTATTTTTGGTTTTGCTTATTTGGCTATATTAGGCTATGTGGTTGCATGGAAACTTGTATTGCTATAAACATTTGTAGCATGGAAAATGGACGTTCATGTGCATTTGTAGTCTGAAAACATTAAATAGACCGTTAACTATTTTATTGGTATTGTGCTAATTATTGTCTTGATGAATATTAAATGGGTGAAACATGCACGCACATGTTTAATCATTGATCGATTATGATATTGTTAAACAATCATGTGAATTATTTTTTGATTGACCATCAGGTGTAAGATTAAAAAAAAATACAAACAAATCTGACATTTAAAAAAAAATTCGCAGCTATTTTAGCGACGGACCAAATCCGTCGCTAATTTCTAAATAAAAGAATGGATGACGAATTATCAGCGACGGACCTTATAAGTCACCAATATTTTTAATGACGAATATATCGAGTGGTTTTTCCCGAATTTCAGCGACACAGATTTTTTATTTTTGTGATAGATCTTATCCGTCGGTAATCTACGACGGACCTTATCCGTCGCAGATTAAACGATGGATTTTATCCATCGGGAAAAAAACGACCTAGTAAACAGTGATGGACCAAGCGACGGACGAAATCTGTTGTTTATTTAGTTTTACGAAATCCGCGATTTTGGCATAGTGGTCTACACCGTCCAATAGGAATTGGACACCTACGGTTGAAAACTTCTGAAGCTGATATTTGCATTTTCCTTTTATCTGAGCCTGTGTGACCTTGTGAACAAGTTAGATGGCAAATAAACAGCATGGTTGGCCCTAAAAAGGTTTCTAGGGTAGTTTCGATCCTCACTGCTAGAGAAGTCACACGGGATTAAAATTGTGTCATGTAATTAGTCAATCTATTCTCTGAGAGGTAAAAGTTACGTTGTGTAATATTATGTCAATCAATTCTGGAAGATGTAATAATAGTGTTTTGAGAGCTTGTGTGACTGGCAATGATTGTAACAATGATTATTGACAGGTGGGTGCTGAAATAGTTGTGGGCATGCACAACATGATGTATGTGTTATATCCACATCGTCCACTGGTCTTTCCAGTTCACTTTAGGTATGAGCCAAAAATTGAAGAAGATTCATATCACAGGTGGGCCACGCCACACAAAACAATGGTCATTGAACACGAACTATTAAAAACTTCCCAAGGCCCATAGTGATGTTTATTTTTCATCCAACATATTCATAAGTTCACACAAACCTGGATGAAGGGAAAATAATATCAGCTTGATCAAAACTTTTAATGGCCTCAAGAAGTTTATAATGTTAGGCATTCGATCACCACTCCCTTGTGTGGTGAGGTCCACATGCGATTCAGATCTGACTCATTTTTGGGCTGATGACCTAAAATGAGTTGGCAAAATAGATGGATGGTGTTGATCATACATGTAGATAAAGATCAGCCTCATCAAATCTTTTACATACCCAAACCCCCTACGGCAGAGTATTAAACTATAAAAACAAAAAGGTGTGGGGGCAAATGTCTTTTTCACACCTAATGGTGTTTTTCATCCCCAAGTACTGGTCAAAGTTTAAGAGAAGGCTTTTTTTTTTTGTTATTTGCAAAGCATAAGCTTATTGATTTAAATATTTTAAAATTGGCTTTTCATACTTCAATGGCCCTAAAGGCAGGCAGTTATATGGAAAAAAAATTTCTAAAAAATATTTATTATAAATTAATAAATATTTTATTTTTTTAATTTTTTTTGGGTAAAATGAATTTAATTAATTAAACTTTTAAGCATTTATTTCAAAGTTGCAAGAAATTAAAAACTACCACGATTTCAAAAATCTGGCAACAGTATCATTTAACAAAATTCCTACTAAAGTATTATGAGATTTTCAAAATTTCAACAGTATTTATCGCGCTGCACAAGTGGGGGCCATGCTCCAATAATCTAGCCGAGGAGCTATCTGATACTCTAGTTCTATATGACGCTTGATATGCAGGCATTTTAAATGGTGCATGATATTTTACTTCAAATTAAACTAACTAATTACCGAAGCCATTGTCATTAAGTTACCATTTAACCCTGTTAGATGGTCATGGGGCCAGCTAAACCGTTTTCCCATACTCTAAACTCCACTATTGAGAGACAGCTGAACGGTTGCCCCTATTGTTAATGTTGAGGGGGGTCACTTACAGCTCCTAGGTGATGTGGGAATGTTAGACCACCTGTTTTGCAATAGCTTCTTAACCTCTTAGGTATGGGTTTTCTTTTCCCAAGTATTCAACATGCATGTGCTGCAAAATCAAACAATCCAACAATGGATCATCCTATGGACTAACAGAGTTGATTTATAGTCGAAATTCAAAAGGTTTCATAGCATAGAAGAGAAGGCAGTCTGAGAGTGGAGAAGTAGTCTAGGCCACCTAGAGGATGGCTAAAGCTGAACATCAATGGGTCATCTATAGGGAACTCGAGAGGGCGAGGAGTGTGTAGAGATCACAATGGAAAGGTAATCTTTGCCTTTTATAGATGGTATAATCGGGTTTCCAACATGGTAGCAGAGGCTCAAGATGTGGTGGATTGGTTGGAAATATATGTGGAAATGGGATTATCTAACATTGTGATAGAATTGGACTCTCAAGTGATAGTTGATGCCGCTTCAAACTTGCGTGGAGATGGGCCGTGGAACATTTGGTATCAAATGGGCAGCATCCTCCAAAAACGGGCTTCTATTATGTTGTGCAGTTACCTTGCATTTTAAAGGGTTCACGGTTGACTGTGAGAATCCAAGGTCGATTGTGAATCTCTATGATGTTTATGGTCAATCATGGAATTTCATGATCAATCATGACTTGTTGTGATGTTCACGGTCGACCGTGGTGCTATTATCGGGTTTCGTGGTTTTATGCGAAACATAGTATTTAAGTTCGATTTTTCATTAGGGCTTAAAGATTATGAACATTTTCTCTCAAGAGGTTAGGGTTTTGCTAAGGAGAGGTTTTCTAATGTTTTAAGGGCTTGGAAAGGATTTTCCAAGGGTTGTGCATCATAAGCGGAGATTGGGCAATTCTATAATCGAAGAAGGTGAGTGTGTACAAGTCTAAGGTTTTGATTATAGTGGATCTATATCGCTTTATGCCCTAGTTTTTTTCTGTCGGGATTTTCTGCATAAAATATCATGTGTTTGTGAATTATTTGCGTTTAATTTGGTTATCTTGTACTATTATATAGTTCTATATTTGTTTATCATGCTTTCACAAAGCGCACAGATTGGTGTTGGTGTTAGATCCAAAACCTAGAGTTTGATCCGGGTTTGTTGTTGGTAGGTTTACATTGTTGTGGTGTGATCTAGAGGGGGTTCACTTACAACAAAGTGGAATCAAAGAGTCACATTAGATGTTTGGGATTCAATGAAGATAACAGGATCAAAATTTGATATAAAGAAGTTTGATAGGAAGAACAGTTTCAATTTATGACAGTGGAACGCTAAGGATATTCTAGTTTTACAAGGGTTGAGTGATCTAGGAAAGAAAGTGTTCACACCCCAAGAATAGGGTTGTGATGTAGTAATAATCTCGGTAAGACCAAGGTCGAATTCACAAGGACTGAACCTTGTACGTAATCTAAAAGTAACCAGAATTAGAACTAGAAGAAGATGTAATCTAAATCAAGGAATTTTAAGAGAAATAATGGTGAAATCTTAGACTAAAACTTGTAAATTTTAAAGGTGGGAAACTAGGGATTCTAAGGATCCACTTGTAGATATTAGGGGGATCTACGCTTGATTCATGAACACAACTGGATTTAGAGTCCCATCTTCATCCAGTTGGAGGATATAACATTAAAAAACAAATCTGAACTTCATTTGATCCAGTTTTCAAGAGATGAGAGGTATGAGAATTATAATTAATTCCATCACAAAACCACGCCCATGAGATAAAGCAAACAACAGAATTTAACAAATCCACAACCAATCTGAGAAATTATGAACGTTAGGAAGGGTTCCATCATCCAAATATGTCCAAAAGACAATGGTGAACAACAGGGCCTCATGACTTCATAATCTCTATAATGAAAAGAACATACTCAAAGCTATCGCAGATCCATTGTAATTTAAGTCACAATAAACCATTAAAAACTGAAAGTATATCTTATAATCAAACTAGTATCAAAGAGAGTTCATCACATGAATCAAAGCCGTAGAAAGCGACCCATCACGCTACAAGCTTCACCTCGTAGCCCTATCTAAGAGGTTTAGCTAGACATGATTAGGTTAGGATCTCTTAGAAAACATAAAGGAAAAAAGAAACTAAGAAAGAAAGAAAAAAAAAAAAACTCCACAGTCGCTCCACATGAAAGACAAGGAAGAAAACTTCCCAGGATGATGCCCGGCTGATTCTCTCTCTCTCTCTCTCTCTCTCTCTCTCTCTCTCGTGCTCTTTGCTCTTCTCCATGACCTGGCCTCCACGGTTGCCCTCTACCTTCCTCATTCCTCCACACTCTCTCTCTTTTATAACAGCTTGGAGTCGGTCGGCTGGGCTTGCGCAAGGAGTTACGTAGCAACAGCAAAACTGCAACATGTTCTTGTGTTTGGATCGAGTTTTGGGACAGTTGTACAGCCTATCCTTGCTATCTGCCACCTTGGTGATGGTCAGCCCCACCTTAGTCTTCATCTAGACGGTCTAGATCGACCGTCCAATCACGGACAGTGGGCCACAACTCCCCGAAAGTTCTGGTTTTCCTGGACGTAAGCCTTACATACGTGGATTCGCTTTGATGCTCGGTGGGTCCCACATTAATGTTTTCAGAGAAATCCACCCCGTTCATTGGATTCCTGGCGCGAGATAAGTCAAAAAAGAGTGATTTTGGTCCAGTTTGTTGCAGTCTACTGTATTAAATCAACTCACCGTCCATCCTGCATTTTCTAGTGATTCACGTGTGTACGTATGCATGGGGCCAAAAATAAAGCAGGGTCAAGGTCATGGAAACCATATGGAACAGATGGATGGTCCAGATCGTCCGTTGGGACGATGGGTGGGGCCCACTGAAACTAGCCACAAGTCATGTTCACAGACATTAATTCAAATCTAGGTGGGAGTCGGGTCAGCGCACGCTGATCGACTCCCCAGGTTTGGTGTATTGCAGGCTCACGTGCGTGTGTGCACACTCAACCCAAAGTGGGGTCCATCGTGGTGTTTTATGAGAAATCTTCTCTATCCATCCTCTTTCTCATCTACTTTAAGGGGTTGATACAAAAATTGAAGCATATCCAGATATCATGTGGGCCCCAGATTGGTGATTTGTGGGCTGATCTGTTTGTTAGTACACTTTCATAAGGATCCAATGTATGAAATTTTATATGTATGGTTAATTTAGGATCCTCAAGCCATATATAAATTTTCGAGCCAAAAAAATGGTAGGAACCCTGAAATCTTACATTCAGGACGACTTTCAGGCCTCTTGGACTTCAATTGCTTGATTTTCTCAGATTTATGGCGTATAAATTCTTCGATCTAGGTCCCCTAGGGTCCGTCCCTTGCTTTGGTGATTCTTGAGCATCAAATATAGGCTTTTAGCACTCTTTTAAGTCCAAGCTCCTAAATTCACCTTGCAACAAAAAACATGATTAAAATAGGATGTTAAGCATTATCATGTTCATAAAACCATGTGATAACTGGGGTTTAATATGTAATATTTTACCCTCAACACAAAGCTATGAGCATGATCAGTTTATGTATATTGAATGAAGTTATGTACAACCTCCTGAATGAGGAACCTCGATCCCCTAAAGATGTAAAAGAAGTTAGAAGACTTGTACATGTCGAAGTCCCTCACAAATAAGTTATTTATGAAGAAAGAACTTTTCATGTTTAAACTAATGGAAGGATTGGATCTTCTAAACACATGAACTTATTTACAAAGCTATGTAGTGAGTTGGTGAGGCTCGGAGATATGATCAAGGACGAAGACAAAGTGGTCCTCGTCATACAACTATCTTGTCACTACTCTATTGTATGGGAAGAATATAATGAAGCTTGAAGAAATCATACGGCGCTCGTTTCCAATGAAATGAGGAAGAAGTCGAGTGATGAAGACTCCTAAGCAGAAGGGCTAGTCGCGAAAGGGGGTCAAGGACATGGGAGATCCATGGAGCGATCTCAATCTAACAAGAATATAATTTTTTTTTAAAAAAGTTTAAATCGAAATTGAAGGCAGAGGACGAATGCTTCTATTGCAACATTAAGGGGCACTTCAAGATAGACTGCAAGAAATGGAAGGATAACATGGAAAGCTAAAGTAAAGGAAAATGGAACATAAAATCAGTGAGTGTGGTAGAAGAGAACTCAGAATGAGACATGAGACATGAGACATCCTCTCAGTCTCTTTAGGTACGAGTCATCTTTAGACACTTGGATTCTATACTTAAGATGCATGTTCGTATCACATATGCCCAAATAGGACTTGGTTCGATTCCTATAAGTCTTATGATGGTAGAAGTATTCTGATAGGGAATGATGCAACATGCAAGGCCATCGGAATAGGAACTATAAAAGGTAGAATGTTTAATAGAGTCATTCAAACTCTATGTGATGTTAGGCATGTCTTAAAGGTAAATAAAAACTTAATATCCTTGGGGGTTTTAGATATGAATGGTTGTACATTCACCGCAATTGGTGGTGTATTAAAGGTCACCAGAGGTACAATAGTATTGATGAAGGGACATAAGATTGAAAATCTATACAAGTTTGGTTGGGAGCACAATTATGGGTGAGGCCACTACCACCTCACACATAGAATCAAGCACAATTGATATAGATTTGTGGCATATGTGGCTAGAGCTTATAATCAAGAGGGGTATGATGGAACTCTACAAATGAAAACTATTGAGAAGAGTTAAAGCATGCAAGATGGATTTCTTTGAGCATTAATTGCATCCTAGGCAAGCAATGCAAGGTAAGGTTCGAAACTACTACACACACTAACAATAGGGTGCTCAACTATATTTATTTTAATGTCTGGGGGCTAGTGATAATATTGTCTAAGGGAGGGGCATTATACTTCGTGATCTTCATAGATGACTACTCGATGAAGGTTTTGGTCTATTTCATGAAGCACAAGTTTAAAATTTTCTTTATGTTCAAACAATGGAAGGCAAAAATAGAGAAACAAACTAGGAGATAGGTCAAGTGTCTCAGGTCAAACAATGGTAGTACAGAGAGGTGGAATTCAAGGAATTCTATAAGGATCAGAGCATCATAAGGCACTTCTTAACTCCAGAGACCCTACAACGGAATAGGATGACAAAAAGGATTAATAGAACTCTATTAGAAATGGTGAGAAGTATACAGTTACATGTGAGGTTGCCTAAAAGCTTATGAACTGAAGTAGTGAATATGGCATGCTACATAGTAAATCAGTCACCATCTACAACAGTAGACTCCAAGGTTGCAGAGGAAGTGTGGAAAGATAAGGGCATCGATTACTCAGGACTGAGAATCTTTGGGTGTCCAACATATGTTCATGAGCAAAGTAGACAAAGGTCGAAATTGGATTTAAAGTCTATAAAGTGCGTCTTTGTCATGTATGAGAAATGTTTTTTTTTTTTTTTAAGAAAATAGATCTTCATATATATTGATTAGATGATTAAAACTTTACACTTTTTTGAGTTACCCAAAATGAAAACGTCTGGGGCAACCTATCGTGGGAGAAAGAAAAACCAAAACTCAAACTGGAGATGGCGTAAATCCCAGTGGGAGGGCCGCTAGCAAACTATACTACACATTTCTTATCGATCTGAGGCCTACCTTATCCAAAAAGATGAGCCTTTGATGGGTGTGGGAATGTCCACAGATCTACTGCAGAAAAAGGAAACTTCATGCATGAGAAATGTGTCGAGGGCTACAAACTTTGGGATCTAGTTGCTCAGAAGGTGGTTATTAGCATAAATGTCTTCTTTGATAAAACATGAATATTGAAAACCAACAAGGAAGTTACATCAAAGAAGTTGAAAAATTATAGTGAGATCGACAGATTGTCGGTGCAGGTGGAGCCAGTTGAGCTGGTTACTAAATGTGAAAATCAACAGGAGCTAGACACTAAGCAAAATAATCAGCAGGATGCAGGATGCTTAGGAAAGTATAACCAGAAATAGGGAGAAAAGAACCATTAAAGCCTGGTTCAGCATAGGTTCAAGGACATGGTGTCTTTTACATTGTTCATAGGAAATGGAGATCCTTGTACCTTTTAATAAGAAAAATCTAAAAGGTATTGTGATAATTTGATGTCAATCATAGTGAAGGAGATGAAATTCCTCCACAGGAATTAGACATAGGAGCTTGTGAAACTTCCTAAATACGAGCGTGCTATAGGGTATAAATGAGTTTATAGGAAGAAAGAAGCATTAACAGAAAAGGAGGGTGAAAGTATAAGACAATGCTCATAGCAAAGGGATACTTGTAAAGGAAATGAGTGTATTACAATAAATTTTTTTCTCTTGTCGTAAAACATACCTCAATTAGAGTGCTACTTTCAATGGTAGAGGAATCCAATTTGAAATTAGAGCAACTTGATGTGAAGACAACATTCCTTCATAAAATTTGGAGGAAGTCATTTACATGAGACAACCTGAAGGTTTTGAGGAGCTTGGTAAGGAAAGCCACATGTGTAGGTTGAAGAAGTCATTGTATGGAGTTAAGCAATCTCCAAGGTAGTGGTACAAGCCGTTCGGTTCCTACATGGTTGAGATTGGGTACAACAAGTGCGACTATGATTGCTACACGTACTACAGGGTACTCGAGGATGGTCTGAGATTCTACTGATGCTTTATATATACGAAATGTTGATCGCTGCAAAGGACAAGACGAAGATACACTTGCTTAAGTCTCTGTTAAGTAAGGAGTTTGGCATGAAGGATCTATGGGCTACGAAAAAAATCCTAGGCATGGAGATAAGTTGAGACAAAGAGTCTAGGAAATTGGATTTCTCAAAAAGGTTATGTGTAGAAGGTATTAAAGAAGTTCCATATGAAAAGTGTTAAGCCAATTAGCACACCTCTAACAAGTCACTTTAGGTTATTAGTTAGGTCATATCCAGTACAAAATAAGAGATTTCAAAAATGTGAGTGTCGTACACTAGTGTAATGGGGAGTCTGATGTATGCAATGATTTGCACGAGGCCGAACATCTCACAAGCAGTCAGCGTAGATTGCAGGTAAATGGTGAACCAGGGAAGGAGCTTTAGAATATTGTTAAATAGATTCTCAAGTATCTCAGGGGCACAGTCGATACTAGAATAATGTTTGGTAGACACGGAGTTTTAGGTGGAGTTATAGGCTATGTAGATTCAGACTACGTAGGTGATCTTGACAATAAAAAGTCCACTCTGAGAATATGTTTTCACATCACCAGGCAAACCGGTACGTTGGAGATTTACACTACAATCTATGATAGCATTGTCTACAATTGAAGCACAATACATGGCTGCGACAAAGTCATCAAAGGAAGCATTATGATTGGAAGGTCTAATATATAGGTGAACTTGGGTTGAAGCAGGATGTAATTTGGTTACATTGTGATAATAAGATTGCTATCCATCTGGTAATAAATCAGGTGTATCACACGCGAACCAAGCACATCGACATAAGGTTCCACAAGATACGAGAGCTCATTGCTTCAAGGGAGATTTTATTTTAGAAGTTGCATGCGGATGAGAATGTTGTGGATATGTTGATACAGATGGTGACCATAAAGAAGTTCAAATACTGCTAGGGCTTGATCAATATCATTAGTCATTGATGATATTAGGATCCCTTGGAAAGGGGTGTATATGGAACTGCATTCCAGTTGGAGAGAAGTAGGGAGCCGTTTATGCTCAAGGTGGAGGTTGTACGAGAGGTCTTCAAGGTGACTTGGTAAAATACAAGTCAATGTGCAGATTATTGTGCAGATGACTTGCATTCTACATGGTTCCCAGTTGACCATGAGAATCCATGGTCTACTGTGACTCTTTGTGATATTCTTGGTCAACCGTGGAATTCCATGGTTGACCATGACTCGCTGTGATGTTCACGGGCAACCATGGTGCGATAATCGAGCTTCACGATTTTGTGCGAAATATGGTATTTAAGTTTGATTTTCCATTAGGGCTTAAAGATTATAAATGTTTTCTCTCAAGAGGTTAAGGTTTTGCTAAGGGAGAGGTTTCCAATGTTTGTAAGGGCTTGGAAAGGGTTTTCCAAGAGTTGTGCATCATAAGGGAAGATCGAGTGATTTTGCAATTGAATAAAGTATGTACAACTCTAAGGTTTTGATTATAGTGGATTTCTGTTGATTGTGTCATGGTTTTTTCCCACAAAGGTTTTCCACATAAAATATCATGTGTTTGTAAATTGTTTGCTTCTAGTTTGGTTTGCCTATAGTATTATATTATTCCATCTTCGTTTATCATGCTTCTACAAATTAAGCTCATAAATTGGCGGTGGTATTAGATCTGAATTTCTAACCCCTAGAATTTTATCTGGGTTTGTTGTTGGATTGGGTTTACATCAATGTAGTGTGATATAGAGCGGGTTCACTCACAACATATTAACTTCTCTATACCACATCTAGCTGTTGGATTCCAGATGCGAGATATTTTAGGCGTGTGGACCTCCTGGGGCCCATTAAAGGCCTTTTATCGCTAGATGTTTATCAGGTAGGGCCCTCAAGTCTTGCAAGCAACAGTGTTTGTGGATAGGGTGTAACACCTTGAAAATCGGGGGTCGTGCATACGCTCGACTCCCGAGTTCCCGGGGTCACTTATAATTGGTTTTCATTGATATGCGATTAATCCAGGTTAAAAGGCGCAGCATGGAATTACTTGAAACATGAAACACGATCACAACTAGTCTGCTGAAATGAAAATAGATCATTTATACTTATATATACATGCCTAAAAGAATACAAACGGGCGCACAAGGTGACTCCCAACAAATTCACAAAAGAATAATATGTCAAAAAAAAAAGAATAAAGCTGAGCCTTCTGTGCAGCGATCCAACGTGCCGTCTACAGGTCCGATGAGGACCCATTCATCAGCTGGAAGAAGAGAACCGGTCCTCCTCCTTAAGGCTCGCATCGCCAGGCTCCACGAAGTCTGTATCACCTGCATCTATGAACAGGTCTGGTTGGTGTTTTAAAACACCGTCCCAGAGTGGGAGTGAGTGATCAACTCAGTGGGTGCTATTAGCCTTAAGTCGCAACAAGCATCAATTATAATAAGAATTTAATGAAAAGCAATCAATCATAAACATCTATCTAGTCTTGTTAATGTGCCTGGATGCAGGATGATATGATGTATGCCCTCACCACAACGCTCCCTCGTGCGACAACATCTAACGATCGCCGATGCCAACACTCCCTCAGTGCGACCTCGATTGCCGAGTCGCCAACCTAGCTAATGCCATGCAATGATGATGTTAACCAGGTTCTTAGTTAAGTCCATTCATCCAGCAGATTTGGAAATCTGATACACCCCACGTATCAAATGCCCTGAACTAGTTGCGAGGCCAAGACCCCCCAATGTGTGAGGCCGAGACCCCGCGATCCTTGACCCTGTCGGGTTTTCCCCATCCCCGACTTCAAGCACATAGGGGTGCTGAATGTGGGGTCGCTTGCGGTCACTACGGGGAGGCGCGTCACCCCAGCGTAGGCTGACAACTCGGACACAGTGTCCCATTCCACCATGCCCGGCTCATGAGACTGTAGATCAATATTCCATCCGGTATCGATGGGCTACAACAGTGGTAGGGTGTTTCAGTTTCCATACATATGTGAGCAAACAAGGTTAACAAACTAGGTGGGTCAGCCAGTGGACTAAACCGCACAAGCCCAGGCAAGTATGTGGTGGAATGACATCGGGTACAAGCGACCCATATAGTCTAACTACTGCCGCCCACACGTACTCGCCCAAACCCATGGGTTTAGCCTCAAGGTAGTCCTACCAACGGGACTACCTTCGCTCTCCTCATGTTCATGACCAACCCAAGGGTAAAAATAGTGACTCATAGCATGCCAACTACCAATGTAACATCAAGCATATTCAATACCATGTTCTCATGTTGCTCAACATACAATTCAAATTTCTCTAACAAGCAACTATTAATATCATGAATAAAGTGTAGGTGTGTGGTGTGGGTTAGTGAGGAAGTTAACACTTCCTCTATGTTGAGAAATCATATGTACAAGAGCAATTAATCATACACAAGATGAAGCAACACATATGAGAAGAAGAAATCAACCATACATGAGCATGTAATCATCCATACACTAGATTATGAGATAGGCAAGATTAACATCAAAGAGAAATAAACATGCAATTCATACAATTCCAACAATATACCATTCCTAGGTTCCTCTAGATTCTTCCATACAACATACCAAGCAAATAAAATCATTAAACTTCAACTATAATTGGTGTTAGGCCACCTAAGGATAATAGTCTGCACCTTAAGAGGAGATTTCCATTCTTTGAGATCTTAGGGTTTGGGGATTTGGGTAAAACCACCATTTCCTAAATCAAAATAAAAAAGACAACATTAATGCCTATAAATCTACACTAAGTTGCTCTATTGAAGGGAAATATACCATTCTTACCTCCTCTTCTTGGCATGGGTGGGTTTGGTGGAGGTTTCCTTGGAGAATGGGTAGAGAGTTTGCAAGTTTGAGCTTCCTTGGGCCCCACCTCTTACCACATACTCTTTTCCTTTCTTCTTCCTCTCTCTTTCTCCTCCTTTCTCCTCTTCCTCTTCTCCCTTTCTCTCTTTTCTCTCTTCTCTCTTTCCTTTCTCTAGGGCAAATTCGTATGGGGAGAGGGGTGCCCCAAATGAGGCCTTTATGTAGTCTCAGGTTTGGTGTAAATGGCCCTAAGGGATGGGTTTTCACTATACTAGACCTATGAGAGAGTCTTTCTAGCCTCTAGGGCCCACTATGGGGTGTACAAGTCAATATACACCATAGGATAGCTAGCCCTAATGATGATCTACGTATGAATATGATCGGCCCACCATTTGGATGCGCCGATCGACAGATATGATAAGAAGTCTGTTCAACGGTCACCGATAGTCGATCAGGGCCACGGCTATACGGATATGAGAAGGGAAATATCCTTACTCCATGGGTAAAGTTTGGTAGCAAATCGACGGTCCGAAATCCTCAACTTTGCATAAGAATGGACGACTCAATTCACTTAAGTTCCAACTCCTTCCTTTAGGGTATTTGCACTTCTCATGCACTCGTCCTTCAGCTCAAGTTAACCGGTTCTGGACCGTACCCAGGTCCGATTCTCGTGATAGACGTCAAGCCCAATGGGATGGACATTATTCTATAGTTTTGGATCTAGTGGTCCACCAACGCACGATCTAGATCTCGTTTGGAGAATCGAGGCAGTTCTGGTGGCCCACTGACCATGAAACTTATAGGATAGGTGCTCCATGGCCCGATGAAGGGCCATGCAAAATTTGAGGATGATCAGATATGGGGTTTGGTCGCACGGGTCTGATTCGCAATCAACGGTCACCATGCCACGATCGGGTCCTAGAGTTTGTGGACGGGCGTAGAAAAATATATTAGACCCTCATCGTAAATTATGAAGAAATTCGATGGCTGAAATGTCTTACATTTCAGTTTTTATTTACACGTGCCAGATTCCAATTTTGACATTGGTGGGGTGCATCTGGCAAGTGCCAGATTACACTTCTGGGTGTCTACGGGGTCCGTGGTCCGCGATGGTCCCCAAGCCCAGTGAGATCTATGCTCCCCTCAATTTTTATAATTTTCTGACCTTCCTATGTCGCGGTATAGCCCGCACGGGCTGCTGCCAAGTGTAAATGGTCATTTGGCTTGACGGCCCGCACTTGGCCCAATCACAACCTGACTGGTCTACTCTAATGGGCTAATCCTAACTTAATTTAGTTATGGCACCAAACCATAAGTAGTTTAAATGAATGGTCCTGCGGCAAATCCTACGAGGACGTCTCAGTACACTGTTCTGGTTGGACAGGACGTTACATGATTAACCGGACTTGTGCGGTTCTTCACTGGTACACCCTGTATAAACTGACATTGAGTGCTAATGGTCATTGAGTAATATTTAAGTTAATTAAATAAGATTTAAAAAAATAAAAATTGATGGATTTTTTGGAAATCCAAATTAGTGAAAATCAAGGACGTTACATAGCGACTAGTTTTGGCGCATTTTTTAATGATGCATGTAGGGAATATGATAGGACCATGCCATTGTTTTTGTGCGAGGCCATCCCGAAGGCTTCATCATATATCCTTTTGGGATCCTTTCTATTATTAAAATTCAATGAGTTTTTATTTTTTATATTTTTAAAAAAAGTTACCATCTAAAAATCAAGTTGTTTGGACAATCCTAACTTCTAATAGGAAAAACCTGTTTTTTAAAATAAGACCAGTGAATATTTTCATCTTTGACCGTCCAATAAACGTCCAGCTATTTGATAATTAGATAACCAAATAAAAAGTAATTCTTTGTTCATAATACCCTAAACTAGTATCCATAGTTTAGATGGTTTGTCTTGAATTACTTGTATGCCACTGTCATGTATGCAATTTCTTAGTAATTTCCAACTACCTGCATATCATCCATCACACACCCAGCCCAAGTGTCAAAGTATTTCTCAATCTAACCACTAGCATGTTGCTCTCATAGTGAAAGAAGAATTCCCATATTAAATTTCCCAGATTATAAGATCAACATTAGGTCATTTCTTTGTCGAATATGGACCATCACTGTATTTCTCTTCACAATTAAAAACGTTTTGGAGAGACTCTCAATCCCTTCCTAACTAGTCCATTAATTTAATTTAATTATATATAAAAAAAATCCTCGTAAAAAAATGAAAAATGGGTGGCATCCAAATAGTCATTACTGTCGAAGATATTTTGAGGCATAAGCCATATATGGCAGGACACAACAAACTAGCAGCCTAGATTACAGAACCATGATGTGGGCCACACGTACCGTAATCCCTTGATTGTAATGTGTCTCTAATTTTGTGGGAATTACAAATGGGGAACTCGAACTTTCATTTAATGAAAGATTGTGATTGTTTTATTCCTTTCATAGTTATCAAAACATGAAAAAAAAAAAAAACAAAACAAAACAAAACAAAACAAAACAAAAAACATGTGGGAATCTTTGTCCGAATGAGACAACCCTTAATGTAGGTAAGTGGGCCATCCATAGGTCACGAAGGTGATAAAAAAAACATGCATGAACGTCCCTTTCACAATCTCTAATTACACTTTTGAGAATCAAGTGCTCATGTGCAGGAGCAGCCCAATGCTAATTTGGGTTTTTTTAAAAAAAATAAAAATAAAAATTAGGGAACAAAACATGGTTTTAGGGTGGTACTTTAATTATTAGGTTGTCGTTTGCTGCGCCGCCTAGCCCACCTAACTAAAGGTTCCAAACAGTTAGTCACTTATTGATGTAAGCGGGTCGCGGACAGTTCTATGGCCAAGATGGATCAAAAAAGGCCTGGCCGACGACAGAAGTGATCCGGACCGTTGGACCTTAAATCGGGCGTATCTCGCAATCCGGAATGAGTTATCGGACGTAAAATATATGATTTTGGGTTAGAACAAGCTACTTTAGCCAACCAACCCGCTATGTTGGGTTGTGCAAGCTGGATTTGTGAAATACTGCCAGATCGATGATCATTTTCCTATTTTAATTCTGCTTTTACTATAACTAATAAGTTTTAGTTTGATTATAACTCTTCATCCGTTGGGCTTTAGGAGTTGCGCCCAACGTGAAAAGAGCTTAGAAAAATTACGAGAACATATTGGTGAAGCCAAATAGGACACTTACTATTTTTGGCCGAAAACCTTGCGCACTGGTAGACATCACGACTATCTATAACTAGTAAGTTTACTATTTATAGTAAGTCGTGAATTTTAGGAGTTTTAGTTGTAGTTTGATTCTGATTTCTTTCTCATTGCTCAGTATCCTTATTTAAAGGGTTGTGAACTCATTTTTTATTCATTCATTAATCAATTTTGAATTTATTAGAATTTATTTCTATTTTCTTGCTTTCTTTTCTTGTGGATTTGATAAGTCTATATGAGGAGTCCAGAGAAGTTCCGTGGATTCATAATAGTTATCCTCTTCAGGAAGACGGTGCTCGACCTCATGTCCCTCGCTGTGTCACTTATTTTGTTCGTGGGCTGCTGTTTCTTGGGAAACCACTGAAAGCTCTGAACTGTCTTTTTGTATTACCTAAATATGGTTAGATCCACACATCAGTTTCATTTCTGATCCGTGGCCACACTCTGGTGGGGCCCACTTGATGAATGGTGGAGAGTATGTGACACGTGAGGGGGACGTATTTGGACCCATTTGCAGCTTTCTTTTCTATCACGGACTTCAACACTATAGGAGAGTGATGGATGATAAGTAGGGACTTGAAATTAATTACTACGAAATTGCATATTTCATACGTGTCAAGTAAGTTATTCAAATTAAACTGATCAAATTATGGGTCAGTTTAGATGTATCACGGACCGGATAATAATTTTTACTTGATCATCTTATTATCGAATTGGTGGACATTCATTAGATCGTTAATGATGGAAAATATCTAATGGTCCTGTTTCAATAAAAAAATTTCCACAAATTAGAGGTTAGGATCATTCGATGTGGACCCTTCTTAGATACAATGGGTTCTACAACTTACTTGGTTTAATATGGGAAGTGAATTTGGTGGGTGACCCTAACACCACCCAGCTAAGTGGTGTTGGGTGCACTAGGCCTATTATGATGTATGTGTTTTGATGTAGAGTGGGTCACGGATAATTTCATGGCCAAGATGGACCAGAAAAGGATCGATCGGAGATGGAGATGATTCGGACCGCTAGAACTTAAAACGGACATATCTCGCAAATTGGAATGAGTTATCCTACGTACCATTTATGATTTTAGGTTAAGACGAGCTACTTTAGCCACCCAACCTACCAGGTTGCATATGCCTAACTTGTGAAATACCATGAGATCAACGGTCAAATTCCTATTTTAATTTCATTTTTACTAGTTATAGTAAGTTTTAGTTTGAGTATAACTCATCCCTTGGGCTTTAGGAGTTGCGTCCAACATAAAGACTGCTTTTAATAATTAGGAGAATAGCATGGTTGAGCCAAATAGGACACTTTATTTTGGCCGAAAACCATGAGGTCTAGTGGAAATCACGACCATCTATAAATAGTAAGTTTACTATGTATAGTAAGTGTCACGCCCCAAACTCGGAAACCGGGCTCACAAAATTCCCGATCGCCGAATCTGGCGCCGACAGCCTCCGTAGAACCCCATTCTCGGCTCCCAGGGCCCATTCGCCAGGTTCCGATCCTGGGATGCTACAAGGAGGATTTTTAACATCAGTTTGATTCGTAATAAGCATAACCAAAGGCATAACCCACAAACAACGACCAAAAACTCCATCACATTTCCACTATAATCAAAAACTTTACAAGTACAATGAGCATAAGGGAAATACAATGAAGATAGACCAAAACTCCAAAAGAAGATCAGCCACGCGTCCAAGCCTCAGCGCTGCTGCGATCCAACGTCACCTGCACGCAACGGTCGTGCATAAGCTTATAGAAAGCTTAGAGGGTGGTGAAAGTGTATGCTCAAGGTGATAATGTAGTTATGCAGTATCAGAGTAATGCGGAACATGCTGATGAATGCTAAGAATCCCATTAGCCGTACCAAGGCCATGCGGTGCAAAGAATGATGTCGGCCATACCAAGGCCATGCAATGCAAAATGCAAGTCAAGCATACAAATCCTCATCTAAGTCCACATGTCAATACGGCTCAAATCTGAAATATCACTGGGGTCTAGTACACTCCAAGCCGATTGCCGCCCCATCGCGCGCAATAAGGTGAGTGGAAAAGACCTCACTATCCGCCGCCAATATCGGGCTCGGCTCGTCAATAGCGGACCCATTCCTCGAGCTGGTCAGACTCGCCTAGCATTGCCCCCTACTCTCGGGCGGGTAAGGCCGCACCCCCTTCCAACCGACCAAGACACACGGGAAAGCGCAACCGTCGGGTAATCGGCACCCAGCGCGCAAACACCCACTCGATCTAGACGTTGGAGCAAACTCCTGGTCCCAGAAGGGTTAAAGGACTTTCACCCAGCGATATCTATCGCACCCCATGTAGAACAAGATTTCGGTATCCAATCCCGCCAACCACGATACGTGTGTGGAGCCATCCACGATGTCGCTAGGGCATATAGTAACCATAACACACAATGCGAATGCATGAATCACACTATCCAGTCATGCAACAATCCTGCACGTATCGTGCGGTCATGTAGGGCAACACCCCTGTACGGGGCCCCTAGACAATCTGCCCGAAGGCACATCATTTCTCATATCAAGCATACGTATGATGCATATGGTCATGAATCATGGAACTGAGCATGCTATATAGAATGGATGATAATCATAACAAAGATGGGCCTAGACGGCCTACACATCAGACGTATGAGCCTAACAATGGGCCCTAGGGAAAGTCATAATGCGGACATTTAACCATACTATACTTGCAATGTGGACGTCAAACCACCATTGTTCCCAAGGCATAGCCTTGACGTAATCATCATTACATGAATCATATTGGGACTGCACATTGCAATGAACCTTAGGTATAACTCATTGGGCCTTCAATACATCAAATGGGCCGTATCATATGGGCCTCATGTTCATCAAGCGAGCCACAACAATGGGCCACACCAATGGGCCTTATGTGCATTGCAATGGGCCATAACCCGTGGGCCTTAGAATGCATTAAATGAGCTTAATTTTTACGGCCTTATATGTATCAAATGGGCCTCGCCAGTTAGGCCCCATACATGCATTAAATGGGTCTCAACCCATTAACCACATTACATCTCAATGGGCCTCGACCCATGGGCCCCTAATACATTAAATGGGCCTCGACCCATGGGCTCTATATATACATTAAAGTGGGCCTCAACCATGGGCCACAAGTACTGAGGTGGGCCTTACCTATATATCAAGGTGGGCCTCAATCACGGGCCTCATCATTGGTAAAAATATATACATAAAATATAGTATATAATATATATATAGTATATAATATATATATATACATAATACATATAATATTATATGAAATATAATATTATATATATATATATATACATACACACACATGCACACATCACAGTGGGCCCCACGCAATCATCACAGTGGGCCCACACAATCGTCACAACGGGCTCCACCGTCCAGGCAGACGGTGAAGATAAAACACGTACATCACTGTGGGCTTCATGTGGGGCCCACCATAATGTTTGCTTTCCATCCAACCCGTTGATAAGGCCACGTGGGCCAAGATGAAGGGTGAAAACAAATTTCACCCTGATCCAAAACTTCTGTGGACCCCAAAAGAATTTCAAGGGTAGAAGTCCCATCCAACTATTTCCTACAGTGTGGGCCACCTGAGTCTTGGATCAACCTGATTTTTGGGGTGGGCCCACGTCAGGTAGTGGCCCACCCGATGAACGGGTTAGATGACATATAAACATCAAGGTGGGGCCCACGGCTGCAGCCGTGGGTGGCTGCTCGGTCACCGTCCTCCCGGACGCTGGCGTGCGCAGGCAGCGCCTGCTGCACTTCCTGACACAGCAGCAACGCTGCTGTGTGCAGTTTCTTTTTTTTTTTTTTGATTTTTTTAAGAAATTTGCAGGTGGGGTCCATATCCAGGGAATCCACGCCATCCAGTGCTCTCCCATGGCTCACCACGAGCAGTTCAAGTCCAATATTGGACATATTTCAAGGTACAACCAATCAAGGAAGTTTTCAATGGTGAAAACCACCATTTACTATGGTATGGCCTGCCTGAAGGTCTGATTAACCCCATCTTTTGGCTCAACGCCTAAAACAAGTTTGGGAAAAGAATGGACAACATGGATTTAATACATACATCAGGGTGGAGCCTACACAAGTGGGCCACCCCAAAACTTTGGAAAAGTTGATATTTGTGTTTTCTTTCCAGCAACGTCCAGGGACGCTGGACGTTCCATATTCCTTGGAGATGGGCCCTGCTTAGGTGGGCCACCAAGTGATGGATGGCATGGAACTACACATGTAAGGTGGGCCCCACTTTTAAATGATTTGGATAAAATACCTACCTCATGGTGGGGTCCATTCAAGTGGGCCACATAACCTCAGTATTACAAAAAAAATAAAATAAATAAGATAAAAGGGAGAGAGATAGAGAGTGAGACCGTGTGATGGAGGGACCCCGGCACTATGGGCCCTCCCTTGCACTAAATCATACATCAAGTGGGTCCCATTACATGTGGGGTCCATGGAATTGAAATCCAACGGTGGAGATCCTTTCTCCACTAAAATAAATGGTCTAAATGACCTTAAGCATACAAGGAAATAAACATCATGATGGGGTCCATGGGGAATGGCCCCATCGTGGAATGATCATGATGGTCCAAGTGGGCCATCGGCCACATCTTAGGGTCCAAAGCGAGATCCAAACCATTGATCGGTTGGCCTCACTTGGCCCATCTTAAAATATCAAAATCTACCCTATCAAGACACCCACCACTTGATCTTCTTGCTCCCTTGGCTTCCTTAGTTCCTTGAGCTCCTCTTTGATGGTGGAAGATGAGAAATGGATGGTTGAGATGAGAGATGAAGGGGTAGGAGATGGGCCACACTTGAAACTTGGGAGAAAATGGGAGAGGGTTTCATACGTATGGTGCTCTCTCTTGGATTTGGATTTTTTTTTGAAAAAAATGAATAAGAGAGATAGTTGTAAAGGGAGAGAGAGAGAAAGAAAGAATGATGGGTGATGGAGTGATGGGGGATGGTTTGGGTTGAAAATTGTAAAAAGGTGTATGGTTGTTGTTGAAATTTGGAAAAGAGGAGTGGTGAGGTGGAAAGAATGGTGGACTTTTGAAAAAGGTGGGGATGGGTTGATGTACTTGAGGTATGGGATGCTTTAATGGTTGATTGATGGGACTAATTGTAGAGATTCCCTCGAAATCCGCAACGTGCGGTGTTTCTTCGGAATAAACGCTGATCGGCATCTTCTTGCCTGGGTATCGATTCGGTGCGCAAGTCACGGCGTTGGAACCGCGGCGACGACGCGGTCGCTATGATATAACTTTCGGACCAAGCCGACGTCGGTGCGCGGGACCTGGCTTAGGATCGTGCGCAAACACCGAATACGGTGCGAAGGTTGCCGGAATTTGACCGGAAGGACCGTGGAAGCTAACGGAACAGTACGGATTAGGACACGGGTCTTACAGTAAGTCGTGATTTCTAGGAGTTTTAGTTGTAGTTAAATTCTGAAACTTCTCCCTAAGGTTCGTAGCCTTATTTAAAGAGTTGTAATCTCATTTTTCATCATCAATAAAATTATTTCGAATTTTTTAGAAAATATTTTCTTTTTTTCTTTTTTTCCTCATGGATTTGAGGTAGATCTGTGAGGAGTCCAAAGAAGTTCCGTGGATTCGGAACAATTATCCTTGAGGAAGACGGTGCTCGACCTCATCACGCCCATCCTTACGTCACATTTTATATTCACGATGTTCATCTGTTTTGTCATCTTATTTTAAGGCATAAGACCAAATATGAAGCAGTTCCAAAGCTCAATTGAATGACAATAAAGAAAAAGTGGAGATAACTACACTCTCCGTTGAAACCTTCGCAAGGCTTACCATAATATTTATTATTCACCATCCTACCTATTGGTAAGGTATTAGAAATGATAACACTTATTTGGTTTTTTATATTTTTATCGTGTTGCATAATGGTTGCATATGATAGGCAAGGCTTGTTCTTTTCTATGCATCCCACGAGAATGTCATGTATTAACATTTTTTTTTTCTTTTTGCAAAGTAATAAACTTACACATGGTGTAATCCCACATTTTCAATAAAAAAAAAGAAAAAGAGTTCCCTTAGACATGGATGGAATAAGGGAAAACACCAATAGCTTAATCTAAAATTTTGCTGCCCTAAGAAGTTTTTAATAGCACCTGATCAATCACCATTGTTTCTTGTGGTGTGATCTACTTGAGCTTTTTGATCTGCTTCGTTTTCTTAGCTAATTTCTTAAACTGAGTTGGCAAAAACGGATGGACCACATGGATAACAGATATACATCAAGGTGAGTCATGCAACGTGCAACACCATATAGTTGGGTTGCAATTGGATTATAGATAATTGGATTCCAGGTAGGGTTGAAAGTCTAGCGGGTTCAACCCGACCGACCTGTGACCGACCCAACATTGGGTTGGGCTCGGGCACAATGTATCGGGTTTGGTCTCAAGCTTGGGCTATATAAACATCAACCGGATAAAGGTTAGGTCAGGCTTGGATTCAGGTCTCGGGTTGCCTGACCTGACCTGAACACAATCGATATATGAGTTATAAATTATAATTAAGTGTGAATCATCTGTGTTGAAAGCATAGGAAATTCCAATGTTGCCGGGTGTCATTGGTCCACGCCATTTCCAATGACTGAAAGCTAACAAGATATGTCATATTTCTCTCTCTCAAATATATTGTGTGCTACTCCACATTTTTTTAAGTAGTAGTCTTATATTTTAGCTTGTTTGTTTAGAAAAAATGAAGTTTTTTACGATAAATAACTATATATATAATTAATAAAATCATAAGTATATATAAAATAAAAATAAAAATAAAGCATGTATTAAAATATAATAGATTGATGTAATAACGAAAATATTAGCTTGTATCCACCCGACCGACCCGATTAACCCGATCGAGCCCACTTGGATTAGGCTTGGGTTGAGAATTCCCAACCTAGGGTTGGGTTGGGTTAATTAGGTTGTAGGAACCTTGGGTTGGGCTAGGGCTAAGCACCAACCTGACCCAACCCACCCAACTTTCAGCCCTAATTACAAGTGTAAAGTGTTTACAATCTATTTTATCTAGTGTTTGATACACGGAGCTGTCTCGGTTGACATGGAGATTCAAAAATGGGGCATCTCGTTGGCTTCGAGCTGTGAATGTTGTTCCTATCTTCAGGACTCAACTCATGCAGTGGAATCGTTGAACCACCTCTTTATCGCTAGCCCTCTCGCCAGGTGCATTTGGAATTTCTTTGGGGGTATGTTTGGTTTGATTTTTAGTTCTATTTTGTCCATCAATAGTATGTTATTGGCTTGGTGGGACGGCCGAAACCGACCCTCCCCTCTGCTTCAAATAACTCTATGTATTATTTTTTGGGAAATCTGGAAAGGCCGGAATGCTGCCAGATTTGAGAACATCAGTCTCTCTCCTTCCGCCCTCCGCCCAAATATATTTACGTGGCTCATTTCTCTAACCTCCTACTATCTGACTCTTATGCACCCCCCGCCTGGCCGGTTTTTCGTGGAAGAGTTGGGTCTTCAGCCGTCAGTTCTCCGGTGCAAGCCTTCTCAGGTGGTTAGGTGGCAGAGGCCGAGTCCTGGTTGGATCAAGTTGAATGTCGATGGCTCTGCCCGAGGGAATCCGGGTCCATCGGGTGGTGGCGGTATTTGTAGAGATGATATCGATAAGTTTGTCTTTGCATTCTCCTTGGCTTTCGGTATCGCCTCCAATATGAACACTGAGCTCAGGGCTATTCATGACAGCCTGGAACTATGCGTTCAGCATGGCTTCCATCAGATTATGGTGGAATCAGATTCTAATCATGTCGTTGATTTTTTAAACGGGCCCTCTACCCCCAGTTGGAAATGGAAATACTAGATTGCCAGGATTTCTAGATTCAAAGCTTTGGCTCGGGTTATTTTCTCACATATCTACAAGGAAGGTAATGAGCCGACGGATGGCATGGCTCGCTTGGCTAGCTGCTCTCAAACCAACTTGCTGATCACGAACGTTTCGCTCCTCCCTGTCAAGGTTAGGGGCAGTCTTTTCCTCGACAAGGTTGGACTCGGGGCGGTCCACTTAGGCTCTTCTTGATCAGGCTAGCAGTGCTCATCTTGATTTCGCTTTTTGTTTTGTTTATTTATGTGATGTATCTAATCCTATCCATGTCTCATGATAGGTGGGGCCTGCCCTTTTTGTTGGGCCCACCCGAAGGTCTGTAATATTTTGTGAGTAATGAAATTATGGCATCAGTCTATTTCTTCAAAAAAAAATCTATTTTTTCTAACTTTAAGTTATAATATATTTATAAATAAACAGTTGTTGGTATTTGAATAACTTATAAACTGTTTATAGTTTATAAGTAGGTATTCACATATGACAGATCTTGAAATGCTAAACTCTTTAAAAACCACCAAATGACATATAAATTTTTTATTTAAGATAGATAATTAAGATAAGCCCAAATTAACAAAGCTTATAGTTGATCTTTATATTAAACAAATCATTTAGTAAGCCACGTTTCGCTCAATAATTCAAATTTCCTTTTTTGATGAGAAATTATTAAATATAAACAATTAACTATTACTTCATGCGTGCATATAGTGTGCTAGTGACATGTATAGTATGCTCCACATGCACAGTAGCCCCACATACGGTGGTCATCGGTATGGCCACATAAGAACATTTAAACATACATAATACAGGAAAATGTACAAAGATAAATTAGAAAGCAGTACATACATGATTATGTGTCCAATAAGACATAAGACAGAGATGGATGACCCCACATGTACAGTAGGCAAAATCGTGACTACTAATTTCTTTAATATAGATGAATAATACACATAGAGATGATATTGTGGGCCCAAATGTGCAATAGATGTCATGTACAATAGGTCATAAAACCACGATGATCTGTATCAACAGTTTCTCATTCCTACTGGCAGCGTCAGTAGCGAATTTGCTACTGAAGTGACGTCACCAAGTTCTGTGGGCCCCACCCTGATATATGTGTTGTATCCACACCGCTTACTTTCACTAATTAGTGTAATGTATGAGTTTTCTGCAGTGGACACACTTAGTAGGATGTTCCCATTGGTACACACGAGATCATTGTAAATACAATTTCGCACTCCAACGTGTGGGCTCCACCGTTTACTTTCACTGATTAGATCCGTTGGACGGTACAGATTTACCGGCAAGTTAAGCTATGACCTCTTTTTTTCTTTTTCTTTTTTTTTTCCTTCTTTGTGATCTAGCAGACGAATGGATCCGATCATTCAGGGCACAACACACACGATGCTGGCCCACCTGATGAACGACCTGGATACCGCAGACAAAAATCTGAACCTGGTTCTGGAACGAGACATCCGAACCAGGCATCAGTGGACCCCCTCAGTTAAGATGGCTCGTGCCAAAAATTGGGTTGATTCAATGTATCTGGTGGACCACGCATATACTTTGAAAACCGTCTTCTGTTTCCATAAACGTGTGGGGACTGTCTCCAGGTGAGAGTCCATCAGATCTACGGTCTGGATTGTAGATCCATGGACCCCACTACTACAAACTCGAAGCTTGAGGACACTGACACATCCTGGACTCCATCGAGGATTATACAACTCCTTGGAATATTCAATATTCGTGCCCGAATGATTCAGCTATGCTACCCTACATGCCTACCTACACGCATGACCCTGTAGATTTTCGTACAAAAACAAAACTTCAGTAGGTTGGGCCCACATCCTACCTAGGCCTGTCCCTTGAGCCCCGCCAACAGGAAGTTCCTGTAGCAAAAGCTATGGAACTGGGTTTGGCTCGTGACCCCAACACCAGCCAGGTAGCTGGTGGTAAACCATGTGGGGCTATCGTTATGTATGTGTTTTATTGACGTTGGTTGTCAATATCTCAGCTCATTGTATGACATGAGTCCAAAAATAAAATAAATCTAAAGCTCGAGTGGATCATACTACGGGAAATAATTTGAACGCTTACTATTGAATACTTTTTAAAAAGTTTGTATATTACTTATCTTTGTGTTTTCCCTTGACCCCTGGTCATGTAAATTTATGAACAGTTTGAATCGCAAATAAACATAACGGTGGGCTCTTAAAAGTTTTCAAGAATAAGCCTTCAATCTCCACCATTTCTTGTGGTGTTATCCACTTGAGCTTTGGATCTATCTTATTTTTTTATTCTTGCCCTAAAATGAGATGAAAAAAAATGGATGGATATGATGGGGATAAAACACATGTCATGGTGGGTCCCACAGCTAGCTGGATGGTGTTGGGTTGTCAATCAAACCAAGTCCGAAGCTGTAGGGCCCTCCAAGATATCAGTGAGAAATCTACTCGGTCCATCAGTTTAGCAAGCTTAGAATAGTACGGAATGCTAAAAATGAGGCAGATTTAAAACTCAGGTAGACCACTTCACTTGTGAGCAGTTTGGATGGTATACAAACATCATGGTGGGCTCCACAAGGGTTTCAGCGGTAGGCGTTTCCATTCTCACTCACTATGTTTCACGCGGCGGAGTCCACCTGAGTTTTGAATCGGCTCATTTTTAGATCTTGTCATATTCGAAGCTTGCTAAACTGTGGGGCCCTCACCCTACCTGATGAGGAAACGGTGATGGTGACACCCCGCCGTGATACATGTGGATACTTACACCCGACCGCTTGTCGGCAACGGGTGCAGCTTCGGTGGATCCACGTGGGTGGGATCCTTGACCATGGGTCCCACCTTGATGAATGTGACTTACATCCACGCTGTTCATGCATTTCGAAAACTCAATTTAGGGCATGATCCAAAAATGAAACAAATTCAAATTGTCATACTCTTAATATGATTTCTGTCACATGTATTATGCGCGAGCGTGCTAGAATTAATAAAGTAGTTTGATCCAAAACCGATCAACTTCAACCCCAAGCACTGAAATGAGCTAATATGTCCAATATGAAGATATATAACCAGATGATAAGGAGATAATTAGAGGGTGGGTTCTTCATCCGAAGATGGGTTAAGATATCCCTGGTTTGGAGGTTTGTTCTTCCACAATTCACAAGGATTTATTAGAATGCTTATAAGATACACGATTTAGAATAAGATATGCAATTAGAAGGACTTCACCCCATATATTAAAGAGTAAATCAGAACTAGACAGCATAACATTTATCATATTCACTAGAGTTCTATTTTTTCTTTCAGCTATTGCATTTTACCGAGATGAATATTGTGCAATTACCTCATTTATAATTTATTTTGATTCATAGTAAGATGCGAAGTCATGAAAAAGATATTCTCCGCTTATTGATTTTCTACCTCATTCACAAAGGTTATGAATCTATCTTTTGCTTCATTTTTTCTCTTAATCAGATATACATTTGCATATCTGGATTACTCATCTATGAAGGTAATGAAATATTTCTTTCATCCACGAGTTATGATATTTTTAAGGTCATATATATGTTACTATGAATTAAATCTAGGACTTGATTGTTTCTTTCCATTCTTTTGAATGGTTTTCTAGAATGCTAGTTATACACATATTTCACATTTATTTTGATTTTTTCTTTTCATTATAGAAATAAGCCCCATAGAAATCATGCTTTCAAGATAATGATAATTCACATGTCCTAGTCTAGTATGTCATATATCAAAAGACTCAATTAAGTAAGCAGAAGAATTAGCATTATTATCTTTCATAACACTCAATTTGAATAGTCCATCAGCTGTGCATAGCATTTTCCAACAAAGGTATCTAGTTCTATAAGAAACGAATGCGTTTCATTGAGAAAATTATCATTCAATAATAACAAAGAAAGAATGATAGAAAGAATGATAGAACAATCATCACAAAATATTTTATTTGTTCTGAATTCGTTTACATCCTCATATTTCTCTTAATTCTGAAAAAAAAAAAAAGTACAATGAATCAACACAATGAATAAGAGGAGAAACAGTTCAATGGCAATTTCGGCAGCATCTCAACGTATTAGATGTTCATCACAAAAATAGATGAGTTGTGCAGACTCGAGGCCCTTGGTTTGGTTGCACGGTAGACACTAGTTGTCTTTCCACTCTCTCCTTTGATTTCTCCTCCTCATTCTGAATTCTTCTCTCCTTGCTCTTGATGTCCCTTCAAAAAAGATCTTTTCTCTTTTTTCAGGCTGTTGCATGGACCAAACGGTTGTGCAGGTGAACCAGTTGTGCAGATGGACTCTTCCTTCTTTCTATTGTGGGAGGCTTTCGTTGTAGGAGACTTTCATTGTGCGGAATTCCGTTGTGCGGATTTCATTGTGCAGAATTTTCATTGTGCGGATTTTCTATTGTGCAGATTTTCCGTTGTGCTCCGCTTTTCTCTTGCTCTTAGTGCTCCTTGAGCTTCTCTAAATTTTGTCCTCCTAAATGAGGATGAGAGGGGTATTTTCAAGCTTTTTCACATGTGTGAAGGCCATTTGCGCACAATAGGGAGTGCACAACAGGACATAGGGCGCACAACAGGGGCTTCTGCACTCTAACAGGGATCCGAGGAGAAAGATGGTGCGCAATGGAAATGATAGGCTGGGGTGCTAACTCGCACAATAGAGGGAGCAATCTGGGGAGTTGACCCATTTAATGGAATTTCCACACTAAGGCGATGGAACTGCAATGAGATTTTCAGAGAGAGAAAGATAGAATATTTTTTGTGACCCAACAGATGCCCCATCGATCCTTTTTTTGATTTGTCCTATGAAATCAAGTGAAGGATCGATCTTCTTCTGCATAAAAATCCTTTCACGTTTAGAAAATGATCACTTGAACGGAGATCTACAACAGTCAAGTTTGAACGGAAGACTAAATGATTGCGCTCAAACAAGAGACTGAATGCCTCTAGTCAAAAGCACATTATAATAGCTATGATGACTCTATCATTGAGTAACTTGATTAGAGAATTGTCTTTCAATGCTGCTCTTGCTGCAACAATCTCTTCGATTAACTCTAGCAACTCTTTCTTTGAACTCCGTGATTAGGGAATTGTTCTTTAATGCTGCTCCTACTACAATCTCTTCGATTGTCTCTTTTATTCATAGTCTGCATAATCCAATATTTCGAATGGTAATCTTTCCTGCCAAAGTAACCGGAATTAGTATCTCAAGATATCATAATTTTACAATTTAATTTCATGAAGTATATATTGAAAGCTTTTAAAATAATTGTAATATTTGCAATATGATAATGATTTGGACATTCCATCTTTGTGCTTATCAACATACTTTATACTACATTTTTTGTATTCTTTGCTCTTTATATCGTACTTTCAAAGATGTCATTTTCGGCTCTAGAGGTTCAACCGCCGAGTTTTTTTTTCTAATTTGTGTTCCTTGGCATTTCTTCATAGGTTGGATAGGAGTGTATTTTCTTTTCATCTTTACTGATTCTGAAAAATAGAGAAGACTTCTTTCAATTTCCATTTACTAGCTTTCCGGAGGTCATAGAAGTGACTGATGATGGTTCTATCTCTTTTGGTGAACATTTGTTCCTTATCTCCATCAGGTCCAGTACTCTTCCATTGAAGGAAGTTAGTTCATTTTAGCGTGAACCATATTATCCAAGTAGATTTGTTCGTCAATTTGAATTTAACCAGACTTTACCTAGGACTTGCAATATCATTACTAGAACAATGAGAAGTTATGGCATCGAACCATATAACTAGGCCTTGATATGGAAGCAACTTTTGAACGTTCACACCGGATCACGCTTCATAATTCTTGTCTATAATTATCTAGTTCATGCTTCTTATAGTTGAATGCGCTGATGGGCTCATCAATATTACTTAGTGCGCAATTATTATCCAGTAGATCATACCATATCGATTCCTCCGCCACGCATAAGAAATTATCAGAAAGACCAAGGCATAGATTATTTTAATGAAATAGATCAGGCCCCCTCTCCAGGCCAACTTTGCATAAAGATTTCTTCAGAAGATAATATTTACGAAATGAAGCCTGTTGATACCCTTGAAGGATGGATAACATTTGGTGCTCCTTTGAAGAATCCAAAGAATACATCTGAATTTTTAGATTGTCCAAATGAGAATGATAATTCTTCATATTTTCATCCTCCTTCACCTCTGCAGATTTTACAAGATAACCTTCCTTCATTGTCAGGAAAGCAAGAGACAAGAAGGCATTATTCTTTTCAGAAGGATAAGTATATTATAGTTAAAGACTCACAATCCATCTTGAAGAATTTAACTTTTGAATAGAAGTGGCAAGTATTTTGAACAAACTTGCTATTGTTATAATTTGAAACCGATTCAAGAAAAATGCATTTCTGTATGTTGTTTAATCCATGTTTAATATTTTCATCAAGCAATTGCATATTTGAGCATATCTTAAAAATATATGATTATATATGTATTTGTAGCATTTTGATGCTACACATAGTTTAAGCTCTTGAATAGTAGAGCTAGTATACTTTTGATTGAATATACTTTGAATGGACATGACTTGACTTGACTGGACTCGACTTGACTGGATTTGACTTAACTTGACTGGACATTTTCACACAATTTAAGCTCTTAAGTAGTGAAGAGATCACAGTTTTTTAAACTCATGAGTAGTTGGAGTTGGGTCATACGCGAATGTCTCTGTAACTCTTATGAGTTCGCTGGACTTGTTGCGGCTAGGGAGTTCACAAACCGCGATCCATCAAAGCAGCCCGGTAAAGCTACCAGGGCAATGAACTCGATGGGTTTTACACATAGGGTTGGCCGTAATAACTCTCTAAAGTTCATGGGGCAAGCAACGCTACCTTTCAGTACTAAATGTAAGGCCGCCAGTCTATCAATGAGGGGGTATTTTTGTCTTAGAGACCCTGTCCTCATGAGTTACTACTGAAATCAAGCTAGGAATCTGGGGAGTCTTACGTATGGTTGGCCTATCTATGGACAATGGTCAAAAAGCGCACACTGCAGCCCGCTTTTTCTTTGTCTACAAGGTCGGACACATTCACGGGACGACATTTTCTCTCACCTTCCCCCGTGACGCTGTCGGAAGCTGTACAGATGGCATTGTTCTTACGTGTGATTGTCCTTTTGTGGACTTTTAGCCATTTATGACTTTTAGTCACTGGCTTCATCTGTTACCCGCATGGGTCTAAGCATGTGATGGCCTATACGGGCTTTTTAGGGCTATTAGCTTCTCATTGTTGCTCGCATAATATATGATTTATCGTTAATTGATGGTAGGTCTTATGCATAGTTGGCCATATAAGCTTCATTGCGCCACCGTGAATGATAAACTGTTATTGCTGTTGTGGTATTTATATATGGTTGACCGTATAGGCTTTGTTGAAGATAACAAATCAATAATTGATATATCGCCATTGCCGATGATATTATAAAATTTTTATGGTTAAAATGGTGTATTAGCTTGGTGATAATATTATTTTTGATAAATTTTGTTAATAAAATAATCTTTGCGTCAGCGATATGGTGATGACAATGGCGATGGCGATGGCGGCTATTGTTGATTTGGCAATAATCATCGCCGCTTGATGATAATATGCTTGAAGTTGATATGCTTGAAGATCTGTCTTTTATTCATATATGAAGAGGAGTATAAGGCATTGACATTCTGAGACTTTTCCATCATTCTTCTTATCTTGCCCCCTTTTGATTTGGAAGTATTATGCTAATAATCTTCGAAATCAAAACTATGATTATCTTTAAGGATGACATATTTTGATGAACTAGAATTGACAGGTATATTGATGAAAATTTACCCCCATGGTGAATATAATTATCTTGCTTCTTCTCAATCCGATTGTAAGATATGAAGAGTCATGTTGTAACACCCCGATTCTCGAAACCCGAGTACACTATTTATTTTCCAAAAACCTGAGCATTAAACTTTAAATATCCCAAATTTTACATACATTTTTTTTCTTTTATCAGAGTTAATAAACTAGCGGGACAAAAACAAATCAAGTATAAGAGGGAGTCCAACTATATAAAACCAAAGTTTCAAGTGGTTACCCAAAAACTTATGCAAACCAATGTCTTAACCTTTACAAACATAACAGTATAAATTAAATACAAATAAAATCAGGAATGGAGAGTCACAGGATCATCTGGCTCCTCCCATTCCTCCTGAACACTAGCGTACACATCATCTGCGTCTCCTGCACACTGAGTATGGTTCGATAGCGTCAATGGTCATCCAGTTAGGTATAACCCCCAAGATTTATTGTATCATCAAGATAATTAAACATAGTTATCATAGACAGCGTATAACAATTATTACAAAATGATTATCATGAAATCAGTTGAGGTTCATCAAATACACGCTCATTAAATAAATTACAGAAGATAATCTTGTTTAAATGCATGGATGTATGCACATGCTCACAGACCCTGGCTCATGACATAAGCCGACAGCTTAGACATAGTGTCCCATTCCACCATCCCTGGCTCATGAGGTTAACAAATAGGATGTTTAGAAGTAACCTACACAACTAGTGGCCAATTATAGTTCTACAAGTGGAACTTATCATCACAAGGTTATGTGAAGTTGATTCCTCAAAGCCACTTAGGGCAAATAGTTCATTCAATGATACAGTGGAAGGGATTGACTCCAAAAGCCACAAAGGCGCAAGGACCCATTAGATGATAGGTGGGTGATCCATTGTCGATTTTAATTTTTAAGGGCCCACTTGTTGTGGGACCCATATGATGTATGCATTGTATAAGGGAGGGCCCATTAGTGGCATGGTCCCTCGTCTTCATGCTTTTCTCTCTATCTTTTTTCTTTGGTGATGGTTTGCGGCCCACTTGATCTAAATCGTCCATTTGTTGGGGCTCGACTCGCTGCCTTGGATTAAGGAAAAATGCAAACATCAGCTTGATCAGCGGAGTGGCCCACTGGTGTGGACCCCACCATTTGTTCGTGTTGTATATGTACTAAAACTATAAAATATATATATATATATATATATATATATATATATATATATATATAATGATATCTGGTGGGCCTAACCATGTGGACCCACCCTACTAAACGTAAGGATCTAACTAACCATCCAGCGTCTATACAGTCTCGGGACGCTGGAAGCCTTCTTATTTTAATATAATATTATAATATAATATATTATCGTATGTATATATTATAGATATAATATATAATATCTTATAATATAATATATTAGCTATGGTGGTCCACTCCCACGTGGGGCCCACCTTATCCATGGCTATTAGCAACTGGCTAACTAGCATGCTTATAGCATGTATGGAGCTGCTGTATTGACCGTCAGATGTGGCCAGCGTGGCTTGATCCACACCACCCCCACCTCAGGACAGTGGACTCCTAATGTGTTGCTGCTGCATGTGCAGCAGCAGGCTTGGCCACACGTGTGTGTGTGGAGTAAATCCACAACATCCGTATCTAGGGGCCAGCGTGATGTATGGTTTCATCTACACCGTCCCTGGTTGGGGCGGTGGATCCCCACCATGATGCACATGTTGTATCCAGCCGTCCATCCATTTAGCTAGCTCGTCTCAGGTTTGAGACTAAAAATAAGGCAGATCTAGTTATCAGGTGGGCCACACCACAACAGCAGTGGGTTTGAACGTCTACCATTAAAACCCCAGTGGGTTACAGAAGTTTTGAATCAATATAATATTTTTTTCCACCTTATTCAGGTCTTTATGACCTTATGAATAGATTGGATGGAAAATAAATACTATGGTGGGGCCCACTGGAATTCAACAGTGGAAATCATTATCACCACTGCCATTTGTGGTATGGTCCAGATGATCCTTGGGATATGATTCATTTTGTGATAATGTTCTAAAATGATCTCTAGCTATAAATGAATAGTGTGGTTGGCTTGAACCCATTCAACTTAGCCCATTCGAATCGGCCCATTTAACTCGACCCATTTAATTCAGCCCATTTGAATCAGCCCATTCGAATCGGCCCATTTGACTCGACCCATTGATTTGGCCCATTTGATTCAGCCCATTGATTCGGCCTATTTGATTCAGCCCATTTGATATGGCCCGATGTTATATATATATATATATATATATATATATATATATATATATATATATATATATATATATATTGGCCCATGAGTGAGGCCCAATGTGATGCATATATGCCTCATAAACAAGGCCCATGATGATGTGTATTAGACCCTTGTATGAGACCGTAGACCCATTATACGGTTGACCCTATGAGCATCATTCCTTGGGAGCAATGTTGGTTAAATATCCTCATTGATGGGCAATGATGGTTGTATGTCCACATTGTAACCTTCCCTTAGGCCTTGTTAGGCCTTTCCTCATCATTCTCTCGTAGGTTAACCTAAACGCTTGGGCCCCATTGATTTTTTATTGATCCATCATCGACCATCCATTTATGGACCCCACCTTGCGCCGAAGTTGATTATCGATGCCGATTATCAATGCCGATTACCGATACCAGCTACCATTGCTGATTATGAGTTTATGACAGTATAACATTATGATACATGCCCATATGCATCATCTGTATATTTGTTATGTGATGTAATTGGCCATTGTATATGCCTTAGTGAAGGTGGTTTATGGGACTCCCTGATAGGCAGAGTTATGTCACATGAGCGTACGGTATGCGCAAGATTGATGCATGATTGGACTGCGTGACTCATGTACATTTACATTTGTGTGATTGTGATTACTGTGTGCCCTAACGACATCAGGGTTGTGGCCTCCACAGGCACATTGTGGGTGGCCGGATTGGATACAAGAAATACTGTTTCTAGCATCGGGGCGCCATACATGTCCCTGGGTGAAAATTCCTAAACCCGATGGTACCAGAGGATGACTTCAACGTCGAGACCGAGTGGATACATGGGTGCACGAGGGTCGAATACCAGGAGGTCGCGTCTCCCACTATGTCGTGGTCGGTTGGAAAGGGATGTGGCCTTACCTGCCCGAGCATAGGGGGCATTGCTAGGCTGAGTTTGACCAGCTCGTGAATAGGTCCGCTATCGATGTGTCAGATAAGTATTAGTAGACTATTGGCCAAGCGGATAGTGAGGTTTCCTACGCTCACTTGAACTGCACGCTTGGGAAATGGGCAGTGCCATTTGGAGTGTACTAAACCCCAGTGATTATCCAGAATGAGAACCGTACTGATATTTGATGCCCTAGTGATGAGCTGCATTGATATGTGAATTTGGATGAGAATTGGCATGCTTGATTTGCATCTTGCATCACATGGTCTTGATATGACCAATAGTATTCATATCTTGCACCGCATAGCCTTGGTATAGCTGATTGCATTCATGTACTCATCAGCATGATTCCGCATTATTCTGACATTGCATTCTGAGTACGGTCATATTACGCACACACTTACACCACCCTCTAAGCTTTCTATAAGATTATGCACGATTGATGCATGCAGGTGATGTCAGGACGCAGCTGTAGCTTCGCCGTAGTAGGAGCGTGCAGTCGAGCTTCAGGAGTTTCCGTTATTATCATTATCCTGTATTTCCCTTTATATGCATTGTACTCAAAGTTCTTGATCATAGTGGATTTTGTGATGGTATTCTTGTGGTTATTGTTCGTGGGTTATGCTTATTACGAATCAAAATCGTGTTTGAAATTCTCCTTTTAGAATCCCAGGATCGGAACTTGGTGTATGGGTGCCAAGAGCTAAGAATAGGATACTATGGAGGCTGTCAGTGCCAGATTCAGCAATCGAGAATTTTGTGAGCCAGGTTTCTGAGTTTGGGGCATGACACCTAGGTTCAATTTCTAAGTTCAAATGACTAAACTCAAAATTTCAAGGAAGCTTAAGAATTGAAGTATCTATGTTCTCAGTTTTCCCTAACTCTAAGGGAATTCTAAGTTCAAATGGCTATCTTATCAACTTCAAAGGGAACTTATGTTTGGGTCTCTACATTCACAAACTTTTATTAAATCTAAAGAAAACTTATTTAGGTTAAAATATCTAATTCCAACTTCCTAACTTAAGACATTAAGGTCTGTATAAGTTCATTTTCCAAAGGCAAGGTTTGTCTAGACCCTCTATGATACCATCTGTAACACCCGGATTCTCGAAACCCGAGTACACTACTCGTTTTCAAAAAACCCGGGCATTAAACATTAAATATCCCAAATTTCATGTACATTTTTTTTCTTTTATCAGAGTTAATAAACTGGCTGAACAAAAAAAAAATCATGTATAAGAGGGAGTCCAAATATACATAACCAAAGTTTCAAGTGGTTACCTAAAAACATATACAAACCAATGTCTTAACCTTTATAATATAACAAAATAAATTAAATACAAATAAAATCAGGAATGGAGAGTCGCATGATCATTTGGCTCCTCCCATTCCTCCTGAACACCAGCGTACACATCATCTGCGTCTCCTACACACTGAGTACGGTTCAATAGCGTCAATGGCTATCCAGTGAGGTATAACCCCCAAGATTTATTGTATCATCAAGATAATTAAACATAGTTATCATAGACAGCGTATAACAATTATTACACAATGATTATCCTGGAATCAGGTGAGGTTCATCAAATACGCACTCATTAAATAAATTACAGAAGATAATCTTGTTTAAATGCATGGATGTATGCACATGCTCACAGACCTGGGGATACACATCCAGTTGGTAAAAAGTCACCCAAAGAAAACTACCCACCCAGAAAAATACTCAAATGTACACCCAAGGAGAACTAGCCACTCAAAAAAGACTATGCAATGAGGTCGCCTAAGGAGAACTAGCCACCAAAAAAATACACAAGTTACACCGAAGGAGATCTAGTCACCCGGAAAAGACCATAATAATATATATATATATCGCTCATGGAGATCTAGCCACCTGGAAAAGTACTTAAAGTACGCCCAAGGAGAACTAGTCACCTGGAAAAGACCGCATGCCATGAAAATGCATGATTAACCCAACCATTTTAATCCAATTTCAAACAATCAATTTAGGAAAGCTCAAAGGTCACTAGGGGGGTTGTCACCCGACATAGGTCGACAGTTCAGGCATAGTGTCCCATTCCACCATCCCTGGCTCATGAGGCTAACAAATAGGATGTTTAGAGGTAACCTACACAACTAGTGGCCAATTATAGTTTTACAAGTGGAACTTATCATTGCAAGGTTATGTGATGATGATTCCTCAAAGCCACTTAGGGCAAATAGTTCATTCAATGATACAGTGGAAAGGACTGACCCCAAAATTCACAAAGGCACAATGATCCATTAGATGATAAGCCCCACCCCCCACCCCAAATGATTTCTATTTAATCTACCAGACAGAATGGCCACTAGTTCAAGGACCTCTAAGTATTTCATCAAGTAATCATGGATGATAAACTAAATCATGTAGAATAATATCGAAATATCACTTGCACATCTAAAGCATACATTTCAAATTAGATTAAAGGCATTTAATTTACATTGAATCTAATTAATCAATTACCTTAAGGAATCAAAATCGGTAAAAGCAATCCACTATATTAAGCAATTAATGAGATAAATGAGCAAGAAAAAATAATAGGGCTAATTATCAAGATGTGGTAAAGCTTGAAGGGTGATCCTCACACTACAAGAAATTTCACTTTTACCTACGAAAAAATTCATAATTAAATGATATTATTTCATAGGCAAAGAGTTTTACCTATGAAAAAATTCATCTGTAAATTCATTGGTAAAAGACCGTGGGTAAAGGCTTTTACCAACGAAAAATGGCATCGTCGGCAATGGTAAGACTTTTACCTATGAAATTATTCGTAGCTATAAACTTTGATAAGACTTTTACCTACGAAAGTTTTCGTAGGTAAAAACTGTGTTAAGACTTCTACCTATGAATGTTTTCGTAGCTAAAAACTTTGTTAAGACTTTTACCTACGAACGTTTTTGTAAGTGAAAACTGTGTTAAGACTTTTAGCTACGAATGTTTTTGTAGCTAAAAACTTTGTTAAGACTTTTACTTATGAAATTTGTCGTAAGTGAAAACTGCGTTAAGACTTTTACCTACGAAATTTTTGGTAGTTAATAACTGTGTTAAGAGTTTTACTTACGAAAGTTTTCGTTGGTACAAATAATGTTAAGACTTTTTACCTACAAAATTTGACGCAGGTAAAAACTATTGATGAAACTTTTACCTTCGAAATGATTCGTAGGTAAAAAAATGTGAATGAACCTTTTACCTATGAAACATTTCGTAGGTAAAAATGTTGATGAAACTTTTACCTAAGAAAATTCTTGTAAGTAAAAGTCTCTTCTTTTTTTTTTTTCCAAAAAACAGGCAAAAATTCCTATTATACACCTATTACAATATATTTCATTATGTTCACATTCCCATTTTTCCAAACAAACACAAACAACATCCATCGAAACTCAAACCACATCCATACATACACAGATAATCTTATGCACATTACATTCATCCACGCACCAATATATATAAGTTTAACATTCGTATATAAAATAAATCATAAATAAAATATGAAAAATCACAAAGATAAAGGTGGAGGTGGTGGGGCATCGATGGGTAAGCGTGCAGCGAGAACCTGTAATATCTCCTACATCCGTCACTCATACTCCACACGCATCTCCTCCATCCTCCTCCCTCTGCCTCTCGTGCTCCTCCTTCTGCCTCTCATGCTCCTCCCTATGTCTCTCATACTCCTTTTGCCTCTCCTGCTCCTCCCTCTGCCTCATCAGCTGGTCTTTGATCTCGTCAACAGTGCCCCGTAGATCCTGAACCTCTTTCTCTGCGATATCAGCTCGGCGTAGGGCGCTCTCGCCAGCGACAGATCGGCTGGAGGCAACTCTAGCAGGTGTCATGAGCTTGGCACCATGACCAAGCCCACGCACATATCCAGAATGGGTGCCAAGCACCTCGCTCAGGATCTCTTGCTCACTCCACTGAGTACCATCGGGAGTGAGCTGACTGCGTTGGCGTCCATTGCCGCCTATAATGAAAACATATGAATTTTCATAACAAATAACATTATTATAATTCAATGCAATTAAATTTTATAATGTAAGGATTTTGACCCAATTCTCATTGGCTGTAGGATGTACCCAAGATCCCGTCACCTGTCGATAATGAGTCTCTCTGTAAAGGTCTACTGGTCTAGGCTCCTGGCCAGTGACGGAATCTCGTTGCGCAATCGAAATGACAATTGAGCTAATATAAATATATGAAAAGAATATATCAACTTAATAACCACCAGTAACTTCTTACCATGTCGCGATGAAGTTGTACAAATGACTTTGAACCAGCTATGCGGCTTACTTCCAACTTTCCCCTGTTCGCAGAATTTATTTTGCTCCTCTTCTGAACACATTATTCATAATAATTGTTATTAATTGTGAATTTAATTGTTACCTTAAGATATCATAAATACGTAAATATTACCTGAAAAAACTCAGACGAAAATCTCTCACAGAGTATCCACCAGTCATCAATGGTCACGTGCAGAGGTGTGGTCAGTACGGCCTCCTCGAGGCTCCTGCACCGCAGGTACCGCTGGTGTAAATCACTACGAACTTCTTGAACCGCTCCTTGATCATGTCATCGACAGCATGGGAAATGTACGAAACACTCAAATCTAAGACAAAATTATCCTACAATTTCGTAAATAATGGATTAAGGCAATAAACTTATTAAGAAAATAACTTAACCATAAATGAACTTTTACAAAACAAAATTTAATTTACTAAATTTTATCGTAAGGCGCTCACGGATGTGCTGTCGCACATCATCTGCCATGTCTGCCTAATGGGGGGTGGTAGTGGGGATCAGAGATCGGTATAAGACACTGACCTCCGACGTAAACAACCTGGCATTTTCCCTAACAAGTCTAAGGCAGTCCTGTGGGAACTCTACAGTCACCCTACCCTCACGCATAAGTCTCTATAAAACTAACCCACGCGTGGGTTCATGTCCTTGTCTGCTGGTCGACGATGCTGTCGCAAAAGAAATATGTAAGTTTACTCCATCAACAGAAGTCTTTAAAAGAAATATATATCTAGACTTACATGCAGTACTCGGTGTATACGCGATTGAGGGATCAGATGCCTGTGATGCAACATGTGACGGTGATATTGTCTCCACCGCATCACGGGTAGAAGGGGTAGATCCAGTGCCCGAACGACGTAATCTCCCACCTGGTGCCATCACTGGATATGTGCGAAGTACAAACTTATAAATTTATACAATTTTAGTACAAGTGGAATATATACTAAAAAATTATACAAGTAATGTTGATGGTAGAATGCATTTGTGCTTATGCTTAAAGAGATTATTAAAATATAATTAGACCATTACAATATAATATAAGCTAAATATAATAAAACTGTAAATATTAATCTATAACCTTTGAAAATTTCATTACATATTTTCATCCTATATTAAATACACATATTTCATTGTAATACGAAATAACTCTAAGGTGAACTATCCAAAGTACTCCCTGCGTAAGTTATCGTATGCTGCAGAAGTATATGTTAAGCTATGTGAAGCAGTCGATATTGTTATAGCCAAAATGTCAATCACATTAGGAGAAATTTGGTATCTTGGGACTCCATTCAGATGTGCAAGTGACATAACTGCATCTTCCATACGAAGTTTCCTGCGGTTATATTCCTCCGTCAACTCCAAAATTTCTCTGAGATTGTTTAATCTGTCATCTGAGTCAGCATCGATATATTCCTCCCTACACTCATTGACCAGACCGGGTATCTCTTTGGCCCTACCAGAAGAAGATAGGGCTAGAAAGTCCATCCGTAACAACTGATGAAGTATGCTGCATGCTTCCGCTACGCTCCGGTTTGAGGAGGACATGATCAGAAATTGACTCAACTACAAATGTGGATTATAAACGAGTCAATTAAAGTAATAAATCATGACTTGTATTTTTACATATACATGTAATACACAAATTATTCGAATTAAAAAATGATATGTAAATTATGTGTACATTTAATAATCGTCGTCTATATCACTATCGCTTAGGACTATTTCTTCATCACCATCACTATCGCTGATCAGTATTTCTTCTTCATCATTTACAACGTTGTCATCAATAAAACCGTTATCATCTCTAACCATGTCATGTATTATTAAGGCATCAACATGATCAGGTGTCACTCATCTCCGTCCAATTGCACCACATCAATATCAACATTTGGATAAGTCCCTATATCCCTAAATGGCATGTCTTCTTGATATGTTTGTTCAACCCTAGACGTTTCATTTCCCCCATCCTCACTATCTGGTACGGGATCGTCAAATACGTTCATGGGCTTTATTTTCTGCACCACATGCCAAAAGCCACCTAACTTGGTGTTAGCGAGGTAAAATACTTGTTCGGCTTATCTGGCGAGGACAAATAGGTCATCCTTAAACCACTTTCGAGATAAATTTAAGCTTGTAAAGTAGTTGTCAGTCTGTATTATCAACTTTTTATTTTCAATGTCCCACCAATCACATTGAAATAAGTACACCCGCTCTCTGATACAATAACTCAGCTCAATAATATCTGTCAAAATGCTATAAAAGTCAATTTCTACCTCCTCATGCATTTCCTTCACAACCACCCCACTATTTTGTGTGGTCTTATACTTCTCCCGTTCTTCAGTATGGAACCAAATTTCATTTATAATACAACCTGTATATTTAGACACACGTCTATCAGGACCATGCGCCAGTGAGTAGAGTGCATAAGACGCATCCGCAGAGTTACTAGCGTGTAACGTCTTCATCTATTATCACGTACAGAATGTAATTGTTTAGGAATTTTCTTAGGTTTAAATATTGTGCAATACAACAAAATTCTAAGTGTGGTGAGATATAATGTGATATCTTACACATTTTGTGAACCATTCTGCAAACTGATCTTGATGCATTCAATCATAATTTATTAGGTATTGGGACTTCATCTCCTCGATGTGTTCACTACACATAATTAGTACGTCATCAGCAAGAAACATTAAGATCATCATATGTAGAGATACAATTATCGAGGAAAGACTTACTCTAAGTATGACTCTATTTCTTCACAGTTATGTAACATATACCACCGCGCCTTTACTAGATCCCCAAGGTCCATATCCTGAAACGTCGGGGATCTTAAAGGACGGACGTTATGTGCGAATACAGATATGAGTCCTTGTTCATGCTCCTGCCCTTCATCGGCATTCTGATCTTCTCAGTTGAATCTAATCTCTATGCCACAAAGATACATGGAGCAAAATGTCAGGCACTCATTATCAATGTATGCCTCAGTAATGGATCTCTCTGGACGTGCCTTATTCCTCACAAATTATTTTAGTGTGTGAAGGCATCTATACACAAAATCATATGTTAAAAAATATGGATATATGTAGTTTATGAAAGGAATAAAAATTTTAATAGATTCTACCACCTTTCGATTAGATACATCCAACGATATTGTACTGGGCTTGCAAGCTTCGCCTAGTGCGGTAAGTGAATCGCTAGGTGTACCATGACATTAAAAAATGCAGATGAAAATATTCTTTCAAGTTTGCAAAGGATTACGACAATGTCCCTCTCTAGTCATTTAATAACTTCTACATTCAACGATTTCAAACACAAATCCTTAGAGAATATCCTCAACTCAATCAGCATCGCACTGATATCCTTGCTAAGGAATCCACGAATCACAACCAGTAGTAGACGTTGCAGAAAGACGTGACAAACATGACTTTTCATTCTTGATACCTTATAGTCCGTAATGTTTATGCACCGAGATATATTTGACGCATACCCATCGAAAAACTTCACCGATCTCAATCATTCACATAAACACTTTTTCTCAACCAGTAGCAGAATGCTGGTATAGTATATGAATTTTCATGTGGTTGCAAGTGCAACTCTTTCCTTAAACTCATTGCTTGTAGATCCAATCGAGCCTTGAAACTGTCTTTTGTTTTCTTCTTTATGTTCATCAATGTTTCGAAGACATTGTCACATATATTCTTCTCAATATGCATGACATCCAAGTTGTGTCACAATTTTAGATCACTCCAATAGGGCAACTCAAAAAAATACTCATTTTCCTCCAGTTACTGTCCAATACTGTACGTTTCCTTTTCTTCAAATGCGATTCCTTACCAAATCTAACTTCTCCAATGTTACTCAGTTGTTGTATCACATCTTCTCCAGATAGCTCTTTCGAGGGGAGGAGGGGGGGGCTTATGATCTTTTTTGCTATCAAAGATCATCGTCTTCCTGCGCCAATTATGATCACTTGGAAGGTAGCGACGATGGTCATATAACATATTTTCTTACCATGCTTCAATGACAATGAACAAGTCTTAATACTATATGTTGGACAAGCCAACTTTCCCTTCGTGCTCCACCCAGACAAATTTTCATATGCGGGGAAGTCATTTATTGTCCACAAGACCACTGCATGCAATCGAAATGTCTGTCTTGCAAATGTGTCATACGTCTGTACACCTTGACTCCACAACTCGTTTAACTCATCTACTAACGGTCGCAAATACATATCAATGTCATTCCCGGGTGACCGGGGTCCAGGAATAAGCAACGACATCATGAAAAATAACTCCCTCATACGCAACCAAGGAGGTAAATTGTAGGGCATAAGTATCATTGGCCACATACTCTACGAACTACTCATATTACCAAATGGATTAAAATCATCACTTGCAAGACATAGTCGAACATTGTGAGAATCCTCTGTAAACCAGTCATATTACTTGTCAAAATTTTGCCAAACTTTAGAATTCATAGGGTGTCTCAGTGTACTATCATCATGAACGCATTTCTCCTTATGCCACCTCATATCTCAGCCATCTTACGAGACATAAACAATCTTTACAATCTGGGTTTCAATGGGAAGTACCTTAATACCTTATATGGGATTTTCTTACGCTTGGCTTCGTTCTACTTTCACCTAGACTCTCCGCATTCTGGACACTCTTTAACATTTTCAAGTTCTTTCCATACAATACACAATCATTTATACATGCATGAATAAGGATGTAACCAAGGCCCAAGTCTCGCATCAAGAATTTTACCTCATAATGGGACTCAGGCAATGTCTCACCGTCCGGTAATGCTTCTTTCAACAAGTCAAGCAACATGTCCAATGATTTATTATCTTTAAATGAAGTAACCTTGTAAGAAAATTCAACTTGGAGAAGTTCTCACGCCCCGGATAAAGTGGACGTTGCGTATCCCTCAATAACCTACTAAACTTTTCTAATTTGAAATTACCCATAGGAGGAATATCTTGGTTACTACTTGTCACTGCAAAATCAGTATCCATAATTATTCCCCTGAACACATCCCCTATGATATCTTGCATTTCATCAACGTCTTCATCCTCGTCATCCGATAAAATTGGGTAAGTAAGTACTTCAGTGGCCTCAACTCTTTGGTGGAACTCTTCACCATGATGGATCCACCAAGTGTAACCTTGGTCAATCCCAACTATGAACAAATCGTCTTCTACTTTGTGTAAAGTCTTATGTATCATGTTATTGTATTTTCGACATGGACACCTAATCCTATTGCCTGAATCTACCCGATTACGCACAAATTCCATGAACTGTTTTACCCCTTGTATATACTCTAAGCCAAACCAGTTCTTTGCTTGCATCCAACTCTTATCCATCTCTACAATGAAAAGATTAGAGTCAGTTTATGGAAATAAGTTTAAGATTATAGGTCTAGGTTATAGGGTTAGGAATTCGGGTTCGGGTTTGGGTTCAGGTTTCGGTTTATGTTTAGGTTATAGGTTTATGTTATATGATTAGGTAATAAGTTTAGATTTAGGTTTAGGTTTAGGTTATAGGTTATAGGTTATATGTTTAAGTTTAGTTTATAGGTTATATGTTTAGGTTTAAGTTATAAGTTATAGGTTTAGGTTTAGGTTATATGTTTAAATTATAAGTTATAGGTTTAGGTTTAGGTTTAAGTATAGGTTTAGGTTTAGGCTATAGGTTTAGGCTTAAGTTATAGGTTATAGGTTTAGGTTTAGGCTTAAGTTATAGGTTATAGGTTTAGGTTTAGGTTATATGTTTAAATTATAGGTTATAGGTTATAGGTTTAGGTTTAGGCTTAAGTTATAGGTTATAGGTTTAGGTTATAGGTTATATGTTTAGGTTTAGGTTTAAGTTCTAGGTTTAGGTTTAGGTTTAAGTTTATATTATAGGTTTAGGTTTAAGTTTATGTTTATGTTATATGTTATAAGTTTAACTTTAGGTTATAGGTTATAGGTTTTAGGTTTAAGTTATAGGTTATAGGTTTAGGTTTAGGTTATAGGTTTTAGGTTTAAGTTATAGGTTATAGGTTTAGGTTTAGGTTATATGTTTAATTTATAGGTTATAGGTTTAGGTTTAGGTTATAGGTTTAGGCTTAAGTTATAGGTTATAGGTTTAGGTTTAGGTTATATGTTTAAATTATAGGTTATAGGTTTAGGTTAGGTTATAGGTTTAGGTTTAGGTTTAGGTTTATGTTATAGGTTTAGGATTAGGTTTAGGTTTATGTTTAGGTTTAGGTTTAGTTTAGGTTTAGGTTTATAGGTTATAGGTTATAGGTTATAAGTTACAGGTTATAGATTAAAGGTTATAGATTTAAGTTTAGGTTTAGGTTCGGGTTTACATTATAGGTTTTGGTTATAGGTTTAGGAATTCGGGTTCGGGTTCGGGTTTAAGTTCAGGTTTAGGTTTAAGTTATATGTTATAGGTTTAGGTTTAGGTTATAGATTAAAGGTTATAGGTTTATGTTAGGTTATAGGTTATAGGTTTAGGTTAAGGTTTAGTTTATAGGTTATAGGTTATAGGTTATGATTCAATTTTTGGATCGGACTGGGCATAGCACGGTTCGAACACCGAACATTGCATGAAAAATGAAATATAAACTCATGATGAAGTGTTGATTAAACACCCACCATTAAAAACTTCTTGGGGCCATGAAAGTTTTGGATCAAGCCGAAATATAATTTTTTCCCTTCATCCAAGTTTGTATGACATAATCAACAGGCTATATGTCAAATAACCATTAAAATGTGGCTTTAATGGTAGAAATTCAATCACTGCTTTTTCCCATGGTGTGGTCCACCTGCGGCTTAGACCTATCTCATTTTTGGGATAAAGCCCTAAAATTTTCATAAACACGGGCATGCTCCAACAAATTCGAGGTAATAAATAAACACGGCCTATCCAAATGACCAGGCCACTCCAATGCTGTCCATATGAAATGGACAACTTCATCATGGTCATAACAGCGATTCCCACCTTCTAAGGACCCCCGGTCAACATCCGAATAACTCTGGCGCACATCCGGGTCTTCTCTAATAATTTCCAGATAATACATAAACAAGGGCCTGTCCAAATGGTCAAGCCACTCATATTGTTGTCCATAGAAAATGGACAGCTACTCATCATGGTCATAATAGCAGTTCCCACCTTCTAGGGACCCCCGCTCAATTAAATCCTAAATTAGTTATCCATCCAAAATCTGGTAGCATCTCACCATGCCTCTTCAGGTAAGTTGATCTTACGTTACATTTCAATGCCAAATATGTAAAATAATGTAAAGATATTTGGCATTGGATACGAAACGGAAGAAACAGATCCAGAGAGAAACGAGGAGATGAACCGCGGATTAGGCATGAACATTTAAATAGATTATATGAAAGCATACTATCCATCTAACTTTGAACTATCCAAAATGAGACAATTTAAGCGATTTATATACCACTAATGTAAGACCAATATCCTAGTCCATACTGTTCCGTCGACTCCCGCAATCCTTTCCGGTGAATTCCGACAACCTGCGACGTATAATCAACGTTTGTGCGTGACTCTAAGTCGTATCGTGTAGAATTGAGTCAGCTTAATCTGAGACATACTATTACGACCACACCGTCACCGCGGTTCTAACACCGTGTCTTGCATACCGATCTGATACCCTGGCAGGGAGACGTGGATCCGTGTTCAGTTCGAGGAAACGTCGTGCGTTTGTAATCCCAAGAGAATCTCTATGATATGTCAAATCAATCCATCAATCAATTACTTCATGTCAAGTACACATCACCTTTCACCCCATCTCCAAGCAACCACCAAGTCAACTCTTTCTCACCCTCTCTCTTAAACAACCATACATGTCAAGTACACATTACACATCACTCACCCTTCACCCATCACACCCATCCCTCACTTCTCTTACAACCCTTTCTCTCTCTCTCTCTCTCTCTCTCTCTCATTTCTCAACACAACACCCAAGCTAGCAGAAAAAAACCACATGTCCAAGCCTTTCCCCAAGAGAGAAAGAGTTGTGTATGGCTCACTTTCTCACCCCAAAACCTTCATCTTAACCATTCATTTCTCATCTTCCACCATCAAAGTGAGACACAAGGAAATTGGCTTTCCAACGGACCAAGAAGATCGAAGGTGGGTGCTTATTAGGATAGATTTTTCATGTTTTGATTATGGGCCAAGTGAGGCCTACCGATTGATGGTATGGATCTCACTTTGGACCCTTGATGTGGCCGATGGACCACCTTGATCCTCATGATCATTCCATGATGGGGCCATTCTCCATGGACCCCATCATGATGTTTATTTTCCTTGTATGGATAGGGTCATCTAGACCTTACATTTGGTGGAGAAAGGATCTCCACCATTGATTTTCAGTTTGATGGGCCCACGTGTAATGGGACCCACTTGATGTATGAATAATGCAAGGGAAGGCTCATAGTGGCGGAGCCCTCCATCACGCGTGTCCCTCGATCACTCTCTTTTCTCTCTCTCTCTCTCTCTCTCTCTCTCTCTCTCTCTCCCTCCCTTTTTCATTTATTTTCTTTATATGTTGATGAGGCCGTGTGGCCCACTTGGATAGACCCCACCATGAAGCATGTATTTGATCCAAGCCACTTGTAGGTGAGGCCCACTTTATATGTTTGTATGTTCCACACCATCTAGCCATGCGGTGGCCCACCTAAGTAAGGCCCACCTTAACGTTATTTGTATGCCCAAACAAAAGAAAAAAAAAAGAAGAGTCCAGCGTATCTGGACATGAACCTGGAAACACAAATATTAGCATGGGTTTAAAAATTTTGGGGTGGGTCACTTGTATAGGCCCCACATGGATGTATAAATTTAATCCACGCCGTCCATTCCCTTCCATGGCTCATTTTAGGCGTTTAGCCGAAAAATGAAGCTGGTCCAATTTTCTGGCGGGCCATACCTTTGAAAATAGTGACTTTAACCGTTTAAATTCACTTGATTTTTTTCTACGCGCCGAAACACGTTGGATATGGGGCTCGTTTGTTCTGTCTTGAGCCGTAGAGAGCAATGGATGGGCTGAATTCGGCTGATGTGGGCCCCACAAATGAAAAACCCTGGGATTTCAGTTTTTTTTTTAAAAATATACAACAGCACCATTGTTGGTGCTGCTGTCAGAGGCACAGGCAGTGCCTGCTACTGACGGGTGGATGAGCAGGGACCCACGGTCCCAGCCGTGGGCCCCACCATGATGTGTGTATGTCATCCAAACCGTTCATTAGGTGGGCCCCTGCTTGAAGTGGGCTCCCTCCAAAAATCAGCCACATCCAAAGCTCGAGTGGCCCACATTAGAGGAAACAGTGGGATTGAATGTCTGCCCTTGAGACCCTTTCCTGGGCCACAGAAGTTTTGGATCAAGATGAAATTTGTTTTTCCTATTCAGCCAGGTCCGTGCGACCTTATTAACGGGTTGGATTGCATATAAACATAATGGTGGGCCCCACGTGGGACCCACAGTGATGTATGTGTTTCATTCACACTGTCCACTGACCGTAGACAGTGCAACCCACCATGATTTATGTGTTCCATGTCATTTTGATACTTGTATTTTGAGGCAAACACTTGTAAATTGACCTGGCAGAGCATACATATCTCAGGGACTTATATTGATATATATATATATATATATATATATATATATATATATATATATATATATACATACATGATGGTGGGCCTTCATGTGGACCCCCACCATGATGCATGTGTTGCATCCAATCTGTCCAACCATTTGGCATGCTTATCTTAACGGGCTTGAGATAAAAAAAAATAAGTTAGATCTAAAGTTCAAGTGGACCCCACCATTTAAGGTAGTGGACAATGATGTCCACCGTTCAAAATTCCTAAGGGCCATAGTAGTTCCCTATTAAGTTGTTATTTGTTTCCACTTCATATATCACTATGTTAATTTATGAATAGGTTGGATGGGAAACATATGTTATGGTGGGCTTTGGGAATTTTAATGGTGAAAATCATTATCACCACTTATATTTGGGTATGGCCATCTTGATTTATTTGTGGCCATCCATTGAGGCCCACCTTGGTATGTATATAAGGCCCACCTTGATTTATTTATGGCCGTTGTTGAGGCCCACCTTGATGTGAATGTAACGCCCATGTTATGAGGCCCATTATGATGTATTCAAGGCTCAGGATTATGGCCCATTGCAAGGTACATGAGGACCATTGGTGTGGCCCATTGATGTGGCCCACTTGATGAATATAAGGCCCATGTGATATGGCCCATGTGATGTATTTAAGGCCCAATGGGATGTATATAAGGTCCATTGCAATGTGTGATTCCTCCATGGTTTGTGTAATGATATTTATGGCAGGCCATGTCTTGGGAGCAATATTGGTTTGACGTCCACATTATAAGAATAATGTTAGTTAAATGTCCACATTATAACCCTCCCTAAGGCCCATTAATAAGCCCGTACTTGTTGTGCGTAGGCCATCTAGGCCCATCCTTATTATAAGGACAGTTCATCACTTTATAACATGCTTAGTATAACTCTATGATTCATGCCCATATGCATCATACGTATGCTTGATATAAGGAATGTTTGATCATAGCATAAGCCGTTGGGCTGAGATATTTATAGGACTCCTTATAAGACGGAGTGCCCCCACATGAGTGCGTGGTACGCGAAGGATTGTTACATGATTATACAGTGTGACTCATGCATCTCGCATATATGTGACTTAATCACTGCACGCCCTAGTGACATCAGGGTCGTAGCCTCCACAGACACATCGTGGATGATCGTATGGGATACTGAAAATATTGGCTCTAGCATTATGGGCACTTAGGATGTCATTGGGTGAAAATCTCAGAACCTTTTTGGTACCAAGAGTTGCTCCAACGTCTAAACCGAGTGAATACACAAGCACTCTAGTGCCGAATACCAGTAGGCCGCGTCTCCCACTGTGTCGTGGTCGGTTTGAAGGCGGTGTGACCTTCTCAGCCTGAGTGACGGGGCTATAAGCTAGGCTGAGTTTGACCAGCTCGCAAATGAGTCCACTATCGATGAGCCGGGTAGGTATTGGCAGACTATTGGTCAGGCGGATAGTGTGGTCTCTTCTATTTGCTGGGCTGTATAGCTAGGGAGGAGGCAGTCAGTGTGAGTGTACTAGACCCCGGTGATATCTAGAGGGGAACTGTACTGATATGTGTACTTAATGAGAACTGACATGTTTGCTTTGCATCTCGCATATGACATTTGGCTACATAGGCCTCACATTGCATGGCCTTGGTATGGACGATAGCATTCATGTCTTGCATCACATAGCTTTGGTACACCTGATAGCATTCATGGACTTACCGCATCTTTCTGCATTACTCTAACATTATATACTTGCCACTTGTCTTGCGCACACACTTACACCACCCTCTAAGCTTTTGTAAGCTTATGCACGATAGTTGCGTGCAGGTAGCGTTGGACAGCAGCAGCGCTGAGGCAGGAGTGCGCATCAGTTTATTTTGGAGCCTTTTGATCATCTTGTATTTCCCTTTCCGCTCTGTACTTAAAGTTTTTGTTATAGTGGATATGTGGTGATGTTGTTTTGTGAATTGGTTATGCTTGTGGTTATGCTCCATTACAAAAAAAAATATACTGAAAATCCTCCTTGTAGAATTCCAGGATTGGAATTTGGCATGTGAGTGCCAAAATCTGAGAATGGGGCACTACGAACGCTATCAGTGCCGGATTCGATGATCGAGAATTTTGTGAGCCCGTTTTCCGAGTTTGGGGCGTAACAGAAGTTGGTATCAGAGCATAACTTGGGAATACCTAAGGATCACATCACATATCTTCTATGAACTTAAAATGAATAGGTTTCTAGTCCGGATAACTTCATAATTTTTCGACATAGACCCTTAACGTTTATGCCTTCGAGAATTCTCAAGGCTGATAGGCCTTGTTCCTTCCTATAGGACGTGATGCCTAGAAGAGCGACCCGAGCGAATCCCGCTCCACCACCTGCGACTCCCTTCCTACCACCTATGACTCCCGCTCTACCACTAGATATTCCTGCTTTTCAGCCCAAGGATGTCACTCCTTTATCTGAGACTGGTGCAGATCCGACCGTACCTGTGAGTGTCACTCAGCTGCAGCAGATGCTACAAGCGATAACTGCTATTCTTCAGGAGTAGAGGAGGCCTCCCACTGTTACACTAGCCAAGGCTGAGCAGGAACGTGCGAGCGCCCTTCTCAAGGACTTTCGACAGCACGATCCTCCGCGTTTCTGGGGCGAGCCTGACCCTACTGCAGCGGAGATATGATGCTCCAAAGTGGAGAAGATATTTGACACCATGAGATGTACGACCCAGCAGCGAGTTCCATTAGCTGTATTCCTTCTCCAGGGTGAGGCTCAACATTGGTGGGCATCTGTAGCCCGATCGGTAGTGGCCGATTTTGTGTGGACCTAGGAGGACTTTATAGATCGGTTTGACCAAAAGTTCTTTCCCGAGCATGTACGTCAGCAGCGTGCATTGAAGTTTGAGACTCTGGTCTAGTGAGACATAACAGTGTCCCAGTATGAGGCATATTTCGTCGCGCTGTCGAGATTCGCGATCTACCTTGTTGATGATAAGGGGCAGAAGGCCCGCCGTTTTGAGAACGGTTTGTGTCCTGCCCTTAGGAGTTATTTGATCGAACACATGTTTCTAACATTTGAGCAGATCATGGATAGGGCATAGATTTATGAGTCAGATTGGGCCAGTTTGCAGAGAGCCCGTGACCAGAGAGGAGATCAAAAGAGAAAGGTGCCCTCTGGTAGTTTCCACCACCAGCAGCATCATTCACAGTAGCGACGCACGACCCGCCTAGCATTTCAAGCACCAGTAGTACCCCCAGCACCACCTCCGAGACCATTCACAGGTACTTACTTTGGGTGCGGTAGGACAGGACATCGCGGGCACATGTGTCCCCATCCATAGCCGCAGCAACCGAGGACACCGCATCAGCCTCCACGACAGCCACCACAGCAGCAGCAGCGACCACAGCACCAGCCCCAGGGCCTCTCCCACAGTAGTAGAGGTAGTAGATCGGGCCACCAAAGCAGTAGCAGCATCAACAGAGACCTCTGAGGGGACCTGCACCTCCTCAGCAGGCCTAGGGCAGATTTTATGCTGCACAGCAGGACCCTCAGTCATCAGGAGGGGTCGTCGAGGGTATTATCCCTGTTTCTGCATGCATTACACGTGTATTGTTTGACTCTGGTTATCGCACTCCTTTGCGGCCGCTGATTTCTGTCGATCGACCGATTTATCGATGGAGTCTACCAGTGAGGGTTTGTTAGTATCAACGCCCTTAGGGAAGACTACAATATTAGACTGATTTTACTCGTCTTACCCCATTCTGATTAGCGATATCTTTTTACCTGCGGACCTATTCGTATTACCGATGTCCGATTTTGATGCTATCCTGGGCATGGATTGGCTCACCGAGTACCACGCTATAGTGGACTGCTCTGCGAGGATAGTCACGTTCTGTATACCCGGCGTGCCAGAGTTCTAGTTTGTTGCCGAGCCCAGAGGAGAGCAGCTTTCTTGCCTGTTATTGTGTGCTGTTGAGGAGTCAGCTGCTTTGAGTATCAACCAGCTGCCAGTCATTTGTGGTTTTCCTGATGTATTCCAGGAGATTCTGAGGTTACCACCTCGTCGACACACTGAGTTCCAGATTGATCTTGTGCCTGGTACCGCGCCTATTTCGAAGGCCCCATATCGTATGGCACCGTTGGAGTTTCAGAAACTGCAGAAGCAGTTGGACGAATTGTGCGAGTTAGGCTTTATCTATCCGAGCAGTTCACCGTGGGGAGCACCGGTACTCTTCGTGAAGAAGAAGGATGGCTCATTGAGGCTTTGCGTAGATTACCGTGAGCTCAAAAAGGTCACGATCAAGAACAAGTACCCGCTTTCGAGGATCGATGATTTGTTTGATCACCTGCAGGAGGTGCAATTATTTTCAAAGATAGACTTGCGGTCTGGTTATCATCAGGTTCGGGTTCGAGATGAGAATATCCCGAAGATAGCTTTCAGGACGCGCTATGGTCATTTTAAGTTCCAGGTCATGTCCTTCAGACTGACCAATGTGCCCGCGGTATTATGCAGTTGATGAACGACGTCTTTCATCCATATCTCGACCAGTTTGTTGTGGTGTTCATCGATGACATTCTGATATATTCGAGGACCCGTGAGGAGTATGAGCGGCATCTAGAGATTACATTGTAGACCCTCTGTGTACACCAGCTTTATGCGAAACTGGAGAAGTACGAGTTCTAGCAGGAGGAGGTGAAGTTCCTCGGCATGTGGTGACGAGGCAGGGTGTCGCCGTGGACCCCTCGAAGATTGATGCCGTGCGTCAGTGGGGCCATCCCACGAATGCATCTGAGATCCGCAGTTTTCTTAGTTTGACAGCCTACTACCGATGTTTTATTGAGGAATTCTCTCGCATTGCAGCCCCGTTGACCAGGTTGACCCAGAAGGGTGCCGAGTTCATGTGTAGCGACGCTTGTGAGAAGGCATTTATGGAGCTGAAGGACCGCCTCAGATCTGCTCCTATCCTCACTCTTCCCTTTAGGAGTGATGGATTTGTTGTATTTACCGATGCCTCGCGAGTTAGTTTGGGTGCTGTCCTGATGCAGCACGGGAAGCCGATGGCTTATGCGTCTCGTCAGCTCAAGGTCCATGAGCTGAACTACCCTACGCATGATTTGGAGTTGGCAGCAATGGTCTTCGCACTGAAGGTGTGGAGGCACTATCTTTATGGGGCGAGGTTCGAGCTCTTCTTCGACCACAATTGAAGTATCTGTTCTCTCAGTCCGAGCTGAACATGAGGCAGAGGCGTTGGATGGAGCTCCTTAAGGACTATGATTTTGATCTCCAGTACCACACAGGCAAGGCAAACGTGGTGGCAGATGCCCTCAGCCATTAGCCACGAGGCCTGGTGGCACACATGATGATTCAGGAGTAGAAGATGCTCGAGGATATAGCAGAGTATGACTTCGAGTTTGGTCTGCAGTCTTCTATCGTTCAGCTATCGAGCCTGTCGATTCAACCCTCTTTTGTCGCAAGGGTGATTGAGGCTCAGCAGGCAGATGAGTCATTGTAGGATTACCGAGCAAAGGCAGCGTCTGAGAGTCAGACAGATTGGCAGATTGGTTCTGATGGTGGACTTCGCTTCAGAGGCCAATTATGTGTCCCAGATATCCCTGAGTTGCGCAGAGATCTTATGACCGAGGCACATCGATTGTAGTTTTCTATCCACCTTGGCTCGATAAAGATATATCGCGATATAAGGCATCAATATTTTTGGGCAGGTATAAAGCGCAAGATAGCTAGTTTTGTGGCCAAGTGTGACACGTGCTACCGTGTCAAGGCCGATCATCAGAGACCCCCTGGTCTATTGCAGCCGTTGAGCGTCCTTATGTGGAAGTGGGAGCACATATCTACCAATTTTGTCATGGATTTGCCAAGGACTCAGCGCGGTCATGACGCTATCTGGGTTGTCATGGACCGTCTGACGAAGTCGGCACACTTTCTTACGATTCGTGAGACTTGGCATACGAACCAGCTCGCCAAGATGTTTGTTGATGAGATCATGAGATTACACGGTGTTCGTGTCTCGATCGTTTCAGACCGAGACCCGAGGTTCACGTCTTAGTTTTGGAGGAGCTTCCAGAGACCGATGGGCACTGATTTGCAGCTAAGCACCGCGTATCATCCGCAGATCGATGGGCAGACCGAAAGGGTCAACCAGATCCTTGAGGATATGCTTCGGGCCTGCGCAATTAATTTCTCGGGTAGTTGAGATGAGCACCTGTGATTGGCTGAGTTCGGGTACAACAACAACTATCAAGCGACCATTGGAATGACTCCTTTTGAGGCATAATATGGCAAACCGTGCAGATCTCAGAGTCGTTGGACCGATGTTGGAGAGCAGCATCTCTTAGGTCCTGAGCTTGTGCAGCAGACGTCAGAGGTTATCGACATCATCAGGCAGAGGATGCACACAGCTCATAGCCGGCAGAAGAGTTTTGCTGACCGTCAGTGTAGTCCCTTAGACTTTGATGTAGGGGACCACGTGTATCTCAAAGTCTCGCCCATGAAGGGCTTAGTTCTATTTGGAACGGAGGGCAAGCTTGCCCCGAGATTCATAGGACCTTTCGAGATCACTGAGCGCATTAGCGCCGTGGCCTATCGGCTTGCCTTGTCATCTCAGTTGTCTGACGTCCACAACATTTTCCACGTCTCTATGTTGAGGAAGTGTGGGTCAGACATCGTGCCTGTAATTGATTGGCAGTCGTTGGAGGTTCGTGAGGACACTTCTTACATTGAGCAGTCAGTTCATATCCTCAATCGGAAGGAGCAGGTCCTGCGGACCAAAGTCATTCCCTTGGTGAAGGTTTAGTGGGGTCACCATTCTGTTGATGAGGTGTCTTGGGAGAGCGAGGCGGAGATTCATGAGCGATATCCCCATCTTTTCGATGTTTAATTGTATGATGTATTGTGTTTTAATTATAGATGATGTTATGTTTGTTATTCCCTTATGAGTTATGGTTAGTTACGATGGTAGTATAAATTTTGAGGATGAAATTTTTATTAGGTGGGGAGAGCTGTAAGACCCGTATCCTAGTCCATACTGCTCCGTTTACTCCTTCGATCCTTCCTGGTGAATTCTGGCAATCTGTGATGTATAATCAACGTTTGCGCACGACTCTAAGTTGTATCCTGTAGAATTGAGTCAGCTTAATCCGAGAATTGTACCATTGCGACCGCACCGTCTCCGTGATTCGAACGCCGTGTCTTGCAAACTGATCTGATACCCTGGCAGGGATATGTGGACCCGCGTTCAGTTCGAGGAAACGCCGCACGTTTGCAATCCCAAGAGAATCTCTACGATATGTCAAATCAATCCATCAATCAATCACTTCATGTCAAGTACACATCACCTTTCACCTCATCTCCAAGTAACCACCAAGTCAACTCTTTCTCACCCTCTCTCTTAAACAACCATACATGTCAAGTAAACATCACACATCACTCACCCTTTCACCCATCACACCCATCCCTCACTTCTCTTACAACCCTTTCTCTCTCTCTCATTTCTCAACACAACTCCCAAGCTAGGAAAAAAAAAACCACACGTCCAAGCCTTTCCCTAAGAGAGAAAGAGTTGTGTATGACCCACTTTCTCACCCCAAAACCTTCATCCTAGCCATTCATTTCTCATCTTCCACCATTAAAGTGAGACACAAGGAGATTAGCTTTCCAACGGACCAAGAAGATCGAAGGTGAGTGCTTATTAGGATAAATTTTTCATGTTTTGATGATGGGCCAAGTGAGGCGTACCAATTGATGGTATGGATCTCACTTTGGACCCTTGATGTGGCCGATGGACCACCTTGATCCTCATGATCATTCCATGATGGGACCATTCTCCATGGACCCCATCATGATGTTTATTTTCCTTGTATGGATAGGGTCATCTAGACCTTACATTTGGTGAAGAAAGAATCTACACCGTTGATTTTCGATTTGATGGGCCCACGTGTAATGGGACCCACTTGACGTATGATTGAATGCAAGGGAAGGCTCATAGTGGCGAAGCCCTCCATCACGCATGTCTCTCGATCTCGCTCTTTCTCTCTCTCTCTCCCTCTCTTTTTCATTTATTTTCTTTGTGTGTTGATGTGGTCGTGTGGCCCACTTGGATAGACCCCACCATGAAGCATGTATTTAATCCAAGCCACTTGTTGGTGAGGCCCACTTTATATGTGTCTATGTTCCACACCATCCAGCCATGTGGTGGCCCACCTAAGTAAGGCCCACCTTAATGTTACTTGTATGCCCAAACAAAAGAAAAAAAAAAAGAGTCCAGCATCTTTGGACATGAACCTAGAAACACAAATATTAGCATGGGTTTAAAAATTTTGGGGTGGGTCACTTGTATAGGCCCCACATGGATGTATAAATTCAATCCACGCCATCCATTCCCTTCCACGGCTCATTTTAGGCGTTGAGCCGAAAAATGAAGCTGGTCCAATTTTCTGGCGGGCCATACCTTTGAAAGTAGTGACTGTAACCATTTAAATTCACTTGATTTTTTTCTACGCGCTGAAACACGTCGGATATGGGGCTCGTTTGATCTATCTTGAGCCGTAGAGAGCAATGGATGGGCTGGATTCAGCTGATGCGGGCCACACGTATGAAAAACCCAGGGATTTCAGATTTTTTTTAAAAAAAATATACAACAGCATCATTGCTGCTATTAGAGGTACAGGCAGCGCCTGCTACTGACGGACGGACGAGCAGGGACCCACGGTCCCAACCATGGGCCCCACCATGATGTGTGTATGTCATCCAAACCATTCATTAGGTGGGCCCCTGCTTGAAGTGTGCCCCCTCCAAAAATCAGCCACATCCAAAGCTCGGTTGGCCCACATCAGAGGAAACAGTGGGATTGAACGTCAGCCCTTCAGACCCTTTCCTGGGCCACAGAAGTTTTGGATCAAGATGAAATTTGTTTTTCCTATTCAGCCAGGTTCGTGTGACCTTATTAACGGGTTGGATTGCATATAAACATAATGGTGGGCTCCACGTGGGACCCACAGTGACGTATGTGTTTCATTCACACTGTCCACTAATCGTGGACGGTGGAACCCACCATGATTTATGTGTTTCATCCACACCGTCCACACTGGACGGTGGGAACCACCCACACGTGTGGGACTACTGTATCTGTGTGGGTGTGTGTATATATATATATGTATATTATATATATATATATATATATATATATATATATATATATATATTATTATATATAATATATACATGATGGTGGGCCTTCATGTGGACCCCCACCATGATGCATGTATTGCATCCAATCTATACAACCATTTGGCAAGCTTGTCTTAACAGGCTTGAGACAAAAAAAATAAGTCAGATCTAAAGTCCAAGTGGACCCCACCATTTAAGGTAGTGGACAATGACGTCCACCGTTCAAAATTCCTAGGGGCCATAGTAGTTCCCTATTAAGCTCTTATTTGTTTCCACTTCATATATCACTATGTTAATTTATGAATAGGTTGGATGGCAAATATATGTTATGGTGGGCTTTGGGAATTTTAATGGTGGAAATCATTATCACCACTTATATTTGGATATGGCCCATCTTGATTTATTTGTAGCCGTCCATTGAGGTCCACCTTGGTATGTGTATGAGGCCCACCTTGATTTATTTATGGCCATTGTTGAGGCCCACCTTGATGTGACTGTAGGGCCCATTTTATGAGGCCCATTGTGATGTATTCAAGGCCCAGGGTTATGGCCCATTGCAATGTACATGAGGCCCATTGGTGCCGCCCATTGATGTGGCTCACTTGATGAATATAAGGCCCATGTGATATGGCCCATGTGATGTATTTAAGGCCCAATGGGATGTACTTAAGGTCCATTGCAATGTGTGATTCCTCCATGATTTGTATAATGATATTTATGGCGGGCCATGCCTTGGGAGCAATGTTGGTTTAACGTCTACATTATAAGAATAATGTTGGTTAAATGTCCACATTATAACCCTCCCTAAGGCCCCTTAGTAGGCCCGTACTTGTTATGCGTAGGCCATCTAGGCCCATCCTTATTATAAGGATAGTTCATCACTTTATAACATGCTTAGTATATCTCCATGATTCATGCCCATATGCATCATACGTATGCTTGATATAAGGAATATTTGATCATAGCATAAGCCATTGGGCTGGGACATTTACGGGACTCCTTATGAGATGGAGTGCCCCCACATGAGTGCGTGGTACGCGTAGGATTGCTGCATGATTGTACGGTGTGACTCATGCATCTCGCATATGTGTGACTTGATCACTGCCCTCCTTAGCGACATCAGGACTGTAGCCTCCACAGACACATCGTGGATGGTCGTATGGGATACCGAAAATATTGGCTCTAGCATTGTGGGCACTTAGGATGTCCTTGGGTGATAATCCCAGAACCTTTTTGGTACCAGGAGTTACTCAAACTTTTAGACCGAGTGGATACACGAGCGCCCGAGTGCCAAATACCAGTAGGTCACGTCTCCCACTGTGTCATGGTTGGTTGGAAGGGGGTGTGGCCTTATCCGCCCGAGTGAGGGGGCTATAAGCTAGGCTGAGTTTGACCAGCTCACAAATGAGTCTGTTATCGATGAGCCGAGTAGGTATTGGCAGATTACTGGTCAGGTGGATAGTGTGGTCTCTTTCACTTGCTTGGCTGTGCAGCTAGGGAGGAGGCAGTCAGTGTGAGTGTACTGGACCCCGGTGATATCCAGAGGAGAACTGTACTGATATGTGTACTTAATGAGGACTGACATACTTGCTTTGCATCTCGCATATGACATTTGGCTACATAGGCCTCACATCGCATGGTTTTAGTATGGCCGATAGCATTCATGCCTTGCATCACATAGCTTTGGTGCACCTGATAGCATTCATGGACTTACCACATCTTTCCGCATTATTCTGATATTATATACTTGGCACTGGTCTTGCGCACACACTTCCACCACCCTCTAAGCTTTTGTAAGCTTATACATGATAGTTGCGTGCAGGTAGCGTTAGACAACAGCAGCACTGAGGCAGGAGTGCACATCAGTTTATTTTAGAGCCTTTTTATCATCTTGTATTTCCCTTTCCGCTTTGTACTTAAAGTTTTTGTTATAGTAGATATGTGGTGATGTTGATTTGTAACTTGGTTATGCTTGTGGTTATGCTCCATTACAGAAAACAAATTGATACTGAAAATCCTCCTTGTAGAATCCCAGGATTGGAATCTGGCATGTGAGTGTCGAAATCCAAGAATGGGGAACTACAGAGGCTGTCGGTGCCGGATTCGGTGATCGAAAATTTTGTGAGCCTGTTTTTCAAGTTTGGGGCATGACAACTAAAAACACACCATATCTATGTATGGCCCCATAGAAATCCTCAAACGGGTAACTAATTATCTAACTTACAAATCATAATTACAAGTCACAACTATAAATTAAGTAATCACAATAATAATTTAAGACAAAACATTAATATACAAGCTTATTAAGGTTTGCAAGGACCATTTTAGACAACAGAAGGCAATGGAACAATATTGTAACACCCCAAAAAATGGGGGTCAAGTAAAGCTCAACTTCTGAGTTCCAACGCATCACTTATACAACATAGATCCTGCAGATTAAATGTTGTCCATATTAGTGCATTAAATATAAGTGGGATTAATCTATAATAACATATCATACTTCAGGTGCAATTAAATTTAGCAAGTGGAAGACTTAAGTACTTGAATTTTAACACGAAAGTGTTTCACCATCCGGAGTATGAATTGGTTTCAGGCTGAATATATACTAGTGTTTGTTCCAAAATTCACAAAATATCAAAGTGTAACTGTCCAACTAGTCTATGTAACTCTATAATCCCGATGAATCAGGACAAGGTCTACAGAGGCCCGCCTGATAGCTGAATATAGGAGAATTCCTCCTCCTCATCTATGAAATCCATTTCGCATAAGCTCCATCATCACCTGTATCTACAACAAAGTCTGGTTCGTGTTGTAAAACACCATCCCAGAGTGAAAGTGAGTGATCAACTCAGTGGTACTATAAGGTAAAGGTTAACATGTTATAAATTTAGTCAAGCAGTAATGATAAAGCAATACAACAGTCATATCCTAAGTACTCTTATTAATACAGAAATAGTATGCTATAATGATGTATGCCCACACCTGCACTCCCTCAGCGACATCATCGCACGATCATGCATGACAAACTTCCTAAACGTGCGCTTCCTCGCCAAAGCACATGCAATGCGGTGCATGATCGTGTTAACCAAGTTCTTATTTATGCTTATTCATACAGTAGATTCGGGAAGCTAAGGTACCTCCCTTTATATCATTTACCCAAACAGGAATTCATCTAAGGTCGTCAGTCCTAGTCAATCATATATGATAGGCAAGTTGTAGGGCATCACCATTGATGAAAACAGTGGATAGGTAAGTTCAAGAGTTTATACTTGGGGTCGTTACGGGAGGCTCGTCACCTCAGCGTAGGCCTAATTTATACTCGAGGTCACTACAAGAGGCTCGTCACCTGATCATAGGCCGACAGCTCGAATACAGTGTCCCATACCACCGTATTTGGCTCATGAGTTTAGGTTGCTCACTGGTCACTATAGGGAGGCTCGTCACCCCAGCGTAGGCCGACAGCTCAACCACAGTATCCCAAACCATCATGCCCGGCTTATAAGTCTTAGCAGATCGTGGGTACCAAGGTTGAAATGGGCTTTACATTAGTAAGTGGTACCTTAGATTCAAGCAGTAGCGTCCATACATGGTAAACATACTATAGGCCAATCGGGTTACTTGACAAGTTTGATTAGTACGAGCGCATGCTGAATTAATCGACATGGAGCGCATAAGCACTCCACATGGCCTAACCACTATCGACAATCTCCGTACAACTCGGATTCATCGAACATATCCAATGTGGCGAATCTAGTTCGGCCACTCAACTAGGATCCATTACCGATTGCCTGGACTACGTAGTAGTCCCAATCGTACTCAATTGCAATAGGTAATCATATGTGATAGTCATAACAGTATTGAACAAATAATTCAAACACAACAATCATTTGAGCATTTTATAAAACACATAATGAATATATTAACATACACATATATTTCATACATGAATTACGTAGTTAAATTTAAGTTACCTGAAGGAATTTATACATATAACTAAGATAGTTGAGAATCCCATCTCAATACCCTCAACAGGTACAATTTATTAAACACCTACTCATTCAGACATTTTATCAAACACTTAGACTACACATTTCAACATACATGAAATAAATTAATTATAACATATATTAGGGCAAATCCTTTCACAAAGGAGTTGTCATACATATAACAATCGCGTATACTAGGTTAATGGTTATGGAAAGCACAAATCATGATTTCACTTTTCATTTAAACATTTCAACAAACACATGGAATGCATTATATTTTCAACATAGTTCATATATGTGTGGTATATGGAAAACATCGTATCTAGTTGCATGTGGCAATAATCAAGTCAGTCATAAATCATTAACTGACATTGAAATCCTTGAAAACCATAACCCAAATGTTTATAGTCCGCACCTTTTCCCGGTTTGCTCGTTATGAACTCAGTTCGTACACTACGCTTCCATCTACATCACAACGGCTACCTAAATCATGAAATAGGTTAGCTATTTCGTTGACTCCTCTATTTGAATTTCTAAAACAGATTAGGGTTAGGACTTCTTACCCAAAATGAAGTTGAAACGAGTTGAATAGCTAGACGTAAAAGTGATTCGATGCGTGGAGTGGCAGAACAGAAGTACTGCAACAAACTCCAAGGATCTCCCCTCGATCTCCACTCTTTTCTCTCCTTTTCTCTCCTCTCTCTTAGGGCTAGAGAAAATTCGTATGGGATAGGAATGGGGTGGTTTAAGGGCCTTATCTAGGTTCAAAAGTGATGTCAATGGCCCCAGGGCCATGGTATACTTGAGTTATAGCCAAAAGGCATCTATTTCGTGTAAATGGAGCTCATCTGGAGGTCCATTGCTCGCATACGGCCTGAAGAAAGTCCCCTGACTATGCATCTGAGCTAGGTTAAGGTTTTGATCTGATCAGATTTGTGGATCGACTATGGAGGACCCGTATCAGTTCAACGGTCATCGTCACTCGATTAGGGTCATAAGTATACTAACATGTGTAGGAAAATTTTCTTAATCCACAGGTATAGTTTGGTCAGAAACTGACTGTCTGAAACTTTTAAATTTTGCCCGTAAGCAAACGGTCCAATTCACTTAAGTTTTGATTCATTTTCTAAAGATATTCGCATTTCTCGCACACTTTACTAAGGCCCTAGTCGTGTGTTTCTGGATATTATTCGGGTTTGATTCCCATGATGGTTGTCAAGCCCAGTAAGGTGGTCATAACCTTATAGTTTCGTAGTCATCGGACTTTCGATGCACGGTCCAGGTCCGATACGGAGTTTTAATGCGCTCCCGAGAGCAACTGGGTTTAGAGATTGCTCCTAAGTTTTTAGGTATTGTTGAGTTGGCGATTCTATTAGTATTGGGTCTTGCAGTTCATATAGATAGTAGTCCAAGCTAATTCCTCTAATTATTTAGTTTTTTACTTAATTAGTTTTCACCTAATTTTTACAGAATTCGATCCTTAGTGATTTCTACCTGAGGTGATGCTCGGGTCTTTGTATGGATTTTTTCGAGACGTTATAATCTACCCCCTTAAAGAAAAAATTTCATCTTGAAAATTAGTACCTTTTCGTACTCTTCAAGAATCTGAGGGTAGTTCTTACGGACCTCGGCTTCTGTTTCCCAATTAGCCTCTTTCTCAGTGTGATGAGTCCACAATACCTTCACAAGCGGAATCACTTTACTGCGTAGCACCTGCTCCTTCCTGTCTAGAATACGTGTCGGTCACAGTACATAGGTAGCATCTTCACTCAACTATACCTGATCTCATTTGATAATGTGGGACGGATCAGGAACGTATTTCTTCAGCATCGATACATAAAATACGTTGTGCATGCCTACGAGTGGTGTGGGCAAGGTGAGGCAATATGCTACCACACCCACTCGGTCTAGAATCTGTAATGAACCAATAAATCGTGGCGTAAGCTTCCCTTTCTTACCAAAGCGAAGGACTCCTTTCATTGGGGAAACTTTCAGAAACACGTGGTCCTCAACCTTAAACTCTACCTGTCACCGTCTCGTATTGGAGTAACTCTTCTATCTGCTCTGTGCTGTAAGAAGTCGATGCCTAATAATGTCGATCTTCTCTGAGGTCGCCTGTACCAAATCTAGGCCAATCAAACTCTTCTCTCCAACCTCTGCCCAACAATGCGGTGCTCGACATGGACGCCCATACAATGCTTTGTAGGGAGTCGTGCTAATGCTCGCTTAAAAGCTATTGTTATAAGCAAACTCAGCATAGGGAAGACGGTCATCCCAACTGTCTTTGAAATCAAGCACATATGCCCGCAGCATATCTTCGAACACCTGATTTACTCGTTCCGTCTGCCCATTAGTCTGTGGGTGGAGCGCGGTACTGAACTTCAGCTGCACTCCCATTGGTTCTTGGATCCAAGTCTAGAAGATAGACGTGAATCGTGTCTCGATCTGACACAATCTCCATAAGAACTCCATGAAGACATACTATCTCCTTAATGTACAGCCTGGTCAAATCATCCGCCGAGTTTAAAACTCTAATCGGACGGAAATGAGCCGATTTCGTCAATCGGTCCACAATCACCCAAATGTAGTCATGTCCCTTCCTTATCTTTGGTAACCCCAAAATAAAATCCATAGAGTTGAAATCCCATTTCCATTCAGCTATAGGCATGGGCTGAAGTTAACCAGGGGGGTCGGCGATGTTCGGCCTTGACCTGCTGGCACGTGAAACAACAGGACACAAAGTCTGCTATGTGGGCCTTCATGTTGTCCCACCAGTATGAACGTTTCATATATTGATACATCTTTGTACTATTAGGATGCATCGCCATCTTCGAATGGTGAGCAGCTTCGAGAACCTCCCTTCTTAAGTCATGAAGATTTGGGACGCATAGGCAGCCACGATAACGTAAACCCCCATCCGACCCAACTCTCCATTCAGAGTCTTCATCATCACTAGCTCACTTTTTCATTTCCACTAATCGTTCATCTTCCATCTGAGCCACAATGATTCAGTCATCGATAAGTGGATGTACACGAATATGTGTGACACTCTCGAACGGCTCCTCTACTGTAAGCTTCTGTTCAAAGTCTCGCACAAATTCGACCATATTCTATTCTCCTATTATTAGTGGAGCCACAAATTCTATCGTCTTCTTGCGGCTCAATGCATCTGTTACAAGGTTAGCCTTACCAGGATGGTAGGAGACCTCAAACTTGAAGTCTTTCAAGGTTTCCATCTAACGTCGTTGTCTCATATTCAAGTCCCTCTCTGTAAATATGTACATGAGGCTCTTGTGGTCGCAAAAGAGCTCGAACTCCTCTCCGTAGAGGCAATGTCTCCAGAGCTTTAATGTGAAGATAACTGTTACCAGTTCCAGGTCGTGCGTAAGGTAATTTTCTTCATGTTTCCTCAACTGTCATGAGGCATAGGCGATCACTCTGTCCTTCTGCATAAGAACCCAACCCAAACCAATATAAGACGCGTCGGTGTATATCATATATCTGACCCCTTGCTCTGGCAATACTAGCACGAGTGTGGACGTCAACTTGTCCTTCAATTCCTGAAAGGCTGCTTCTGCCTTCTTATTCCAGGCAAACTTAAGATCCTTTCGAGTAAGCTGAGACAACGGTTTGGCTATCTTGGAAAAGTCCCTAATAAATCAACGATAGTAACCTGCCAGGCTAAGGAAGCACCTCACCTTAGTAACCGAACCGGGCTGCTCCCAGTCCTGAACTGCTGTCACCTTAGCAAGGTCAATAGCTATTCCTTCCTTGGACACCACTTATTCTTGGAACTTGACTTCTTCTTTCTAGAAGTCACATTTCTTGTACTGAGCAAACAACTGGTTCTTCCCAAGAGTATCAAAGACTGCTTGCAAGTACTCCTCGTGATCTCTCCGACTCTTGGAGTATATCAGAATGTCATGTATAAACACGATGATGAATCGGTATAGATACGGCTGAAACACCCCGTTCATTAGGTCCATGAACACGGCTGGTGCATTTGTAAGTCCAAAGGACATCATAAGGAACTCGTAGTGCCCAAAGCTGGTTCTAAATGCTGTCTTCTGCATGACTTCATTCCTGACGCACAACTGATGATATCCCGACTGTAAATCGATCTTTGAGAAATACTGTGCCCCTTTCAACTGATCAAACAGATCATCTATCCTGGGCAAAGGATACTTGTTCTTCACCGTCACTTGATTCAACCTGCAATAATCAATAAACAATCGCAGCAATCTATCCTTCTTCTTTACAAATAACACCGGTGCTCCCTAAGGAGATACACTTAGTCTTATGAAACTTGCGTCCATCAGATTATCAATTTGTCTCCTCAATTTCTCCCATCTCACATGGAGGCATGCGATATGTCCGTAGAGAGATAGGTGTCGCACCTAGCACTAGGTTGATGGTAAAATTGATCTCGCGCTAAGGAGGTAATTTAGGTATCTTCCTGAACACGTCCGTGAAATCTTGAACTACTGGTGTGTTCCCAAGTGTCGGACCCTGAACCTCTATCAATAAGGAAGCGTAACAAAGGACGTAGAAAGGGTAACTGACCTGAACAGGGGAAGTAAAGGTCGTGCCCTCGAGTCCACGGGCTGTCACCAATCAGGTATCACAATCAATCTCTGCTTTCATCTCGGTGAGCCAGTCCATGCCGAGAATGATGTCATAATGATACAGTGGGTTGACTATCAGGTCAATGCGTATCATCCTGCTCCCTAAGTTTATCAAGCAACCCTCACATAACTTAGTGGCATCTGTTAAAGTTCTTGCCGCTGCGATAACTCTCTCCCCAACCATAGGGGTCGTACTCAGCCCTAAGCGCTTGACTGTAGAATATGAAATCATTGAAATAGTGGACCCAATGTCCACCAACAAAAATACGGGTGTACCTTGGACGTGGGCAATGACTTCGAAGGCTAAAGGCATTGTAACTACTGATTCAGATGCTTCAGCGGCAAGCGCATGTACTCACGCCTATTGAGGACGGTTCGGTTGTGGTGTCATAGGTCGTTGAGGTGGCCTACTATAGGGTATATTTGGTCAGTAAGAAGGCTGTGCTGGCAGTACTGATCGTAGAGGTGGAGCTGAAATGGCTTGTGGCAACTGACGGTTGATCTTCTGAGGCGACATAAAGCCGTTATCTCTCATCTTGGTAAAGTAATAAGTGTCTATATGGCCCATCCTCCTACAGCAGGTGCACCATAGATCAAATCGCCTCTGCTGAGTCGGTAGAGCCATAAGCCTGGGAAGTGAATCTGCACACAGCCTCTTGCCGAGGAACGGTCGATTCGATGAGTCCAGTCGGGGCCTCGAGCCCATGGGTACACGTGTACAGGATATTTTATCCCCATCCTACTCGGCTCGCAGGGATATGTTCACTAGCTCAGTATAGTTGGGAATACTAGCATAACACATCTTCGTACAGATATCGGGCCATAAGCCCTCAGAAAATGGTCGCATTCTCATCGGCTCGTCTGCAAGTATCAAAGGAGCATATCTGGCTAGCTCCATAAATTTGTTCTCATATGTCGAGACAGTCATCCCTCCCTGTTGGAGGTGAAGAAACTCTCCCTCCTTCTCATTACAGTGAGGGGGAAGTACTTCCCATGGAAGCGGGTCTCAAAAACTTGCCACATCCATACGTGTCCTACAGAAACTGTCCGTAGGATGCTGTCCCATCATAGACTAGCCTCCTTCTCAAACATATATGTAACCAACTCAACCTGCTCTGCCTTAATGTAGAGATGTGATCGAGCTAGTATTCGGCCTCCTCGAGTCTATGAGTGCCAGCAAAGGTAGGAGGTCAGAAATGCTAGAAGCACTCAAAAAGACCGCTGTCACTCATATTTCCACTAGGGTGCACAGGTGCTGCATGTGAGACCACATTCATGTTCTGGGCAAGGGCCCCCGCAATAGTGGTCCAAATCTGTTGTTGGTGCTTCATTAGGAGCATCATCTACTCCAACCTATCAGGGGGAGGAGCCTCGTAAGGCATGTGTGGCGTCGAGGTAGACGCACGGTTCTGTTCTGGAACCGGCGGTGCAAAAGGTGTTAACCCATTAGTGGGGCCAGTGCCTAGCTGTGAATCCAGCATAGTGTCACAATCAGGGCCCAAATTGGGGTCCGTGTGGCTATCGCTTAGGGGAGGTGCCCCGTCAAACGATCCGCTAATTGCAAGTCGTGTCGTATTCTGAGTGGCTTTTGGAGGCATTCCCTATACACAATATAGGATGTAGCACGTGTAAGATTTAGGATAATACCACGCACACTTTTAAACATCATACACATTTCATTTTAACGGAAGATCCATGCATTTCATATTACCAAAGATTGTCATGATACATATGATGTAGTAGTACATAAAATATCACGACATAAGATGCATGTGAGCTACTCTAGCCTATCACTAAGCCTATCAAAGCTATTACAAAATAAATAAGAAACAAGAAAAACCCAAAGATGACTACAACACATAACTAGTCGTCCAACTTTAGTGATGGTGGAGGAGCACTCTTATACTGCATAAATATAAGAGGGCCTTTAGGGTGCGAGACATCTTCTTACATTTCTTCTTCAAATAGGCCTGACTCTCCCTGACCTCTTGTCTCAAGGCGGCCTGATTCTCCACAATTCTGGCCATGTGGGCTTCAAGGCAGTCTGATCATGGTGGTCTTCATGTATGACAGGAGGGCCTCCATCAGAGTCTTGGGCCTCCTCTTCTTCTTCCTGATCTCCCTCTTCATTACTGCCCTCTTCTCCACTGCCTTCCTCTCCACTTCCTTCTTCTCCGTCACCACTTTCTTTCTCACCTTCACTTCCCTTGACATCTTCACTCTCTTCTTCTATATCATCGCTCTACTCCTCAAGCCGGGCTTGGTGTCGCCTAAGGCCAATGCCCATGTTGTCGAGCGTGTTATCGTTGATAATGTGGATTGGGGCGACGTTATCCATATGGAGTCTGAAACTGTAGTGGCAGGCAATTTTGCAAATAAGTCGACCAAAAGATAGCGAGAAGCTTTCCCTAGTAGACCGCGTAGTGTTGATTATTTAAGATATGACAAGAGTAGGCAGGTACACTTTCTCTCCATGCCCAACTCTATACTAGAAGTCCACCATGAGCCTTGTGCATTCGGTGTGGTTACTCCACCTAGGATACACATTATACATGCATATGTGGTGAAGTAAGTGGAAGTCATTTGTCATCTTAGATGAAGCGAGGCTATTTCCCCACCTCCAACGCTCTAGCTGGCCACAGGAAATGTGTGCGGCGTCTTTTCTCTTGCTAACTAGTGAGGTTCTTCTCACTGTCGTGTACCATACCTCTTGCAACTCCCATAATGTGAGCAATCTCATCCACATCAACTATAGTCTCCTACCTTCCCAAAGGGATAGTAAACTGGAGAGGCTTCAATAATGGGTTCCAAATGTGGGCATAGAAGGCATGCACAATGCCTTCACTCGCATGAGTGTTTCCCTCAAATATGGGACCCCACCCATTTTTCAAGAGAAAGTCAATGACTGGATATATCCCAGACAACTTCTCATTGATGTGTGCTTCAAACATGACCTTGCGGTTGCGGAACTTACCGAGATTAACGTCCGACGGTAGCGATCTTTCCAACAGAATTCAAGGATCGAGGTCCCGCTTGGACCTTCATTCATGCTCGGCAATCGCAATGGCTTCGGTGCCTACCCTCTTCGTAGTATGGGGTGGTCGGCTCAGCCCAGCCTCATCCGGGGCTGCTCTCTTCCTTCCTATGAGAGAAAGGAGCATAAAAATTGAGAAGTGGAAATGCTTGAAGGATGAGATGGGTTGGTGGGTTTTTGGAGGTTTTGAGACACAAAAGGAGGGCCTTTGTGCTCAATAGATGGAAATAGGGAAGCTAAAAAGATTAAAAAAATGATAGTTTCAAGGCAATGGAGGTGGGTAGATGTAATGGGTAGAAGATTTGGAAGATGGCAATGTGTACAGAAGGGAATTTGAGAGAGAAATGAGGGTTTGAGGGGTTTAGGGGGTTTGTAAAATATAAAATGGGGGTAAATAGGGGATTAGGGGAGTGAAATAGAGGCCCCACACATGGGACCAGGCCCACCTAACCGATCGGACGGCGGGCGGTGCCACCGCCCTGGTGCTATGAAGGCGGGCGGTGCGCCGCCGACCGGGCGGTGCCACCACCCCACCCCTAGACTTCCGGTGGTGGCTCTGCCCTAGGGCGGTGACCACACCCTCCCTAGATGCCGAAAATGTGCGGGACCCCCTAGGTCCCACTGTATTTTACGGTGTGGCCCCCCACATCCGTTCGAGGTGCTTTCGGATTCCAACTCGCATGTATTCATGCGTTTTACCGTATTTTAAGCATATGATTTGCCAAATTATCGTCCAAGTTTGTATGACATATTCAATAGGCTATATGTCAAATAACCATTAAAATGTGGCCTAGGATTTTTTAATGGTAGAAATTCAATCACTACTTTTTCCCATGGTGTGCTCCACCTACAGCTTAGACCTACCTCATTTTTGGGATAAAGCCCTAAAATTTTCATAAACATGGGCCTGCTCCAACAAATTTGAAGTAATACATAAACACGGCCTATCTAAATGGCCAGGCCACTCCAATGTTGTCCATAGGAAATGGACAGCTTCATCATGGTCATAACAGCGGTTCTCACCTTCCACGGACCCCCGGTCAACATCCGAATAGCTCTAATGCACATCCGGGTCTACTCTAATAATTTCGAGCTAATACATAAACACGGGCCTGTCTAAATGGCCAGGCCACCCATATTGTTGTCCACAGGAAATGGACAGCTACTCATCATGGTCATAGCAGCAGTTCCCACCTTCCAGGAACCCCCTATGATATCTTGCATTTCGTCAACGTCTTCATCCTCGTCATCTGACAAAATCGGGTCAGCAAGTACTTCAGTGACCTCAACTCTTTGGTGGAACTCTTCACCATGATGGATCCACCAAGTGTAACCTTGGTCAATCCCAACTATGAATAAATCGTCTTCTACTTTGTCTAAAGTCTTATGCATCATGTTCATGCATTTTCGACACGGACACCTAATCATATTGCCTAAATCCGCCCGATTACGCACAAATTCCATGAACTGTTTTACCCCTTGTATATACTCTGGGCCAAACCTGTTCTTTGCTCGCATCCAACTCTTATCCATCTCTATAATGAAAAGATTAGAGTCAGTTTACGAAAATAAGTTTAAGATTATAGGTCTAGGTTATAGGGCTAGGAATTTGGGTTCGGGTTCGGGTTCGGGTTCGGGTTTAGGTTTAGTTACAGGTTTATGTTATAGGATTAGGTTATAGGTTTAGATTTAGGTTTAGGTTTAGGTTATAGGATATATGCTTAGGTTTAGGTTATATGTTTAAATTATAGGTTATAGGTTTAGGTTTAGGTTATAAGTTTAGGTTTAAGTTATAGGTTTTAGGTTTAGGCTTAGGTTTAGGTTTAGGTTATAGGTTTAGGCTTAAGTTATAGGTTTTAAGTTATAAGTTTAGGTTTAGGTTATATGTTTAAATTATAGTTTATAGGTTTAGGTTTGGTTATAGGTTTCGGAATTGGTTTAGGTTACAGGTTATATGTTTAGGTTTAGGTTTAGGTTTAGGTTATAGGTTTAGGTTTAGGTTTATGTTATAGGTTTAGGATTAGGTTTAGGTTTATGTTTAGGTTTACGTTTATAGGTTATAGGTTATAGGTTATAGGTTACAGGTTATAGATTAAAGGTTATAGATTTAGGTTTAGGTTCGGGTTCGAGTTTACGTTTAGGTTATAGGTTAAAGGTTATAGGTTTAGGTTTATGTTATAGGTTTAGGTTTAGGTTTAGGTTATAGGTTATAGGTTTAGGAATTCGGGTTTGGGTTCGGGTTTGGGTTCAGGTTTAGGTTTAAGTTATATGTTATAGGTTTAGGTTTAGGTTTAGGTTATGGATTAAAGGTTATAGGTTTATGTTAGGTTATAGGTTATAAGTTTAGGTTTAGTTTATAGGTTAGAGGTTATGATTCAATTTTTGGATCGGACTGGGCAGAGCACGGTTCGAACACCAAACATTGCATGAAAAATGAAATATAAACTCGTGACGAAGTGTTGATTGAATGCCCACCATTAAAAACTTCTTGGGGCCATGAAAGTTTTGGATCAAACCGAAATATAAATTTTTCCCCTTCATCCAAGTTTGTATGACATAATCAATAGGCTATATGTCAAATAACCATTAAAATGTGAACTAAGATTTTTTAATGGTGGAAATTCAATCACTACTTTTTCCCATGATGTCGTCCACCTGCGACTTAGACCTACCTCATGTTTGGGATAAAGCCCTAAAATTTTCATAAACATGGGCCTGCTCCAACAAATTCAAGATAATACATAAACACGGCCTGTCCAAATGGCCAAGCTAGTCTAATGTTATCCATAGGAAATGAATAGCTTCATCATAGTTATAACAGTGGTTCCTACCTTCCAGGGACCCCCAGTCAACATCCGAATAGCTCCGACGCACATCCGAGTTTGCTCCAACAATTTCGAGCTAATACATAAACACGCAGCTACTCACCATGGTCATAACACGGTTCACACCTTCCAGAGATCCCCGTTCAATTAAATCCTAATTTAATTACCCATTCAAGGTTGGATAGATTATAATACTTTCATATTTCCATTTATTAGTTTAAGTCGAAAATCTGGCAGCATCTCCCCATGCCTCTCCAGATAAGTTGATCTTACGTTACATTCTAATGCCAAATATCTAAAGTAATGTAAATATATTTGGCATTGGATACGGAACAGAAGAAACAAATCCAGAGAGAAACGAGGAGATGGACCGCGGATCAGGCATGAATAGTTAAATAGATTATATGAAAGCATACTATCCATTTAACCTTGAACTGTCCAAAATGGGACAATTTGAGCGATTTCTATGCCACCAAAAACACACCATATCTATGTATGGCCCCATAGAAAGCCTCAAACGGGTAACTAATTATCTAACTTACAAATCACAATTACAAGTCATAACTATAAACTAACTAATCACAATAATAATTTAAGACAAAAAAATGTAATATACAAGGTCATTAAGGTTTACAAGGACCATTTTAGGCAACGAAAGGAAATGGAACAATATTGTAACGCCCCAAAAATTGGGAGTCGAGCAAAGCTCAACTCCCGAGTTCTAATGCATCACTTATGCAATATAGCTGATGTTGATTAAATGTTATCCATATTAGTGCATTAAACATGAGTGGGATTAATCTATAATAACATATCATACTCCAGGTGCAATTAAATTTAGCAAGCGAAAGACTTAAGTACTTGAATTTAAACATGAAAGTGTTTCACCATCCAAAGTATGAATCTATTCCAGGCTGAATATATACAAGTGTTTGTTCCAAAATTCATAAAATATCAATGTGTAACTGTCCAACTAGTCCATGTAACCCTGTAATCCCGATGAATCAGAACAAGGTCTATAAAGACCCGCCTGATAGCTGAATATAGGAGAATTCCTCCTCATCCATGAAATTCATTTCAGCTGCATAGGCTCCATCATCACCTATATCTACAATAGAGTCTGGTTGGTGTTTTAAAACACCATCCCAGAGTGGGAGTGAGTGATCAGCTCAGTGGTACTATAAGGCAAAGGTTAACATGTTATCAATTCAGTCAAGAAGTAATGATAAAGAAATACGACATTCATATCTTAAGTACTCTTGTTAATGCAGAAATGGTATGCTATAATGATGTATGCCCTTGCCTGCACTCCCTCAGCAACATCATTGCACGATCGCGTTTGGCAAACTCCCTAAACGTGCGCTTCCTCACCAAAGCACATGCAATGTGGTACATAATTGTGTTAGCCAAGTTCTTATTTAGGCTTATTCATACAGTAGATTCAGAAAGCTAAAGTACCTCCTTTTATATTATTTACCCAAACGGGGATCCATCTAGTGTAGTCAGTCCTAATCAATCACATAAGATAGGCAAGTTGTAGGGCATCACCCTTGATGAAAACAGTGGCTAGGCAAGTTCAAGAGTTTACACTCGAGGTCGCTACATGAGGCTCGTCACCTCAGCGTAGGCCTAATTTATACTCGAGGTCACTACGAGAGGTTTGTCACCTGATCGTAGGCCGACAGCTCGAATATAATGTCCCATACCACCGTATTCGGCTCACGAGTTGGGTTGCTCACTGGTCACTACGGGGAGGTTCGTCACCCCAGCATAGGCCAACAGCTAGACCACGATGTCCCATACCACCATGCCCGGTTCATGAGTCTTAGTGGATCGTGGTACTAAGGTTGAAACGGGCTTTACATTGGTAAGTGGTACCTTAAATTCAAGCAGTAGCGTCCATACATGGTAAACATACAATAGGCCAATCGGGTTATTTGACAAGTTCGATTGGTACGAGCGCACACTGAATTAATTAACATGGAACACATAAGCACTTCCCATAGCCTAACCACTATCGACAATCTTCGTACGACTCAGATTCATCGAACGTATCTAATGTGGCGAATCTAGTTTCGCCACTCAACCGGGATCCATTATAGATTGCCTGGACTACGTAGCAGTCCCAATTGCACTCAATTGTAATAGGTAATCATATGTGATAGTCATAATAGTATTGAATAAATAATTCAAACACAACAATCATTTAAGCATTTTATAAAACACATAATGAATATATTAACATACATATATATTTCATACATGAATCACATACTTGAATTTAAGTTACCTGAAGGAATTTATACATATAACTAAGGTAGTTGAGAATCCCATCTCAATACCCTCAACAAGTACAATTTATCAAACACCTACTCATTTAGACATTTTATCAAACACTTAGACTACACATTTCAACATACATGAAATAATTTAGTTATGACATATATTAAGGCAAATCCTTTCACAAAGGAGTTGTCATACATGTAACAATCACATATTCTAGGTTAATGGTCATGGAAAGCACAAATCATGATTTCACTTTTCATTCAAACATTTCAACAAACACATGGAATGCATTATATTTTCAACATAGTTCATATATGTGTGGTATATGGAAAACATCGTATCTAGGTGCATGTGGCAGCAATCAAGTCAGTCATAAATCATTAACTAACATTGAAAGCCTTAAAAACCATAACCTAAATGTTTATAGTCCGCACCTTTCGTCGGTTTGCTTGTTACAAACTCGGTTCGTACACTATGCTTCCGCCTACAGCACAACGGCTACCTAAATCATGAAATAGGTTAGTTATTTCATCGACTCCTCTATTTAGATTTCTAAAGCAGATTAGGGTTAGGACTTCTTACCCAAAACGAAGTTGAAACGAGTTGAGTAGTTAGACGTAAAGGCGATTCGATGCATGGAGTAGCAGAATAGAAGTACTGCAGCAAACTCCAAGGATCTCCCTTCGATCTCCACTCTTTTCTCTCATTTTCTCTCTTCTCTCTCTTAGGGTTAGAGAAAATTCATATGAGATAGGAATGAGGTGGTTTAAAGGCCTTATATAGGCTCAGAAGTGATGTCAATGGCCCCAAGGCCATGGTATACTTGAGTTATAGACCAAAGGCGTCTATTTCGGGCAAACAGAGCTCATCTAGAGGCCATTGCTCGCATGCTGCCTCGAGCAAGTCCCTTGACCATGGATCTAAGCCAGGTTAAGGTTTCGATCTGATCGGATTTGTAGATCAACCGTGGAGGACCCATATCAGTTCAACAGTCATCGTCACTCGATCAGGGCCACAAGTATACCAACATGTGTAGAGAAATTTCCCAGATCCATGGGTATAGTTTGGTCAGAAACTGATGGTCTGAAACCTTTAAATTTCACTCGCAAGCGAACTATCCAATTTACTTAAGTTTTGATTCATTTCCGAAAGATATTCGCATTTCTCACACACTGTACTCAGGGCTCTAGTTGTATGTTTTTGGATATTATTTAGGCTCGATTCCCACGATGGTTCTTAAGCCCAGTAAGGTGGTCATAACCTTATATTTTCGTAGTCATCAGACTTTTAACGCACGGTCCAGGTCCGATACAGAGTTTCAATGCGCTCCCGAGAGCAACTGGGTTTAAAGATTGCTCTTATGTTTTTAGGTAATGTTGAGTTGGCAATTCTATTAGTTTTGGGTCTTGCAGTTTGTATAGATAGTGGTCTAAGGTAATTCCTCTAATTATTTAGTTTAGTACTTAATTAGTTTTCGCCTAATTTTTACAGAATTCGATCCTTAGTGATTTCTACCTGAGGTGATGCTCGGGTCTTTGTACGGATTTTTTCGAGACGTTACAGCTATACACATTTTATCTTCATACTGAGAATAGAAATACAATGCTAAGTAAACAAACATCTAACTCATGGGGAAAACTTATTAATTCTGGATGTTATGGCTTCTATTGCTCACATTAATTCCTCTATTATTTAGTTAATTCTTGTTTCCTTGTTGATGCATATACATGGCACCTTAGGTTATGGTATTATAAAAAATAAAATGGAAAGGATATAAAAATGTTATTTCTATAATGCTTTTTCTATAATACTATTTGAGGCTTATTGTGATGTAAGGCTGACATCCAATCTATACATAAGGTTGTTCCGTTCACATTCACTCTATATTAGTACATAGCGGGCTAGCCTTGTGAGGCATGGGGTTGGGCCCCTAACTTGGTTCGAGGGTCAAGCTCAAGCTTAAAATCTAGGCACTGTGTTCGGGCCATGCCAATTTGGGGTCAATGATGAATTGCTTGGTCCAATAATCAAGTGGGTCACTATTATACAAAAGGGTGGACGATATGAAGACACTTGTGAGGGTTCTATTTAACTTCCATGCGTAGTCTAACGACACTTTTTGGATCCGTTGTCATGTTTCTATCATCAACCATTTATATGATGGGACTCGTTACAGATGGAGGGGATATCACCAGAAATTTCTTAATCTTAGACTATTTCAAACCTTTAATCATGTCACCCTTTTCCTTACAAGTCTTGCCCTAGGTTGTCCGAGGCCTTTTTAGCCCAATTAGGGCTAGGGCCGGACTATAGCCAATGTTTAGGCCCTAGCTAGGCTCATTGCCATGCCAACCTTGTATACCGAAAGTCATGTGGATCTAAAATATGAGTGGTACCATAAGGAACAATTGGGATGGGGATGCCCACCATTAAAACCTTTCACATTATGTGGGTCCCAACGTGTTTAGTATATGCCATCTAATCCATTCATAAGATGCACCCCATATCCTTTAAAAAAAGAAAAAAGAATTGTTAAGTCTAAGTGCTTGCTTAACACTCGCCACACTATGCCAGCATCAATGATTTTCTTATAAACTCATTTTACTAATTAGAGTTTTTACAGTAAATTTCCTAAATAAATCTAAGTTTATTAATAATATATTCAATAATCAAAACTCCTAGGTTATTCTTTTCGAGGGGTAAAAGGCCAAAATGTTGCCTTTTATTTTTTCTTTAGAAAGTGATAAAGTTGAGAAATTTGGGACCTAAGTGGTATGTGTATGACTTCCAACCCGTCCAACATATGCACCCCATGGTGACGAGCCTCCCCGTAGTGACCAATAAGCAACCCAAACTTGTGAGCCGAATACGGTGGTATGGGACATTGCATTCGAGTTGTCGGTCTACGTTCAAGTGACGAGCCTCTCGTAGTGATATCGAGTATAAATTAGGCCTATGTTGACGATGACGAGTCTCTCCGTAGTGACCTCGAGTGTAAACTCGTGAACTTACATATCCACTGCTTTCATAAGGGGTGATGCCCTACAACTTGCCTATCATATGTGACTAACTAGGATTGACGACCCTAGATGGATCCTTGTTTGGGTAAGTGATATAAAGGGAGATACCTTAGCTTCCCGAATCTACTATATGAATAAATCTAATTAAGTATTGGCTAACACGACCATACACCACATTGCATGTGCTTTAGCGAGGAAGCGCACATTTATGGAGTTTACCATATGCAATCATGAGAAGATGTCGCTAAGGGAGTACAAGCGAGGGCATGCATCATTTCAGCATACCATTCATGCATTAACAAGAGTACTTAAGATATGATTATTGTACTACTTTATCATTACTGCTTGACTGAATTGATAACATGTTAACCTTTACCTTATAGTTCCACTGAGTTCATCACTCACTCCCACTTTGGGACGATGTTTTAAAATACCAACCAGACTCTGATTTAGATGCAGGTTGTGATGAGGCTTACGTGATGGAGCCGGACTTCTTCGACGAGCAGTTCTCCTACATTCAGCTCTCAAGCGGGTTTATGTAGACTTAGAGCTAGGATCGCGGGGATTACAGGGACACTAGATTAGTGAACATTTATATTTCGATATTTTGTACATTTTGAAATAAACATATGTATATACTCCTCCCGATAGCACGTTCATACTCTAAAGGTTATGAAACACATATTTTATAAATCTATCCCAGTCTTCTGCTTGCTTAATTATCTTAATTCTAGAGTATGATATGCTATTTTAGTGTAATCTCACTCATGTTTAAGGCACTAATATGGTCAACATTTAAACATCATTATCTATGTTGCATAAGTGATGCGTTAGAAATTGGGAGTTGAGCTTTGCTCGACCCCCGATTTTTGGGGCGTTACAAGTTAGTATCAAAGCATGATTTAAATTAAACTGGACCTGGGTTATGGTAACAGGATACACACTGACATACTTTGACTTAGGTGGGGGTGATAAAACGTAGAAATGATCATAGGATCCCCAGTTTCACCGACGAGCGAAACTGACCGTTGAGATGTGACCCGTATGCATCTGTGATCATGGGAAATAATCTCAATTCCTTTCTAGACCATCAATCGACAGGTTAGGATGATAATTCAGCGAGCCCCACACGCAAATGACCTAGAAAGCGTGAATACGCACTCGTTGGGACCCAAAATCACCTCAAACGGATGAGGGGACCCAAACCACAAAAATCAGTGAGACCCAGGGAGGTCCCCTGCACATTTTTAGCGGACCACCCCACGGGAGGGGGGGCCACCCCACGGTCCAGCAGACCATGATGGCACCGCGCTGACCGCAGCGCACCGCGATCCTCCAGCCGCCGTGGGTCAAGCATCCCGCCGCCCCTCACACACACATGTGGGTCCCCTCATGTGTGGGACCACCCTATTTCCCCTCCTATTCTTCATTTCACCCCCCCCCCCCCCATCTAGCTTCTAAACCCTTCCAACCCCTCCAAAATCTGATTTTTCTTCCCAAATCTCCCTTCCATTCTCATATCTTCTTCTTCTACAATACATACCCATCTCCACCATCTTCCTCAAAATTGATCACCTACTACTCTCAATCTCCCTATTTCTTCTCATTTGAGCACACAAATCCCTCTTTGTGTCTCATAAACCCCAAAACCTATCAACCTATCTCACCATGTAAGCTTTTCCAACCATATGGCCCTCTTTCAGATAGTGGCCATTGTATTCTCACTCTCCACACTCCTTTCTCTCATGGAAAAGAGAAGGGCGTCCACAGATGAAGCCGAGCCTAGCCGCCCGACTCGTCCGAGGAAGAAAGCAGGCGCAGAAGCAAGTACAAGCGTCGCACGAGAGCAAAGGACAAAGTGGGATCTTGATCCCTAGATTCCACATGAAAGATCTCTACTGCCTGTCGAACATGGTAAGTTTCGTGGCCATAAAGTAGTGTTTAAAGCACATATTGACGAAAGGCTATTCGGGCTATATCGGATGATGGACCTCCTGTTGGAATCCGGGTGGGGTCCCATATTTGAAGGCAAGTCTCATGCATGTGAAACCACTATCCCAGCCTTCTATGCCTACATACGGGATCCATTACTAGAGCCTCTATAGTTTACTATACCCGTGGGAAGGCGGGAATCAATAGTCATTATGGATGTGATGGCCCGAATTATGGGAGTTGCACGTGGTGAAGTGCATGCAAATGAATCTCATCTCAAGAGTGTGCGAGAAAGAGATCACCATATGTTATTTCCTTGTGGCCGACTGGTTCACTGGAAGCAAGGCAATTGCCTCTCATTGACCAAATTCACAAACGATTTCCACCTGCTCCACCACATATTCACATATAATGTGTATCCTAAGTGGGGCAACCGTACCGAATGCACTCGTTTGATGATGGACTTCCTATATAGAGCTAGGCAGGGAGACAAGCTATGTCTACCTACGTTTGCCCTATTACAAATAATCTAGACCGTATGCTCTGTTAGGAGAGATGTTTCACTCACATTCGGCTAACTTATATGCAAGATTGCTTGAGAGTTCGGCTACAAACTTAACAGAGATGAGCTTGCACCGATCCACTTCATTACTGACACTACGCTCAACAATATGGGAATTGGCCTTCGGCAACGTCAAGCCTGACTCAATGAGTATGGGGGCGAGACAGAGAGTGAAAAGGAAGAAAGTAATGAAATAGAGGAAGAAAGTGAAGGTGAAGAAGGTAGAGAAGAAGAAAGCAGTGAGGAAGAAGATGAGGAGTCCCAGGATTCAGATGGGGGACCTCCTACTGCTACACCTGAGGACCACCGTGATCAGGTCGCCTTGGAAGCCCACCTGGCTCAGATTAAAGAGAACCAGGCCACCCTGAGACAATAGGTCAAGGAGACCCAGGCTGAATTGAAACAAAAGCTTGAAGAGAGTCAGGCTTACACGAAGAAAAGATTTAAGAAGATGTCCCGCACTCTGAAGGCCCTCCTGTGCTGTATGCAAGATAAGGGTGCTCCTCCACCATCACCAGATTCGGACGGCTAGTCATACGATGCAGTTGTCTTTTAGTTTGCTTTGTTTCTTATTTTTTTTAATAGCCTTGGTCAGCTTGGTTGGTTGTTAGTGTGTTTAGTGTTTAAAACTTGTGTCAGAATAGCTCACATGCATCTTCTGTCATGATCCATTTAAGACTACATCTCATGTATTGTAACGATTTTGGTTAAATGAAATGCATGAAACTCCTTTTGATTTGGCATGTGAATGATGTTTGGATAAGTGTGTTATTATGCTAAATCTTGCACGGGTTGCACCCTATGTTGTATATAGGGAATGCCACCTAAGAGCACTTGGAGCACTACACATCTCGTACTTGGCAGATTGTTTTAGGGGACACCTCCCCTGAGCGATAGCCATACGAACCCCAGTATGGGCCCTAATAGTGATACCATGTCAGATTCTCAGCCGGCCACTAGCCCCACAAATGGGCCAACACCTAGTGCACCACCAGTTCCATAAGAACCGTGCGTCTACCTCGACGCCACACATGCCTCAGGCCGATCCTCCTCCTGATAGGTTGGAGCAGATGATGCTCCTAATGCAGTAGCAGCAGTAAATTTGGACCACAATTGCAGGGGCCCTTGTCCAAAACATGAATATGGTACCGCCTGCACCACCTGTGCAGCCTGCTGAAAATATGAATGCCAGCAGTTTATTCAAATGTTTTCAGCATTTCTGACCTCCTACCTTCACAGGCACTCACAGGCCCAAGGAGGCTGAGTACTAGCTCGACGCATCTCTAAGATGCTGAAGCCGTCGCACTACACTGAGGCAGAGCAGGTAGAGTTGGTTACGTACATGTTCGAGAAGGAGGCAAGTCTATGGTGGGACAGCATCCTATGAACAGTTCCTGTAGGACACGTGTGGATATGGGATACATTTGAGACTCACTTTCATGGAAAGTATTTCCCCCTCACCTACTGTAATGAAAAGGAGGGTGAGTTCCTTAGCCTCCGATAGTGAGGGATGTCTGTATCATAATATGATAACAGATTCACGGAGCTAGCCAGATATGCTCCTTTGATACTAGCAGACGATCCGATGAGAATGCGATCATTTTCAAAGGGCTTGCAGCCTGATATCCTTAGCATTCCTAATTATACTGAGCTAGTGAACATGTCCCTGCGAGCTAAGAAGGATGGGGATAAACTGTCTCGTACGCATGTGCCTATGGGCCCAAGGCCCCGACCTGACTTGCCGAACCGACCATTGCTCGGCAAGAGGCCACGTGCAGATTCACCTCTCAAGCTTATGGATCCACCGACCCATCGGAGGCAATCTAATCTATGGTGCACCTACTGTAAGGGGATGGGCCATACAGACACTTATTGCTTTAGCAAGATGAGGGATAATGGTCTTATGCCGCCTCAGAAGATCAACTGTCAGTTGCCACAAGTCATTTCAGATCCACCTCTACGATTAGCACCACCAGCACAACCTTTTTCAGACCGAATGTACCTCAAAGTAGGCCGCCTCAACGACCTATAGCAGCGCATCCAAATCGTCCTCAACAAGCGCGTGTGCATGCGCTTGCAGCTGAAGCATATGAGTCAGCAGCTACAGTGCCTTTAGCCTTCGAAGTCACTACCCACATCTAAGGTAGACCAGTTTATCTGTTGGTGGACACCGGGTCCACTAGTTTGATGATATCATACTCTACAGTCAAGCGTTTAAGGTTGAATACTACCCTCATGGTTGGGGTGAGAGTCATTACAGCAAGAGGAACCTTCACAGATGCCACTAAGCTTTGTAAGGGTTGCTTGATAGACTTAGGAAGCAGGGTGGTGTTTGTTGACCTGATCGTCACCACGATATACCATTATGACATCATCCTCGACATGCATTGGCTTACTGAAATGAAGGCCAAAATCGACTACGAAACCCAACTGGTGACGGCACACGAGCCCGAAAACATGACCTTCACTTTCCCTGTTCAGGTCAGTTGCCCCTTTCGGGTTCTTTGTTATGCTTCCCTATCGAAAGATCATAATGGTCCAACACTTGGAAACACGCCTGTGGTCCAGGACTACTGTGAAGTGTTAAAGACGATCCCTAGATTACCTCCTCAGCATGAGATCGACTTTACTATCGACCTTGTGCCTGGTGTGACACCCATTTCCTTACCTATATATCGTATGCCTCCATGTGAAATGGAGGAATTGAGGAGACAGATTGATGATTTGTTGGATTCAGGTTTCATATGACCGAGTGTATCTCCTTGGGGAGCACCTGTGTTGTTTGTGAAGAAGGATGGATCACTACGATTGCGTATTGATTATCGAAGGTTAAACCAAGTGACAGTTAAGAACAAGTATCCTTTACCCAGGATAAATGATTTGTTTGACCAGTTGAAAGGGGCTCAGTATTTCTTGAAGATCGACTTATAGTCCGGGTACTATCAGTTGCGCGTCAGGGATGAAGACATGCAGAAGACGGCATTTAAAACCAATTTTGGGCACTACGAGTTCCTCGTGATGTCGTTCGGACTTACGAATGCACCGACAGTGTTCATGGACCTCATAAATCGGGTGTTTCGGTCGTACTTATACTAGTTCGTTATCATATTTATAGATGACATTTTGATATACTCTAGGAGTCAAAAGGATCACGAGGAGCACCTATGAGCAATCTTCGATACTCTCAGGAAGAACCAGCTATTTGCTCAGTATAAGAAATGCGACTTCTAGAAGGAAGAAGTCAAGTTCCTGGGACATGTTGTGTCCAAGGAAGGTATCGCTGTGGACCTTGCCAAGGTGGCCGCAGTTCGGGACTGGGAGCAGCCTGGTTCGGTTACAGAAGTGAGGAGTTTTCTGGGACTTACTGGCTACTATCACCGATTTATTAAAGATTTTTACAAGATAGCCAAACTGTTGTCTCAGCTTACTCGAAAGGATCTTAAGTTTGCTTGGAATGAGAAGGCAGAAGCAACCTTTCAGGAATTGAAGGACAAGTTGACATCCACACCCGTGCTAGTATTGTCAGAGCAAGGGGTCAGATATACGATATACACAAACGCGTCTCGTGTTGGTTTGGGTTGTGTTCTTATGCAGAAGGATAGAGTGATCGCCTATGCCTCGCGACAGTTGAGGAAGCACGAAGAAAACTACCCTATGCACGACCTAGAATTGGCAGCAGTCATCATCACATTAAAGCTCTGGAGACATTACCTCTGCGGGGAGGAGTTCGAGCTCTTTTATGACCACAAGAGCCTCAAGTATATATTCATGCAGAGGGACCTGAATATGAGGCAGCGACGATGGATGGAAACCTTGAAAGACTTCAAGTTTGAGGTCTCCTACCATCCCGGCAAGGCCAACCTTGTGGCAGACGCGCTGAGTTGTAAAAAGCCGATAGCATTTGCAGCTCCGCTGATGATACAGGAATGGAATATAATCGAGTTTGTGTGAGACTTGGAACATAAGTTTACAGTAGAGGAGTCATTTGAGAGTGTCGCACATATCCGCGTGCAGCTACTTATTGATGACCGAATCATTGTGGCACAGAAAGAGGACGAACTGTTGGTGAAAATGATAGAGCAAGCAACTGACGATAAAGACTCTGAATGAAGAGTTAGTTCGAATGGGGGCTTATGTTATCGTGGCCGCCTATGTATCCCAAATCTTCATGACTTGAGAATGCAAGTTCTCGAAGCTGCTCATAATTTGAAGATGGTGATGCATCTTGGTAGTATAAAGATGTATCAAGATATGAAGGGTTCGTACTAGTGGGACAACATGAAGGCCCACATAGAAGATTTTGTATCCCGTTGTCTCACGTGCCAGCAAGTCAAGGCTGAGCATCGCCGACCTCTTAGATTACTTCAGCCCATGCCCATAACTGAATGAAAGTGGATTTCATATTTATAGATTTCATTACCAGGTTACCGAAGACAAGGAAGGGACATGACTCCATTTGGGTGATTGTGGACAGATTGACGAAATTGGCTCATTTCCTCCCAATTAAGTTTCGAACTCCACAGACGATTTAGCCAAGCTGTACATCAAGGAGATTGTACGGCTGTATGGAGTGCCTATGGAGATTGTGTCGGATCGAGACACGCGATTTACGTCTATTTTCTAGACTCGAATCCATGAAGCAATGGGGGTAAAACTGAAGTTTAGTACCACGTTCCACCTACAAACTGACGAGCCCAAATAGTATCCAGAAACGCACAACTTGAGCCCAGAGCAAAGTGTGTGAGAAACGCGAATATCTTTAGGAAATGAATTCAAATATAAGTGAATTGGACCATTCGCTTTCGGGAAAAATTAAAGACTTCGGACCGTCAGATTTTGACCAAACTCTACCCTTAGATCAGGGAAATTTCCCTGCACAAGTCAATATACTTGTGGCCCTGCTCAGGTGACGACAACCGTTGAACTGAAATAGGTCCTCCACGATTGATTCATAAATCCAATTAGACTGAAACCTTAACCTAGCTTAGATCTATGGTCAGGGAATTTACTCCATGACTTAGGTGAGAAATGGGCCTCCAGATGAGTCCCGTTTGCCCGAAAGAGACACCCTTTGGCTATAACCTAAGTATATCATGGCCCTGGGGCCATTAACATCAGTTTTGGGCTTATATAATACCCTGAAACCACCCCTCTCTCATTCCATACGAATTCTCTAACCCTAGGAGAGAGAAGAGAGATAAGAGAAGAAAAGAGTGAGAGAAGAGAGAATGATCGGTGGATTGTTGCTGGGATTCACTCCCACTACACCACGAACCGAATCATCTCTCCCGTTTCGCTACATCGTCGATTCCAAATACGATTTGGGTAAGAAATCTTAACCCTAATCTTGTTTTAGGGATTCAAATAGAGGAAGCGACGAAATAGCTAACCTATTTCGTGTTTTAGGTAGCCGTTGTGCAGTAGACGGAAGCGTAGTGTACGAACCGAGTTCGTAACGAGCATACCGACGAAAGGTGCGGACTATAAATGTTTAGGTTATGGTTTTCAAAGCTTTCAATGTCAACAATGATTTATGTCTAACTTGATTGCTGCCACATGACCTTAGTTACGATGTATTTGATGAATTATGCATGTGTGTGAACTATGTGAATATATTATGCATTCCATGTGTTTGTTGAAATGATTGAATGAAATTGCTATTATAATTTATGCTTTCCATGACTATTAATCTGGAATACATGTTTGTGGTATGTATGACAACTCCTTTATGAAAGGATCTGCAATAATATATGCTATAACTAATTTAGTTTATGTATATAGTATTATGTAGTCTAAGTGTTTGATAAAATGTCTGAATGAGAAATTGATTGATAAATCGCTTCCAACAGGGGTGTTGAGATATGATTTTCAACTACCTTGTCCACAGTTATAGTTTCTTTCATGTAATGTAAATCACTACTGCGTGATTTATGGCTGAATGCATACGTATAACAATATATTCAATGTGTGTGATAAAATGCTCAAATGAGAATTCTATTTGAACTATTTGTTAAATGATGTTATGTTTATCACATGTGACTACTTATTACATTTGGGTATGATTGGGACTACTACGTAGTCCAGGCAATTGGTAACGGTTCCCGATGGTGTAGCCGAACTAGTTTTGCCACAGTAGATACGTTCGGTGAATCCGAGTCGTACGCTGATTGTCGACAGTAGTTAGGCCACGTGGGGTGCTTATGCGTTCCATGTTGATCAATTCAATGTGCGCTCATACCAATTGAACTTGTCAAATAACCCGATTGGCCTATTGTGTGTTTACCATGTATGGACGCTACTACTTGAATCTAAGGTACCACTTACCAATGCAAACCCATTAATGGCAATGGTGCAAGCTGATTAGGCCTACCCATCTGAGATCTTGATAGTACCTGCATTGATAATATCGTACGTTTGATGTTTTAAAATACCATCCCAGGTGGGAGTAAGTTGCTAGCTCATCGGTTCCATTAGTTCTAAGTTACACATGTTATCGATTTAATCAGCATGGGTAATGATAAATAAGAAATCAAACACTTCTTAAATGCTCTTGTCAAATACACGAATGATATTATAAAATGATGCATGCACCTTACAATCTAACACTCTCTCACAAGTGACTTCAATGCCTATTTCGCAATTGCCAGCACTCCATCATCACACAACTCCAACGCTAAATCGCAATATTCTATTTTAGTGCAATGCGATTGATGTGTATGATTAGTCGAGTGATTATTACTTCCAATTCATATAATAGATTGGTAAAACTAGGATGCCGACGTTATATCACGAGTCCTTATCCGGATCACGTGGCTTGTTGCGGCTTGTAGCGGCTCCTCACCAGTGTCACTTAATCCAAATTTAGGCACACCCATTATATCGTAAAAATTAACAATTCCAAAGGTATGACATGATACCTAAAGGCATGATGATCAACTCATGATGGGTCATCACCCAAACACCGAGTACGATCACTCAGTTCAAAGATACGGGCTTGTCACATAAAAACTAAATCAATACAAAGGAAATGACTCATCACCTAATTCCATTTACACCTAGGTCATTCAAACGGTGCTCTGACACGAATTGATTAGTTGAGTATTCGATGGGGGCTGTTCGAACAATAATCTTTCACCTCCATCAGTGTTCACTGGTAACTACGGGGAGACTCATCACCCCGGCATAGGCCGACAACTCGAACACAGTATCCCATAACACCATGCCCGGCTCATAAGTCTTTGTGGAATCGTAACATACTAAAGGTTGTAAATAGACTTATCTATGAAAATGAGGTATCTAATATTCAATTTGGTTATGTCATACATGGTGAACATACATGATCAGTCAGCCGTTAGACTAATTTAATTAACCTATGAGAATCACGGCACAACCGGCATTAGGTGCAACCATTCCGTATAATTCAGCTACTGTCGGTCATCCATGTTCAACTCGAGTCGATCAAACAAGTCTAGGGTGACCGACCAAACTTGGGCCACCCTTGGTTTAGGCGATTTATCAACTTACCCAACATCATAAGCAATTTCTAAACATCACTAAGGGCTAACAATTGATTAGGCAATTATAATGAGATTTCATATGAAGCCGAAATTTAACAACAAAATCACTTAAGGTTTTCATCAAACATGTGAGCATCAATAATACAACACCATCACTTAGGCATTTCATTGAATATGTGAGCATCAATAAACAAGTAATAGCACATGCTGCAATCAAAATTGATATATGGACATGTTAGCACACACCAAGCCATCTATAACAACAAATCATTAATTAAGACCCTCAAGGGTCGATAAATGGTAACATATGAATAATGGTCCACACTTTAAGAAATAATTTATGATTTTTGAGTTCATAGGGTTAGGGTTTTGGGAGAAAACGATTCCTACATAAAATTTAAAGGAATTAGGTGAGATTCATGCAATTCATCCTAGACAAACCTAAGTTGAGAAGCAGGGTTAGTTTTTTACATCTCAATCGTGAGTGGAGTGGATTCGGCGGAGGAGAGTGGTCGAGGATAAGGCTTTGATTGAAGGATTCGGTGAAGGAGACACAAATCTCCCCCTTACTTTCTCTTTCTCTTCTCCTTTCTCTCATTCTCCCATTCTCTAGGGAAAAAATTGGATGTGAGCAAGGGTTGTCCCCAAATGTCCTATTTATAGCACTAGAAATGATATAAATGGCCATAAGGGATAACTTTTCATTATACTAGCCTTATGAGATGGTGTTTCTAACCTTTGGGGCTCAATATGGGGTGTAGGGGTCGATATACAGTATATGATAGTTGGACCTAGTGATTATCTATGTATATATATATATATATGATAGTGTCCAGTGAGCAACCCAAACTCGTGAGCTGAATAAGGTGGTATGGGACACTATATTCGAGTTTTCAGCCTACGTTCAGGTGACGAGCCTCCCGTAGTGACTTCGAGTATAAATTAGGCCTATATTGACAATGATGAGCCTCTCCGTAGTGACCTCGAGTGTAAACTCGTGAACTTACCTATCCACTGCTTTCATCAGGGGTGATGCCCTACAACTTGCCTATCGTACATGACTAATTAGGATTGACGACCCTAGATGGATCCTTGTTTGGATAATTGATATAAAGGGAGGTACCTTAGCTTTCCAAATCTATTATATGAATAAATCTAATTAAGTATTGGCTAACACGATTATGCACCGCATTGCATGTGCTTTGGCGAGGAAGCGCACATTTAGGGAGTTTGCAATGTGCGATCGTGACATGATGTCGCTGAGGGAGTGCAGGTGAGGGCATGCATCATTTTAGCATACTATTTTTACGTTAACAAGAGTACTTAGGATATGATTATTATACTGCTTTATCATTACTACTTGACTGAATTGATAAAATGTTAACCTTTACCTTATAGTACCACTGAGTTGATCAATCACTCCCACTCTGGGATGGTGTTTTAAAATACCAACTAGACTCTGATTTAGATGCAAGTTGTAATGAGGCTTACATGATGGAGCTGGACTTCTTCGATGAGGAGGAGTTCTCCTACATTTAGCTCTCAGGTGGGTCTATGTAGACCTAGAGCTACGATCGCGGGGATTACAGGGACACTGGATTAGTGAACATTTATATTTCGATATTTTATACATTTTGAAACAAACATATGTATATACTCAGCCCGATAGCATGTTCATACTCTGGAGGTTGTGAAACATATATATATTTTATAAATTTATCCCAGTTTTTCGCTTGCTTAATTATCTTAATTTTGGAGTATGATATGTTGTTTTAGTGTAATCCCACTCTTGTTTAAGGCACTAATATGGTCAACATTCAAACATCATTATCTATATTTCATAAGTGATGCGTTGGAACTCGGGAGTTGAGCTTTACTCGACCCCCAATTTTTGGGGCGTTACAAATTCATTTTTTGGATAATTCTCTAAAATGATCTCGAAGAATGGATGAACGGTGTGGGTTGATTCCAAATTTATAGGTAAATCCAAAACTCAAGTGTACCATGCCACGCGAAACAGTGTGGAATAATGATTTCAACTGTTGATATTATAACTTCCTTGGGCCCACAGTAATCTTTATTTGACATCTAATATGTTCAAAATGTCAAAAAGATATGAATGAAGAGAAAACACAAACATTAGCTTGATCCAAAACTTCTATGAATGTTATTTTTAATGGTGGACGTTCAATACCCACTTTGTCGGGACTTTTTTTTTATCCATCTTGGCTTTAAAAGTGTCTGCGACCCATGATCAATTCGGTCCATCAGACAATAAATCATATTTTCACCATGAATCTTAAATTTCATTCAAATATAATAGTTATGTAGATCACATCACAGTGAAAAGTGTGAAATCACGTATAAAACATCTAAATTCACATTTTTGCACACATGAACATTTGAATACAATTGATTTTAGTCCTTTTGTCTAGGATTGGATGAATAGATTAGATTGTGTGTATATAGTAAGGTGATCCTACACAATTAAGAAGATTTTAAGAGATTTCTAATCTCATTTTTTCCCATTGTGTAGAGAATCGGAATGTTGAATCCCTCTGATTTTTAATTCCCGATATAAATACATGGTGGGCCACCTTATAGACGGGTTAGATCTTATCCATATGAATCCATCCTGAACAAACCAGCAAATGTAAGGCGTTCATCCATACGAAAGTAACGCCGGAAAATTTTGTATATTTAATTACTATTGATTGATCCATCATCAATGAATGCAGGCTTTTTAAGCGAGCGGATTAGATGTCGCCTCAGTCTCATCCAACATGGTGCCACCCTGACTGTGGGGCCCATATTGATAAATGTATTTTGTATCCATGCCATCCTTCCATGTTTTCAGCTAATTAATTCTAGAGTTAGATCCAAAACTAAAGCATATCCAAATCTCAAGTGGACCACACCACAAGAAAAGTGGGAATTGAACAATTACTGTTTATAACTTATTGGGACCATCAACATTTGAATCAAGCCAATATCTTCATTTTTCCTTCATCGACATTTTTCTGACCTTATCAACAGGTTGGATGAAAAACAAGCATCATTGCAGGCCCTAGTAAGGTTTCAACTGTGAACATTGTTATTCCCACAGTTTTCTGTTGCGTCGTCTATTTCAAGCTTGGATATACTTCATTTTTTTTCTTTTAACCTAAAATGAGCTTAAAAAATAGATGAATAGCATCGATTAAACACATAAATTAAGTTGGGCTACAAATTATCCATACGCGTGGTGAGAACGAAAACATTAACCATTGAAATCTTCTCGAGATCCCCATGATGTTTTATTAAAAAATATTTCAAAAAAATTAAAATACAAATTCTGAATTTTTATTTTCAAAATCTCATAAACTTTCTCATATTTTAATTTTTTTCTCAAAAATTTCAAAATGCCGATTTTTTTTTCCAAAAAAAAATCATTTTGTTTTCAAAATTTTTCTCAAACATTGTTAAAATTTTAAAACTTCTCAATATTCTTTTTCATGTGATATTACAAATCATTTAAATATTACGCTTTAATTATAAAAAATAAAAAAATTTCCACTCATATAATATAAAAACTATATATTTCCACTCTAGATATTGGGCATACAAGATTGATCAACAATTTTAGTGAAATTTGATTTAAACATCTGAAGTTATTTACACTTCAATCTGGACTATTTATATTGTCCAAAAATGGTTAAAGGTACAATTAGTGGATGTGCCTAATAATTTAGTATTTTTTTCAAACATAAATTTCAATTTCCATTTAAAAATAACATTCTTTTTCAAAATGTATATTTTTGAAAACATTTTAACAAAATAACATTTTTATTATAAATTATTTCTTTAAAAAAATTTTAAATACAAATTCTGAATTTTTATTTTCAAAATTTCCAAAATTTTCTCACATTTTAAATTTTTTCTCAATAATTTCAAAATGTTGATTTTTTTTTTTCCTTCAAAAGCATCATTTTCTTTTCAAACTTTTTCTCAAACATTGTTAAAATTTTTAAACTTCTCAATATTCTTTTTCATGTAATATTACAAATCATTTAAATATTACTTTTTAATTATAAGAAACCAAAAAATTTCCACTAAAAAGATATAAAAATTATATATATATATATATATATATATATAGAAAAACAAAGGATTATTACTGATGCCTTTTGTTCATCGGTAAAAACCAAGAGCGATGGTTATCAACTATCAGGAAAATTTTAATATTTATTTTTAGCTATGAAAATGATCATTGAAAAAAACACTTCGGTAAAAGTGTGTTTTCGGTCGTGTCGGGAATTTTTGGTCCATGGCAGGAACATTTCCCGACGATTTTAGTTCGTCAACAAAAGTATCATGCTTTCGGTCGTGGTGGGAATTTTTGGTCCTCGGTGGGAACCTTTACCCGACGGTTTTAGTTCGTCGATAAAAAGCAATATTAATGGAACACTTACTGATGAAGATAGTTTTCATCGGTAATAACATTGTACCAGATTTTTACCGACGGTTCATGTCCATTGGAAAAAAACATTTTTACCGACGAACGTGGTGTTCGTCGATAATAACATTGTACCGGGTTTTTGCCGACGGTTGACGTCCATCAAGAAAAACACCTTTACCGACGCAAATATATTTCATCGGTAATAACATTGTACTGGATTTGTGCAGACGATTCATGTCCGTCGGAAAAAACATTTTTACCGACAAAACTAGTTTTCGTCGATAATAATATTGTACGTGATTTATGCCGACGGTTTATGTCCGACGGGAAAAACACTTACTGACGAAGATGTTCGTTGGTGTCGACATCCTACCCAATTTTTACCGACGGTTCATGTCCATCGGGAAAAACACTGTTACCGATGAAAGTGATTTTCGTCGGTAATAACATTGTATAGGATTTTTGCCGATGATTGATGTCCGTCGGGAAAAACACCTTTACTGACGAAAATATATTTCGTCAGTAATAACATTGTACCGGATTTGTGCCACGCTTCATGTCCGTCGGGAAAAACACTTTTACCAACCAAAGTGTTTTCGTCGGTATTAACATTGTATGGGATTTATGCCAACGGTTTATGTCCATCGGGAAAAACACTTACCGACGAAGAGATTTCGTCGGTAATGACATCGTACTAGATTTTTGCCGACGATTCTTGTCCATTGGGAAATACACTTTTACCTATGAAAATTACATTTCGTCGGTAAAAGTAAATTTTTTGAAATTTCTTTTTCAAAAATTCAAAATAGCCATTGCCGACGAAAAGTTCCGTTGGTAAAAAGGACTTTTCCCTATGAAATTACAATTTCGTTGGTAAAAGTCCTTTTTACCTACGAAAAAAATTTCGTCGATAAACGTTTCGTTGGGAAAAATCCTATTTCTTGTAGTGTCACCTTTAAAATTTGATGATCGTAACATGAACGTACCAATGTATGAATCTAACTCGAACAAACCAAATCTAAGTTCCACACACCATCCATGGTTACGATCTTAGCTTCGGGCTCTAGTATCCTTGATTGAATGTTCCTCTTAATTAGATCCTTCCTATAATGTGAGTTTATGAGTTCCTAAATCAAGGCAAATTGAGACTCAAATACTATTCTAGTACATGTATGGGCTATGGGTTATTTGAGATCGCTTTTTCATAGTTGATTTGAAATTGATTGAAGGCAAGTATCCATTAAGGATCACACTTGTAATCAGCCCTGAATACGGCGTTACCCAGTTCTAGTGAGTCACGACTGAGTTGACTCGGTTGGACTCCTCAACTCTAAACTAGTTGAGTACATGATTTAGGCAGTCTGTCTAATGTAGTATTATTGATCCCCTGGCTTTGATATCTCCCAATTCATTTCCTGGTGATACTGGCATAAGTAATTTATTCGACTCAATTGGGAAACTAGGCGAGTCAACTCGCCCCCAAGTTGAGGGGATACAAACTACCGATTGTAGAGTCCCAACCTGATCAGTGATCGATCTGGGTGGCTAAGAGGGCTTGGACGAGGAGTCTGATCCGAGTTTCATCGAAATCAAAGATGCACGACCTTGGATGCACCGTTTCAACCAGTTATCCATGAGTTAACTCAGTCTAGTTATTATTTATAGAGATGAGAGGTTGATTTAGTCTATTTACACCTGACCCTAGTTCTCTCATTAAAGATATTAGTGACATTTCCAGGGCCTGTTTAACTAATTTCAAACATGGGTGCCTAGAGGTAGCCCGTGCATAGTTGGGGAGAGTCAACTCATTAACGAGTTGAGTGCAGTATTACAGCAAATGGTTGGGATCGATTTTGAGATACCCAATGGTGCAGAGGCAAACCGACCCCTACTTTGATCTAAATCAGGGTTTTTACCCTGAAATACAGATCTGAGTTGCGCCAACTTGTGACCGAGTTGGGAACGGACGTAAACGCGGACAGCCGAGTTGGGTTTCATACCTGATAATTGTCTGATCTAGACAGTGGTGTAGAGTGGATTTGGGGGGGTTGGTTGGCCCCTTTTTGAGCTACGGCAGATAGGCTTTGCTGGAGTTCTCCAATTGAACGGGGATGGCCAGGATTTGCTAGGAGGCCAAGTTGATGTGGAAGTCGCTGAGTCCGCAACTGTGTGAGGGCGAAACTCGGACGGAGCTGATCAAGGAGTCTTTCTCCTTCTCTCTCCTTCTCCCTCTCAGCGAGAGAAAAGTCAGACCTAGCTGACTTGCCCTGGGTGTGGCTGAGTGTAACATCTCGAAAAAATCCGTACAAAGGCCCGAGTACCACCTCAGGCAAAAATCCCTAAGGATCGTATCCTGTAGAAATTTAGGTGAAATTTAGTTAAATACTAAACTAAATAGGCGGTGTATTTAGCTTGAACCACTATCTATACAAATGGCAAGACACAAAACTATCAAAAGCAATGACTCAACACTACTTAATAAATTAGGAGAAATCCCAAAAGCCAATTGCTCTCGGGAGCACATTGAAACTCCGAATCGAACCTGGACCGCACGTCGAAAGTCTGATGACCGCGAAACTATAGGGTTATGTCTCCCTTATTGGGCTTGATGACTGTCGCAGGAATTGAGCCCAAATAGTATCCAGAAACGTATAACTTGAGCCCTGAGCGAAGTATGTGAGAAATGCAAATATCCTTAGAAAAGGTATTGAAACTTAAGTGAATTGGGTCATTCTCTTACGGGCGAAATTGAAGATTGGTCGATCAGCTAATCCAATCATACCAAAATCATAACCTGGCTTATATCCATGGTCAAAGAACTTGCTCCATGCCGTAGGTGAGTAATGGACCTCCAGATGAGTCTCATTTGCCCGAAACAGGCACCCTTTGGCTGTAACCTAAGTATACCATGGCCCTGGGGCCATTTACACCAGCTATGGGCCTATATAATGCCCTTAAACCATCCCATTCCCATTTCGTACGAATTTCTCTAACCCTAGGAGAGAGAAGAGAGAAAAGAGGAGAAAAGAGTTAGGAGAAGAGAGAGAGAGAGATAGGGAGATCATTGCTAGGATTCACTCCCACTACTCCACAGGATGAATCACCTCTCCCATTTCGCTACACCATCATTTTCAACTATGATTTGAGTAAGAAATCCTAACCCTAATCTTATTGTAGAAATCCAGGTTGGTAGTTTGTCGACCTAGCTAACCTATTACGTCGTGTAGGTGTTTGTCGTCTCATTTTCAGAAACGTACAGTCTGAACCGGGTCCGAATCAAGCTTTCTGACGAAAGGTGCAGACTATAAAGATTTAGGTTATGGTTTTTAAGGCTTTCAATGTCAGCTAATGATTTATGTCTGACTTGACTACTGCCATATCGTCTTAGACATGTCGATTTCGATATATTACACATGTATAAACTATGTTGTATGAAAATGCATTCCATGTGTTTGTTGAAACGTTTGAATGAATGTGAAATCCTGATTTGTGCTTGTCATGATTACTAATCTAAGATCCATGTGTGTTATATGCTTTATAACTGATGTTGTAAAATGAATTGTTATAATGAATGTCGTAACTAATTTAGTTTATGTATTTAGTAAGGTATAGTTTAAGTGTTTGATAAAATGTCTAAATGAAAACATGTTGATGGTTGGTATTTATTAAGTGTAATAAGATAAGATTCTTAATTTCCTTAATCGTATGTATGGCTCTTTCATGAAATCATATCGTTGCTACGCGACTTATGGATTTAATGCAGGTGTTTGGCGACATGTTCCATGTGTTTGATAAAATGCTCAAGTAAGTGTTGTACTTGGATTGTTCGTTAAATGCTTATATGATTATCACATGTATCCACATTCTATATCTGAGTAAGATTGGGACTACAACATAGTCCAGGCAGTCGGTAAAAATTCCCGTTGAATGGTCACACTAGTCTCGCCACATTGATACGTTTGGTGAATCCGAGTCATACGACGATTGTCGACAGTGGTTAGGCCACGGGGAGTGCTTACGCACTCCATGTCGATTAATTCGGTGTGCACTCGTACTAATCGAACTTATCTAATAAATCAACTGGCCTATTGTGTGTTTACCATGTTGGACATCACTGCTTGAATCTAAGGTACCACTTACCAATGTAAAGACCCGTTTCAACTATAGTACTACGATCTGCTAAGACTCATGAACCGGGCATGGTGGTATGGGAATTGTGGTCGAGCTGTCAGCCTATGCTAGGGTGATGAGCCTCCCCATAGTGACCAGTGAGCAACCCAAACTCGTGAGCTGAATACGATGGTATGGGACACTGTATTCAAGCTATCGGCCTGCACTGAGGTGATGAGCCTCCCCGCAGTGACCTCGAGTATAAACTCTCGAACGTACCTATCCACTGCTTTTTATTAGGAGTGATGCCTTACAACTTGCCTATCGTATGTGATTAACTAAGATTGATGACCGTAGATGGATTTTTCGGTTGGGTAAATGATATAAAGGGAGGTGCCTTAACTTCCCAAATCTGCTGTATAAATAAGCCTAATTAAGTACTCGGCTAACACGATCATGCACCGCATTGCATGTGCTTTGGCGAGGAAGTGCACTTTAGGGAGTTTACCATGCATGAATAGTTAATGTAGTCGCTTGAGGGAGTGTCATGCGAGGGCATGCATCATTACTGCATACCATCCTTGCATTAATAAGAGTAATTAGGGAATGATTGTTGCACTGCTTTATCATTACTGCTTGATTGAATTGATAACATGTTAACCTTTGCCTTATAGTACCACTGAGTTGATCACTCACTCCCACTCTAGGACGGTGTTTTAAAATACCAACCAGACTCTGTTATAGATGCAGGTGATGAGGATGTATATGCAACGGAGTTAGACTTCGCAGATGAGGAGGAAGTGTTCTCCTATGTTTAGCTCTCTGGCAAGTCTATGTAGACCTCGTGCTGCTTCAATGGGATTTCAGAGATACATGGATTAGTTGGACACTTACATTTTGTCATTTTATATATTTTGAGTTAAAACATGTATATATTTGGCCTAGTAATATACTCATACTCTGAAGGTTGTGAAACACGTACATATACCTTATATATCTATCTCAGTCTTTCGCATGCTTAATTACATTAATTCTGGAGTATAATATGCCGATTTAGTGTAATCCCCCTCATGTTTAATGCACTAATATGGATAACATTTAAACATCATTATCTATGTTGCATAAGTGATGCGTTGGATCTCGGGAGTTGAGCTTTGCTCGGCCCTCGAAATCCGAGGCGTTACAGGCGCAGCAGCAGTCCGCACTCGCTTCAGCGGCTGCGCTATTCTCTCTCTATCTCTTATGCTCTTTCCTTTCTTACTTTACCTTGAATTTCATCCTAAAAATCTAGCCATTTATAGGCGTTTCCTTTTCTACGGCTTTCTACAACTAATCCCAGGGATTAGCGCGCTATTTAGCAATTGAAAAGTCTAAGAAACTCATCGTAGGAGCTCGTTTGTTCATTTAAATGTCAACATGGGTCTAATCGATTACTCCTGATGTAATTTTGATGAGGTGGGCTGCACTTTGGATGGTTCAGATTTACCAATAGACTAGATTTACATAATTTGGGTTTTCCGATCGTCTTGGGGAAGATTACCCAACGATCATGGTAACTTCATATGGGACGGCTGGCCCATTGATCAAGTGCATTCACATGGTCTGGATGGTGCCTACGAGACATGTGTGGCCCATCTAACAGTGTACAATGACCCTTGATTGCAGCGCACACCTTGATACGGAGGTGACTCGCGTTGAGGCGGCGTATCGTCAAAATCTCATTCTGCTACAAGATTTTCGTGGGCAGCCCTAAGTTCGACGACCTGGATCTCTTGAGAGAAGTTCTCGGATGGCTGAGGAGAGTTGAGATTACACCGGCCCAAAATAGGAAATATTCTTTCGGCTTTTTGCCAATACGATGGCATTTCTGGAAATGGGAGATGACTTGGATTACACAGTGTATATGGCTGGGATTTTGGGATTATCTAGCCACCTGGACTACCAGCTAGACGGGAGATCGCGGAGGCTTCACCATCCCAGACGTAGCATTGAGTCGCACTTGTAGCTCCTCAGTTCGTGTGATCTTGCAATCCCTTTTTGTACCATGTTCATCAAGGTTATGGTCGATGGGACCCACTGATTATGATGGATGGTTCGGATCGTTGATCTGACCCGAGATGGTGGGCCATGGATGATGCCAGCATCAGTTACTCGTTTAAACGCCCTATGGTGGGTCAACACGGCTTTGACCGTGTCGGCAAATCCGGTGCACGGCAAGTGTATGCACCCCTCGTGCACATTCAACTAAGGCGGGGCCCACATTGTGTGTTTGAATGAGATCCACACCATTTATCCCATTAGTCTATCTGTTATGGGCCATAAGTTCTGCAATGAGGTTGATCTAAAGCTAGGGTGGGCCATAATGATGGGTTTGTGTGTCTAAATGACGATATCCAATGATCATTGGAGATTTGACGGTCGGATCTTTTCCTAATATGTTCATTAGTGATTCTTATTATTTCTAGCCCTGCCTATATGGAAATCTTTTAGTGGGTTTGATGATCTTAGGGTCCAATCACAATAGTAAAGTGATGGATCGTTAAATTGAGTGTAATGGCCCGATAATTCGTGGATCGGATGTTTGAAACGGCTACCTGGTGTAACTTTTGATAATTACTAATTGATACTGATAATCAGATGGTGGGATCTGCTAAAATTCCTAGCTCATAGTCTTATGACTATTGGATGGCATCTAGTTAATGTTTATCGACAATTTAACAATGTTTATCGACAATCTAGTTAATGGTCCGAATGTCCTAGGGTTTATCCAGATGAAGTTTCATGGTTAGATCAGTGGTCCAATGGTCTAAGTGTGATGATCAAGTGAAAGGCCTTCCAATTGAACCCTGATGAATGGTGGATCTAGTGATCTACGACATGATTTGATACTTAAAGCTCACTTTCAAAGGAATGCAATTGTCCATCTTAAGGTTTAATAGTTGCAATGGACAGATCTTGAATTATCAATCGCTAGTGACTATCATATGTTGGGTGTGTGCCTTCGCACTAGTTGCTAACTAGAACTACAATGGTAACACCCTGAGTACTAAAAAGTACAGGGTGTTACACACGTCTTTATTAAAATGTTGCTCTTCTGTCAACTGACTATTTTCAATCGGGATCATATGTCATTACTTTCTCTCTTATTTCATGTCTTCTTTATGACAATTTTATTATCGTCGGTATCCAAAGTATATATGATTAACCTGTTGTCACGCCCCAAACCCTGAAATCGGATTCACAGGAATCCCGATTGCCGAATCCGGTGCTGACAGCCTCCGTAGTACCCCCTTCTCGGCTCCTAGCGTTCATATGCCAGATTCCGATCCTGAGGTCCTACAAGGAGGGTTTTTTTTTTGTATATACATTTAGCCCGTAATAAGTATAACCACAAGATTACCCAATTCACCAAGGCAACATCATCATCACATATCCACTAATATAATCATTTGGGTACAATGCTGAAAGGAAATACATAATTAAAAACCAAGCTCCGGAAGACCGCCGCACGCTCCAAGCTCAACATTGCTGCAACCTAACATCGCCTGCACGCATCTATTGTGCATAAGCTTATAGAAAGCTTAGAGGGTGGTGTAAGTGCGTAGAAGGTAAGTGCCAAGTATTCAACATAATGACATCATCATATAAGACCAGAAATACTGGTAATCCATAAATCATACAATATCGGAATAAGCAGAAATGTTGATAAGATCATGAATTATCAGAGTAAGCAGGAATATTGACAAGATCATACGATAACAGAGTAAACAAAAATACGGAAAGTCCATTAGTCAATCAATGTCAGAATATGCAATATAGAACTACTATGCAAATGAGGAATCATAGATAGCTAAATATCAGATGCAGAGGATACAATACAATATACATTCCTAATGAGTAACACAAATAGCATCAGCCGTACCTAAACCATATAAATGCAGAGACACAATAGCCCAAAATGCCATATGCCGCGAATGTTCTGCAATATGCGGTGCGAATGGAATGACCATACTGGAGTGTGAAGTCGGGATGATGGTACGTAGTATCGCAGGCTATGGGGTCCATCACAAGGGACTTCTATCCAAACCAGTCCCATACCTAAATTTGGATAGTTAGACTCAATGTGGTAAACTCCTGATCTCAGGTTAGTCGCGCGCCCCAACCGAAATCCTGGCCATTGCGAAAGCACTCGTAACAAATAGTTGCGCACCACCAACCTGAGTGGATAGTGAATAAATGAATGCATGAATGAGTATGCAACTTCTATTCACTAAATTCACATATCAGTACAGTTCATCTCTAGGATCATCACCGGGGTTTAGTACACTCCAAATGGCACTGCCGCTCTCCCAGCCGCACAGTCCAAGTGAGCATAAGAAACCTCACTATCCGCCTTGCCAATAGTCTGCCAATACCTATCCGGCATGTCGATAGCGGACCCATTCACGAGCTGGTCAAACTCAGCCTAGTATTGCCCCCTACCCTCGGGCGAGTAAGGCCACACCTCCTCCCAACCGACCACGACACAGTGGGAGACGCGGCCTCCTGGTATTCGGCACTCGGGCGCTCATGTATCCACTCGGTCTCGACGTTGGGGCGTCTCCTGGCCACGGAGGTTTAGGGATTTTCACCCAGGGACATCTATGGCGCCCGTATGCTAGAACCAAATATTTTCGGTGTCCTATTTGGCCATCCACGATATGTCTGTGGAGGCTACGGCCCTGATGTCGCTAGGGCATACAGTAATCATAATGCGAGATGCATGAGTCATACAATCCATTCATACATCAGTCCTGCACATACCGCGTGCTCATGTGAGATAACCTCCACCTATCAGGGAGTCTCATAACAACATGCTCAATGACATATGCAATGATCAACCACCTCTCATAACAAGCATGCAGATGATGGCATGGGCATGTATCATGATGTTATGCTGACACATACTCATAACCGGTATCCACAACCAGCATCGATAATCGACCTCGACCATGTGGACATTTAACCAACATTGCCCCCAAGGAATGACCTACATAGAGTCAAACTTATAATGGGCCCACGGCCTCACACAAGGGCCTAATATACAACACAATGGGTCTTACTCAAGGGCCACATATACACAACAAGTGGACCTTGCTCATGGGTCTAATACATATCACAATGGGCCTTGCCCATGGGCCATGAATACATCACAATGGGCCTTGCCCATGGGCCTCAAACACAGGACATGTGGGCCCTACACATGGGTCTTGAATACATTAAATGGACCATGCATCATAGGCTTAATACATATCACAATGGCCCTCAACTACGGGTCACATATACATCATGTAGGTCTCGACAATCGGCCTTGGCAATCGAATTCGATACTCAGAATCGGCCTCGACAACCGAAACCGGCCAATACAATCGACCTCGACAAATCGACACCGATAATCTACATCGATAATTAGCATCGACAATCAGCATCGATAATCAACACCGATGACTGGTCACATAGACAAGACTGGGTCCATAGATGAGCATCTGATCAATCATAATATAAATATCAGCCCTCAGCTATGGTTATATCAAATCTGGTAGCATGGAGCCATCCGTCCATAGTAAATGGGGCCCACTTATTTGGGTTGACCCACTAAGAGAATGATGAGAATGGGCCTGATAAGGCCTAAGGAAGGGTCACAATGTGGACATCTAACCATCACTGCCCAGCAATGTGGACATTTAACCAACATTGCTCCCAAGGAGTGGTCCACATAGAGTCAAACATAAGATGGGCCCAAATATCCAACAAGTGGGCCTCAAACAGTCATCACAGGTGGGCCTTACACATATAGCACGTGGGCCTACACATCACGGTGGGTCGATACATTGGGCCTTACCATTGGGCCTAATATACACATCATGGTGGGTCGCATCATTGGGCCGCACCAATGGGCCTCATGCAATTCAAGTCGGGCCTTAATAAATGGATCGGAAATATATCACGATAGGCCACGCCATACGGCCAGAAATACATCGCAATGGGCCGCACTAATACATCAAGGTGGGCCTCTTTAAATGGGCCGCACCAAAAATCATTTCAATAGTTGTAGGTATAATATGTGTATCACTACACCCATGGCCCACGTATGATGATTAGCACTGGTACAAACATATCCATGTAAATCGGCGCCAACCAAACATTGTCCAGCACTATCCCAACATTATGGACGGGGTGGATACCAAATAGAAACATCTAGGCGGGCCGCACAAGTGGACGGTGTGGGTGAAGTACACACAGCATGGTGGACCTGTACAGTGTAGGCAGGCCCAGCACATGCAGCAAGTGGGCCCTGCGCCATCAAGTCGGGTAGACGGTGCGGGTATACAATGCATTTATCATGGTGGAATCACACATTGAAAAGGTCCTTATATACATCATATTGGGCCTCGACCCATGAGCCCCAAATACATCTAATGGGCCGCATCACAGGGACCTCGTATATAACAAGGTGGGCCTTAACAATGGGCCATAAATATGGTAAGTGGGCCACACCACATGGCCACGTGTATATCAAATGAGCCACACTCAAATATAAATGGTGATAATGATTTCCACTACTAAAATTTCCAAGGCCCGCCATGACATTTATTTCTCATTCAATCTAATCCTAAGATCTCAAAGATTTCAAAGATAGTCGTTCAATCCTCACCGTGCACTATGGTCTACTTGATAAATAAATCTGTCTTATTTTCGTCCCAAACCTAAAAAAATCATTTTCTAAAAATGGTTGGACGGTTGGATGAAACACATGCATCATGGTGGGTCCCATAGGGATGGAAGGTATAGATAAGTCACATATTCTGTGATGGAGGTCCACAATTGTGGACACAAAACATACATAAATGGGTCTTAAGCAAGACCCACCAAAATGTTTACTTTCCACCCAACCTAGGGCTCAACATACTGTCCATTCAAACTGGGGCCAACATGATGTTTATTATTATTATTTTATCCAAACTGGTCATAGGGTCACATGGGCCTAGGGCCCACTGTAATATTTATTTGCATCCAACTTGTTGATAAGGTCATACAGACATGGGGCCCACTACAGCATTTTTATTTATTTATTTATTTATTTATTTTTTGTTTTAACCTGATGATAGGGTCACACGATCATGGGACCCACTAGAATGTTTACTTGCATCCAATCTGTTGATAAAGTCGCATGGGCCAGGGGCCCACTGCAATGTTTACTTACCATACAACCAGTTTATAAGGTCACGTGGGCCTTTGGCCCACTGTAATATTTATTTGTCTACCAGATTTTTTGGTATGGTTATGTGGTCCTGGGGTCTACCGTGATGTAGTTCACAAATCCAACCCACTCATTGTGTGTGTCCCACCAATTTAAGGGTCCAAACCGAGTTTCAGGTGGATCCAAGCTGCATGTGGACCCCAGCAGTTGATTCCATGTGGCTTGACATACCACCGCATGAAAGGTGATGGTGTGGGTCATACGAGAACTTTTTATGACTAATTTTTAGAACCAACGTATCGAAAAAGGGGACCTATTAAATGAATGGCATGGATGTAGAACATACATCATGGTAGGGTCCACCATTGGGGCCAATGGGACCCTCCCTACTTAACGTTGGACATCCAGAGAGTCTGGACGTCAATGTACATGCATGCATATTTTTTTTTTCTTTTTTTTATACTATGTGGGACCCACATTAATCAGATCCACTCCGTCCATTATAGGTGTCCCATATAATTAGGGGTCCAAACCAAGTTTCAATTACATCCAAAACTCAAGAAGGCCCCACCAGATGATTTTATATTTTTAGGCATGTTATCACATGATTTTAGATGGTATGGCCCACATGAGTTCCGTATACGGCTGATTTTTGACAGGGGTGTCACTGCCACAAGGGTCCACCCAATGTACGGTGTTGATGTTCGAAACACGTCATGGTGGGGCCCACAGCTGGGCCGTGAGGCCCAGTCCATTTTTACGCCCGCCAGCGCAGGACGCTGGTGCTGCGTTGTGTCAGCGGCAGCAGCAACAGCTACTGCCTATATTTTTTAAAAAAAAAAAAAAGAATTTTAGAGATTTCTGGGGTAGGGCCCACTTTAGATCGATCCGACCCATCCATTGTATTCTACGGCCCATGATCGACCAAATGATACTAATATGCAATTTGTTTTTGGTGAATAGGAGGGTCAAAGTGAGTTTCGATGGTAATACCACTATTCCCTATGATATGGCCCGCATGATTGTCAGATCAGCCTCATATTTTGGCTCAACGCCTAAAATGGGCTGAGAAGTGAAATGGGCGGCATGGATTTATTACATACATCAAGGTGGGGCCTACATGAGTGGCCCACCTTAAAATACTATTCTTCTTCCTCTCTTTGGTTGTTAGTGCACCACCATGTCAGTACACGCACACCACGTTAGCACTCCCTGTCCAGCGTCCCCTAGACGTTGGACTATCTGAATATAACACAATCATCATGGTGGGTCCCACGTGTAGGTGGCCCACTTGTCACCAAGGTGGGTCCCACATGAACGTGGCCCACCATAATTGAATCAACTTGATATTTATGTGTTTCCACCATTATAAGATAAAGTCCACATGACTTGTACGGTTTGGATAAAACATACCTCAAGGTGGGGTTCATCCAAGTGGGCCACACATCACAAAAAAATGAGAAGGAGAAAGAAATGAGCACCCACCTTTGATCTTCTATTCCTTCTTCTGCCTATGCAATCTAGAACCCCAAGAGAACAATTTCGACAGTTGAGATGATGATCCAAGGGTTGGATTGAGTGGTAGGAAGGGGACCACACTAGTTTCTCTCCCATGGAATGCCATGGACGGTTCCATGCTTGGGAAAAATGAGAGAGAGAATGAGAGAGAGAGGAGTGAGAAAGAGATGGGTGATGGGAGAGAGGGATGGTGCATGTTGACTTTTGGGTGAAAAAGAAGTGGGTGCCATGCCTTGTTGGTGAAAAGGGAGTGACTAAGTAAGGTTGTGTACTTAGACTTGATTAATGATTGATGTGACATTTAGGCTAGAGATTCTCTTGAAAATTGCGACGCACGGTGTTTTTCTCGAACCGAACGCGGGCCCACATTTTTTGGCCCGAGTATCGCCTCGGCGAGCGAGACGCGGCGTCGGAATCGCAGCGACTGCGCGGTCGCAAGGGTATAGGTCTCGGGTCGAGCTGACTCTGGAATACGGGATACCACTCGGGGTCGCGTGCAACTGCCAATAAAAGATCGTGGGTCGCCGAAATTCTACCAAGAGGACCATGGAAGCCTACGGGACGGTACGGGCTAGAATACGAGTCTTACACCTGTGATAGAAGAAGTTTCAACATTAGTATCCCATGGTGAATCAGAGATTATAAATAGATAAAGTTCAGAAAACTTCTCAAGAAGTGATGTAGTCTCAACATATTCCAAAGTTCCAAACTTCGGTTCCATTGTCAGCTCCTCCTCCTTTAATGGTAGATATTTAGGATCTAGGGAAGAAGAGGCTTCAGAATAAGGGTTCTCTCAGTCCGTGACAACTACCAAGATGTTGTCTTGTATGGCATCACTATATCTCTTATCATAGGATCATTTGAATCTACAAAGTGTGTCAAGCAATCATCCAAAGAGTTGAGAAAATCAACTGAGAGTGACTCATTCTTCATATTAAAGTTTGTGATGTGCTGCCCAAGGAGTCCATCGTCTTTAAAAGTAAACGGAGGTACGTTCTCTTGTTCCAGCCCTGCACAGACAGATTGAGGGTCAATAGACGAAGCATTGATGTGCGGACTCTATTCATTGATATTACTCAGAAGATGCATTGAATCGTCAAAATTTAATAGTTCAGATGGTGGCCTCAACTAGGTGGTTTCAAATTCCAAAGTCGTACCGAGTAAATCGTCCATCTCTCGAATCATATCATCATTCAATTAAGGAGAGTGATCCAAACATATCTCACAAGAGATAGAAGGGTTGGTTGTAAAAAGCTCATCCACTTTTAAATCAAACATGTCAGGTGAGTGGATAGCCCATTATGACCATTCCCTTCGTGTACTTCTTAATCATTGACCTATACCAAACTTGAGATTAATTCTAGGGGAACTAGGGCTACACATTCATGATCGTCATCCCAATACTCATCATATTATAGTTCAGTGCAGTGCACATTTGGGATGGGATCACTTTCTTCAAATTCTATTCCCGGATTGGGTTGAGGTTCACATAAACCAACCTCTTCCTCATCATTGAAATTTAGTATATCCTGTGAGTGAAGTGTGTCATCATTATATTTAAAAGACACTCATGTCTCTTCACCATTCTTTTGAACAGTCATGAGATCGACTCATCGGGAAATTGAACCATATGCTCATTAATGGAATCCAACTCCTCATTCCAAATTTCAAAGTTTTCCACAATCGCATCATGTGAACTCCCCTGTTGAATATCTTTTATAAGTTTTTGTAGTCTTTAGAGTGTATTTTGTTGGCTGAGCTCTAGAGTTTGGAAAGAATTTTAAATTGAATTCTCTTGGATTGTTTCTAGTTGAATTTTAAAGGTAGAGGACCTAAGAGAATTATCACTTGAAGTAAGTGCTTCCAAAGTTTTTTATAGTTTCCGCAAGATAGGCCATGTTACGCTGAAATGAATTCTTTTGGATCGTTTCTGGTTGGATCTCAAAAGTAGGGTATCCAGGAGAAAAATCTTTAAACATGTTGTTGGTTCATCTTCCCAGTTTTGATGTTTCCACTAGTTATAGTCATACTGATCATACATGGAAGAATATGATAGTTGATAATAATCCCCATTCCCATAATGATGATCGTGTACGGACTTATTAACCGATGGAGCATAACGTTCTAGTCGGTTCTCAATGTCGGTTCTCGATGGAGAAAAATCTTAAGGTACAAGTTGAATTCCACAACCCTCAGGCATTCCCCAATATCTCTTATCCATCTCAGCATATACACGTATCCACGCTTCCATGCTAGAACCCTAAATCTGAGTCTAATCCTAGAATAAAAGAAAATTCCTACAGCAATATGAAAGGCAAGCAGAGGAGAAGTTAGAAGGATGTTACCAAATTAGAAATTCCTATATTAAGATCCTGCAAAATAAAACAAACCAAGTTAGTATCTAAGAGATAAGACCTAATCTAAAGAATAGAGAAAGTAAAGAAACGAGGACGAAGTTACCAATTTAGAAGATCTATCAACAACCCTACAAAACAATAAAGTTCTAAAAATCAAATAAAAAGAAAAATCTAAAACTAAAGTTAGTACAATCCTAATCTTAATCCAATTCTAAAACCAATTAATTTTAAAAATACATAGCCATCAGTCCCCTACAAAGGCACCAAAAACTTGTTCACACCCTAAATATAGGGTTATGATGTAGTAATAAACTCGGTGAGACCGAGGTCGAATCCACATGGACTGAAACCTATACATAATCTGAAAATAACTTGAACTAGAACTAGACTAAGATGAAATCTAAATCAATTGAGTATGAGGGAATAATGGTGAAATATTAATCTAAAACTTTTAAATTTAAAGGTAGAAAATTAGGGTGCCAAGGATCCACTTGTAGTAATTGGGAAGCTACCTAGCAATGATTCAAGGACACAACTGAAATTAGAGTCCTATCCTATCTAGTAGGTAAGAAAAGATTTGTCAGATCTCTGAACTTTTCATGGATCTAATCTTCAATAGAGAAAAGTGGTAAAGATTTGGAAGTGATTCTGTCACCAAACCATGCCCAGGAGACTATGGTAAACAACAGCAATTTACCAATCACAAGAGAATTGTGAAAGTTAGGAAGGGTTCCATCACCCAACCATCCCCATGAGACAATGGTGAACAGCAGGGTTCCCAAGTTCACAATCTCAATACCTGAAAAGAGAATATCTTAAGCATCGCAGATCTATTATAATTTGAGTCATAACAAACCATTAAAACTAAAAACATTCCTTATAATCAAACTAGAACCTATGAGAGTTCAATAAACATGAATCAAAGCAAAGCTAACACCCCAATCATGCTACAAGCTTCACATCTTAGCCCTAGCTAAAAAGTTTAGCTAACCATAAGCATGATTAACCAATCCTGAAAATTTAAAATTTAAAATTTAAAATTTTTTAAAAAAATTAAAAAAAAAAAAAAACAAAGAACGAACTCTCTATGCACGTCCCCAGATGGGATTGAATTCGCCTCCACGGCTGCCCGTCTCCCAGATGATCCCCTTCTCTCTCTCTATTCTCTTCTTTTATAGGCTGATGGAGGTCGGCTACAAGCATTGGCGGTGGAACAGCCGCTGTGAAATCTGTTTACACAGCCCAGAAGCGTGCGAGTCACGCCATGCACAAGAAAAGGACCCATCTTGCATTGACGCTTGGTGGGGCCCATCTTTTATGGTTACTGAAGAATTAGGTCTATCCACTAGTTTCGTGGTATCTATTTAGGCCACTCTTCAAGGATTGAAGTGAATTCTAGCTCTAGGTGAACCACACCATTACTCAACGTGGCACCTTTTTCCTTACTCTGTGTTTTCGAATGACAGCATGGGTGCATGAAACTGATTGGGTTTTGATCGACTCCCTACCCTGGACATGATGGATGTATCATATCATCCATTTGGTGATCTTGGTGGGCCACCTCAACTCCCAGCGGACGGACAGCGTCCATGCTACGCAAATTGCTTGCGCTGGTTCTTGATGGGGTCCACTTAATTTGTCCTTTGCAAAATACATGCCTTCCCCTGAATTCTTCTCAAAAAACCAGTGAGGTATGGTCTGTTTCGGCTCAGACTCGGTGTGGCCCACGAGACTTGTGCTTCTACCGTTCGTCCTCCTTTTGGACGGTTGAAATCCGATCTCTGCTATCTTTTGAAATTCTGCAACCTAGGCCTGAGTGAGAGGGGCCGTGTGAGTCTTATGGACAGTCTAGATCGGACCGTCGGATCATGGTGGTGACTCGCAAAAAAATAACCCGCAAGCTCTGTTCGAGCTTTCGCAGTTCGCAGACGAGAGAGGTGTAGAAGAGATTGGTTGACAGCCTGTTGACCAATCTGGTTCATCTGGTGCACAGCCAGTGCACTTATGCACTATGCACACGAACCCCCACGTGGGGTCCATAATGATGTTTACGTTAAATCCACACCATCCATTCATTGTACCATCCCATTTAAGGGGTTGGGACCAAAATTGAAGCATACCCAGAAGTCAAGTGGGCCCCATATCAAAGATTTAGTGGCTGATTTGTCATTTGGGCCACTTCCACGAAGGTCCAGTGGTTGAAATTCGACTTGTATGGTTAATTTATAGTCCTCAGTCTATATGTGAAGTTTTGAGCCGAATGGATGGTGGGAACCCTGTGATCATGCATTTTGGCTGACTTTCAGACCCGTTTAACGTGAGTGACACGATTTTCTCAGATCTCTGGCGTGTAAATTCTTTGATCTCAGTCCCATGGGGTCCGTCCCTTGCCTTGGTGACTTCAGAGCGTCAAATCCATGCTTTTATTACCATTTTTCAATCCAAGCTCCTTAATACACCCTGCATCACAAACACGATTAAATCAGGCCATTAAACAGTAACATGTTCATAAATCCAGAAAATAACTGGGGTCTGATATGCAATATTTAACCCTTAATAGTGCTCCACTTTTCTCTTACTCCGAGAGCTCCTTGAGCTTCTCTAACTTCTGTCCTCCTAAATGAGGATGAGAGAGGGGTATTTATAGGTTTTTTCACATGTGTGAAGGCCATTTACACACAACATGGGTGCACAGTAGGGAGTGCACAACAGGATAGGCCGCACAATAGAAAAGGGAGCGCACGCCAGGGGCTTCTACACTCTAACGTAGATCCAAGGAGAGAGAGTATGCGTAATGGAAATGATAGGCTGGGGTGCTAACTCGTGCAATAAAGGGAGCAATCTGGGGAGTTAACCCACGCAATGAAATTTCCACACTAAGGCGATGGACTTGTAATGAGACTTCCAGAGAGAGAAAGATAGAATTTTTTTTGCCCCAACAGTATCATTGTTAGTGATAATACATTTTTCATATTAAAAATACCAACTTCAATACATTCTTGTCAATAGTAGAACCAGAGACAAGATTCTTCCAAAAATCTGGTACATGCAGCATATCAAGAAGAGTCAACACCTTTCTAAAAGAAAGTTTCAGCACTAGGGTCATAAAAAAGATGCTTTATGGCACCTGAATCAATCCACCACTCATTTGAGACACAAGTAATGAATGCTTCAGTAACGAGCCTCACAAACTCTTTGACAACATGTGTATAGTCATTTTCTTTCTTATCACCTTTGAGGAATCTACATTCCTTACCAAAGTGTCAATTTTTTCCACATACATAGCATCATTCATTCTTTTTTATTAATTGTTTATTTTCTTGTTTCTTTGGCAATGTGGATGCTTTTTCTTTTATGGTCTTGACCTTTTTGGTCATTTTCAATAAGGTAGGCCTTATTTACAGATTCTAAATCAAGAGAATATTTGTCATGGTTTCTACATTCATCCTCTATAAGTATGTGAAGGATGAGATCATGCAGGCTTATGTCATTTCTCTTATACTTTAGAGAATTTTTATACTCCTTCCAAGAGGAAGGAAGTTTCTCAAATATTACAGCAGCTATAAAAGCTTCATTAATTACTATACATTCACATGAGATTTTATGAGAGTTATCTTCTATAAATCATGCACCTGATTTACTAAAGACTTATCATCAGACATTTTAAAATCAATGTGATGACTAACTACATACTTTTTTTTATTCTAGCATACTCTGTTTTGAATTTCTTGTCAAGATGATTCAATGGTTCTTTAGCAGTAGCGAGATGACAGTATATATCATAGTTTTCATTAGTCATCATATTCAGAATATGATTTTTGCAAAGATAGTCATCATTTTTCAATTTCAATGTTCAACAAATGTTGCTAGTTCAATCACCTCAAGTGATGGGATGGAGACTTTGATAACGTAAATCAACTTGACGGTAGTTAGATAAAACTTTATTTTCTATTACCATCTCTTAAAGTTCTTCCCATATAAAAATCTCAATTCTATAAGTCTCAGAGATAGTGGCCATAGCGCCAAGATTTTTAAAGAGAAATTTGTCTTTAAATTATTGACTCTAAAATACAGAGATATAGCAGAAAATCAAAAAATAATAAACTAGAAATAAGAATAGAAAATTCTGGAGAGTTGAGCCACGTTACTGTCATTGTCTTAAAGATATATTTGCCCCCACAGGAAGACGATCCCTGATGCACGAGGTCCCAGCAAGTCTTCCCCCTGGATACAATAGCTCTCCTCCAAGATAAATGGCTTAAATCTAGTGCACTCTCAATCACAACCATACGAACTCGAGAAAGCTTGAACTGACTTACCTAGGGAGAACTCATAGAAAACCAAAGAGAAAATAGATTTTTCGGATTGATTTTGCAAATGAGAGAATATGCCTTTTATAAATGAAAAGTAGGTAGTTTTTGGAGCTCAAAGTGCATGTGAGCGGCGTAATAAACACATGTCGGGGCATGCCTATTAATTAATTATTAGGTAAGTATGCAATGGCTCTTTGTCTTCTCAAGCATGAGAAGACAAAAAATATGCAGAGACAACTAAAAATGTCCAATCAAAGACACACAACACCACACCACACCTTACCTCGCCACGCCATGACCACGACCGTAGCAGTGCGCGTGCAAGGTTAGTTTCATGGCATACCCTTGTTTTTCGATACAAAAAATTAGTGAGGAATTTTAATATAAAAGCTTAGTTTTCTTAACAACTTTTCAATGTTGGACTAAACTACATATAAGTAGGGCAAATTAGTAAACCAAGGTTAAAAAAAATAAAATTCAAAACTATTTTAAAAATCTTTTTAATCCAACAATCTTTTACTGGCCTCATTCGTACACTAGTTCCGATGGTAATGAGCACGTACGATCCATTTTTGTATTTTTCCTTTCTTGTTCCTATTTATGAAAGCTTTCCATTGACCATAATGTTTGGAAAAGATGAGAAAGAACTCCAAGTAATATATCTAGTCTCAATAAGAGAAACAAGAGGATTGTTGATTATATTGAAATCCACTATATCTGTAAATCCATTTGATGCATGTGTTTTATCCATGTCGTCCATCCATATGCATCCGTTATGCGTGATAATCAAGTTACATATGCATACAAGTGATGAACATTAATTATCAAATATAAACCATTGATTACAATTTCATGGCCTACTAAACAAAAGTTACACTTAATATAATGTTTTTCGAGAAGGAAGAATTTGATCCCAAGTGTGGAATTAGTAAGTCAAAATACCATGGTATCTGTAGACATATAATCATTGTGCAATGATGGCAATAATTCCACCTAATGCAATGTGGTACCATTAACTTTCGTATTCCAAGCAGGCCCTAGACAATTTTTATTTTTTAGCCGTTCATTTTAGTCTGCACCTAATGCAATGTGGTACCATTAACTTCCGTATCCCAAGTAGACCATTAATTTCCATGTTTTATCCAGCCAACCTCACCACTAGGACTCCCAGCTTACTGGGAAGGGGACACCAGCCACTTCAGCTCGAGAGATAACCAGTCCCTCCACTCCTCTATTAGGTGACAGGCAACTTCTCCAATTGGAGGTGAACCCGGTCTCTGTGGGCAGCCTTAACAGGGACATCATTAAACACAGAGAGGGATCAACTGCAATCCCAATAGGGACAAGGCCAGAGGGATACTCAGCCAACCCTCAGGGACTGTCACACCAGAAGCTAGAAGCCTATTACTCCAACCAGAAGTTTCCCTGGTTAGGCCAGAGTTTTGACAAGCCCAGAAGGGCTGCCCTCAAAGCGCGAGCCAAATCGGTTGGTTGCTCCCCTCTCAAGCCGGTAGTTCGTCCCTAGGACTGGCGATGAGTCATGGAGACCATCTAGAATAGCGTCCCAACACTAACGAGAGGATGGCCCAGCAGGGAGGACCAGATAGTCGACCTCATAGGAACAAAGAGATCAGGCCACATTGTTGTGGACCTGTCTCCGTATTTTGATAAAGACTCCACGAACAAGGGACTGCCAGCCTCACAATCCAGGCAAATCTGGCAAGACATGCCAAAAGATCAGGACCCTCCCATTTCTCCCATACTGGAACTAGGTGACCAGCCTAAGGGTCAGTAAGTACAGGGGCAAATTGAGGTGATTGCTGCTCCCAGCAATCATGCTCCTCCCTCAGAAGGAGCAGCAGTCAGCGCAGCAAAAGGGCAAAGGAAGAAGCTTCTGAGCAGGAAAATGCCAAGGAAGCTGAAAGAAGGGGAGCAGGCTAGTAGGCTTCGAAGACTCAAGCGACTGGTTGTGAACTCAGGATGTGTTACAGATGGATAGAGCCCTTATTTGGAATGCCCGTGGGGTAAGGAATGTGCCTACCATCAGATCTTTGAGGAAATTGGTTAGAAACTCTAACCCCATGTTGGTGGCAATTCCTAAGCCCAAGTTGCGAGAGGAAAGGCGAGTAGCCATAGGTTTGAAACTGGGCTTCCATTCCTCCCTATCTAATGGTGAGGCAAGGGGTAAAATATGGGTGTTTTACCATAACCACCTTAATGTTTCTGCCACTCCATTTCTAACCAAATGCTTTCATTGAGTATTTCCTTATAGAATCCTAGGGACAACATCCTGTTGTCCATAGTCTATGCCAGTTGCTCTAAAATCAGTAGAAGAACTTTGTGGCTCAAGATGGCGGGACTGAGTTGGGGCACAACAGGTCCATGGGCTATTGGAGGGGATTTCAATGCTATCACTGGAGTTGACGAGAGGCTGGGGAGTCGGCAATGCGACAGGGCTAGCATGATAGAATTCTCATATGCCATCCAGGATGCAGGCCTCCTAAACACAGGCTACGTCGGTAACAGGTATACGTGGAGCAATAACCATGCTGGGATTGCTCGAGTGTGGGCCGGGTTGGACAGGGTTCTTCTTAACGACAATTAGATGGTTGCATTCCTCGCCTTCAGAGTGGAACATTTACCTAGGGCCAACTCCAATCATGCTCCTCTTTTGCTGTCATTCCCGTCCCAGCAATAGCCCAAAATTAGACCATTCCGCTTCCTCAGAATGTGGACGCTCCATGATACATTCCAACAAGTAATTAAGAAGGCATGGGAAGGTGAATGCTCTAGTCAGCCTATGATTAATGTTCAGCTCAAACTGAAGAAGATGAAGTAGTTGTTACAGGTCTAGAACAAGGAGGTCAGTGGGAACGTCTTTCAACTAATCAAGAAAACAGAGGATGATTTAAAGAGCATTGAATTCAGGATGCAAGAGTCTCTCAGCGATGATCTGCTCTAGAAAAGTGTAGTAGCCAGGCAACGGCTGGCGCATTTGGAACTCATGAAAGAGGTCTATTGGAAATAGAAAGCGAGGAACCATTAGCTGAAGGAGGGTGACAGAAATTCTAAACACTTTCATGCATTAGCCAGCGAGAAAAGCAGGCACTCTGTCATCTCCTCCATCAGAGACACAGTGGGAAACACCATCTCAGATCAAGGGCAGATTAAAGGAACAGCAGTGGCATTTTTTGAAGATCTGTTCTCGGCTGAACCTGCCACCCACCATCTCAACTTCACCTCAGCTATCCCCTGCCTCCTATCACAAAAAGATAATGACGAGTTGCTGGCCCCTCCATCCCTGGCTGAAACAAATGAGGTTGTTACTGCGATCCCAAAGGACAGGGCGCCACTTGCAAGGCCTCGATGGGTACTCAGCGGCTTTCTTTGTAGAATGCTGGCCCATGGTGGGGCAGGACATCCATAAGGCTGCAGTTCTCATGATAACAGGGGGCAAGCTCCCTAGGGAGTTTTCTACGTCCCTGCTCTGCTTAATTCTCAAGTCCTCCTCGGCCCCAACAGTTGCTGATTACCGCCCCATTAGTCTATACAACGTTATTTATAAAATCATTTCAAAAATCCTCGCCAATAGGTTGAGTAAACTACTCCCTAAGCTGATCTCGAGCGAGCAAGGGGCCTTTATTCAGGGTGGAACAATTACGAAAAATATCGCGCTAGCTCAAGAGGCTATGCATGATCTCAACAAAAAGGTTTAAGGGGGCAACATCATCCTCAAGTTGGAATTAGAGAAAGCATATGACAGGGTGAACTAGAATTTTCTTCAACAAGTCCTGTATAGATTCGGTTTCAGTGAGAGATGGGTAGCCTTGATGGAAACATGCTGGGGTAACAACTGGTTCTCTATTCTTATTAATGGGGAAACGACGAATTTCTTCAAATCATCCAGAGGGCTGAGGCAAGGGGATCCCCTCTCTCCAGCGCTCTTTATTCTTGTTGTTGAGGCATTCTCGAGAAGCTTTAAATAGCTGGTTGTTAGAGGCTGGTTCCAACCCTTCAAGTAGAAAAGGGGCTGCCCACTTCTCACGCACTTGCTATTCGCAAATGACACCCTATTATTCGTGAATGGTAGTAAGGTTGTGCTTAACTCAGTCAAGGAATTTCTGGCGTCTTTTCAAGTAGCTTCGGGCCAGAAGATCAATAAAAACAAGCTGCTTTCTCTGCTCCAACAGGCTGCTGGTGAGCAGGATCAGAAGCATGGAGCAATTACTGGGCTTCGGTAAAGCCAGCAGCAATTTAAAGTACCTAAGAGTGCCTCTCTTGAGGGGTAGAGTTAAACGGCCAAACTTTCAGTTCCTCATAGACAAAATTCAGAGAAGAGTGAGTCGATGGAAAGCGAGGTACCTTTCCCAAGCAGGCAGATTGACGCTCATCAGGCATGTTCTGGGTAGCACATCACTTCACATCCTAGCAGCAACTCATGTTCCAACTCAGATAATCGTAGACATGGAGTGTATCTTTGCATGTTTCTTTTGGGGATGGGTTGACGGTAAAGGCAAGTGCCAGTGGATAGCATGGAAAAAAATCACCAGGCCTATTGAGGAAGGTGGGCTGGGGGTTAGACGTCTGAAAGAGGTCATGGCAGCTTTGCGGATGAATTGGCATGAGACATAAAGTATGGTGAAAGAGTCAGGCCGAGGGTGGCTCTCATGAGAGCTAACCATTCCATTGATCTGGGGACTGCGGCAACAAGCGCGAGGTCGAGCATCGCCTCTCCATTATGGAAGCAAATTAGATCCTTCCTGCTATTGCTAGACACTAATGTGTAGTGGCTAGTGGGAGCAGGGGAGTTGAATCTGTGGGACGTCAATTAGACAAGGTTGGGCCCTCTCCGCCAACTAGCATTCTGCCCTATTCCGAAAGCCATGCGCTCTATGAAGGTTAATGAATTCATTGGGCCAGCGGGGCCCCTTCCTCCCTCGTCAGTCCCTTCTCATCTCCCGCCTGAAACTCTCAACGTAATCATTCAAGGAGGCTTTTCTACTTCAGACGACAGATTGGAGAGCTTCTGACCTCATGACCCATCTAGTTCCTAAACGCTAAAATCAGCCTGGAGAATCAGTAGAAGCCCATCCCCGACCTTTAGGGAGTCAACCTGGTTGTGGAATAGCCGGATCCCTCCTAAGATGATAGTCTTTATTTGGAGACTGTTGCAGGGAGCGACCCTAGTGGATGAGAGAGTGCAGTCTAAAGGGGTGTATCTAGCCTCTAGATGTAACTGCTATGAGGACGCGTCTACCGTCAGACAGGAGGCTAAATCTTTACAGCACCTATTCATCCATGGGCACCATGTATCCAAGATCTGGCACCATTTCAACTCGTTGTTCGGGATATCTCCCATCCCTCACCAGTCAATTATAACCACGATGATCCAATGGAGAAGAGCGTCGGCCCCTGCTAGTGCGTCAGTGCTTACCCGCAGATTAATCCTCACTCTCATCCTTTGGGAGCTGTGGCGTTCCAGAAATGAGGCAAGATATGAGCAGAGCCCCATGAAAGTGTCGTCCTCAATCGCCCGTAGCAAGTGGTGGTTCAAGGCAATCCTAGATGGTAAGGCGTCGTCCACTCCCAATCGGGATTTCATTTTTAAAGGCTTGGGCATATCGTTCCCTCCTCATCAAAAATTTCGTTTGGAAATTATTAAATGGGTATGGCCAGTGAGAGGCTGGGTCAAAATGAATGTGAACGGATCAACGAGGGCTAATCCAGGCTTGTCTAGAGGGGGAGGTGTCTACAGGGGGGATAACGGTAGCCTCATCTTTACTTTCACGTCAGGATCTAGGATGGGCACAAGCAACAGAGCCGAGATTTGGGCAATCTTTGATGGTCTCAGATTGTGTTTGGATAAACAGATGGACAGGATTGAGGCCGAGTCTGATTCTAGTATGGCTATTGACCTACTCACGAGGAAGGCTAGCACCTCATGGTAGTGGAGATCTTGGATCTTGCGCATCAACAGGTTGAGTTAGGAAGCAACCATTTCCTTTAGGAAAATATAGAGAGAAGGGAACAGCCCAGCAAACGGAATGTCTCAAGAAGGTACCATCACTCAGATTGACTCAGTTTTTTATCGTCAGGATTCCCTCCCTTTTGAGGTGCGCGGATTCCTCTTTTTAGATAGAGTCGGGTTAAGTGCTATTAAATTAGTATGTGTGGATTCGTAGAGTTGTTTATTTTCGCCAGTGTAGAGATAGTGGCTATACGATAGGTGCGGTCTGATCCCTTTTTATTGGGGCCCACTCGAAATATTGTAAAGTTTTCACGTTTAATGAAGTTTGAGTGATATGAGCCCACTTTTCCTGTAAGACCCGTGTCCTAGTCCGTACTGTTCCGTTAGCTTCCGCGGTCCTTCCGGTCTAATTCCGGCAACCTTCGTACCATAACCGACGTTTGAGCGCGATCCTAAGCCAGGTCCTGCACACCGATGTCGGCTCGATCCGAAACCTATATCTTGGCAACTGTGCCGTCGCCGCGGTTCCAACGCCGCGACTTGCGCACCGAACCGATACCTAGGCTAGGAGATGTGGACCTGCGTTCATTCCGAAGAAACGCCGCGCGTTGCGAATCTCGAGGGAATCTCTACGATATGTCCAATCAATCAATCAATCAATCAATGTCAAGTACAAGTCAAGTCACACCTTACCCAAGTACAACAACCCATCCCTCTTTCTCCACAAAGTCAACTCTCTCTCTCTTCACCCATTCCTCTTTTTCCAAAATTTCAACCCAACCCATACCTTTCCTTACATCACCCATCACCCATCACACCTCACCCATCCATATCACTCCCATCCACTCACTCTCTCTCTCTCTCATTTCTCAAATCTCCCAAGCAACATCCCACGTCCAAGCTTCCTCTCTCCCAAACCACAAGTGTGGCCCACCCTCTCATCTTTCATCCACACCATCAATCTTCCATCAACCTCCATCAAAAGGCAAGCTAAGGAGCATTGGAGTCTAAGGGACCAAGAAGAAGGAAGATAAGGTGGGTGATCTACCGTTGTTTCCAATTTTAAGGGCCACTTGTTGTGGGACCCACTTGATGTATGTGTTGTATCAATGGAGGGCCCATAGTGGCGGGGTCCCTCCTCTCTATCACCGTATATCTCTCTTTCTCTCTTTCTTTCCTCTCGCTAGAATGAAGTGGTGCCCACCAAATCATGTTAAATCCACTCCATTCATCAATGGTGTGGCCCAGCACATCTTAGGCGAAATCCATCGTCCATTTTGGGATGGTGGAAAGTTCCACATGTTATATAGTATATTATATTTATTTTTATATTAATATATATATATATATATATTTATACATGGTGGTGGGCCATGTACATGTGGGACCCACCATGGTGCATGTGTTGTAGCAACACTGTGCAGCGTCTAGGGACGCTGGACGTGTAACTGTGGACGGGAGAGGCTAACATGGAGTGTGTACACTGACGTAGGTGTGTACCAAAAAAAAAGGAAAAGGGAAGGAAGGTTGCTTTTGGGATGGGCCACGCATGCAAGCCCCACCTTGATGTATGGAACTGATCCACACCGTCTATCCCGTTACCCAGATCATTTTAATCGTTGAGCCAAAATTTGAGACCAATATGATAATCATGCGGGCCATACCATAGAAAATAGTAATTGTTACCGTTAAAAAAACCCACCCGATGATTTTATCCCCGAAACATATCCAATATTGGGCTTGTTTCGTCAATATTGAGCCATGGGATGCAATGGTATGGAATTTATATTATTGTACCTTTTCAGATGATTTTCAATATGCTACCATTAATTTAAGTAACTATCATTGGAGTACCTTCTTAGGAGTTGGTTGTGCGAACCAAGGGGTTAGAGGTTTCAGTGGGCCCCCATCGTGATGCGTTTCGAACAACAACACCTTGCATTTGATGGGTCCCCTTTGTCCACGGGACGTCCCCAAAAATCAGCCGTAAACGGAACTCAGGCGGGCCATACCATTTAAAATCATGTGAAGACATGCTGAAACATATAAAATCAGTTGGTGGGGCCTACCTGAAATTTGGATGCAGCTAAAACTTGGTCTGAACGGTCAGCCAAGTGGGACTCACATAATGGGTGGGCTGGATCTGTGGACCACATCACGGTGGGCCCCAGGTTTGGGTGGCCTCATCAGCAGTTTGAATGGCAAATGGACATTACCATGGGCCCTGGTCCACGTGACCTTGCAAACAGTTTGGATGACGGATAAATATCACGGTGGGCCCTACCTTGGTCCCCGTGACCTTATGAACAGTTCGATGGCAAATAAACAGTGCAGTGGGCCCCAGTCCAGTGGGCCCTGCCCTGGTCCACATGACCTTATGAACAGTTGGTTGGAAAATAAACATTATGTTGGGCCCTAGGTTGCTTGGAAAATAAACATTACTGTGGGCCCCGGTCTGAATGACCTTATCAATGGGTTAGATGGGAAATAAACATTATGGTAGGCCCCACATGGGACCCACTTATGTATGTATTGTAAACTATACCCTCCATTAGAGTGGGCTCCATCATGATGCATGTGTTTCATCCAACTGTCCAACCATTTTAGAGATAATTTAAGGCCCATTGTTGAGGCCCACCTTGATTTTGTATAGGGCCCATATTATGAGGCCCATTGTGAAGTATGTAAGACTCGTGTGTTTATGCCCAGCTTGATGTATTTGTGGCCTGCCCACTAAGGCCCACTTGAGATATATGAGCCCATGGTTTGAGGCCCATTTGATGTATTTGGGCCCTTGGGTCAAGGCCCAACAAGATCTATATAAGGCCCATTACAACGTGATTCTACCATGGTTCATGTGTTGTCTATGGTAGTGGGCCATGCCTTGGGAACAATGTTGGTTTGACGTCCACATTGCAAGTACAATGTTGGTTAAATGTCTGCATTGTCACTCTCCCTAAGGCCCATTAATAGGCCCATACCTGTAATGTGTAGGCTGTCTAGGCCCATCTTCGTTTTGATCAGAGCCCATCTCTTTATACATGTTTAGTATAGATCCATGATTCATGATCATTCGCATCATATGTATGCCTGATGTGAGGAATGACCGATCATAGCATATGCCTTCGGGCGGACTGTTTATGGACTCCCTAATAGGCGGAGTTGCCCCATATAAGTGCATGGTACACGCAGGACTGTTGCATGACTGATAGTGTAGCTCATGCACTTGCATTTGTGTGATTGTAGTTACTGTATGACCTAGCGACATCAGGGTCATAGCCTCCACAAACACATCGTGAATGGCAAGATTGGATACCGAAAATATTTGGTTCTAGCATACGAGCGCCATAGATGTCCCTGGGTGAAAATCCCTAAACCTGATGGTACCAGATAATGACTCCAACGTCGAGACCGAGTGGAAACACGAGCGCGCGAGGGCTGTATACCAGTAGGTCGCGTCTCCCACTATGTCGTGGTCGGTTGGAAAGGGGTGTGACCTTACCCGCCTGAGTAAGGGGGCAATTTCTAGGTTGAGTTTGACCAGCTTGAGGAATCGGTCTGCTATTGACGAGCCAGGCCCGATATTGGCAGGCAGATAGTGAGGTCTCTTCCACCCTCTTAATTGTGCGTCCGGATATGGGCGGCAAGCTGGCGTAGAGTGTACTTGACCCCGATGATTATCCATACTGAGAATCGCACTGATTTGATGCTCTAGTGAGGGGCTGCATTGATATGTGGATGAGGATTGACATGCTTGACTTGCATTCCGCATCGCATGGCCTTGTTATGGCTGATTGCATACATGTGTTCATCAGCATGATTCCGCATTACTCTGACCTTGCATTTTGAGTACGCTTATATTGCGCAGACACTTACACCACCCTCTAAGCTTTCTATAAGCTTATGCACGATTGATGCATGCAGGTGATGCCAGGTGGCAGCCGTAGCATAGCAACAGTAGGAGTGTGTGGTCGAGCCTTTGGAGTTTTGTTATTCGCACTATCTTGTATTTCCCTTCAGACGCATTGTACTTAAAGTTTTTGATCATAGTGGATTTTGTGATGGTGTTCTTGTGGTTATTGTTCGTAGGTTATGCTTTTAGTTATGCTCATTATAATTGAACTGATGATTTGAAATCCTCCTTGTAGCATCCCAGGATCGGAACCTTGTGTATATGTGCCGGGAGCCGAGAATGGGGTATTACGGAGGCTATCGGCGCCAGATTTGGCAATCGGGAATTTTGTGAGCCCGGTTTCCGAGTTTGGGGCGTGACATTTCCTTTTTTTAAAAATGATTTATATATATATTTTGAAGTCATCTTCTTGGTGGGCCTTACCATTTTCACGGTACTGATATCATCCTGAATGCCATGTTGTGGGAAAAAGATGGTTGTACGGTCAGACACAAGATATTATAAAGAAAGAGATCATCCATTTATTTAAACTTAAATGGTTTTTTATATATATTTCCCCTTATGGTTTTTGATGATATTAAATACATCATCATGATTTCCGCAAATTTTAAAATACCCCCTTATCATTAGCTGAGAACCTTAAACACCTCCTTGGACTTAACGATTATAACTTTTCCGTCTGATGTGAGGTGTAAACGAGTTTGGCTCGGCCACTAGCTGACCCCGGCTTTAACTCGGCTTGGCTCGGTCCTCGAGCCTGACTGGCCAACTCGTCTCGGTTCAGTCAGCAGCTCGGGCCAGTTCGAGCCAAGTTCGCGTGTGGAACATTTTCACAAACACATGTACTGCACCTTCAAATTCTCACTGTATGTAAAACAGCGGCAGTAGTTTTATAGGTATTTTATCAAACACCTTGTAGGCAACAATAAAATCAAGAAAAAAAGTATTTGTTTCATACACATATCTTTCTTGCCACCAGCCGACACGTTATTAAGTCATTTCTTCAAATACTTGGTGAGAAACATCAGTATCAAAGTAACCAAGTCACCAAACTGGTTCGATTTGAGTTGGGGTTTGATCCAAGTCGAGTCGAGCTCGAGCAAGCTGGGTTTGAAATTTTTTCAAACTCAAAAAATCAGCTCGACTCGGCTCGAACTCAGTTTCGAACCGAGTCGAGCGAGCTAACCGAGCTAACTCATTTCTAATTCGGTTAGTGTACATCCCTCATGTCAATCGGTTTATTACATGAAATGACTAAAATGCCCTCATAAAGACGAAATTGTCTTCCTCCTTTCAATGCACCTAACATGACGAACGGCCTAGATCACCATCTTTTCAAGGAGTGGGGTCAGGGAACCGTCTTTTCAAGGAGTCCTCAGATCTCACAGCTACATCAGGGGTTTTTATGTGTTAGATAAGGTGGAATTGGGGACCATTGGAGAATCCTGGGTCAGATAGGCGATGGGCCCACCATATTCGTCCGTATATATGGATATGATAGGCTGCCTCTTGGTGGTGTTCTTTTCCTGAGGCAGCCCAAAGAGTCTGAGTTTGAGTCCAGTACGTATAGTTTTAAAAGCATATATATCAAAAAAAAATTATTAATTGAAGAAAAAAGGGCCTGGATCACTGACACGTGTGCCATAAGGATGATTATTTAGCCCTTGAAAAAGCTAACTAGGGGGAAACATTGATATTCCGACGGTTTGAAAGATGATACAAAGGCACTATTTAGTAAACGCATACTTGGAACCGGCAAATCAGTGTCTAGGATTCTTTATTTGGGCGGTTGTTTCCACGTTGGGTCTGTCAGTGGGGGTCACTAGATTAGCGGTCGAGATTCACTACCCTTAAACACACATAATGGTTGACCATGCGGTACGTAGATTGTTCGTTGGTGGTGATGGGGTTTTCCTTCTCATTTCAGGAGAGAGACAGTGTAGCGGGTTGAAAATTTGGAGTAATTCACCGTGCTGCTCGACCGGTCGAGTGGGCTGCTCGACCGTTCTTGGGTAGCGCTCAACCAGTTGAGTGGGGCTCGACTCAAAGTCCAGCGACCAATTTATATATTTTCTCCGAGCTGCTCGACCAGTAAAGGGAGATGCTCGACCAATCGAGTGCGTCGCTCGACCGGTCAAAGACTTGGCTCGACCAGTCAAGCTTACGTAGATTTAAGTCCAGATCTTATGTGGACTGCGAAAATCCGAGGCCCTTTCGCAAGAGGTGCGAAAGGGAGTTTCCTAAACTATAAATAGGGGTACCTAGGGCTTTTTTAGGTAAGGCAAGAGGCTTTCCTAAAGCTTTGCAAGGATTTGCTAAAGGGTTTAGGGCTATCAAAGGTATGTGTGTGTATGTGTGAGAGAGAGAAAAAAAAAATGAAGCTTATAGAAGGGAGGTTATGCTCCTGGAGATGATCTACTGTGCAATCAACATTTTAGCGCTTCTACGTCCTCGTGATCGGTGAGATCTCTCCATTTTTCTTTTATTCTCTTATTGTTTATCCACTTCTGCGTGAGTGAAGAAGGTTGTAACGTTCTACTTCATAGTGGATTGTTGATCTGGACGAGGTTCTATTATTTTTACCTCTTTGAGGGTTTTTCACGTAAAAATCTCTTGTGTCGTGTGGTTTGTGCTTTGATTTATTTCATTGCTTTATTATCCCATAACTCTGGTTTGTTTTGGGAGGCTTTATCCTAAGGTTTTGTGCATGGCCCCCAACAGGCAGCCCTTAGTCATGTCCAAATACTAAGTATAAAAGTATGGAAATATCCTGCTCTTATTGCGAGCTTGGATTAATGGACGTTTAATATAGAAAAGTTTAAAAGAAGAATGCTCACTAATCGGGGAAGCAGATTGGCTGGTGTACCACACACCAGCTATATAGCTGCTGTAGGTATGTGTCGTGCAAAGACGAGCACTGATGGTCCTCGAGCTCCAAGTTGTACGAACGGTTCAATGGAAATCAAAGTTACATGGCCCCACAGTGTTGTATTTATTATATCTACACCGTTCATCTATTTTAGAGATCAATTTGGAGCATTATCCGAAAAACAAATTATATCCAAAGATGATATGGACCACTCCATAAATAGCAGAGGAGATAATGATTTTCACCATTAAACAATTTGTAGGGCCCACCATAATGTTTATTTGGTAACCAATCTTTTCATAAGGTCACAAAGACATGAATGAAGAGGAAAAACAAATTTCATATTGATCCAAAACTTCTGTGACCCTAAAAAGGGTTTCAATGGTAGACGTTCAATCCCCCACTTTTTTTTTGCAGTGTGGTCCACTTGATAGTTAGATCTATCTTATTTTTCATCTAAAGTCTTAAGACGAGCTCGTAAAATGAATGGATAGTTTGAATATAATACATACCTCATGATCAAACCTACAAAACTTGCTGACCTCAATACAACAGCTATATAGCTGATGTGAGGTATACCAACCAATCTGCTTCCACTAATTTGATGGCCTAGATCATTATGAACTTCAGCCGCTTTTACCGGACGGATTGTGTGGCGCAGCAGATGGCACAAAGTCAGTACTGTGTGGAAAAGCTTTATATGCTCCCACAATGATGTACGTGTTTTATCCACGTGGTCCATTTATTTTTTTGAGGTCATTTAGGGCATGAGACGAAAAAATGAGGTAGATCTTAATCTCAGGTGGACCACACCACAGGAAATAATGGTGACGGAATGGCCAACATTATAAACTTCTTAGAGTCCACTGCAATCTTTATTTGCCATCCAACCTACTAATTAAGTTACACCCAGATCCATAGCTCAACTTACAGACTAAGTGGAGATACCTCGTTTCAACACTTGAGGTCTTGGCATTGATCCCTAGCGGGGGTGGCTAACATGGAGTGTGTGTACTAACATGGGTGTGTACTAACAAGCTAACCCCAAAATAAATAAATAAATAAATAAAATAATAATAAATTTTAAATTTAAAAAAAAAAAAAAAAAAAAACCCTACAAAGTCTCACAGACCTGGATGAAGGGAAAACACACAAGTCAGCTTGACAAGGAGCTTCTGTATCTCTTAGGAAGTTTTTAGTCATTATTTTATATGGTGTGGTACACTGGAAATATAGATCTTTTTTATTTTTAGACTCATGCCTTGAAATAATGAGGTCGAAAATGGATGGAAGGCATGGTAAAACACATATATCATGACGAGGCTTGTCACAAACCTTTTTGATCAATAGCACACAATACCTACATTGGTGTTGTGCACCATGTTATGTAATCTACATCCACTCCTACCATAAATGTAGGCTCAACACATAAGTTCAGCCCATCAACCTGTAAAATGGTTGGTCAACCTAACATCATCTTTATATGTCAGGTGTGAAGTGGCATATTTGATCTTTTGTCTAAGATGGGTGCTTTGCCCAAAAGTAGAATAGTGTCCAAAATAGATTTGTACCAAAAGTCCACTTAAGCTTGCTTATAAATGGCCAAAAACACCCATCTTCCTTGTTAGCTTGTTTGTTACTTATTGCATAAAAATTCCAACACATAATCAATGTTGGTAAAGAGCCAAATCAAATTTCAAATTTTAAAGAGAAAATAAGAGACAAGAATTATAAAAATTTACGTGATTTGGCAACATACTTTCGTAAAGGCATAGAACTTTCTTCTTTTCTAAAATTGATAAATAAGAAATATAAGATTTTCTATCTCCTAATCTTTCTTTGTATAACAACTGTCTCACCAAGAAATACTCTAAAAAGAATATATTTTCTCCCTTTTGTTCTCCTTAAATAGAAAACACCACATGAAAGAGCACATGACAAAGTCTACTCCAATTAGCTTTCACCATATCATATGTGTGTACGCATGTATGTAAGCGTGAGAGAGAAGTTATTTTCTTCTAGGAAACGCTTCTGACCCCCCTCAGCGTTCTCCCACTTGAAGTCTATTTTTCCTAACAGTAGGAAAAATACTCCCAAACAACAAATGCTCAAACATCACCAAATACTTGGTAACAACGAGCTTAAGAAAAGTCTTGCTCAAAACAAACTTTTCACTTGAAATAAGCTTCGTCTAAGTCCAGCTCCACAACTGATCAGTAATAGACATACTTTACTTTAACATCGAGATTAGGGATCGAGTGCTCATTTGGTGAGGGTGAGTACGGGTGTACATTGAGTCGAACCGAGTTGAGCTGGCCTCAGCTCGAACTCAGCTCAGCTCGGTCCTCGAGCCTGACTAGCCAGCTCGGCTTGGTTCAGTCAGCAGCTTGGGCCAGTTCGAGTCGAGTTCGCCATTACAGCATTTTCACAAACACCTGGACTGCACCTCAAAATCTCACTGTATTTGAGATAGCAGCAATGGTTTTACAGGTATTTTATTAAACACCTTCTAAGCAACATAAAAGTCAAGAAAAAAAAGGGTATTGGTTTCATATACATACCTTCCTTGCCACCAACCACACTTCTTTGAGTCATTTCTTCTAACACTTGGTGAGCAACATCAACATCAAAGTAACCGAGTCACCGAACTGGTTCGATTCGAGTTCGGTTCGAGTTCGGTTCGATCCGAGTCGAGTTGAGCTGGGGCCCGCTCGAACTCGGCTTGAACTTGTTTTCAAGCTCAAAAAATCAGCTCGACTTGGCCCGAACTCAACTTAGAATTGAGCTTTTTCGAGTCGAGTCGAGCGAGCTAACCAAGCTAGTTCGGTTCGTGTACACCTCTATGGGTGGGTGTGTGAATGCATGGGGTATAGGTGTGTGTTAAAAAAATTATATTGAACATCAATGATATTAAACAATAAGATCTATCAATCTTCTCCCATATTACAAATAAAATGATATTGAACATTGATGTGCTTGGTTTAAATATAAAATATTGAATTTTCAGTTATGTCTAATAATTTCTAATTATCATAGTGAATTATCATTACCTTCTACTTAAATTTTAATTTTTCTAAAAACTTCTTTAATTAGTACAATTTTTGTTTTTTTCCTCTTTCTTTATTTACGAATGCTTTCCATCATATCAACCATATTTACGAGGATGCTTTTCTCCTAAGTGTACAAAACAAACATTCTACTAAACAAGTTTTCTTCTAGCAGCCATTCACTAGAGGGCCCGTTTGGCTGGGCGGATTGGAAGGGATTGGATGATATTGGAAGGGATTGGAAGTTAAATCCCGGGATTGGCCAAGCGTGCCAAACAGACTGAGTGATCTAATCCTGGGATATAGCAATCCCATGAATCTTAAGACAATCCACTAACAACACCATCATTACCTTTAAATCCCATCCAATCCACCCTAATCCGTTCAAATTTGTCTGGGACGTGTTTGGTTCGAGGGATTGGAAGGGATGGGAAGGTTTAATACCGGGATTGGCTGGGCGTGCCAAATAGACATGATATAGCAATCCCATGGATCTTAAGACAATCCACTGACAACACCATCTTTACCTTGAAATCCATGCCATCCACCCTAATACCATTCAATCCCTTCCAATCCACCCAGCCAAACGGGCCCTTAGCAAGGAGCGCAACTCTGCAAAGAGGGTTAATGTCTAGTAGGCATGTGCAGCTAGTCATTGAATGCAGACCCTTGATAATGGATTGCCGACTCATCTGAGTCAGATGCGCCATATCTGAGTCAACTCAGACTCAGTTGGGTGACTTGAGTCTAATCAGAGTTGAGAACCCCCTGGATTCGAACCCCCTCAATTTGAGACCCCCTGAATTTCAAATACTCCTATTGTGTGTGGCACCTGGATTGGGAATCAACTTTAATCCAGAAGTAGCTATTCACTACAGGGATTTGAATTTAATTGTTAAATCAACTTTAATATTTCTAATTAGTGAACATATGTAATGTTTGACACAATGGTTGTAATAATCCTACTGAAATATATATTTTACCCAAAATTGATGAAATTCCAAGTCTTGGATGGCCCGCAAGCACAAAATCATGTCCGAGTGACTAACCAACGAATTTTAGCCGTTGATTTAAATGGACAATGTTTATACAGCACTGATCATCATATTAAAGTAATTATAGTTATGTAATTGATAATTTAGTTGTTTTGGGATATCATTAGTCAGTTGTGTGCCCAATAGTTTAATAGCCTAGTGACACACATATTACACATGCCCCTCTTGGAAGGATTTTAGATGTAATCTAAGCTCTCGGGATGGATTTCAAACCCCTCTTTGAGGGAATTTGAAACCCCATAGGTACTTTAGTGCCAAACAACTAAGAGATTGGAAATCCCCTCGAATTCCCCCAATTCCATGGTGCCAAACGCCCCGTAGTAATTAGCCATCAACATTGATAGTATGCTCAACTTGGACGAGTCACCCCCAACTCAGCAGATTCACGTCGACTCAGGATGTAACCAGCTGGTCCGAGTCACCCAGTCTTCAATCAATGCTCTCAGCAGCCAACTTATCAATCGCGCGCATACAAGATCCAACCCCTCTCATGGTCAACCCGCCATCAAAAACAGTATAAAAGGTCAATCCCATCCACCAAAACCACGCGGAAGAAAACAATGGGCAGCCGCAGATCCAAGTGGCATCTTTTATGGTAGGGCCAACCTTTTGGTTGGATTCAATGACTGTTCACACAATTGAAAATCAATCAATAAGTAGTTTCTCTTTTGGTCATCAATCACCAAAGTAAATCTCAACCAGTTATTATTCTTGAAAAGAAATAGAAACATGGATTTTGAGACCATTTAAATCCATCACTCAAAACCCCATCCAATAGTCTACACCTAATGATTTATAAAGAAAGCTACAGATTTTATTAGGTGAAAACTAATAACCTACATACACTAGCACTATAATGTGTGGTCCACCTGATTAGCGTAAATTAAAGCTTGATTTTGTTCTCAGGATGTCATCTTCATGTTGGGCCCTACCATTTTCATGGCACTGATGTCAACCCAAATGGCATGTTGTGGGAAATGATGGCATGTACCGTCAGGCACAAGATACTCTAAAGAAAGAGATTATATTTATATATAACCCTTTTTGGTTTCTGACAATATCAAATACTCCCTCATGGTTTCTGAAATTCTTAAATACCCCCTATCATTTGCTGCGAACCTCAAACACCTCCTGGACTAACGGTTATGATTTTAATTAACGTCTGATGCCATTCGATTAATTATGTGAAATGACTAAAATGCCCTTAAGGGACTAAATTTTTCTTCCAACTTTCGGTGGTCCTTACATGATGAATGGCCCGGATCTCTGATACGCGTACCATGAGCATGAATATTTAGCACTCAGACAAGCTAACTATAGGGAAAGCATTGATACGCTGACGGTGTGAAGATGATACACATGCAATTGGTAAAGGAATACTTGAAGCTGGCAACTCTCGGTGGCTAGGGTTCTTTATTTGGGCGGTTGCTTCCAGGTTGGGTCTTTGTCAGTTGGGGCCAACATATAGGTGATCGAGATTCACGAACCTTATACGCACGTGACGTTTGACCATGCGGTATGTAAATTGTCCGTTCGCTTGGCCCTTATTCAGGACCTAATACCAAGGGTATGTTTGGATCTGCATATAGTATTGTACTGTATCATATATTCATATTGTTCAAATATACGCTCGGCAAAAATTGACATCCTTTTAATTGTGTAGGAGAGCCGATCGTTTGGATCAAATTACTCGAGGAAGAGTATGCAACCCCGGCCTGAAGTACTAATGTACGTTTGGCTAATAAGTACATGGGCTGCCTTGTATAAGTTCTCTTTCAGGAGTTGGGTCGTCCAAAACCATTACACTGTGGGACTTACCAAGAGTAGCCTGGTTATAGTATGACCACGAGCAATAATACACGCTCCAAACTATTTTGGATTGATGAAAGAATATTAAAAATTATTATTATTATTCCAAGTGGTAGAAGAAGACAATTTTGTAAGAAGAACTATAGTAATCAAAAGGAAATTGGATGCGCTGGTATACCCTATTGAAGGTGATGTGGGCCTCAGTAGGATTCATCTGCAAAATAAGCCGGATGCAGCGGTAAATCATGCGAGATGTATACTTTAGGGTTTGGATTAAACCGGTGGACTACCGCCCTACCATATACACCCTCTTGAAAAAGATGGCCTAAAGTAATTAAAAAATGGCTTAAAAGGAAAACGACCGGTATATTGTTGTGATCATTTCGCCTGAAAAACATCACTTGTTGATGTGGCCGTAGGGATCTTTTTGGAGTGATGGACTCTACATACATATCTCTATTAGGTAAATGGAACTCTACCCCTAAACTCGAGACAATGATGGAGGTGAAGACAATAGAAAACAGTTGTGGCGGACAAGCTAAAAAATGACAATATGAGAAACGGAGAACCGAGTGTTCCTCTTCTGGATTAGAAGTTTCATCGCCGATGACGATGGCCCAAATGAAGAGATTTCTCTTTCTGAATAGGGAAACGATGAAGGACCAGAGGAAGACGGAGCAGTGTGAGAGTTTGACCAAAACTTCACCCATAAAAACAAAACAAAAATGGTAGTCTTTTCCAATATAGTGCAATGAGAGCTTCGCACTGCTCAAGGCTTTTCTAGTTGACTATTATGATGCATTGAATTTTCCAGTTAACTATTGTGACGCATTGAATTTTTCATTTTATACGGTAATGTACTCAAGGGAATGATAGGCGTCGAATTTTAATTCCAATTCAAACAGGTTGAATGCACTTATTTAACGATTAAGATAATGCAACATAATCTTGACCGTAAATCCCAAAAGGTCCTAAAAGTTCATAAATCTTGTTATCTTTTCAAGCTTGGTATGAACCCTTAATCTAGCAAAGTTTAATGGTTGAAGTTCAACGAAAGTGCCCAATAATCTGATGCCCCAGGTCATTATATACTTTTGCTGGTTTCATCGAACTTGGATTGTGCAATACAGCAAACAGCACCGATGTCAGTTTTGTGTGCTACTCAGAAAGCTTCGTGATCCCATCATGATGTATGTGTTTTATCCATGTCATTCATCCATTTTTCCATGTTTGATTAATTGAATATGGGGCTCGATCAATCAAGGGTTGTTCAATCAATGCTTAAATCGATGACGTGCGTAGTTTTACGTAATTGCACAAATTATTTCCTATTCCATTTCAGGTGTGTGTGTGTGTGTGTGTGTGTGTGTGGGACTAGGGTAATTAAGTTGTCAAAGGGATTGTTCTAGAGAAAAAGGTTAGGGTTTGGAGAAGGGTTCTAAGGTGGATTTGTTCTCGCTTTGTGTCGTAGATTTTTCCTATAAAGGTTTTTCCACATAAAATCTTGTATTCTCTAGATTGTTTTATTTATGTTTATCTCTCATTTGTGTGATTTAAATTCGAGGTTTACTTCAGTAGTCTCCCAATAGTAGCAAGTTTGGAGCCATTCATTTAGGTTGGAATCGTTGTTGTCCAGTGCATTATTGCAGATCTAATTAGGAGGTGCTTGGCTCGTGCTATTGGGAAGGATTAGGTGGGATGGGATTCAAAAAATGTAATTATTACATATGACAGGAATTGTCCCCTGATACCATGGGATAAGCCTAATTCCATGCTATGCTTGTGATATTGTGGGATTCACTCTTTAGTTTATTACATTGAATAGATATACCCACCATCATTTGAAACTATTGAGAATAACACGTGTTATATCCAAACCATTCATCTGTTTTGTAACCTCATTTTATGGCATAGGCCTAAAAATGAGGCATGTAGGTGTTCAAATCCCGCTGCTTTCTGTGGTGGGGTCCACTTGAGCTTTAGATCTACTTGATTTTTTGGCCCATGCTCTAAAATGATCTCAAAAATTGGGTGGACGGTGTGGATATAGCCCACACATCATGGTGGGACTTACACAACTTGCTAACATTGAGTGGAATTGGCACGGGACCAAATGCATTTCTATCTAATCTAATTCCAAGCTTTTCCATTCTTCCCAAACATTAAGTGGAATTAGCACAGGACCAAATGCAATTCCATCCCACCTAATCCCACCTAATACCATGCATCAAACACCCCCTTGGGAATATGTTAAATATCAATGACCACCGTTATCAAGTCCCTCGATTACCGAGTCTTTACTTGATACATCCTTACATCTTGCTGACTTAACATCACGACTATTTGGTAGTTTCCACGATCGTTTTGCCAACACAAGCCATTGTAAGTATTTATTCTATCTACTTAGTTTTATTTTTCTATTCGCTAATTATACCATGGTTATGATCTAATCAATAAAATCGATGATCCGGCCTTATTTTTTATTCTTTCTGATCCTTATTGTTTTAATGAGAAACTTAATATGCTGTCACCACTGAAAGAAATGTCCTTAATTCCAAGGTAAAAGAATCTCATCATGAAGGACTAACCCTATCCTTCTAAAATCACCTGAATGCTATAACAATTGATATATGAATAGTTAGACCAACCTCCACAGTTCTTGTCCTAATCTAACTAGTTCAGCACCTATGGTCACAATCATTCAGTTGATTCGAGTAGACTCTGAACATTTGACACATGTAGCCACGTGTCCGGCTTGAAATCAACAAAATCTGCTATCGGTAGGCCAGGGTCCCAAAATTAAGTTGGTTGAACAATCTCAGCCGTTGATTTATGTACACTTATTTTTTGAAACAGTACCATTTAATACTTTTCATTTTTAACAGCCTAATAACTGTCCACTAATCTGATAGTCATATGCGTACTGTTTTTTTTCAGGATCCATTTAAAATGGGACCCACAGTTTAGAAAGTTTAATTTGAATTACTTGTCTTCCAGGTTTGCAGTTTCTAGTAGTTCAGGTGCCTGCGTATCAACCATCATACTTCACAGAGTATTGAAGTTTCCCTCTATTAGTTATCAGAGGCCCACTGTAATCCAAATACCGCGTCACCAATCAGTGAAAGTAAAACACTGCCATGCCTACTCCCAACGGCAAGTCCCTGCATGGCCACTTTTCAGCATGTGTGTTAGATCCAGGCCGTTCATCAGGTTGCCAGTCCGGTCATTACATGGGCCACAATCCAACATTGAATTCTGGCAGTGTGTCGCCTGATGACCAACTTTGCCTCGTTTTTTTTCTGGCCACAGTCGATACATTATTAATGTTCCCACCAACGGACGATCCACAACCTACCCACACGCGGTAGATAAGCACGTGTGGGGGAAGAGTAGGATGATCCATTAGTCCATTTTCTAGTGAAAAAAGAAAAGGCCCATGTGGATCCCACAATTATAGCTGTGAGATGCTAATCATAGGAGGCAGACGAAAAGGGGATCGAGAGAAATTGTAGCCAATCGATGGAATGAAACGTAGACACTATGATCAAGGGCTCTCTTTTTCTTGGGGTTTCCTATTCTTTTAGGATAAATTACTATTTATTAGTGATTAATAACGTATTCTTTCTAGTCTTAAACATAGTAATTTTTTTTTAGTAATCATCATGCGCTTGGGATAAGTGAGAAAAAAGGAGACAGTAAAGGACTCTCATTTTGATTTCTGTCATGACAGGCACTTAAGCAGAGCTATAAAGCAAGATTTTCCAAGTTATGAACAGGTTATCCAAAGTGAAATTATATGATACTCTGTCCATACCTTTGCACTATCTGCATTCGCAAGTTTTGAAATTTGGTTACTGGGAAGGGCGTGAAATGACAAGAAGCTTAAGTAATTAAAACCTTGAATACAGAAGACAAGCTCTTAAATCCACAAAGTAAGAGCAAAAATTCAGATATTTTATTGACGAATAATAATAAGATTACTAATTTACATTATTTATATGGACAACCCAAAACCCTAACTTGAATAGAAATTACTCAAAATAACAAAATCTCTCCCAAACGCTAAATTCACAAAAAATAGAAAAGACAAATGAACCTTACCAGAGCATTCCCAACATTATTACAAGTAACTTCTAAAAGATGTAAAACTCCTAAAACTACAAAAATAAAAAGATACAATAAAAGTGAAAATTACCAATGTAGTAAAAAATTCTTGAAACCTCGATTTTAAGACCGAAGCCATGCGTTTTCTCACAAAATGGACATCTTTGGCCGGCATAGCAGACTAGCCTGGATGCACCATTATATAACGATCAATAGGTCATGCATTTTTTAATGATGTTTGTATCAAAAATTGTGGTTGTTTTAGTCAACACTTCAAACGGTAATTTCTTAACGTCCAGGTTGAATATTTTTTTTAACTAGACATATATAGAGGCCCAATTACAGCATGCATTATGTAAGACTAAGCCTAGTTCTAACAGAGTAATTTCACTTTCATTCAGACTTCTTTTAATCCAGTTGTACTAAGAATACATTTGTGACCCGCTCTACATCAATCCTTGACTATGACCCGATGGTCTTCACAATAGGACAATCTTAACTTTTGGTCAAGATACGCTCCATGCCATCAAACATTTTGATACGTATTGATTCAACACCTATCACTTTACAAGCATTATCATTGCCTATAAATACTTAGCCATTATCGCACTCACTATAACTAGTGAAGCAACTCCAATTATGAATCATGTGGTACAAAGCCCCCATATCCAAAATACATTCTTCGTTAAAGTACCCGACTTTTAATGCGGTTAGCATGTCACTATCATTCGTTTCCTCACTGGATTCCGTAGTATTGGCTTCCCTGGAAGAACTTTCTGAATTCTCTTTCCTCGACTTACAATTCTAACAATCCTTCTTCATGTACCTAGCCATGCCACAATTCTATCACTTCAACTTTTATTTTACATTACCCTTTGGATCTGTACCCTGATAGCAAAAATCTAATATCCCACTCAGAATTTTGCCCCCTCATAACCAATACATCTATAGAAGCACCCATATCACCATTTTTCTTTCTCACGCCTTCGACTAAAAGGTTGATATAACGGTCTCAATGTTAATAGTCATTCTACCAGTGGACAAAGAGTCCTTGAACAACTCATATAAACCTGGGAGAGAATTCAACAGTATACATACATGATCCTCGTCTTTCATTGTTTCTTCCACATCCAACAATTTACAAATCAACATATTGAAGTTACTAATATAAGCCTCAACATCAACCCCTTTAGTCATCTTTAGATTAAACAACTGTAGCTTCAAGTACAAACGATTCTCAAGAGATTTCTTCATATAGATATTCTCTAATTTTGTCCATTATTTACTACAGTTTCTCTTTCATGACATTATATAAGACTTCATCCATTAAGCACAATTGAATAGAGGTTCTAGCTTTCTTATCCATCTTCTTCCATTCATCTTCTTTCATAGATTCATGTCACTTTTCAAAGAGAGCTTCACTCAATCCTTGTTGAACTATGATACCATTCATCTTAACTTTCCATAGCTTAAAGTTATTTTTACTGGGGTATTTTTCTACATCAAACTTCTGGTTAGATGTCATTGATACGTTGCTTTCAAATTCGATCTACTTCCCAACATTATCTCTGATACCACTTGTTGAGAAACCATAGAAGCACAAAGAAACGAATCAAGCAAGGTACACGCAATCACACAACCAAGTCCAAATAAGAACAATCCGAATTTTATATGAAAAAACCCTTACGGGAAAAAACCATGATACAAAGCAATGAGTAATGCACTATGAAAGTAGAAATTATAAGAGAAAGTCTTACCGATTCGAAGAAGCCTCAAATCTTCCTCACAAGCCCTAGTTATTCCCTTGAATCCTTAAGAACGAATTAAAAAGCTCTAGAACACCTCTCTCTCACAAATCCCAATTACACCCGATATATAAAGTATCATAACTCGAATATAAAACAAATCTCGCACTTACACAACTCTATGTGCGCGCTCGATGGGACCTTCGATGGCATCGACATCCCATTAAAGATCTCAATGGCATCGAACACCTTCGATGGCATCGAATATTAACATCAAAACGTCCCAATAACCAACATGAACTTTTCTGATTTTTCCGATGGCATGTATAGACTTTGTTATTGACATATTTAAGACATCAACAACAGTTAGAGAGTCCAATTGTAGCCTTTGGTGGATGGTTTTTCAATTTTTTTAGGTTATTATAGTTGCTTTGATGTAGTGGGCCAATTACTGCTTTGACTATCACTTTTTGTTTTCCAGTTTTACTTTGGCAGCAGGGGCGTCTATTTTCAGTCTATAGATCATTCATCCTTGTAATTTTTTGTTTGGAAATTGTTGTTTATATTATAGGTGGGGCCCGTATTTTTTCTTTTTCTTTTTCTTTTCTTTTCTTTTTTTTTTTTAAGCCCACCCAAATATATGTACCTTGTTTTGTTTTCATATCAATAAAGTTATAGGTGGTGTACTCCCACCCTTATGTGAAAAATAACCCAAAAAAAGAGACAGATCCAAAACTCAAGTGGGCCACACCTCTTGAAACAGAAGATATTGAATGCTCGCAGTTGAAATACTCCCTTTCTTAGCTGGCCATTGAAAAAGTGGCAGGGCCCATTATGATATTTCCGAGGAATCCATCCCATCCACCATTATGGCCACATAATTTATGGAGTAGACCCAAAAATCAGGCAGACCCAATACTCAAGTGGCCACACGACAGCAAACAGTCTGTATAATGAATGCAAAAACCATTGAACTATCTCTCTCAGTTTGAAAAAGTCATGGAGCCAACATGGTGATTTTGAGAAATCCAACCCACCCACCATTTTAGCCACATGCTTTTACAGCGTGGTCTGCAAAATCAGGCAAATCTAACAATAAAGTGTGACACATGATAGAAAACAGTGGTATTAAACGCTGTTAAATTCTCTCTCTGCCTGCCACCATGATGTTTTTGAAAAATCCAACCCTTCCACCATTTTAGCACATGATGTTTTTGAAAAATCCAACCCTTCCACTATTTTAACATGTAATGTTATGCGGCATGCCCAAAAAATCAGGCAGATCCAACACTCATGTGGGTTACACGGTACTAGAAATAGGCAGTACTGAATGTTGGTCTTTGAATTCTCTCTTGATGAAAAAGTCATGGAGCTTGACTCTAATGTTTTTTTATAAATCCAAACATGTCTACAATTTTTTTAGTTCATCCCAAAGAGAATGGCCTTATGACTGGTTTGGATGGGATATAACTAGCATGGTAGACTCCAACAAGGTTTCAATTGTAGGCATTTCCCTTCCCACTGTTTCCAGCCATGTGGCCTACTTAAAGTTTTGGACTTTCTCATTTTTGGCTCACCCACTAACATGACCTGGCCAAAGGGATGGATGGGATGGATTTCTTGAAAGCATGATGGTGGGCCTTGGGTAGGTATCAACGGTGGCATCATTATCTCTACTGTTTCCGGTGGTAATGTAGACTTGAACCTTGGAAGGAGCAGCCTCATTTTATGATCCATGCTGTAAATCGAGCTGTCAAGATGGATGAACCGTGTGGACAAAACACATACATCACATGCCCCCACAGTTGGTATTAAAACCCACGGCTCAAAACTCAAGGAGACCATTGGTTAATCCATGCATGCAATCACATGTTGGTATTAAAACCTACGGCTCAAAAGCTCTAGGAGCCAACCGTGATGGTTTTAATAATCCACCATGTGGCAATATTTCAAGGGAGAGGCTAAAAAAGAAGCAGATCCAAATATCAAGTAAGCACACAACTTGAAATAATTAAAAACTAATATGCATAATTGAAACAGCATGGCTCTTGAAAATGTGATGGCCCACTATATTGTTTTTGAGGAATTATTTTTGGCCTATCATCTAACATGAGATGGAAAATGGATGGACGGAGTAGATTTCTCAAAAAAACATTATAATGGATTCTACTTACATCATAAGGTGAAGTCGAGAGCACCTTAATGCACTGGGCTCTTTCATTGATATGAAAAAACAACGGTCCAACCATACAGGAGACTAGCGGCAAGGGGTTTCTTCGCTAATGGTGCGAAAGCTAGGTTAAAGCTGGACACGAGCCGAACCGAGTTAAGCTTGTCACGGCTTGGCTCATTTTGGCCTGGAACAGACTACCTCAGCTTGACTTTGGCTTAACTCAATCCTCAAGCCGTAGTAGCCAGCTTGGCTCAGTTCAGCCAGCAGCTCCGGCTAAGTTGAACCAAATTTGAGCTTGAGCTTTCAAGCTAAGTTTGGAACTATTTTGTAAAACAAGCTGAAATGGAAATCATGAAGGGTGCTCAAGTCCTAAAAGGTAATTTTTATATTATATATATATTAGTTACAAATTAAGCCAAGCTTAATAGAGTTTGAGCCAGTTTCGAGTCGAGCTTGATCCAGCTCAAGTTTAGCTCGAATTTTTTTAACTCAAAAAATGGCCCAGCTTGGCTAGAACCTAGCTTTCAAGTTGAGCCGAGTCAGCTTAACCAAGCCAAGCTGAGCAAGCTAACCGAGCTTGCTCGGTTTGTGTTTAGCTCCAAGCTAGGTGGTTTTTCATAAATTGTTTAAAGTATGTACGTGGCTTTTGGTCCACACACTGGAAGGTAAGTAGCCATGTGGAAAATTTCTTTTGTAAAGGATATTAAAATGAAAATTCTTCAATAATTAAATAGGTAGATTTTCATAAATTTTCCTTTCATACCAGTGTCCAAAGTAAAAGGCCAGTGCTAAAGTTAACTACTAAGAGACAACTTAAAGGATGAAAATTTCATAAATGAGCTGACAACGGATTATTCAATACTCTGGAAGAGTTACATGTTGATATGACATATTTTAGAATTGCACACGTGTGATAGAGTAATGATCACCTAGAACCGGTTCTCATGCAAACTCATGAGCACTTTTTGAAAACTTATCTCACGTGATGTTTATATGCAATCCAAACGGTCTGCTTGTTGAGTCACCTTTCACCGTGTCATACACTTACAGAACTAAACGGACCAAATTGCCGGATGTAACCAATGGGTCGTCGTGGTAAAAGAAGATGAGTTGAGGGACACTAAACGTTGATCAATGGTTACTATGGATTATTTGAACCGCTAACTGTTTTTCATTTCATGGTCCAATTAGAAAAACCAATCCGTGCAACTTTCGGTTTAAAATCTACCTAAATTAAGACCGGGAATTTGGACGGTTTTATTTGAGTTACTTGTGTGCCCACTTATTCAATTGCATGGTGACTACATATTAGTAAGTGTCCGTTTCAGTAGGGGATGCTTCATAATCATGATTTTGTTGGGCTCATGCTCTCCATGTAGGATTCCCCAAGCTGAAGTAGTGCTTTTCTTTGCATAAGTGCACTTAGCAGCATTTCATGCTCTTTGTCTAAAACTTCGGTGATTGCACTTACTTGGTGGAAAGTGCCACCTTAGGGACAAATCTAAGGTGGAGGGCATGGGCCCACCAAAATTGGGATTTTCTTAATTTTGAATGTACAGGACCACTGCACAAACTAATCATGTTGCCTAGGAGTGAAAGATAAATTTCTTATTTTAATGGTGTCAGAGTGGTGTATTTGTTTGGTACTGTAATAGACTAGCTACTAAGTTTTTTATTTCTTTATAAATAAGAGAGAGGGAGAGGAGAACCTAATGCAGGAACATTTTCACACTAGGCTCGAGTGGGGTGATTTGTGAGATATGTTGAGATGTAGAGCCACATTTGGACAGCCGCTCGACCAGTCGAGTGACCTGCTCGACCGGTTGAGTGGCCCGCTCGACCAGTCGTGGACTGACTCAACTCGTTTTCCAGCGAGTTGGGATTTTAGATTTTGAGGTGCTCGACCAGTCGTGGGATATGCTCGACCGGTCATGGGTGTCGCTCGACCGATCGAAAACTTCGCACAACCAATCGAGCTTATGCAAATTTGAGTCCGGATTTGATTCGGACTGCGGAAATTTGAGTCGGTTTTCGCAGAGGTGCGAAAGAGGAGTTGCCTAAACTATAAATAGGTGTCTCTAGGGCTTTTCTAATGAATGGAAAAGCTTTTCTATATGATGGAAAATAATTTTAAGATGTGGGCAAAGGGTTTTCTCTATACTTCCAAGGGAAAGGTTAGTATATTGCCTTGTAATCTTCATTTTCTTTCATAGTGGAAGTTTACATCCGTGGTTTTTTACCCTTATTGAGGGTTTTTCCACATATATCTTATCTTGTGGTTTGTTTAGAATGCTTTGATTTTTTTTTTAGTCTATATTTCTTTCTGTTTATCGTTTGTGGGTGAGACCAGAGATTAGATCTCGGTTCACTGCGTTGTTAGCATGCTGCGCAACAACTGGTATCAAAGCAATTGGTTTTAGTTCTATTGGGAGCAATGACTGAAGAATAGAAGACTAGAATTGAGAAGTTTGATGGTTCAAACTTTGCCTTTTGGAAGATGCAGATGAAGGATTATCTGTATCAGAAGGACCTCTATATTCCTCTAGGAGGAAAAGAGAATAAACCAGAAAAGATGTCAAATGATGAATGGTTTTTATTGGATCGGAAGGCTTTAGGAACGATCCGACTCTCTTTGTCTAAGAGCATCGCCTTCAATATATCCAAGATGAAAATCATAAAAGAATTAATGGAAGCCCTAGCCATCATGTATAAAAAACCCTTCTATGAAATAGCTATTCAACATGAAGATGTCAGATGGGGGAGTGTGGGAGTATGGCTGAACATCTAAACGATTTCAATACATTCACAAGCTAGTTGGAATCCGTTGGCATCATTTTTTAGGATGAGGTCAGGGCGTTATTGATCTTGTCCAGTTTACCAGACAGTTGGGATGGTTTGGTGATTACTGTGAGCAATTCTTCAGGGTCGACAAAGCTGAAATTTGATGATATGGCCGGTCTAATTCTCAACGAAGAATCTAGAAGAAAGGCATCAGGAGTTTTAAGGGATTCAGGGAATGCTCTAAACATTAAAGGAAGAGGAAGATCGTTAAACAAAGAAGGCAATAAAAACGAACGTTTTAAGTCGAGGAAGAAGTCTAAGGGACCGAAAGACAAAGATAGGTGTTGGCATTCCGGCGAAAAGGGACACATGAAACGTGATTGCAGGGCGCTCAAGAAATAAGAATGAAGCTCTCAAGGCGGGAAGGATTCAGTGAATCTATCTGAGAAGAGTGACACGGAGGCGTTGATCTTGTCTCTTGATACAAGGAATAAGTCTTGGATTATAGACTTGAGTGCTTCGTTTCATGCCACTTCATGTAAGGAAGTTTTGCGTAATTATGTATCAGGTGACTTCGGGAGAGTCTAGCTGGGTGATGATGAGGCATACAGTATTGTTGGAAAGGGAAACGTTCATGTAAATCAGAAAGACGGAACGGCTTTGAAACTGAAGGATGTCAGACATGTACTAAGTTTAAGATGGAACTTGATCTCAATGGGGCAGTTGGCTGATACCGGTTATATAACGACATTCACTAGTGATTCCTGGAAGATCACAAAAGGTGCCTTGATGATATCTCGAGGTAAGAAGGAAGATACTTTGTACGTGACTTCAAGATCATATAGTTCACTCGCAGTCGCATCAACTGGAGTGAATGGGCAGTTATGGCATCAGAGGTTGGGACATATGAGTGAGAAAGGGATGAAAGTGATATTGTCAAAAGGGAAGCTACCAGGGCTGAAGTCTATTGACTTGGAATTCTTCGATAACTGCGTGTATGGCAAGCAGAAGAGGGTAAGTTTCAAGAAGACAGTATGTGCTCCAAAGACGCATCTGTTAGAGCTTGTATACACTGATGTGTGGGGACCGGCACAGGTATCATCTCTTGGTGACTCACGTTATTTTGTTTCTTTTATTGATAATGTTAGTAGAAAACTGTGGGTCTATTTTTTAAAGCATAAATCTGATGTATCTGATGTATTTAAGAAGTAGAATGTTATGGTAGAAAATGAGACAGGTAAAACAGTAAAATGTCTCAGATCTGATAATGGGGGAGAGTACTGTGATAAGAGGTTTGAGGAGTATTATGCAGCAAATGGAATCAAACATCAAAAAATGATTCCAGGGACACCACAGTAAAATGGTGTGGCTGAGCGCATTAACTGGTCCATCCTTGAGCGCGCTAAGAGTATGAGGCTACATGCAGGATTCCCTAAGACATTTTGGGTAGATGCTATGAATAATGTCGCATATCTCATCAATAGAAGTTCCTCAACACCATTAGATGGTGGGCTACCAGAAGAAACGTGGACTGGGAAAGAAGTGAACCTTGCACATCTTAGAGTGTTCGGTTGCACTTCATATGTTCACATTGATGTAGAGCACAGAAACAAGCTGGATGCGAAGTCCAAGAGGTACATATTTATAAGCTACGGGCAGCATGATTTTGGTTATAGGTTTTGGGATGCAGAAACAAGAAAATCATCAAAAGCAAAGACGTACTCTTCAATGAAAAAGTGATGCATAAGGACAGTGTGTAGGAAAATAAGGCTGAGGAAAAAGAATTTGTAGAGTTAGAAGAGTTACTGGATATGGGTGTTACAGCACCACGGGATGATCATGCACAGGAGCATTATGAGGTAGAGCTACAGACACCGGTTGTGAGGAAGTCCACTTGGGAGAGGAGACCCACGGTCCGATACTCACCCTCCTTACATTATCTACTGCTAACAGATAATGGTGAACCAGAGTGTTTTGAAGAGGCATTACAGTCAGATACATGAGTTAAGTGGGAGCAGGTCATGGATGATGAGATGGACTCTCTTAATTCTAATCATACATGAGAGCTAGTCACTCTACCCAAGGGTAGGAAAGCTCTTCATAACAAGTGGGTTTTGTAATGCCCCGAAAATCGAGGGTCGAGCAGAAGCTCAACTCCCAAGTTCCGACGCATCACTTAAGCAACATAGATAGTAATGATTAAATGTTGTCCATATTAGCATATTAACTTGAGTGGGATTATACTAAAATAGCATATCATACTCCAGAAATGATTAAATTTAGCAAGCGGAAGACTGCGGTAGATGTATAAATTGTACAAGTGGTCACAAATCCCCAGAGTATAATCATGTCACCAGGCTGAATATATACATGTATAGTTTCAAAATTTACAAAATGGTAAAAAGTAATAGTCGTCTAATTTGTATCCCTGTAATCCCGGCGACACAACTCCAGGTCTACATAGACCCGCTAGAGAGTCGCATGTAGGAGAACTCCTCCTCGTCATCATAAAAGTTAGGATCCACTTCGTAAGCATCGCCATCATCTGCAGCTAAAATAGAGTCTGGTTGGTGTTTTAAAATACCGTCCCAGAGTGGGAGTGAGTAATCAACTCAGTGGAGCTATAAGGCAAAAGTTAACATGTTATCAATTCAGTCAAGCAGTAATGATAAAGCAATACAACAATCATATCCTAAGTACTCTTGTTAATGCAAGAATAGTATGCGATAATAATGCATGCCCTCGCCTGCACTCCCTCAGCGACATCATCTCATGATCGCACATGCACCACTCCGGACACGTGCACTTCCTCGCCAAAGCACATGCAATACGGTGTATGGTCATGTTAGCCAATATTTAATTAGGCTTATCATACAGCAGGTTCAGGAAGCTAAGGAACCTCCCTTTATATCATTTACCCAAACAATGATCCATCTAGGGTCATCAATCCTAGTTAATCACATACGATAGGTAAATTATAGGGCAACATCACCCCTGATTGAAAAGCAGTGGATAGGCAAGTTCAAGTCGCTACGGAGAGGCTCGTCACCTCAGCGTAGGCCGAGTTTATACTCAATGTCACTACGGAAAGACTCGTCACCTTAGTATAGGCCGACAGCTCGAATACAGTGTGTCATTGTCACGCCCTAAACTCGAAAACTGGGCTCACAAAATTTTCAATCACCGAATCCGGTGCCGATAACCTCCGTAGTACCCCATTCTTGGCACCCAGCGTCCATACACCAGATTCCGATATTGGGACCCTATAAGGAGAATTTTCAACATGAATTTGTTTTTGTAATGGAGCATAACCACAAGTGTACCCAAGTCATAAGAACAACATCATCACCACATATCCACTAATATAATCATTTGATTACAATACTGAAAATGAAATACATGCAAATAATAAAATCTCCAGAAGCTCTATCGCACGCTCCTGCCCCAGCTCAACTGTGTCCTATTGTCACATGCACGCATCTAACGTGCATAAGCTTAAAAAAGCTTAGAGGGTGGTGTAAGTGTGTGTGCAAGGCGAGCGCCAAGTGTACAATATCAAAGTAATGCAGAAATACGCGGTAAGTCCATGAATGCTATCAGCTATACCAAAGTTATATGATGCAAGGCATGAATGCTATTGGTCATACCAAGGCTATGCGATGCAAGGCCTATATAGCCAAATATCGTATGCGAGATGCAAAGCAAGCATGTCAGTCCTCATCAAGTACACATATTAGTACAGTTCCTCTCTGGATATCACCGGGGTCTAATACACTTCACACTGACTGCCTCCTCCCTAACTGCACAACCAAGCAAGTGGAAGAGACCACACTATCCGCCTGGCCAGTAGCCTATCAATACCTACCTGGCTCATTAATAGCGGACTCATTTGTAAGCTGGTCAAACTCAACCTAGCTTATAGCCCCCTCACTCGGGCGGATAAGGCCACACCCCCTTCCAACCGACCACGATACAATGGGAGAGGTAGCCTACTGGTATTCGGTACTCGGACGCTCGTGTATCCACTCGGTCTAGACGTTGAAGCATCTCCTGGTACCAAAAAGGTTCTGAAATTTTCACCCAAGGACATCCTAAGTGCCCATAATGCTAGAGCCAATATTTTCGATATCCGATACAACCATCCACGATGTGCCTGTGAAGGCCACGGCCCTGATGTCGTTAGGGCATGCAATGATCACGACACACAATGCGAAATGCATGAGTCACATCGTCAGTCATGCAGCAATCCTGCGTGTATCGCACGATCATGTGGGGCACTCCGTCTTATAAGGAGTCCCGTAAATGTCTCAGCCCAACGGCTCATGCTATGATCAAACATTCCTCATATCAAGCATACATATGATGTGTATGGGCATGAATCATGGAGTTATACTAAGCATGTTATAAAGTGATGAATTATCAACAAGTATAGGCCTATCAATGGGCCCTAAGGAGAGTTACAATGTGGACATTTAACAAATATTGTACTTACAATGTGGACGTCAAACCATCATTGCTCCCAAGGCATGGCTCGCCCTAAACATCATTACAAACCATGGTGGAATTACACATTGCAATGGGCCTTTATACATTTCTTTGGGCCTCAACCCATGGGCCTCAGATACATTAAATAGGCCGCATCAATGGGCCATATCCCATGGGCCTTTGAATACATCACAATGAGCTCTCATATGGTAAGTAAGTCACATCACATGGGCCATATGTATATCAAATGGGCCACACCAATTGGGCCCCATGCATACCAAATGGGCCATACCCAAAGATAAGTGGTGATAGTGATTTCCACCATTAAAATTCCCAAGGCCCACGATAACATTTATTTCCCATCCAATCTGATCATAAGGTCATAGTGACCTGAAAGGGGTTTTAATGGTGTACGTTCAAACCCATTGTTTTCTATAATGTGGCCCCCCTAACCCTAGATCTGTCTTATTTTTAGTCTCAAGCTTATAAGACAAGCTAGCCAAATGGTTGGATGGTTTGGATGTAACACATGGATCATGGTGGGTCCCACTGTCCAAGTGTGGACGGTGTGGATAAAACACATAAATCATGGTGGTTTCCACCATCCACTGCTGTGCACAGTGTGACTAAAACACATACATCATAGTGGGTTCCACCATCCACTGCTGTGGACGGTGTGGATAGAACACATACATCTTGAGGTCCCACGTGGGGCCCACCATAATGTTATATGCCGTCCAACCTATTGATAAGGTCACGCTGACCTGGATGGAAGGAAAAACAAATTTCATATTGACCCAAAACTCCTGTGAAGACCCAAATGGGTTTCAATGGCAGCCATTCAATCACCATTGTTTCCTATGATGTGGGCCACCTGAGTCACATATACGACTGAAATTTGGAGGGCGGCCCATTGCCCTAAGGGCATACAAAATGGACGGCATGGATATTAAAAGCAAATCACGGTGGGGTCCACGGCTGGGACCGTGGTCCCTGGCCCCCACCCACCACGCGCAGAGGATGCCGCGCTGCTGCTGTTTATATATATATATTGTTTATGAAAAAATGAATTTTTGCAGCTTTTCGTATGTGGGGCCCGCATCAGGTGAATCCACCCCTCCATTGGCTCCCATGGTTCAAGACAAGCCAAATAAGCCCAATATTCGATATATTTTAGAGTATAAAAACATCATAGTATATTTTAATGGTGAAAATCACTGTTTTCTATGCTTTGGCGCTCTAGATACTCGGATCGGCTTCATTTTTCGACTCAACACCTAAAATGATCGGGAGAATGGAGTGGACGGCTTGGATTAAAAATATACACCAAGGTGGGGCCTGCATGGGCAGCCCACCCCAAAGCTTGAACCAAGCTGGTATTTTTGTTCTCATTACACGTCCAGCGTCCCTGGACGCTGGACGGTTTGGGCGCACACATGCTTAAGGTGGGCCCTACTTAGGTGGGCCACCAAATGATGGATGGTGTGGATACAACACATATAAAGTGGGCCCCACGTATAGATAACTTGGATAAAATACATGCCTCATGGTGGGGTCAATCCGGGTGGGCCACATGGCCATATCATCACATACAATAGGAAAAAATGAAAAAGAGAGGGAGAGAGAGAAAGAGGGAGTGAGACACACGTGATGATGGAGGGACCCCGACACTATGGGCCCTCCTTTACATGACTTATAACATTCATCAAGTGGGTCCCATTGCATATGGGCCCACCAATCAAAATCAACGATGGAGATCTTTTCTCCACCGAAATGCAAGGTCTAGATGACCAAAGAAAATAAACATCATGATAGGGTCCATGGAAAATGGCCTCATCATGGAATGATCATGAGGATCAAGGTGGGTCATCAGCCACATCTAGGGTCCAAAGTGAGATCCATACCATCAATCGGTATGCCTCACTTGGCCCATCATAAAAATATGAAAATCTATCCTATAAAGCATCCACCGTTTAATCTTCTTAGTCTGTTGGAAAGCCAATCTCCTTGTGCTTCACTTTGATGGAGGGTGATGAGGTTTGAATGGCTAGGATGATGGTTTTTAAGGTGGGAAGTGGGCCATACACATGCACTTTTCTCTCACATGGGAGAGCTTGCACGTCCCTTTTTTTCTGATTAACTTGGAATGTGTTGAGAAATGAGAGAGAGAGAGAGAGAGGGTTTTAAGGAGTGAGGGATGTGAGGAGAGTGATGGGTGAGGTAAGTGATGTACTTGACGTTTATAGGTGGGTAAGAGAGAGGGTGAGAGAGAGTTGACTTGGTGGCTGCTTAACTTAGGGAGAAAGAAAGCATTGATTGATTAATTGATTGATTGATTGATTGAGTGATTGATTGATGGGATATTTTGAAGAGATTCTCTTGAGATTATAAACGCGTGGCATTTTCTTCGAAATAAATGCCGACCCACATCTCCCTACCAGGGTTTCGGATCGGTGCGTAATACGTGGCGTCGGAACCGCGGCGACGACGCAGTTGCAATGGTATACGTCTCAAATTAAGCCGACTCAAATCTACGGGATACGACTTAGGGTTGTGTGCAAACGTCGATCATAGGTCGCGGGTTATCGAAATTCGATAGGAAGGATCGCGGGAGTAGATGGAATAGTATGGGCTAAGATACGAGTCTCACACCCATACCACCATATTCGGCTCATGAGTTTGGTTTACTCATTAGACACTACGGGGAGGCTCATCACCACAGCATAAGCTGACAACTCGACCACGGTGTCTCATACCAGCATACCTGACTCATGAGTCTTAGCAGATCGTGATACCAAGGTTAAACGGGCTTTTCTATAAGCCCCGTATCCTAGACCGTACCATTCCATAGGCTTCCGCGGTCTTTCCAGTCGAATTCTGGCAACCTTCGACCCTTAACCGGTATTTGCGCGTGACCTGGATTCTCATATCGTCAACCCGAGTCGACTCAACTCAGGGCTTATACCTTAGCGACCGCGTCGTCGCCGCGGTTCCGATGCCGCGACTTGCGCGCCGAGGGGATACCGCGGTTGAGAGATGTGGGCCAGCGTTCGGTGCGAGAAAAATGCCGCGCATGCGAATTTCAATGGAATCTCTACAATGTGTCACATCAATCAATCAATCCCATCATGTCAAGTACACATCACCTTTCACCCTTTCCCAAGCAAACCCCAAAGTCAAAAAGTTCTTACACCACCCATACCTCTCTTACAACTTTTGCCAAAAAAAGTCAAAAAAGCTTCTTACACCCATCCCTCTCTCTCATCCATCACTCCATCACCCATCACTTTCTCTCTCTCTCTCCCTTACAAGTCTCTCTCTCATTTCAAACTCTCCCATAAGCAAATATCTCATACGTATGAGCCTCTCCCATTCCTCCCAAGCTACATGTGTGGCCCACCTTTCCATCCTTAGATCTCTCATCTCAACCATCCATTTCTCATCTTCCTCCATCAAAGAGAAGCACAAGGAGCTAAGGAAGCCAAGGGAGCAAGAAGATCAAGCGGTGGGTGTCTTGATAGGGTAGTTTTTGATGCTTTTAAGATGGGCCAAGTGAGGCCAACTAATCAATGGTTTGGATCTCACTTTGGACCCTAAGATGTGGCCAATGGCCCACTTGGATCATCATGATCATTCCATGATGGGGCCATTCTCCATGGACCCCATCATGATGTTTATTTTCTTGCATGCTTAGGGTCATCTAGACCGTCTATTTTAGTGAAGAAGGGATCTCCACCGTTGGATTTCAATTTCATGGACCCACATGTCATGGGACCCACTTGATGTATGATTTGGTGCAAGGGAGGGCCCATAGTGCCGGGATCCCTCCATCAGGCGGATCTCATTCTCTATCTCTCTCCCTATCTTTTCTTTTCCTTATTTTCTTTATCTTGATATGATTGTGTAGCCCACTTGAATGGACCCCACCATGAAGCATGTATTTTGTTTAAGACATCTATAAGTGGGGCCCACCTTATATGTGTAGTACCCACACCATTCATCAGTGGTGGCCCACCTGAGCAGGCCCACCTTGTATGGCAGACCGTCCAGCGTCCCTGTACGCTGGACGTTTAATGGGAAAACACAAATACTAGCTTGGTTCAAGCTTTGGTTGGCCCACTCATGTAGGCCTCACCTTGATGTATGTATTAAATCCACACCATCCATTCCTTTCCCAAGCCCTTTTTAGGCGTTGACCCGAAAGATGGGATCAATCAGACCTTCGGGCAGGCCATACCATAGCAAATGGTGGTTTTCACCATTGAAACTTTCCCTGATTGTTTATAGGCTGAAATATGTCCAATATTGGGCTTGTTTTGCCTGTCGTGAGGCATGGAGAGCCATTGGACGGAGTGGATTTGCAATATGTGGACCCCACCTGTAAAATCCATGAAAAAATAGAAATAAAAAAAAAATAAAACAACAACACAGCAGCCGCTGCTGCTGTGTCAGACCGCAGCAAGCGCTGCCTGCGCCAGTGTCCGGGCCGACGGACGTATGTACAGCCACCCACGGCTGTAGCCGTGGGCCCCACCTTAAGGCTTATCTGTCATCTGACCCGTCCATTGGGTGGGCCACCCCCTGACGTGGTCCCACGCCAAAAATCATCTTGATCTAAGACCCAGGTGGCCCACATCATTGGAAACAGTGGGATTGAACCTTTACCTTTGAAACCCTTTTAGGGCCCACAGAAGTTTTGGATCAGGGTGGAATTGGTGTTCACCCTTCATCTAGGCCTACGTGGCCTTATCAACGGGTTAGATGGAATATAAACGTTATGGTGGGCTCCACATGGAGCCCACAGTGATGTAAGTGTTTTATTTTCCACCGTCCGCCTGGACGGTGGAACCCACTGTGATGCTTGTGTTTGCGTGCGTGTGTGGATGTGCACATGTGTATATATATTTATATATATAGATATATATATATATACATATATATAATATTATATTATATATAATATTGTATGTATTGTGTATATATATATATTATATACTATATTATATATATATATATATATTTTACTGGTATGGGAGGCCCACCTCAGTTACTTGTGGCCCATGATTAAGGCCCGCTTTGATATGCATGTAAGGCCCATGGGTCGAGGCCCATTTGAGGTATTAGGGGCCCATGGTTTAAGGCCCATTAAGACGTATTGGGGCCTATGGGTTGAGGCCCATTTGATGTGCATTTGGGGCCCCATTGGTGTGACCCATTTGATACACATAAGGCCCATAAGATTAGGCCCATTTGATGCACTCTAAGGCCCACGGTCATGGTCCATTGCAATGCACATAGGGCCCATTGGTGCGGCCCAATGATGTGGCCCACTTGATGAATATAAGGCCCATATGATATGGCCCATTTGACGTATTTAAGGCCCAATGGGATGTACCTAAGGTCCATTGCAATGTACGATCCCAATATGGGTTATGTAATGATGTTTACGTCAGGCTGTACCTTGGGAGCAATGGCGGTTTGATGTCCCCATTGCAAGTATAGTGTTGGTTAAATGTCCGCATTATGACTTTCCCTAGGGCCCATTGTTAGGCTCGTACGTGTTATGTATAGGCCGTCTAGGCCCATCTTCGTTATGCACATCATCCATCCTATATAACATATTTAGTTCCATGATTCATGATCATATGCATCATACGTATGCTTGATATGAGAAATGACTGATCATAGCATATGCCTTCAGGCAGATTGTTTAGGGGCTCCCGTACAGGGGGTGTTGCCCTACATGAGCGCACGATACGCGCAGGATTGCTGCATGACTGAATAGTGTGATTCATGCATTCGCATTATGTGATATGATTACTGTAGTCCTAGCGACATCAGGGCCGTAGCCTCCACAGACGTATCGTGGTTGGCAAGATTGGATACCGGAAATACTGTTCTACATGGGGTGCGATAGATATCCCTGGGTGAAAGTCCCTAAACCCTTATGGTACCAGGAGGTTGCTGCAACGTCTAGACCGAGTGGATGCATAAGCGCTGAGTGCCGATTACCAAACGGTTGCGCTTTCCACTGTGTCGTGGTCGGTTGGAAAGGGGTGCGACCTTACCCGCCCGAGAGTAGGGGGCAATGCTAGGCTGAGTCTGACCAGCTCGAGGAATGGATCCGCTATTGACGAGCCGAGCCCGATATTGGTAAGCGAATAGTGAAGTCTTTTTCACTCACCTTATTGAGCGTGATGGGGCGGCAATCTGGCTTGGAGTGTACTAGACCCCGGTGATATTCCAGATTTTGAACTGTATTGATATGTGGACTTAGATGAGGATTTGTATGCTTGAGTTGCATTTCGCATTGCATGGCCTTGGTATGGCCGACATCATTCATGCTTTGCATCGCATGGCCTTGGTACGGCTATAGTATTCTTAGCCTTCATCAGCATGTTCCGCATTACTCTGATACTGCATAACTGCATTACCACCTTGAGCATACACTTTTACCACCCTCTAAGCTTTCTATAAGCTTATGCATGACCGTTACGTGCAGGTGACGTTGGATCGCAGCAGCGCTGAGGCTTAGGCGCGTGACAGATCATTTTTGGAGTTTTGTTCATCTTCATTGTATTTCCCTTATGCTCATTGTACTTGTAAGTTTTTGATTATAGTGAAAATGTGATGAAGTTTTTGGTTGTTGTTTGTGGGTTATGCCTTTGGTTATACTTATTACGAATCAAACTGATGCTGAAAATCCTCCTTGTAGCATCCCAGGATCGGAACCTGGCGAATGGGCGCTGGGAGCCGAGAATGGGGTTCTACGGAGGCTGTCGGTGCCGGATTCGGCGATCGGGAATTTTGTGAGCCCGGTTTCTGAGTTTGGGGCATGACATTTTCACTGGTAAGTGGTACTTTATATTCAAGCAATAGCGTCCATACATGGTGAGCATACATTAGGCCAATTGGGTTACTTGATAAGCTCGACTAGTACGAGCGCACGTTAAATTAATCGACATAAAGCGCATACGCACTCCTCATGGCCTAACCACTGTCGATAATCACTGTACGACTTGGATTCATTGAACATATCTGTTGTGGCAAACTAGTTCGGCCATTAATCGTAAACCGTTACCGATTGTCTGGACTACGTATTAGTCCCAATCATACTCAAACACAATAGGCATTCATACGTGATAGTCAAATAGCATATGACAACCAATTCAAATATAAATCTCATTTTAGCATTTTAACAAGCACATAGTACACATGTTGCCATACATAAGCATTTCATCCATAACTCACGTACTAGTAAGATAGGTTACATGAAGGAAACTGTAACTATAGATAAGTTAATTGAGAATCCTATCTCAACACCCTCATTAAATACATTTCAATAAGAATTTTCTCATTTAGGCATTTTATCAAACACTTAGACTACACATATCAACGTACATGTAATAAATTTGTTATAACATATATTATATCAAATCCTTTCATAAGGAGTTGCCACACATACAACAATCATGTATTCTCAATCAATAATCATGGCAAGCACAAATCATGATTTTCATATTCATTCAAACATTTCAACAAATACATGGAATACATTATATTCAACATAGTTCAAATATATGTGTAATATACAGGAAACATCGCATCTAAATACATGTGACAGCAATCAAGTTAGTTATAAATCATTAACTAACATTGAAAGCTTTGAAAACCATAACCTAAACATTTATAGTCCGCACCTTTCATTGGTACGCTCGTTACAAACTCGGTTTGTACACCATGTCTTTATCTACGGCACAACTGCTACTTAAACATTGAAATAGGTTAGCTATTTCACCGATTTCTCTATTTGGATCCCTAAAACAAATTAGGGTTAGGATTTCTTATCCAAAAATGGATTCAGATTCGATGGTGTAGTGATATGAGAAAGATGATTCGACACATGGAGTGGTGGGAATGAATCCTAGCAACTAACCACTAATCTCACTCTCTTCTCCTCACTCTTTCTCCTCTTTTCTCTCTTCTCTCTCCTAGGGTTTTAAAAAATTCGTATAGAATGAGAGAGGGGTGAGTTTAGGGCTTTAAATTGGCCCAGAAGTGATGTCAATGGCCCCAGTGCCATGGTATACTTAGGTTATAGCCAAGAGGTGGCTGTTTCGGGCCAACAAAGCTCATCTGGAGGTCCATTACCTATATACGGTCCGGAGAAAGTTCCCTAACAATAGATCTTTACCATGTTAAAATTTTGGTCCGATCAGATTTGTAGATCGACCGTGGAGGACCAGTTTCAGTTCAAAGGCCACCGTCACTCGATCAGGGCCACAAGTACACTGACATGTGTTGGAAAATTTTCCTGATCCAAGGGTGTAGTTGGGTCAGAATCTGACGATTTGAAACCCTAAATTTGTCCTGCAAGTGAACAGCCAATTCACTTAAGTTTGAGTTTATTTTCTAAAGATATTTGTATTTCTCACACACTTCGCTCTAGGCTCAAGTTGTGCATTTTTGGATACTATTTGGACCTGATTTCTGAAATGATTGTCAAGCCCAGTAAGGCGGTCATAATCATATAGTTTCGTAGTAATCGGACTTTCGATGCACGGTCTAAGTCCGATACGGAGCTTCAGTGTGCTCCCGAGAGTAACTGGGTTTTAAGATTTCTCCTAGGTTTTTAGGTAATGTAGAGTTAGCGATTTTACTAACTTTGGGTCTTGCAGTTCGCATAAAAAGTGGTTCAAGCTAATCTACTAATTAATTTAGTTTAGTACTTAGTTAATTTTCAGCTAATTTCTACATAATTTGATGTACAGCCTAGCCAAATTGTCTGCTGAGTTTGAGACTCTAATCGGGAGAAAATGAGCCGATTTCGTCAACCGGTCCATAATCACCCAAATGGAATCATTTCCCTTCCTCATCTTCGGTAACCCTGAAATAAAATCCATATAAATGAAATCCCATTTCCATTTAGCTATGGGCATGGGCTGAAGTAAACCAGGAGGTTGGAGATGTTCGGCCTTGACCTGCTGGCACGTGAGACAATAGGATACATAGTCTGTTATGTAGGCCTTCATGTTGTCCCACCAATATAAACGCTTCATATCTTGATACATCTTCGTACTACCAGGATGCATCACCATCCTTGAATTGTGAGCAACTTTAAGAACTTCCCTTCTCAAGTCATGAAGATTTGGGACGCATAGGCGGCCTCGATAACGTAAACCCTCATCTGAACCAACTCTCCATTCCGAATCTTCATCATCACTAGCTCACTTTCTCAACTCTGTCAACCCTTCATCTTCCTTCTGAGCCACAATGATTCGGTCATCAATAAGTGGTTGTACACGAATATGTGTGATGCTCTCGAACGATTCCTCTACCGTAAGTTTCTGCTCAAAGTCTCGCACAAACTCTACTATGTTCCATTCATCGATCATCAGCAAAGCTGCAAATGTTATCGTCTTATTGCGGCTCAACACGTCTGCCACAACGTTGGCCTTACTAGGATGGTAGGGGACCTCGAACTTGAAGTCCTTCAAGGTTTCCATCCACCGTCGCTGCCTCATATTTAAGTCTCTCTGCATGAATATGTACATGAGGCTCTTGTGGTCGCAAAAGAGCTCAAACTTGTCTCCGTAGAGGTAATGTCTCTAGAGCTTTAATGCAAAGATGACGACCACTAACTCTAGGTCGTGCGTAGGATAGTTTTCCTCGTGCTTCCTCAACTGTCGCGAGGCATAAGCAATCACTCTTTCCTTCTGCATTAAAACACAACCTAAACCAACACGAGATGCGTCGGTGTATATCATATATTTGACCCCCTGCTCTGACAATACTAGCACGGGTGCGGATGTGAACTTGTCCTTCAGTTCCTGAAAGGCTACTTCTGCCTTCTCATTCCAAGCAAACTTGAGATCCTTCCGAGTGAGTTGAGAAAACGGTCTGGCTACCTTGGAAAAGTCCCTAATGAATCGACAATAGTAACCTGTCAGGCGAAGGAAACTCCTCACTTCAATAACTGAACCGGTCTGCTCCCAGTCCTGAACTATAGTCACCTTAGCAAGGTCCACAGTTATTCCTTCCTTGGACACCACATGTCCCAGGAGCTTGACCTCTTCTTTTCAGAAGTCACACTTCTTACTAGGCAAACAACTAGTTCTTCCTGGGCGTATCAAAGACTGCTCGTAGGTGCTCCTCGTGATCCTTCTGACTCTTGGAGTATATGAGGATGTCATCTATGAAAACGATGACGAATCGATACAAATACAGCCGAAACACCCTGTTCATCAGGTCCTTAAACATAGCCGATGCGTTTGTGAGTCCAAACGACATCACAAGGAACTCGTAGTGCCTAAGACTGGTCCTAAACGCTATTTTCTACACGTCTTCATCCCTGACGCATAACTAGTGATACCCTGACTGTAAGTCGATCTTTGCAAAATAATGTGCCCCTTTCAACTAATCGAACAGATCATCTATCCTGGGCAAAGGATACTTGTTCTTCACTGTCACTTGGTTTAACCTGCGATAATCAATACACAATCGCAGTGATCCATCCTTCTTCTTCACGAACAACACGGTTGCTCCCCAAGGAGATACAGTCGGTCGTATGATGCCTGCATCCAACAGATCATCGATCTGTCTCCTCAGTTCCTCCATCTCACATGGAGGCATGCGATACGTCGGTAAAGATATAGGTGTCGCACCAGGCACTAGGTCGATGGTAAAATCGATCTCGCACTGAGGAGGTAATCCAGGTATCATCTTGAATACATCCATGAAATCTCAGACTACAGACATGTTCTCAAGTGTTGGACCATCAACATTCTCCAATAAGAAAGCATAACAACTCATGCGGTAGGGCAAACTGACCTGAATTGAAAAAGTAAAGGCCGTGCCCTCAGGTGCACGGGCTGTCACCACTCTGGTCGCAATCGATCTCTGCCTTCATCTTAGTGAGCCAATCCATACCAAGGATAATGTCGTAATGATAAAGTGGAACAACAATCAGGTCAACAAGTACTGCCCTACTTCCTAGGTCTATCGAGCAATCCCTACAAGTCTTGGTAACGTCTGAAAAGGTCCCTGTGGCGGTAAGGATTCTCACCCCTTTCGTAGGAGCTGTTTCCAACATTAGTCGTTTGACTGCTGCGCACGATATTATCAAAATAGTGGACCCGGTGTCTACCAATAGGAAGACTGGTATACCTTGGATATGTGTCGTGACTTCGAAAGCCAGTGGTATTGCGGTTACTATCTCGGATGCCTCAGCTACAAGTGAGTGCACACGACCTTGTTGAGAACGATTTGGCTGTGGTACCATAGGTCATTGAGGTAGCCTACTACAGGGTACATTTGGCCTATAGAAAGGCTATACTGGTGGTACCGAATGTAGAGGTGGAGCTGAGATAGCTTGAGGAAGCTGGTGATTGATCTTCTGAGGCGGTGAGAAGCCATTATCCCTCATCTTGGTGAAACAGTAAGTATCTGCATGGCCCGACCTCTTGCAATAGGTGCACCACAGATCTGATTGCCTCGGTTGGGTCGGTGAAGCCGTAAGCCTATGAGGCGAATCTGCATGTGGCCTCTTGCCAAGGAACGGCCTGCTCGGAAAATCTGGTCGAGGCCTCGGACTCATGGGAACACGTGAACGGGATAGTCTGTCCCCGTCCTGCTCGGCTCGCAGAGACATGTTCACTAGCTCAGCATAGTTGGAAATGCTAGCGCAACACATCTTCGTGCGGATATCGAGCCGCATACCATCTGAAAAATGCTGCATCTTCTTCAGCTTGTCTGCTAGTATCAAGGGAGCATATTTGGCCATCTTCATGAATCTATTTTCATACTCAGCCACAGTCATTACTCCCTGACGAAGGCGAAGGAATTCACCCTCCTTCTCGTTACGGTAGGTGAGGGGGAAATACTTTCCATGGAAGCGGGTCTCAAAAGCATTCATGTCCACAAATACCCCTCAGGAACGGTCCAAAGGATGTTGTCCCACCAGAGACTAGCTTCCTTCTCAAACATATAAATGACCAACTCAACCTGCTCTGCCTCAGTGCAGTGCAGCGGCTTCAACATCTTAGAGATGCAGTCAAGCCAATACTCGGCCTCCTCGAGTCTGTGAGTACCTGTAAAAGTGAGAGGTCGAAAGCATTGGAATCGCTTGAATAAGCCGCTAGCATTCAAGTTTTCAGCAGGGTGCACAGGTGGTGCAAGCGGAACCACATTCATGTTCTGGGCAAGGGCCCCAGCGATGGTGGTCTAAATCTGTTGTTGCTGCTGCTGCATAAGGAGCATCATCTGCTCCAACCTATCAAGAGGAGGAGCCTGATGCATGTGGGGTGTCGACGAGGACGCACAGTTCTGTTCTAGAACCGGTGGTGCCCTAGGTATCGACCCATTTGTGGGGCCAGTGGCCGGTAGAGAATCCGACATAGTGTCGTGATTCGGGCCTAAACTGGGGTCCGTGGCTATCGCTCAGGGGAGGTGCCCCGTCACTCAATTCGCCAAGTGTAAGACGTGCCGTACTCTAAGTAGCCTTAGATGGCATTCCCTATATACAACATAGGGTGCAACATGTGTAAGGTTTTGCATAACAACTCTCGATTTCTCAAGCATTCTACACATTTTATAGTAAAAAGAGCTGCATGCATTTCATTTAACCAAAATTATCACAATACATGAGATGTAGTTTTACATGAATCATGACAGAAGATGCATGTGAGTTAATCTAACAAAGCTTTAATCACCAAAACACACCAACAACTCTACCCTACTACTAAGCTTATCAAGGCTGTGACATAAAAAGCAAGAAAAACAAGGAAAGAAAAGACCCAATGATGACTACAACATAGGACTAGTCGTATGAATCTAGTGATGGTGGAGTACCCTTATCCTACATACAGCACAGGAGAGCCGTCAAGGAGCAAGACACCTTCTTAAATCTTTGCTTCACATAGGCCTGACTCTCTTCAAGCTTAGCCTAGGTCTCTCTAACCTCCTATCTCAGGGTGACTTGGCCCTCCTCAATCTGAGCCAAGTGGGCTTCTAAAGCAACCCGATCATGGTGGCGCTCATGTGTAGCGGGTGGAGAGCCCTCATCAGAGTCTTGGGCCTCCTCTTCTTCCTCTTCCTGCTCTCCATCTTCCTCGCTTCCTTCCTCTATTTCATTTTCATCATCTTCTTCATCACTTTCTTCCTCTTCACTTCCCATCTCATCCTCACTCTATTCGGGTTGGGCTTGACGTTGTCATAGCCCAATACCCATGTTGTTAAGCGTAGTGTCGTTGATGAAATGGGTCGGCGTAAGATTTTCTGAGCCAAGTCTGTAGCCGAATTCATGAGCAAGCTTGCATATAAGTCAACCAAATGGGAGTGAAATGTCTATCCTAGGAGTGCATGTGGTTTGAACTATCTGTATAGTACGTACGTAGGCAGGCACAACTTATCTCCTTGTCCATCTCTGTATAGGAAGTCTACCATCAAACGCGTGCATTCGCTGTGATTACTCCACCTAGGATACACATTGTGTGTAAATATGTGGTGGAGTAGGTGGAAGTCGTGAGTCATCTTGGTCGTTGGGAGGCAGTTGCCTTGATTCCAGTGGATCAGTCAGCTGTAAAGAAATCGCGTACGACAATCTCTTTCACGCATACTCTTGAGATTTCTCTCGCTAGCATGTACCTCTCCACACAGAATCCCCATAATTCGGGCTATCAAATCTACATTGTCAATGGCTTCATGCCTTCCCACAGGGATAGAGAACTGCTGAGGCTCCAGCAGTGGATCTCGTATGTGGGCTTAAAAGGCTCGGACGGTGCTCTCATTTGCACGTGACTTGCCCTCAAATATGGTACCCCACCCGGCGTCCAACAGGAGGTCCATCGCCAGATAAAGCCCAAATAGTTTTTCGTTCAGGTGTGCTTCAAAGATGACTTACGGCCTTGAAACCTACCATGTCCCATGTCCGCCGATAGAGCTCTTTCGAGAGGAATTTGGAGATCGAGATCCCACTTCGTCCTCTATTCTCGTGTGGCGCTTGTACTTGCTTCAGCACCCGATTTCTTCCTTGGACGGGTTGAGCGGCTAGGCTCAGCTTCATCTGTGGAAGCCCTCTTCTTTCCCATGAGGGAAAGAAGTGTGGAGAGAGAGAAGATAGCAGCCACGAGCTCGAAAAGAGCCATAAGAGTGAAACAAGATGGAGGGATAGGATGGATTGGTGGACTTTGAGATTTTTAAGACAGAAGAAAGGGTTTGTGTGCTCAAATGGGAGGAAATGAGGGAGATAGGAGATGGGTTTAAAAGGAATGGTGGAAGGTGGGTATGTAATGAAAAAGATGAAGAAGATATGAGAATAAAGGGAGACTTGAGAGAGAAAAATTAGATTTTTGAGAGCTTGGAGGGGTTTGGTAGCTTGGAAATGGAAGAATGAAGAAAAAGGGGCATATAGGGTGGTCCCACATGTGTTTCGTGGGCCCCACATGCATGTACATCGTCGGCCCGCTGCGACCTGACCGGCCCGCTGTAGCTGGACCGCGAGGCCTCGCGGTAGGCACGATACCATCGCGGTCCACTGGATGGCATCCCTCCCCACCCCCCACCCCCCCCCCCCCCGGGTGCCAGAAATGTACGGTGGCCACTTTGGTCCCCCCCGATTTGTGTCGTTTAGGCCCCCAAGTCCACTTGAGATGTTTTCAGAGTCTATCTCGCGCATATTCACGCGTTCCGGTCATTTAAGTTTGGAATATGTTGAATTATCATTTAAACTTATCGATTGATGGTCTAGAAAAGAACTGGGATCATCTCACATGATCATAGATGCATACGGGTCCCGTTTCTACGGTCAGTTTCGCCCATCGGTGAAACTTGGAATCCTACGTTCTTTTCTACTTTCATCACCCCCTCCTAAGTCAAAGTATGTCAGAATGCATTGTGTGTCCATAACCCAGGTCCAGTTTAATCCAAATTATACTCTAATACCAACTTCTAATGCCCCAAAAATCGAGGGTCAAGCAGAAGCTCAACTCCCGAGTTCCGACACATCACTTATGCAACATAGATAGTGATGATTAAATGTTATCCATATTAGCGCATTAACATGAGTGGGATTATACAAAAATAGTATATCATACTCTAGAAATGATTAAATTTAGCAAGCGGAAGACTATGTTAGATGTATAAAGTGTATAAGTGGTTGCAAATCCCCATATTATAATCATGTCACCAGGCTAAATATATACATGTATAGTTTCAAAATTTACAAAATGGTAAAAAGTAATGGTCGTCTAATCCGTATCCCTGTAATCCAGGCGACGCAACTCCAGGTCTACATAGACCCGCCAGAGAGTTGCATGTAGGAGAACTCGTCATCATAAAAGTCAGGGTCCGCTTCGTAAGCATCGCCATCATCTACAGCTAAAACAGAGTTTGGTTGGTGTTTTAAAACACCGTCCTAGAGTGGGAGTGAGTGATCAACTCACACTATGTGAAAAATGGAAAAAAAAGACGGATTTAGAGACGGTTCTAGACCGTCTCTAAAATTGCTTGGTTTAAAGACACTTTAGAGACGGCCGTAAACCGTCTCTAAAATTTTAGACAGCCCCTGACCGTCCTTAATATTGTCTTAAAAATTTGAACGTCCATAAATCATTTAAGACGGTTGTTGACCGTCTTATATGGGTCATTAGAGATGGTCATTGGCCGTCCACATTAGAGACGATCGTTGACCGTCTTATATGCGGTCATCTGAGACGGTCAGTGGCCGTCTGCATTAGAGACGGTCATTGGCCGTCTTTTACTTATAATCTGAGACGGTCAAAGACCGTCTCTATTAGAGACGGTCCGTAGCCGTCTTTTATCCCTGTTAAAGACCGTCTCTATAAGAGACTGTCAAAGACCGTCTCTATTAGAGACTGTTAATGACCGTCTCTGTTAGAGACAGTCCTTAGCCGTCTTATAACAGTCATTTTAGACCTGCTTTAACCTCTAATGCTCAGATCAAAACAACAAAAAATTTATGAAATTCGAAAAAAAAAAATAGTTAAGAAGCTTAGAAAAAATAATTAACAATGTTTAAGAAAAATTTAAATTTTGAAAAAAAAAATTGTGATTTTATAAAAATCTAGATTTTGAAAAAAAAATTAAGAACTTTGAATAATGTTGATAACTTTGAAAAAAAAAAAGATTTCAATAAAAAAATAATATTTTGAAAACGAAAATATAAAAAATTAAACAAAATTGTGAAAATTTTGACAAATTGTAAAAAAAAAAAATATACTTTTTTAAAAAGAAAACTAGATTTTGTATTTTGACAAAAAAATGAAAAAGTCATATAACAAGATTTTGATTTTAAAAAAATGATATTTTGAAAAAGAAAATTTAAAAAATTAAATAAAATTGTGAAAATTTTGACAAATTGAAAAAAATATATTTTTTAAAATAGAAAACTAGATTTTGTATTTTGACAAAAAAATTAAAAAGTTATATAACAAGATTTCGATTTAAAAAAATGATATTTTGAAAAAGAAAATTTAAAAAATTAAATAAAATTGTGAAAAATTTGACAAATTGAAAAAAATATATTTTTTAAAATAGAAAACTAGATTTTGCATTTTGACAAGAAAAATTGAAAAGTTATATAACAAAAGTGAGATTAAAAAATTGATATTTTGAAAAAGAAAATTTAAGAAATTAAACAAAATTGTGAAAAAATTGACAAATTGTAAAAAAATAAATTTTTTTGAAAAAAGAAAACTAGATTTTTTATTTTGACAAGAAAAATTAAAAAGTTAGATAACAAAAGTGAGATTTTGATGATGTGTTGTATATCCTTGCCAGCGCCCCTATGTTTCTCCAACTTATTTTTGGCCCGGGTGTAAACAATTGTGTAGATTTAAATCTTAAGCGGACCAATATAGGATCTCGCCATTAAAAATTATAAAGAGCCCATCATAAGGTTTTTGTAATGTTTATTTGCAATCCAACTTGTTGATAATGTAAAGAAGATCTAGATGAATGTAAACTACAAAGATCAAATTGATCCAAAACTTTTGTGGCCTTCAAAAGGTTTTTAATAGTTATTCATCATCGTTTTGATTGGTATGGCCCACCTGAGATTATTGAGTTCTTGTGATTTGAAATTACATCCTAAAATATAATGGAAAAATATATAGACGGTGTCAATATACATAAAATATATCAAGGTGGGCCCTACACGGTAAGAGTAACACCCATAAAGGAGTTACCTAAATAGTGAAATGGTACTATAAGGTCACCTCATGGAAATTTTCCATGAGGTTAATCTGTACGCCCCACCATGATGTGTGTAGAACATCAACACCATGCATTTGATGTATCCCCTTTAAGTCCAAAAATCAGTTGTATACGAAACTTAGGTGGGCCATAGCATCTAAAACTATGCGAAGACATCCCTAAAACATATAAAAGCTTTTGGTGGGGCCCACATGAGTTTTAGATGTGTATGAAACTTGGTCTGACTCCTCATCCAAGTGGGACACATAATGAATGGGCTGGATCTATGAACCACATTTAGGTGGGCCTGATAAATGATTATGAATGTTTTAATGGGAGGGTAACCCTTTCAACTATAGTATGTGGTGTGGCCCACCCAAGTCATGGATTGACTTTATTTTTAAGCTCATGGCCCACCATGGAATGGTGCATCTGACTAACAGGGCAGATCCAAAGTTCAAGTGGACCCACCATAGAAAAGAGTGGGATAGTGACACCCACTATTGAAACCTTCTTAGGGCCCGCCGCGATGTTTATTTGATATCCAACCTGTTTATAAGTTAATACTAAAGCTGGACATCGGTCCGAGTCGGACCGGATTAGGTCCAACCTGATCAGATCCGAAATCTCAATGGCTTAACCCGAACTCGATCTGAATCGGGACCAAGTTTGGGTCGCCGGCCTCGAACCGACCCGAAGTATACATGTCCTGATCCGATCCGAGTCCGACTCGATCAGGAAAACCGAGTCGGATCGGATGGGGCACTATTCGGATCGCTTCAGATTTTTTTACAATTTTTTAAAAAAAAAATTTGAAAAAAAATAAATAAATAAATAAATTACGTACCAGGACATCTTGGTAGATGCAATCCTTCTCTGCTCTGACATTCGCCTTGATTAATGCATGATACGTCTCTCTATTCATTGGAATCACAGTACTCAACAAACGCACGAAAGCTTTTGTCCCTTCAGCATCACCTTCGTCATCCAACACACTGGAAGTGGAAACCACCCTATTGTTTGGCCTCCATCATTCCCTAGAAATACCGAAATCGCCCTCTTCATATATTCCACCGCCTTCCCCATCTCACCCTTCTCTACATACGCTGAGACGATGATCCCAAAACCATTTGGTATCGGGGTCTGCTCCTCTTTTACCAATAGTTCGATCATAGCTTTCGTCGGACGCAATCAACTTGGTTTACATCATCGAAGCAAAATATCAGACCTCGTTGCTGATCATAAGTTAAGATATAACTTTTTCCTCCATTCTATCACATATCTAGTAAATCCTATCCGTACAAAATGTGTCCCACACAATGATAATAATTTATTATGAAAATCTAGCCATTCCACTCACAGAAAGCTCCACACATGTAAGTTATGTCACAACAATGGTTGTCCATTGATATTTGACGTTATTTCCCCGATCTATGTTTGGATTCACCTGATTTCATATCAGATGACCACCATGGTGTGGCCCACATTTATTTTACTTATTTGATAGGTTGATGGAAAAGAAGATGCTGTTTCATAACTTCGATAGAGCCGGTGTATCAAATCGTTTCTCTACTTCCTAACCTATAATAGCAATTAAGAAAATGCCCCGGTGCTCTTATAGCACTATTTACAGTGCTCTACAGTTCTCCTGGTTGTATTAGGAAATTTATGAGTACAATCCATTCATTTAGACTGTTTATTAGGTCCAACTCATATTTCATAGGCTACCATGAATAAATCATACTGATCTAACTAAAAAAAAGGATTTGATCAATGGTCTTAAAAATGGACGATCAAGATCATTTACAAAAAAGTAGGTCCGATCAATAATTTGATTCATCAAATTTTTAGGGACCATCATGGATTGCTTATGAGTCTAAAGAATCACTTTTGTTAACCAATTGAAAGCATCCTATCCATGTCTTGGAAAAAGGATGGTTAGAGAAAAAGGCCAAATTAATCATAGATTATATTACTCGTTCAGTTAAAATATTTTTCAAGGTAGCCCAAGAAATGTGTTCTGAACTTAATAGACGGTTGAGATTAACCGATTGGACCTTCTAAGTGTCTGAATATAACCAGAAGCACTATAAGTTATAGTGCCTCGACAGCACTCCCCTTGACACCATCCAATGACTGGTGGTCAGTGGTCTGTGGCCCCCACCATGATGTATGTGTTTCATCCATGCCGTCCATATATTTTTACAGATAATTTTACAATATGAGACCAAAAATGAGATATATCCAAATCTCAAGTGGACCATATTAAAGGAAACATTGTTGAATGAGCGTCGACCATTAAAAACATTTAGGTAGCCATAAAAGTTTTGGATCAAGCTGATTTTTATTTTTTCCCTTCATCTGGTCCTGTATGACCAAATCAACAGATTGGATGTCAAATAAACAGTACAGTGGGCCTTATGAGGATTTTAATGGTGGATATCCAATCACTATTGTTCTCATGTGGTGTGGACCACCTGAGATTTATATCCCTCTAATTTTTTACGTAAAATTATAAAATGATCTTTAAAAATAGATGAACGGAATGGATGAAACACATACATCATGGTAGGGCCCACAGAGCACATTCCATGGTCTCGCCTAAAAATGGGCGCCCACCCAAAACAGCGCGCGCCCAAGAGCCCTTTATTTTCCGTCTCATCTTCCTCTCTCTCTCTCTCTCTCTCTCTCTCTCTCTCTCTCTCTCTCTCTCTCCGTTCCCTAAACCCTCCCTCTCCCGATCTCTGCCTCATCTTGCGCAATCTCCTCCCTCTCTCTCTCCAATGCATCTCCGCCGTCTCTCTCTCCGTTCCTTAAACCCTCCCTCTCATCCGATCTCTGCCCCATCTTTCGCAATCTCCTCCCTCTCTCTCTCCAATGCATCTCCGCCGTCTCTTCTATCTCCCTCATGTCATCATTTTTCTTGGACCTCCATTGCAGCAGCCGTGAAGCACCGAAGGAATCCGAGGCTCCTCTCCATAGGTATGATTTCCTTTTGAAGTTTTCTTTTGTAATTTTTTTAATACAATTTTTGAACTCGAATCAGCACAGATCTGTCATTCGCACATGTTTGATGTCTTGAAATCGAAGGAATCTGCTGCTCCTCCCTGCAGTTTCGATCTCTTCCTCTCTGTTGCTCTCTCCTATGACCTCATTTTCTTTATTTTTTGTTGAGATTAGGGTTATATTTCTCTCTCTCTGTTTCACTCTCTCAGATTTTGTTCTGCCATTCAGATTTTTAGCCCTTTTTAGATTTTTGGTGCATAGACCATAATATCATCATTTTATTAGGTCACTAAACAATGGTACACTTGTAAAAACTAAAAAGTCCCTTGTATAATATCTCTTATAATTCATGCATGCTAATTGTTTGATGAAATGGCTCAATAAGGAATGTTTTGTGTGGATATAGCTGAGCAGAGGGTTGTTTTGCTTTGATTATGTGGGTTGGAGCTTGTGTTGTAGCAGTAAGAGGTGGGCTGTCATTGGCATTTGTAGATGCATGTTCACAGCATTCCTACTGTTAGATTCTCCTACCAGGGCATTTTGCAAGAGACTGTCCAAATGTGCCTGTCTTACCCGCTTTTGACACCAAGCTCTGCGACAACTGCTACAAGCTGGGCCACATTGCTGTTGATTGTACCAATCAGAAGGCATGCCACCAGACTGGTCCAGTTGAGATTTGATTATGCAAAATCTGTTTATATAAAAAAAATTATGCATGTGTCACCTATAGTGAAAAGTATGTAGGAACCAATTAGATCAAGATCCTTTGTTTCATACTGTTTGGTGTTTGCGGCTTTAGGATCTTGGTTGGATCTTCATGAGGATCATCAAAATTTTCATGAGGCAGATTCTGGTGACAGTCATTGCAGAAGGATATCTGTTGGAATTAGATAAACTCTCATAAAGTCACAGGTTGTTTTCTTCTTTCAAGTAATGTATCAGGGTCCGTTGAATGGTGTCTGAGGGTACGTGGTAGATGTTCACTTTTGGTCAAGGTGATTGACAGTCATCCCTATAAGCATTCTAGAACTGTGTCAAATTAAATGTTGTGCAATAGTTATGGACATTTATGGGCATGTTGGTAAAATTTGAGTGACATCAAGTGGTACAACATAATTTTCTCTTGAAAAAGGGAACTCCTAGTTGGTAGAATAGAAATACTCTAGCTACCAGAAAGGCTACATGCCAACTTATCTTTGCTTTCTGGTTTTGTAACTGATGTAAATGCTTGTTGATACTTTTTGAATTGCAGTATGTCTATGGTTTCTGGACAATATATATTGATTGGGTGACTGTGTTGTTGTTCTAATTATATATTTCTTATCCAGAGCTTATAACACAACCCAAATGGGAGGTTTGTTGTGGTTTGTGGGGATGGAGAATACATTATATATACACAGCTTTGGCCTAGAGAAATAGATCCTTTGGTTCAGCATTGGAATTTGTTTGGTCATCAGATGGAGAATATCCAGTTAGGGAAAGTATATCAAGGATTAAGATTTTTGAGATCACATATAACAATGGTGAAGGCTGTTGCTGTTCTTAATAGCAAGGAGGGAGTTAGTGGCACTGTGTACTTCACTTAGGAAGGACATGTCCCAACTACAGTGACTGGAAGCTTCTATGGTCTTAAACCTGGGCTCCATGGCTTCCATGTCCATGCTCTTGGTGACACAACAAATGGCTGTTTGTCCATAATCTTTTACATTTAGTCTCTATATTATTTTTTTTTTCTTTTTGTTGATTGCCCTATTGATGATCGATTGCAATTAATATATAGCCAATGGTCCTGTGTGCAATGGGAAGAAGTCTGATGTTATTTTTTAATGGAGAAGAGCAGTAATATTGGTCTTCATTTTTTTTTTTAATTGGTAAAATTTACATGCATTTTGAGGTTTTAGGAGTTTAAACTGACACCCTTTTGTTTTCTTTTATATTGATTCTTAGGGATGGATTTACCATTGCAGCTAGAGGTAACCAAAATTTATATCGTCTTTTTTGGTTATACACAGGTTTGGGTATATGCTTTAGGTTATATATATATATATATATATATATATATATATATATATATATATATATATATATTTCTTTAAGTGGAACTTTTGATAGGGTGATACTAAAGGACCTACCAAGGCTGGCGATGGATTTGGCAAAAAGGATGTGGTTGCAGTGCCTATTATTATTATTTATTTATTGTGATGTTCACATCACATGGTTATAGTAGATTTGAGTGTTATTTGCATGAGCTTGTCATAATGTCTTCTGATTGTTTCGGTGGTAAATGAATTTGCTAGATTACTCATCAGGGTTCTTTTACTCAAGGAATGAGCTATATGCATTCTCAGGTAAAGATTTCTTCTCAATATCACTTGCTTACTGAAAATATAAATCTTGAAATTTGATATTGTATATACTATTCAGTGGCATTTTTGTATGAATGCAAAACTTTTTTCTTCAAAGGGCATAAAGACTTCATTTTGTAGGAAGCCAAATCCTTGGAGAAAGATTCATTTTGTCACATTTGGGCATGGGAAATGTGATGTTGTTGAATCTATAAAATTTGTTTGGATACTGGGAAAGAATTGAAAGGAATTCTATGGTGTGGGAACCTATTTATATAAAAAAAAAATTTCAAAGAAGTGATAGTTGGGAAGGAATACAGTTGCTTGGAATTTCTAATTGAACTTGTGGCTAGGAATTTTTTTTTTTAAAAAAAATGCAAAATGCTGGAATTTCTAACTAGAAATCATTTCTAGGCTTTCCCAATCCCAATCACAGGAATTTACCCCTACTTAGATTCTATTTTGAGGTGGGTACTTTTCCAAGGAGCCAAATGACCCCTTACGATCTTTGATTTTTTTTATTTTTTATTTTTAACACATGCATTCACTGTCACTACTCAGTATTTATTTGTTATGGAAATATATCAGAGATAAAGAATAACTCCTGACATGTAGATCTAGCATTGGTGATACATAGGAGAATGGGAAGAATGTATGAGGCTACTTGTTACTATGTGGCATCTCTGGAGAAAAGTTCCTTTCTTTTTTTGTAAGCTTCTATAAAGAGAAACTTCGTAGAAGTATACATAAAAATGGAGCTTATTCCCCAGGGTGGGCAGGGAGAGGGGTTATCTATTCCAATTCACATACTTCTAGAGGAACATTAAAACAAGCAAAACTTGTGCATGTCTATCCAGCTTATTCCAGGTCTCATTGTAGATATACATAAATGTATTCTCAAATCCTTAAAGCTAAACTTACACCTAATCCTAATCTCAACTCCTAAACCTAAACCTAAACCAAAACCAAAACTTATAACCACTTAACTTAAACCTACACCTTAACCCAAACATATAACCCGAATCCGAACCTGAACCTGAATTCCTAAACCTAAACCTAAACCTATAACCTAACCTAAGCCTAAACCTATAACCTTAACCTTAACCTATAACCTAAACCTAAACCTATAACCTAACCTAAACCTAAACCTAAACCTATATATAACCTAAACCTATTATCAAATCCCTAAACCTATAACCTAAACCTAAACCTATAACCTAAACCTAGAACCTAAAACCTAAACCCAAACCTAAACCCGATCACAATCCTGAACCCAAACCCAATTTCCTAAACCTAACCTTAACCTATTCTCAATTCCCTAAAGCTCTAGCTTATAACCTAAACCTAAACCTTAACTTAAACCTAAACCTAAAACCTACAACATTAACATAAACTTATAACATACAACATTAACCTAAACCTATACTTATAACCTAAACCTATTCTCAAATCCCAAAACCTATAACCTAAACCTAAACCTTAACCTATAACCTAAACCTAAACCTTACCTATAACCTAAACCTTAACCTATAACATATAACCTAAAACCTAAACCTATAACCAATCACTATTGTTTTCCTGGGGGTGAATTGTAAAAGAAGTCGGCCCTCTTTTCTTGAGAAATGATATTTAGGCCCCTTTTTTTTATATATATAAAAAAAAACTTTTCAATCCTTTGAGGATATATAAGAGTAGCAAAAGTGAACGGAAAAAGGGGTATTTCCAAATAAGAACTCCAAAAATGAAATCCATGTTTCAATAGTACTTAGGAAATCATTGTTAGATATATTTTGACGACTAATTCCCATTTGTTTAAAGCTCTATAAATTTATTTTATCCTTTTTTTTAAAGGTAAATTCATTTTTTTTTATTCCTTATATTGTTTTCCAGTTATATTTGTGTTGGTTTCAGAGTACAGGTAGCGATAGAAAGTGTTGGTCGATTATGGCTTATAGACAAAGGGATGAGTAACCAACAATACGAATATGGGATGCCTTCCCCAGGTATCTAGATGTTTTTAGATATAATTATGTTGTTTTTAAATATATTAGCTCGAAATTGATGGAGCAGACCCGGATGTGCGTCGGAGCTATCCGGATGTTGAGCGGGGGTCCCTGGAAGGTGGGAACCGCTGTTATAACCATGATGAAGCTGTCCATTTCCTATGGACAGCATTGGAGAGGCCTGACCATTTGGACAGGCCATGTTTATGTATTAACTCGAAATTGATGGAGCAGACCCGGATGTGCGTCGGAGCTATCCGGATGTTGAGCGGTGGTCCCTGGAAGGTGAAAACCGTTGTTATGACCATGATGAAGCTGTCCATTTCCTATGGACAGCATTGGAGGGGCCTGGCCATTTGGACATGCCGTGTTTATATATTTGATCGAAATTAAAGGAGCAGACCCAGATGTGCGTCGGAGCTATTCGTAAGAGCGGGGTTCCCTGGAAAGAGGGAACCGCTATTATGACCATGATGAAGCTATCCATTTTTTATGGACAGCATTGGAAGGGCCTGGCATTTGCGTCGGATGGCCGTGTTTATATCTGTATTTGCAGGGACCATACCCTTAACTTAAACCAAAACCTATGACCTAAAACCTTAACCTATAACCTAAGCCTCAACCTTAACCTAAACCTAAACCTTAACCTAAAACCTAAACCTAAACCTAAAACCTAAATGTATTCTCAAATCCCTAAACCTAAACCTACACTTAATCCTAATCTTAACTCCCTAACCTAAACCTATACTTAAATTTGAAAACCCAAACATAAACCCAATCCCGAACTCGAACCTAAACCTTAACCTTAACCTATTCTCAATTCCCTAAACCTATATCTTATAACCTAAACCTAAACCTTAACCTATGCCTATAACCTAAACATAAACTTAAACCTTAACCTAAACCTATAACCTAAACCTAAATCAAAACATATAACCAAAACCAAAACCAAAACTAAAACCAAAACCTATATCCTAAACCCGAACGCATTCTCAAATCCTATAACCCATAATCTAAACCTAAACCTAAACTTATAACCTATAACCTAAACCAAAACCTATAACCTAAACCAAAGCCAAAACCTATAGCCTAAACCCAAACCCATTCTCAAATCCAAAAACCTATAACCTAAACCGTTAACTTATAACCTAAATCAAAACCTATAACCTAAATCAAACCTAAACCTAAAACCAAAACCTAAAACCTAAACCTATAATCTATAACATAAATCAAAACATATAATCAAAACCAAATCCCAAAACCCAAACCTAAACCTAAACCTAAACCTAAAACCTAAAACCTAAACCTAAACCTATAACCTAAACTCAAATCCCTAAAACTAAACCTAATCCTATAACCTAAACTCAAATCCCTAAACCTTAATTTATAACCTAACCTAAACCTATACTTATAACCTGAAACTATTCTCAAATCCCAAAACCTATAACCTAAACCTAACCTTTCCCTAAACCTATAACCTAAACTCAATTCCCTAAACCTAAACCTATAGCCTAAACTCGTATCCCTAAACCTTAACCTATAACCTAACCTAAACTTATACTTATAACCTAAAACTATTCCCAAATCCCAAAACCTATAACCTAAACCTAAAAACTAAACTCAATTCCCTAAAGCTAAACCTACACCTAATCCTAATCTCAACTCCGTAACCTAAACGTAAACATAAACTTGAAAACTCAAACTTAAACCCAATCCTGAACCTGAACCCGATTTCCTAAACCTAAACCATAACCCATTCTCAAATCCAAAAACTTATAACCTAAACCTAAACCTAAACCAAAACCAAAACTTATAACCTAAACCCGAACCCATTCTCAAATCCCAAAACATATAACCTAAACATAAAGCTTAACCTAAACCTATAACCTATAACCAAAACCTATAACCTAAACTCGAACCCATTCTCAAATCCCAAAACCTATAACCTAAACCTAAACCTTAACCTAAACCTATAACCTATAACGTAAGTCAAAACCTAAACCTAAACCTAAAACCTATAACCTAAATCAAAACCTATTACCTTTCCCTAAACCTTAACCTAAACCTAAAACCTATAACCTAAATCAAAACCAAAACCAAACCTAAACCTAAACCTAAACCTATAACCTATAACCTAAACCTAAACCTAAAACCTAATGTATTCTCAAATCCCTAAACCTAAACCTACACCTAATCCTAATCTTAACTCTCTAGCCTAAACTTAAACCTAAACTTGAAAACCCAAACCTAAACCCGATCCTGAACCCGAACCCAATTTCCTAAACCTAAACCTTAACCTATAACCTAACCTAAACCTATACTTATAACATAAACCTATTCTCAAATCCCAAAACCTATAACTATAACCTAAACCTTAACCAAAAACGTATAACCTAACCTAAACCTAAACATATAATCTTAACCTAAACCTAAACCTATAACCTTAACCTTAACATATAACTTTAACCAAAACATATAACCTAAACCTATTCTCAAATCCCGAACCCGATTTCCTAAACCTAAACCTTAACCTATTCTCAATTCGCTAAACCTATAGCTTATAACCTAAACCGAAACCTAAACCTATACCTTAACCTAAACATAAACCTAAAACCTAAACATAAACCTAAAACCTAAATGTATTCTCAAATTCATAAACCTAAACCAACACCTAATCCTAATCTCAACTCTCTAACCTAAACCTAAACCTAAACTTGAAAACCCAAACCTAAACCTGATCCTGAACCCGAACCCGATTTCCTTAACCTAAACCTCAACCTATTCTCAATTCCCTAAACCTTAACCTATAACCTAACCAAAACCTAAATCTATAACCTAAATCTAAACCTATAACCTAAGTGTATTCTCAAATCCTTAAACCTAAACCTACACCTAATCTTAATCTCAACTCCTTAACCTAAACCTAAACCCGATCCCGAACCCGATCCCGATTTCCTAAACCTAAACATTAACCTATTCTCAATTCCCTAAACCTATATCTTATAATCTAAACTTTAACCTAAACTTAAACCTAAACCTGTAACCTATAACCTAAACGTAAACCTAAAACCTAAATGTATTCTCAAATCTTTAAACCTAAACCTACATCTAATCCTAATCTCAACTCCCTAACCTAAACCTAAACTTAAACTTGAAAATCTAAACCTAAACCCGATCCCGAACCCGAACCCGATTTCCTAAACTTAAACCTTAACCTTTTCTCAATTCCCTAACGTATATCTTATAACCTAAACCTAAGCCTAAACTTAAACCTTAACCTAAACCTAAACCTAAACCTAAACCTGTAACCTATAACCTAAACCTAAACCTAAACCTGTAACCTATAACCTAAACCTAAACCTAAAACCTAAATGTATTCTGAAATCCCTAAACCTAAACCTACACCTAATCCTAATCTTAACTCCCTAACCTAAACCTAAACCTAAATTTGAAAACCAAAACCTAAACCCGATCCTGAACCCCAACCCGATTTCCTAAACCTAAACCTTAACCTATTCTCAATTCCCTAAACCTATAGCTTATAACCTAAACCTAAACCTGTAACCTACACCTAAAACCTAAATGTATTCTTAAATCCCTAAACCTAAACCTACACCTAATCCTAATCTCAACTCCTTAACCTAAACCTAAACCCGATCCCGAACCTGAACCCGATTTCCTAAACCTAAACCTTAACCTATTCTCAATTCCCTAAACCGAAACCTAAACCTATACCTTAACCTAAACCTAAACCTAAACCTATAACATATAACTTAAACATAAATCTAAAATTTAAATGTATTCTCAAATCCCTAAACCTAAACCTACACATAATCCTAATCTCAACTCCCTAACTTAAACCTAAACCTAAACTTGAAAACCCAAACCTAAACCCGATCCCGAACCCAAATCCGATTTCTTAAACCTAAACCTAAATGTATTCTCAAATCCCTAAACCTAAACCAACACATAATCCTAATCTCAACTCCCTAACCTAAACCTAAACTTAAACTTGAAAACCCAAACTAAAACCCGATCCCGAACCCGAACTCAATTTCCTAATCCTAAGCCTTAACCTATTTTCAATTCCCTAAACCTATAGCTTATAACCTAAACCTAAACCTAAACCTATAACCTATAACCGTAACCTAAACCTAAACCTAAACCTGTAACCTATAATCTAAACCTAAACCTAATACCTAAATGTATTCTCAAATCCCAAAACCTAAACCTACACCTAATCCTAATCTCAACTTCCTAGCCTAAACCTAAACTTGAAAACCCAAACCTAAACCCGATCTCGAACCCAAACCTGATTTCCTAAACCTAAACCTTAACCTATTCTCAATTCCCTAAACCTATAAGCTTATAACCTATACCTATACCTAAACCTAAACCTAAAACCTAATATATTCTCAAATTCCTAAACCTAAACCTACACCTAATCCTAATCTCAACTCCCTAACCTAAACCTAAACCTAAACTTGAAAATCCAAACCTAAACCTGATCCCGAACCTGAACCCGATTTCTTAAACCTAAACCTTAACCTATTCTCAATTCCCTAAACCTATAGCTTATAACCTAAATCTAAACTTAAACCTAAACTTAAACTTTAACCTAAACCAATAACCTATAACCTAAACCTAAACCTAAACCTAAAACCTAAATGTATTCTCAAATCCCTAAACCTAAACCTACACCTAATACTAATCTCAAATTCTTAATCTAAACCTAAACTTAAACTTGAAAACCCAAACCTAAACCCGATCCCGAACCCGTACCCAATTTCCTAAACCTAAACATTAACATATTCTCAATTTCCTAAACCTATAGCTTATGACCTAAACCTAAAGCTTAACCTAAACCTAAACCTAAACCTATAACCTATAACCTAAACCTAAACCTAAAACCTAAATGTATTCTCAAATCCCTAAACCTAAACCTACACTTAATCCTAATCTTAACTCCCTAACCTAAACCTATACCTAAACTTGAAAACCCAAACATAAACCCAATCCCGAACCCGAACCTAAACCTTAACCTTAACATATTTTCAATTCCCTAAACCTATACCTTATAACCTAAACCTAAACCTAAACCTAAACCTTAACCTATACTTATAACCTTAACCTAAACCTAAACCTAAACCTTAACCTAAACCTATAACCTTAACCTATAACCTAAACCTAAATCAAAACATATAACCAAAACCTAAACCAAAACCAAAACCTATATCCTAAACCCGAACGCATTCTCAAATCATATAACCCATAATCTAAACCTAAACCTAAACCTAAACCTAAACTTATAATCTATAACCTAAACCAAAGCCAAAACCTATAGCCTAAACCCGAACCCATTCTCAAATCCAAAAACCTATAACCTAAACCGTTAACTTATAATCTAAATCAAAACCTATAACCTAAACCAAACCTAAACCTAAAACCTAAACCTATAATCTGTAACCTAAACCAAAACATATAATCAAAACTAAATCCTAAAACCCAAACCTAAACTTAAACCTAAACCTAAAACCTAAAACCTGAACCTAAACCTATAACCTAAACTCAAATTGCTAAAACTAAACCTAATCCAATAACTTAAACTCAAATCCCTAAACCTTAACTTATAACATAACCTAAACCTATACTTATAACCTAAAACTATTCTCAAATCCCAAAACCTATAACCTAAACCTAACCTTTTCCTAAACCTATAACCTAAACTCAATTCTCTAAACCTAAACCTAGACCTAAACCTAAACCTATAGCCTAAACTCATATCCCTACACCTTAACCTATAACCTAACCTAAACCTATACTTATAACCTAAAACTATTCCCAAATCCCAAAACCTATAACCTAAACGTAAGCTTTCCCTAAACCTATAAGCTAAACTCAATTCCCTAAAGCTAAACCTACACCTAATCCTAATCTCAACTCCCTAACCTAAACCTAAATATAAACTTGAAAACTCAAACTTAAACCCAATCCCGAACCTGAACCCGATTTCCTAAACCTAAACCATAACCCATTCTCAAATCCAAAAACCTATAACCTAAACCTAAACCAAAACCAAAACTTATAACCTAAACCCGAACCCATTCTCAAATCCCAAAACCTATAACCTAAACCCGAACCCATTCTCAAATTCCAAAACATATAACCTAAACATAAAGCTTAACCTAAACCTATAACCTATAACCAAAACCTATAACCTAAACTCAAACCCATTCTCAAATCCCAAAACCTATAACCTAAACCTAAACCTTAACCTAAACCTATAACCTATAACATAAATCAAAACCTAAACTTAAACCTAAAACCTATAACCTAAATCAAAATCTATTACATTTCCCTAGACCTTAACCTAAACCTAAAACATATAACCTAAATCAAAACCAAAACCAAACCTAAACCTAAACCTATAACCTATAACCTAAACCTAAACCTAAAACCTAATGTATTCTCAAATCTCTAAACCTAAACCTACACCTAATCCTAATCTCAACTCTCTAACCTAAACTTAAACCTAAACTTGAAAACCCAAACCTAAACCCGATCTTGAACCCGAACCCAATTTTCTAAACCTAAACCTTAACCTATGACCTAACCTAAACCTATACTTATAACCTAAACCTATTCTCAAATCCCAAAACCTTTAACTATAACCTAAACCTTAACCAAAAACCTATAACCTAACCTAAACCTAAACATATAACCTAAACCTAAACCTAAACCTAAACCTATAACCTTAACCTTAACATATAACTTTAACCAAAACATATAACCTAAACCTATTCTCAAATCCCGAATCCGATTTGCTAAACCTAAATCTTAACCTATTCTCAATTCGCTAAACCTATAGCTTATAACCTAAACCGAAACCTAAACCTATACCTTAACCTAAACCTATAACCTATAACCTAAACATAAACCTAAAACCTAAATGTATTCTCAAATTCCTAAACCTAAACCTACACCTAATCCTAATCTCAACTCCCTAACTTAAACCTAAACCTAAACTTGAAAACCCAAACCTAAACCTGATCCTGAACCCGAACCCGATTTCCTAAACCTAAACCTCAACCTATTCTCAATTCCCTAAACCTTAACCTATAACCTAACCTAAACCTAAACCTAAACCTATAACCTAAGTGTATTCTCAAATCCTTAAACCTAAACCTACACCTAATCCTAATCTCAACTCCTTAACCTAAACCTAAACCCGATCCCGAACCCGATCTCGATTTCCTAAACCTAAAACATTAACCTATTCTCAATTCCCTAAACCTATATCTTATAACCTAAACCATAACCTAAACCTAAACCTAAACTTATAACCTATAACCTTAACCTAAACCTAAACTTAAACCTATAACCTATAACCTATAACCTAAACCTAAACCCAGAACCTAAATGTATTCTCAAATCCCTAAACCTAAAGCTACACCTAATCCTAATATAACCTAAACCTAAACCTAAACCTAAACCATAACCTAAACCTAAACCTATAACCTATAACCTATAACCTTAACCTAAACCTAAACTTAAACCTATAACCTATAACCTAAACCTAAACCCAAAACCTAAATGTATTTTCAAATCCCTAAACCTAAACCTAAACTTAAACCTATAACCTATAACCTAAACCTAACATAAACCTTAACCTATTACCTGCACTTATAACATAAACCTATTACCTAAACATAAGCCTAAAACCTAAACCTAAACCTAAAATCGAAATGTATTCTTAAATCCTTGAACTTAAACCTACACCTAATCCTAATCTCAACTCCCTAACCTAAACTTAAACCTAAACTTGATAACCCAAACCTAAACCTGATCCCGAACTTGGACCCGATTTCCTAAACCTAAACCTTAACCTTAACCTATTCTCAATTCCCTAAAGCTATAATCTATAATTAAAACCTAAACCTTAACTTAAACCTATAACCTAAGCCTAAACCTAAATCTAAACCTAAACCAAAACCTATAACCTAAACCTTAACCTATAACCTATAACCTAAACTTATAACCTAAAACCTAAACCTAAACCTAAAACCTAAACCTAAACCTATTTTAATGATCAGTTTTATTTTTAAAAAGTGCCCACTTTTTTGGAAGAAGTTTATGCAATTTTTCATGATTCTGAATTATAATGTTTTGTTGGTTTAATAATTTTTTTTTTCAGGTGAAAGACAAAAAGAAAATTGTTGCTGATTTTTTTTCTTTTTTTATTTATGATGTTAAACTTATATGTATTTATGTGTGGATGAATGTAATGTAGATAAGATTGCTTGTGTTTGGATGGATATAGTTTATGTTTGGATAAATGTATTTGTGTTGGATTTACGTAGTTTGGGTTGTTTAGATGGATGTGAATGTGAATATGATGATATATATTATATAACAGGTGTATATTAGGAAGAATATGATGAAATATATTGTAACAGGTGTATATTGACCCTGATAAAAAGGACGGTCCATGACAGTCCTTTTTAAGGACAGTCTATGGCCGTCCTTTTAAAGGACGGTCTATGGCCGTCCTTTAAAGGTCCATACGAGACGGTCCATGACAATTCTTTTTAAGGACGGTCCATGACCGTCCTTTTAAAGGACGGTCTATGACCGTCCTTTGAAGGCTTATCAAAGACGGTCTACGACAGTCCTTTTTAAGGACTGTCCATGACCGTCCTTTTAAAGGCCCATAAGAGACGGTCTAGGACTGTCTTTTTTAAGGACGGTCCATGACCGTCCTTTTAAAGGACGGTCGATGGCCGTCCTTTAAAGGCTTATAAGGGACGGTCCGAGACCGTCCTTTTAAAGGACGGTTCACGACCGTCCTTTTTTAGGACGGTCCATGACCGTCTTTTTTTGTCAATAAAAATGACGGTTTTCGACCGTCCTTTAAGTAATACGACACGTCAAAATTTGACGGCCCTTGCGACGGTCCATGACCGTCCTTTTTGATCATTTGAGACGGTTTTGGACCGTCCTTTTTTCGCAGTTTTGGCGTAGTGTCAGTGGAGCTATAAGGCAAGTAGTAATGATAAAGCAATATAGCAATCATATCCTAAGTACTCTTATTAATGCAAGAATGGTATGCGACAATGATACATGCCCTCGCCTGCACTCCACAGCGACATCATCTTATGATCGCACATGCATCACTCCAGACATGTGCACTTCCTTGCCAAAGCACATGCAATGCGGTGCATGGTCATGTTAGCCAATATTTAATTAGGCTTATTCATACAGCAAGTTCGGAAAGCTAAGGTACCTCCCTTTATATCATTTACCCAAACAATGATCCATCTAGGGTCGTCAATCCTAGTTAATCACATACGATAGGCATGTTATAGGGCAACATTACCCCTGATTGAAAAGCAGTAGATAGGCAAGTTCAGGTCACTACGGAGAGGCTCGTCACCTCAACTTAGGCCTAGTTTATACTCAAGGTTACTATGAAAAAGCTCGTCACCTTAGCGTAGGCCAGCAGCTCGAATACAGTGTCCCATATCACCGTATTCAGCTTATGAGTTTGGTTTGCTCACTGGACATTACAGGGAGGCCCATCACCCCAGCGTAGGCCGACAGCTCGACCATAGTGTCCCATACCACCATACCCGGCTCATGAGTCTTAGCAGATCATGGTACCAAGGTTAAATGGGCTTTTCACTGGTAAGTGGTACCTTAGATTCAAGCAGTAGCGTCCATACATGGTGAACATACATTAGGCCAATCGGGTTACTTGACAAGATCGACTGGTACGAGCGCATGTTAAATTAATCAACATGGAGTGCATACGTACTCCTCGTGGCCTAACCACTGTCGATAATCACCGTACGACTCGGATTCATCGAACGTATCCATTGTGGTGAACTAGTTCGGCCAGTAATCGTAAACCGTTATCAATTGCCTGGACTACGTATTAGTGCCAATCATACTCAAACACAATAGGCATCCATACATGATAGTCAAACAGCATGTGACAACCAATTCAAATATAAATCTCATTTTAGCATTTTAACAAACACATAGGACACAGTTGCCATACATAGGCATTTCATCCATAACTCACGTAGTAGCAAGATAGGTGAAGGAAACTGTATCTATAAATAAGGTAATTAAGAATCATATCTCAACACCCTCATTAAATACATTTCAACAAGCATTTCTCATTCAGGCATTTTATCAAACACTTAAACTACACATATCAACGTACATGTAATAAATTTGTTATAACATATATTATAGCAAATCCTTTCACAAGGAGTTGCCACACATACAACAACATGTATTCTTAATCAATAATCATGACAAGTACAAATCATGATTTCCATATTCATTCAAACATTTCAACAAACACATGGAATACATTATATTCAACATAGTTCATATATATGTGTAATATATGGGAAACATCGCATCTAAATACATGTGACAGCAATCAAGCCAGTCATAAATCATTAACTGACATTGAAAGCCTTGAAAACCATAACCTAAACATTTATAGTCCTCACCTTTTGTTAGTACGCTCGTTACAAACTCGGTTCGTACACCACGTCTTTATCTACGGCACAACTACTACCTAAACATTGAAATAAGTTAGCTATTTGAAAAGGCCAAGCTATATGTCCTAGAGGGGGGGTGAATAGGACAATGCCAAATAAAAACTTATAACAGCGGAATAATAAAGAAAATGATAGCCAAATTAAATAACAATGCAGGAAAGTAAAACAACCTCAAAATTCAGATCTTGAGAGGTTGATACAAACGTTATTCTAAGGACAACCTTACACCAAAAACAGAGTTTATGGTAGGACAACCTTATTTCTAGAAAGGTCTTTGTATCAAGTCTCAAATCGAAGAGGAATACAAAAACAAATATGAACTGAATTGAAATAACTTGTAATTAAAGATGTATTGTTCTAAGGACAGCCATACACCATAAAAATGGCAGGGCAACCTTGCTGGAACAACTTTCAAATGAAATTGAAAAATAAGCTTATAAAGGAATAGCAGAAAGTAAATTCTAAGCTATTACAACATTCTCACAAAGCTTGAAATAATTACAACATTCATCACCATACATACATCCCACAAAAAGAATAAAAAAAAATTAAAAGAATAAAATAAACAACCACAACACAAAGGATTTATAGTGGTTCGCCTGTGTGTTCACCAACTGTTATCCAACAGCCACACAAAAAGCTACTCCACTCCTAATATCCTCACACAGGGGATATTAGCGTTCACTAAAAATAGGTTTTCCCAGGTTCACCCAAAACCCTTACAATTGTGTCTTTGTATGTGGGCTTACACAATTAAAAAACCCCCACTTCTGAGTTTTCCTGGCTTTCCTCAGATAACCAATATAACAAGATTTTTCTGGCAAATCTTGAAAGAAACCAAAATAATAGAAAGGAATTTACAATATGTAAAATACCTTAATATCTTCTTCGTTGTAGCAGCCCGGTAGAACCAAATCAAAGTAGATGATTGAATGTCCAAGTTCAATGTCCAATACTCGATTACAATGGTTCTAGTTCTAATAGATTTTAAATTAAACCAAATAGGGCTTGCCTTAATTGATTTTGATTCCAAAGAAAGGGAATAACAATTCCTCTTTTCAAATCAGATTGGAATAGCAGAAACAAAATCAATTAAAATAAAGCTAAGGAAAGAAGATATTAAATAAGCACACTTAGCTTAAATGGAGCACAGAATTATCTCTCAGAAGTTCGACGAAGATTGGCTTGAATACTATAATTAAATCGATGATTTCTTCTGAGATTCGTGCACTATTTATAGGTGAAAAGATCAGGTCTTCGACTGGTCTAGAGTGCTCTTCGACTAGTCGAAGCCATAACAGATATTTGAAAGATTAGGCGGGATAAGCGCAGACCGTTCTACGACTGGTCGTAGATCTCCTACGACTGGTCGTAGGTTTCCTTCGACTGGTCGTAGGTCCTGTAAACCTTCGCTGGACTTCGAGTCGAAGGTTTTACCACTGGTCGAAGATCAGTCGACACTGTTCCTACGACTGGTCGAACAGATTCCTGGACTAGTCGAAGGCTAACAGATTTTATCCGGAATATGTAACAAACTCACGATTGTCGAGGATTTTCTTAGACTGGTCGAAGCAAGTCTAGGACTAGTCGAAGCAGACCTAAGACTGGTCGAAGAACAGACCAATCACATGTAAAATAACATTCGACTTATGTATCCGAAATGACCTACTTCTAAGGTCATCCTATGGTCAAACAAACCTCAATCATGAAGTATGGACATTGAAACAAGAGACCATGAAGAATGAGCCTTGAAGTCTTGATGTAGACTAAACCTTGAAGTAGCTCAATCATGAAAGTGGCTTGAGTTTCAGCTTGAGTCTTGAGTTCAGCTTGACTTTCAACTTGAGTCTTGAGTTCAGCTTGAGTCTTGCCTTGTACTTTCTTTTTCTTTTCAGCTTGAGTCATGTTTTGTGAGCAGCTCTTGCATTCAAGATCTTGAGTCTTGTACTTGAGAGCTTTGCTTGATGTGAGCTTAGTTTGTTCATGTATGTTGATCCTTGAGAGAGCTTCACTTAAGCAGGTTATATATAACATAACAGTGATTTTGGCACCACAAAGTTGACAACAAACAGGGATATAAACTATAGCACTTACAATCTCCCCCTTTGTCAAATTAGTGACAAAAACACATAACCAAACAAAAGTAAAACAGCTGGTTAATACATGCAAATCAATAATCAACATTTAACATTCAGCCAGTTTCAACATTCAACAAGAAACAAGATCAAACATATATTCTTCTTGACACCCCACTCCCCCTGAGTAACATAACCAATGCTACTCCTCTCACAAGCACATTAACAACAAACCATTCTCCCCCTTTTTGTCACAATATGACAAAGGAGAACTAAATAAAGGAATGAGAGTAAACATGAGGAGGAAATAGAGTATAGCAAAAGAGACATAGAGATACTCAAGATAGCATCACAGATATCCAGCATAAATAGTACATTAAGAACAAATATCCAGCATAGAATCCAACTCAAACTCAATCAAACAAGAGCAAAGTAATAAAGTTATTACATACCAAAAGTCTCATAGAAACTAGTCAGAATTAGAACTTGAAGATGGAGCAGGAATAGAAGGATCAAGTTGGTGCATGCCTTTGTTCAAGCGCCTAAGATATTTACGCATATACTTGAATTGCAAATCATGAGCAACAGACATGTTCTCCAACTTAACATTAATATTCTCAACTCTACCTTCTAATGCACTCAAACGTGCATCAACATCAGATGGTACAAAATCTGGATCATTAGCTGAGTCAGAATCCAGTTCCTCAAAAATATCATCCATATTAATATCAACACCAGCTTCTTCAAGATCACCACCAACACCACCACCTTGTTCAGGAAGCAGATCCAACTTCATCTTATTAATATTTGTATTGTTGAAGATCAGATGATGGATAGGTGCTTCATCAACAGGCATATCGACTAACATATGAGTAGCCAATACAGTCATAAAGTATGCAAATGGAATGTCACTATGACCAGGATGGAGTCGAAACTGAATAATGAAATGACAGATTAAGGAAGGTAAACAAATCTGAGTACCATTTGAGATAGCATGGATAACACGAACCATAAATGAAGTTAAATCAGATTTATTACCCGATCAAGGATACAGATTAGACACAAAGATTCTGTGAAGAATTCTGTATTTGGGTAACAAATACCTTGCAGGGAGCGCATTCCCTTTTTGAGTCCATTGAACATCCATATTACACAAGTCTCTAGTGAGCATGCGTTTTTCAGTCATTGAGGGTTTATCAGTTAAATTATGAATTGGAATACCCTCATCATTCACAGGAATTTCCATAAGGGCTGAAATTAAATGACGATCAATGTCAAATGGCCCTTCTCTAGTAGAAATTTGAAAAGATAAATTATCCTGTGAAAATGCACTAATACGTGAAAACATGGATTGGGCAATGGACCTGTATGCAGGCCCACCCCAATGCAATAAGTTAGTCCAACCTACAGCTTCAAGTATAGGAAGGATGTCAAATGGAGCAATATGATTGACATCAACAGGATGTTCAACGATAACCTTACGAGATCTAATGTCCTTAACAAATGATGGATCATCATTGGGAACAAGAAGATGACGTTTAGATATAGGGGTAGATCTGGAGGAAGAAGAAGGACCACGTGAAGTAGTTTTCTTACCTCTAGAAGCCATTTGCAACAAGGATTTAAAGGAATAAAGAAGTTGCAAAGGATTGAGAAGAGGATTTGCTCAAAACAGATTTTTCAAAATCTCAACCCCAAATCTCAATGATTTTCAAGATAGAAAGCTTCAAGAGAGAAAGGGAAGCAATCTTGACACAAATATGCAAGAAAAACGGATTTGGAACACTAACCTTGAAGAACTTGAAGGATGGGTTCGACGAGTCGAAGTTCGGCTCCAAGGAGAAGAAAGAAGAAATAAGGAAGAAAGTGAAAAATCCCCAATATGAAGTGAAATCCGTGCTCCACGACAGGTCGTGGGTATCTACGACTGGTCGTAGTACGACTGGTCGTGTATACTCACGACTGGTCGTACAAACCCCAAAAATTCAATATCTTGCAATATACACAAAAATTGAAATTTAATCTAGCAAATATATACAATAATATACAAGAAGGCATAAATTATCAATTTAAAATGCACATGCCAAGATCAAATATCATCTTTTTGAACCTGCTTTTATCAAGAGGTTTTGTGAAAATATCAGCACGTTGATCTTCAGTAGGAATATATTCTAGAGATATAACTTTTTCTTCTACTAATTCCCTTATATAATGAAATCTAATGTCAATATGCTTAGTACGAGAATGCTGAATAGGATTTTTTGAAATATTTATCGCACTGGAATTATCACAGTGTAATAACATAGAATCCTGTTTAATTCCATAATCACTTAGCATTCGTTGCATCCAAACAAGTCGTGTACACGCATTACCAGCTGATATATTCAGCTTCAACTATTGAAAGTGATATAGAATTTTGTTTCTTACTAAACCAGAAACTAGACAATTTCCAATGAAAAACAACCACCACCGGTTGATTTTCTATCATCTAGATTACCGGCCCAGTCAGCATCCGAGTACCCAACTAATTGAACATTGGTTTCATGAGGATACCGAGACCGAGATTAACATTACTTGCGACATATCTAATAATTCGCTTGACAGAATCAAGTGAGATTCTTTTGGATCGATTGATATCTTGCGCAAATACCAACACTTAGAGAAATATCAGTCTACTAGCGATTAAATATAACAAACTACCAATCATACTCCGATAAAGTTTTGAGTCAACATTTTTACCATTAGAGTCTTTTGATAGTTTCAGGATAGTACTCATAGGAGTATCGAAATTCTTGTCATTCTCAAATCCAAATCTCTTAATTAGATTCAAGGCATACTTAGATTGAGAAATGAATATTCCTTGATTGTTGCTTTACTTGCAATCCAAGGAAATAAGTCAATTCCCCAACCATGCTCATTTCAAACTGTGATTTCATCAAATCTGCAAACTCAGTAGTCAAGTCAGTACAAGTTGATCCATAAATGATATCATCAACATAAATCTGTACTATTAAGATATGATCATTTTGTTTTTTAACAAACAGAGTTTTATCAACAGATCCCATTTGAAAATTATGAGTTAAAAGAAATTTCGTTAGTTTCTCATACCATGCCCTAGGTGCTTGTTTTAATCCATAAAGTGCCTTTTAAGCCGATACACATAATCAGTATTTTTGGAATCTTCAAAACCCATTAGCTGTTCAACATAGACTTCTTCATGTAAATCGCCATTTAGAAAAGCACTTTTACATCCATCTGATAGATCTTTATCTTTTTAAAACATGCAATGGATACACAGAGTCTGATAGATGCAAGACGTGCTATCGGTGCAAAGGTTTCATCGAAATCAATCCCTTCAATTTGAGTATAACCTTGTACCACCAGTCTAGCCTTGTTTCTAATTATATTTCCACGTTCATCGACTTATCTTTGAAAATCCATTTTGTTCCAATGATGTGTTTATCTTTAGGTCTTGGTACGAGATACCAAACATCATTTCTTATGAATTGGTTGAGTTCATCTTGCATCGCAACAATCCGGTTTCTCATCCGTAAGCGCTTCTTTTACGTTAGATGGTTCAATTTGGGATGTAAAACATACATAATTACATATATCCTCAAGTTGTCTACGGTGCGAACACCGGTGAGAGGGTTTCCAAGAATTTGTGTGGTTGGATGATCTTTAACAGTCCACAACTCAGAATCAGTTTGATTTGATGAAGTATCAGGTATATCAATGATTAGTACTTCATCATTAGCTGAATTAGAAGTAGGTGTGTTTAAATGATCATCAATGACAACATTAATGGATTCTTGAATCACACCAATCCTTTTGTTCAGACCCTATAAGCTCGATTGTTTAAAGAGTATCCTAGAAAAATACCTTCATCACTCTTCGTATCGAACTTTTCCAAATTTTCACGATCACGTAAAATATAGCACTTCGCCAAAAACTCGAAAGTATTTAACAGAGGCTTTTTATTGAACCACAATTCGTAAGCCGTCTTATTATTATCTTTTTGTGTAGACTCGGTTAATAATATAGCAAGTGTGTTGACTGCAGACCAAAGATTTTTAGAGAGCTTCATGCTATTCAACATGACATTAGCCATTTCTTGAAGCACCCTATTCTTCCTTTCTACAATTCCATTTTGTTGTGGAGTTTTGGGAGCAGAGAATTCATGTAATATTCCTTGGTCGGTATAGAACTTCTCAAAATTGCTATTCTCAAATTCAGATCCATGATCACTACGAATTTTACTGATTTGAGAGGATTTTTCAGTTTGAATCCTTTTGAGAACTTTTCTTACTTCTTCAAGGGTTTCAGATTTATCCCTTAAGAAGACTACCCAAGTGAATCTGGTAAAGTCATCAACTATTACTAGGATATACTTTTTCCCACCATGACTTTCTGTTCTGGTAGGTCCTATCAGATCCATGTGGAGAAGTTCGAGTGGTCTTGATGTGGTATTTGAATTCACCATTTTGTGTGAGTTCTTTGTTTGTTTGCCTATCTGGCACTCACCACATATTTTATCTAATTTCTGAAGTTTGGGTAAACCTCTTACAAGTTCTCGTTTGCTCAATCGATATAGATTTCGATAATGTACATGTCCAAGACGTTTGTGCCATAAATCGTCTCGTCTGTATGGACCATGTAACATGTTTGATTAGATGAGCTGGATTCGCTAATAATATAGCAATTTTCAGACGTTCTACGTCAGTTAATATTACAGAACCCTTATTATTTAGTATTTCATAACTTTGATTAGAAAACCGAACATTATGGTTATTATCACATATTTGTGATATACTAAGCAAGTTGTGCTTTAGGCCTTCAACATATAAAACATTTTTAAACACTGGAAGATTAAAAAGTTGAACCGTACCTTGGCCTAAAATCTTGCAGTTGCTTCCATCACCAAATGTGACTGAACCATCAGTCATATCTTTCAGATCGGTGAATAAGGCTTTGTCACCTGTCATATGCCTGGAGCATCTACTGTCTAGGTACCACTTTGAATGACTTGTTGCTTTGAAAGCAGTGTGAGCAACCAAGCAGGTGACTTTAGGAACCCATTTCATAACTGTTTTGGGTTTAGGAACATAGTTGGTCTTCTTTTGTGTATATTTGTAGGAATGACCTATAGAGTTAGATTTTAATAGCTCCTTGAGTAAATCAACTATCTTTTCAGCTAGTGGATTTTGATTCTGATTAAAGTTGACATGGCTGCTTCTAGGTTTTTGAAAAGTTTTTGAATTTCTAAAAAAATCTTAATAAGTACTTTTCCCTTTTGAGTTTGAGGACTCTCCTTTATCAAACATAGGAGGAGTATACTTTTGTTTAGGAGGTTGATTTTTATCATAGCCCAACCCGGATCGATCGCCACATTTTCTTGATCCGGATAACAATTTTTCTAACTTTGGATCACCTTGGGCATATTTCCATGTGTCCTTTAAACTCAGAAGAGAGGAAACTTCAGTTTTAAGTTTCTCAATTTCAGATTTTAAATCAACAATTTGAGAGTTTTTAAATTCCAAATCGTATTTTGATTTTTCAAAATTATCTGAAATTTGTGATTTTTCTAAGACAAGCGATTCAAAACAATTTTTGAGTTTAGAAAACTTTTCTTTTTGAAGTTTAAGTTTGTAACAATTTTACAACTTTCCTTATATAGGGCATTGTAAGCATCTTGAAGATCATCTTCATTTTCACATTCACTATTCGATTTTCTTCACTTGTAGAGTCATTATCCGAAAATGTGAATTTGGCTAGAGTCATAAGAGCTTTGACCTCATTGCCCGACTTGGTTTCAGAATCTTCTGATTCAGAAGAACCTTCAGAATCAGATGATTCATCCCATGTAGCCAACATACCCTTCTTCTTGGGTTTGTCCCTTTTAGGACATCTATTTGCTAAGTGCCCATATTCTAGACAGTTGTAACATTGACTATCTTTCAAAGAATTTAGAGATATTGGTCTAAAATTCTCTTTTGTAATTTGATTTTTTAAAATTAAATATTTTATTGCTTATGAAAATTTTGTAAAATTTTTTAGCTAAAAGAGCAATGTCATCTTCTGAATCAGAATTTTCTTCTGAACTACATTTAGAAGATTTTAGTGCGATAGATTTACCTTTAGGAGCTTTAAAGTTTAACTCGTAGGTTTGTAGAGAACCAACTAGTTTTTCAACCCTCATATTATCCGTATCACGAAGTTCCTGGATTGCGGTTACTTTAGAATTGAACCGTTCAGGAAGTGAGCGTAATATTTTTGCACATACTTTACTTTCTGGGATTTTATCGCCAAGACCCCACATTGAGTTTACAATGTCATTCAATCTAGTGTAAAAGTCCATAAACATCTCATTTTCCTCCATATGAATTTCTTCAAATCTGGTTGTGAGGAGTTGGACTTTAGATTTTTTGACAATTGTAGTACCCTCGTGTGTCATTTCTAATATATCCCAAGCTTGCTTTGCAGTATCACAAGAGATGATTCTTTTGAACTCATCCGGTGATAGTGCGCAAGTAATTGCATTTAGTGCTTTAGCATTTGCACTACTCTCACTTTTCTGAAGGGTGGTCCATTGGTAATATGGTGTGGTTTTCATAGACTTTGAACCATCAACCCCAGTAACTTCCATGATAGGAGGATTCCATTCAGTCACTGTGGCTTGCCACACATTTTCATCCATTGATTTGAGGAAGATCCTCATTTTGGCTTTCCAATAAGCATAGTTGGAGCCATCAAAGGGTGGAGGCCTAGTGACTGAAAGGCTATCAAAATTTGACATCTGAATAGCTTAAATCGTTAGCTCAGGAATTAAATCCAAGAATCAAAAAGGAGCTATTAGGCTCTGATACCACTTGAAAAGGCCAAGCTATATGTCCTAGAGGGGGGGTGAATAAGACAATGCCAAATAAAAACTTATAACAGCGGAATAATAAAGAAAATGATAGCCAAATTAAATAACAATGCAGGAAAGTAAAACAACCTCAAAATTCAGATCTTGAGAGGTTGATACAAACGTTATTCTAAGGACAACCTTACACCAAAAACAGAGTTTATGGTAGGACAACCTTATTTCTAGAAAGGTCTTTGTATCAAGTCTCAAATCGAAGAGGAATACAAAAACAAATATGAACTGAATTGAAATAACTTGTAATTAAAGATGTATTGTTCTAGGGACAGCCATACACCATAAAAATGGCAGGGCAACCTTGCTGGAACAACTTTCAAATGAAATTGAAAAACAAGCTTATAAAGGAATAGCAGAAAGTAAATTCTAAGCTATTACAACATTCTCACAAAGCTTGAAATAATTACAACATTCATCACCATACATACATCCCACAAAAAGAATAAAAAAAAATTAAAAGAATAAAATAAACAACCACAACACAAAGGATTTATAGTGGTTCGCCTGTGTGTTCACCAACTGTTATCCAACAGCCACACAAAAAGCTACTCCACTCCTAATATCCTCACACAGGGATATTAGCGTTCACTAAAAATAGGTTTTCCCGGTTCACCCAAAACCCTTACAATTGTGTCTTTGTATGTGGGCTTACACAATTAAAAACCCCCACTTCTGAGTTTTCCTGGCTCTCCTCAGATAACCAATATAACAAGATTTTTCTGGCAAATCTTGAAAGAAACCAAAATAATAGAAAGGAATTTACAATATGTAAAATACGTGAATATCTCCTTCGATAGCAGCCCGGTAGAACCAAATCAAAGTAGATGATTGAATGTCCAAGTTCAATGTCCAATACTCGATTACAATGGTTCTAGTTCTAATAGATTTTAAATTAAACCAAATAGGGCTTGCCTTAATTGATTTTGATTCCAAAGAAAGGGAATAACAATTCCTCTTTTCAAATCAGATTGGAATAGCAGAAACAAAATCAATTAAAATAAAGCTAAGGAAAGAAGATATTAATAAGCACACTTAGCTTAAATGGAGCACAGAATTATCTCTCAGAAGTTCGACGAAGATTGGCTTGAATACTATAATTAAATCGATGATTTCTTCTGAGATTCGTGCTCTATTTATAGGTGAGAAGATCAGGTCTTCGACTTCTGTAGAGTGCTCTTCGAGTAGTCAAGCCATCACCGATATTTGAAAGATTAGGCGGGATAAGCGCAGACCGTTCTACGATTGGTCGTAGCCCTCCTACGACCGGTCGTAGGTCACCTACGACGGGTCGTAGGTACCTTCGACTCGTCGTAGGTCCTGCAAAGGTTCGCGGCACTTCGAGTCGTAGATTCTACGACGGGTCGAAGTCGTCGACACTGTTCCTACGATCGGTCGAATGATTCTGGACTAGTCGAAGGCTAACAGTTTTATGAAAATCAGTAACAAACTTATGATCGGTCGAGGAATTTCTTAGATCGGTCGAAGCAAGTCTAGGACTAGTCGAAGCAGACCTAAGACTGGTCGAAGAACAGACCAATCACATGTAAAATAACATTCGACTTATGTATCCGAAATGACCTACTTCTAAGGTCATCCTATGGTCAAACAAACCTCAATCATGAAGTATGGACATTGAAACAAGAGACCATGAAGAATGAGCCTTGAAGTCTTGATGTAGACTAAACCTTGAAGTAGCTCAATCATGAAAGTGGCTTGAGTTTCAGCTTGAGTCTTGAGTTCAGCTTGACTTTCAACTTGAGTCTTGAGTTCAGCTTGAGTCTTGCCTTGTACTTTCTTTTTCTTTTCAGCTTGAGTCTTGTTTTGTGAGCAGCTCTTGCATTCAAGATCTTGAGTCTTGTACTTGAGAGCTTTGCTTGATGTGAGCTTAGTTTGTTCATGTATGTTGATCCTTGAGAGAGCTTCACTTAAGCAGGTTATATATAACATAACAGTGATTTTGGCACCACAAAGTTGACAACAAACAGGGATATAAACTATAGCACTTACACTATTTCACCGGTTTCTCTATTTGGATCCCTAAAATAGATTAGGGTTAGGATTTCTTACCTAAAAATGGATTCAAATTTGACTGTGTAGTGACACGAGAGAGATGATTCAGTACGTGGAGTGGTAGGAATGAATCCCAGCAACTAACCACTGATCTCACTCTCTTCTCCTCACTCTTTTCTCCTCTTTTCTCTCTTCTCTCTCCTAGGGTTTTAGGAAATTCATATGGAATGAAAGAGGGGTGGGTTTAGGGCTTCAAATAAGCCCAGAAGTGATGTCAATGGCCCCAGGGCCATGGTATACTTAGGTTATAGCTAAGAGGTGGCTATTTCGAGCCAACAGAGCTCATCTCGAGGTCCATTACCTGCATACGGTCTGAAGAAAGTTTCCTGACAATAGATCTTTACCAGGTTAAAGTTTGGGTCTGATCGAATTTGTAGATCGACCGTGGAGGACCAGTTTCAGTTCAACGGCCACTGTCACTCGATCAGGGCCACAAGTATACTGACATGTATTGAAAAATTTCCCTGATCCAAGGGTGTAGTTGAGTCAGAATCTGACGATTTGAAACCATAAATTTGGCATGCAAGTGAGCGGCCCAATTCACTTAAGTTTGAGTTTATTTTCTAAAGATATTCGCGTTTCTCACACACTTCGCTCTAAGCTCAAGTTGTACGTTTCTGGATACTATTTGGACCTGATTCCTGAGTTGATTGTCAAGCCCAGTAAGGCGGTCATAATCATATAGTTTCATAGTAATCGGACTATCGACGCGTGGTCCAGGTCCGATACGAAGTTTCAGTGTGCTCCTGAGAGCAACTAGGTTTTGAGATTTCTCCTAGGTTTTTAGGTAATATAGAGTTAGCGATTCTACTAATTTTGGGTCTGGCAGTTCGCATAGAAAGTGGTTCAAGGTAATCTACTAATTAATTTAATTTAGTACTTAGTTAATTTTTGGCTAATTTCTATATAATTTGATTCTTAGCGATTTCTGCCTAAGGTGATACTCGGGTCTTTGTAGGGATTTTTTTCGAGACGTTACAGGTTTACTGACTAAAGGAGGAGCATGATGGTTCAAAATGGTACAAGGTCAGATTGGTTGTGAAAGGGTTTCAATAAAAGGCAGGTATTGATTTCACTGAAATATTTTCACTAGTAGTGAAAATGTCTACGATTCGTATGCTCTTGAGTATAGTGGTTACAGAAGACTTACATCTAGAGCAGCTAAATGTTAAGATAGTCTTTTTTCATGGGAACCTAGAAGAAGAGATATATATGCATCAGTCGACAGGATATGTGACACCGGGAAAGGAGAACAAAGTGTGCAAACTGAAGAAGAGTTTATATGGCCTGAAGCAGGCCCCGAGGGAGTGGTATAAGAAGTTTGACAGTTTCATGTCGGGAAATAGTTTTAGGTGATGTCATGCAGACCACTATTGTTATTTAAAGATACTTGATATGTCGTATATCATCCTTCTTCTGTACGTTGATGATATACTTGTGGCCGGTTCAAGCATAAAAGACATCTCATATATAAAAAGACAACTGTCTAGAGAATTTGCCATGAAGGATTTAGGAGCTGCAGAACAAATCCTAAGCATGAGGATAAAGGTGGCAGGGAAAATAAGAAACTATTTTTGTCACAGGTAGAGTACATAGCCAAGGTACTTGATCAATTCAATATGGGAGGTGCTAAGCCGGTTAGCACTCCATTAGCTAGTCACTTCAAGCTATCTAAGGAGCAAGGGGCAAAGACGCAGGAGGAACGGGACTACATGGCTAAAGTCTCATACATGTCAGCTATTGAGAGTCTCATGTATGTTATGGTAAGAACGAGGCCAGACATTGCTCAAGCAGTGGGAGTTGTTAGCAGGTTCATGAACAACCCCGGGAAGGAACATTTGGAAGCTGTGAAGTGGATCCTTAGATACCTAGTAGGTACTAAGAATTTAAGGTTCTGTTATGGAGGATCAAAAATCAAGCTACAAGGTTACATGAATTCAGATTTGGCAGGATATATCGACAGCAGAAGAAGCACTACAGGTTATGTTTTTTCTCTGGGTAGTGCTGCAATCAGTTGGGTCTCTCAGTTACAGAAGAGAGTATCTATCAGTACGATAAGCAGAATATGTTGCGGCTACAAAAGCGTGCAAGGAGATGGTATGGATGCAGGGTTTCATGGAAGAGTTGGGTAAGAAGCAAGCAGATTGCAAGCTGTACAGTGTAATACACTTGGCTAAGAATTCAGCCTTTCATTCAAGGACCAAGCATATTGCCATTAGATATCACTTCATACATTCGTTACTGGAAGATGGATTGATTGCTCTGGAGAAGATTCATACAAGTGAGAATCCTGCGGATATGCTGACCAAGGCATTCACATGGGAGAAGCTGAAGCTCTATTCAGCTTTGATTTGTCTTCAGGCTTGAAGACAGTGAGATGGTGCACTCTGGATGAAGAAGATAAAAGCTTATGGCGATGTGTCTCCAAGAGGGAGATTGTTGAGATGTGGAGCCACATCTGGACGGCCACTCGACCAGTCGAGTGACCTGCTTGACCAGTCATGGACTGGCTCAACTCATTTTCCAGCGAGTTGGGATTTTAGATTTCCAAGGTGCTCGACCAGTCATGGGATGTACTCGACCGATCGTAGGTGCCGCTCGACCAGTCGAAGATGCCACACAACCAGTCGAGCTTACACAGATTTGAGTCCGAATTTGATTCGGACTGCGAAAATTTGAGTCGATTTTCATAGAGGTACGAAAGGGGAGTTGCCTAAACTATAAATAGGTGTCCTTAGGGCTTTTCTAATGCATGGGAAAGCTTTTCTATATAATGGAAAATAATTATATTGTATGGGCAAAGGGTTTTCTCTGTACTTCCAAGGGAGAGGTTAGTATATTACCTTGTAATCTTCATTTTCTTTCATAGTGGAAGTTTGCATCCGTGATTTTTTACCCTTGTTTGGGGTTTTTCCACGTGTATCTTGTCTTATGGTTTGTTTAGAATGCTTTGATTCTTTTTCTAGTTTATATTTCTTTCTATTTATCGTTTGTGGGTGATACCGGAGATTGGATCTCGGTTCACTGCGTTGTTAGCGTGTTGCGCAACAACTGATATTAAAGCAATTGGTTTTAGTTCTATTGGGAGCGATGATGGAAGAAGGGAAGACTATAATTAAGAAGTTTGATGGTTCAAACTTTGCCTTCTGAAAGATGCAGATGGAGGAATATCTGTATCAGAAGGACTTCTATATTCCTCTAGGAGGAAAAGAGAAGAAACCAAAAAAGATGACAGATGATGAATGATTTTTATTGAATCGAAAGGCTTTAGGAACGATCTGACTCTCTTTGTTTAAGAGCGTCACCTTCAATATATCTAAGATGAAAACTACAAAAGAATTAATGGAAGCCCTAGCCACCATGTATGAAAAACCCTCAGCGTCCAACAAGGTTCATCTTATGAAACAGCTATTCAACATGCAGATGTCAGATGGTGGGAGCGTGGGAGCGTGGCTGAACATCTAAACGAGTTCAATACATTCACGAGCTAGTTGGAATCCGTTGGCATCATTTTTGAGGATGAGGTCAGGGCATTATTGACCTTGTCCAGTTTACCAGACAGTTGGGATGGTTTGGTGATTGCTGTGAGCAATTCTTCAGGATCGACAAAGCTGAAATTTAATGATGTGGCCGGTCTAATTCTCAGTGAAGAATCTAGAAGAAAGGCATCAGGAGTTTCAGGGGATTCAGGGAATACTCTAAACATTGAAGGAAGAGGAAGATCGTTGAACAAAGAAGGCAATAAACACGGACGTTCTAAGTCGAGGAAGAAGTCCAAGGGACCGAAAGACAAAGACGGGTGTTGGCATTGCAGCAAGAAGGGGCATGTTGAGGGTCAAATATTGCATATTAAACCCCATTTATTACCTGCATTTATGAACATGATACTGTTTAACAGCCTATTTTAATCGTGTTTGTGTTGCAAGGTGACTTTAGGAGCTTGGACTGAAAAAGGGTGCTAAATGCATGAATTTGACGCTCCAGAATCACCAAGGTAAGGGACTGACCCTAGGGGATCAAGATCGATGGATTTACATGCCAAAGATCCGAGAAAATCGAGAAACTGAAGCTCAAGTGGCCTGAAATTGGTCTAGAATGCAAGATCATAGGATTCTCACCATTTGTTCGGCTCAAAACTTCATACAGGACCTGAAGACCATATATTAACCGTACGCATTGAAAGTCAATCGTTGGATCTTTGTGGAAGTGGCCCAATGGACAGATCAGTCCATAAATTAATGATTTGAGACCCACCTAAGATCTGGATATACTTCCATTTTGGTCTCAACCCTTTATATTAGATGGGGAAGAAGATGGATGGAGCAGATTTCATATATACATCACGAGTGCATCCACTGGTAGCACCAGTGCATAGTGCACAAGTGCACTCGATGTGCACTGGATCGAGACAGCTGGTCAGCGCCCGCTGACCCGATCCATCTCACACACGGAGACAGCAGACGGACATTGTCCATCCATTTTTGTGCGGTGGGCCCAACCCATCACCCATATAAATGATCTGGACCATTCATTCGTCCCGTGGGGTGGCAACAACCCATGCCTAGGTGGCATAATTGCAAAAGATCACGAAGATTGGTTTTCAGCCCTTCAAACGCAATTCAGACGGCAGTCTAAAAAATTCAGTAGGCCACACCAAATCCAGTAAAAAACCATCCTTTTCCAGCTGGTTTTTCGAGGTGAATATAATGAACTTCATGGATTCTTCCATTATGAATGATAATGGACTCCATCAGGAGTCCAACGGGAGTACGTTCGCACCCCTGTGCCGGGAAATCCAGCCGCTATGGGCCCTTTTGTGTTTCTAATCACCGTCGGATTGGTGATCCAGACCATCTAGACGTATGTAAAGAAAGTGTTGAACCCCACCATGAAGAGAGAATATATTTCATGATGATGTTGGTGCCGAAAATTCGAGTTGAACGCAGCTCGTTTTGCGTCTTGAGCTGCGTAAAGGAGGGAGTGCATACGCCTTACACACTCCATCGATTTCCATCGACTCTAGTCACCGCTTTTGTGCATAGATGCTAATCGACCAACCTGTTTGCTATCTATAAGAAGTAAAGAGAAAGAAGAGAAAGGGGGAATTCAATCCTGGAGGCAGAGGACATGGAGCAGAGAGAGAGCTTAAACAGAGAAGTGTTTATTGTTACTATTCCTTTTATTATCATTTTCTTTTGATAGATAGTCTAATCATGTTGGGCTAAACCTCTTAACTAGGGCTAAGAGGTGAAGCTTATAACATGATGGGGAGACTTTTTGCTTGTGCTTTTTATTTATATTGAATTGAACTTGATATTAGTTTGATCTTAGTTTTTAATGGTCTATTGTGACTAAAATTACAATGGGTCTACGATAGCTTTGAGCATGTTCCTTTCTTGTTTATGATTATGATGTCAGGAAGCTCTATTGTTCACCATCATCTCCTGGGCATGGTCGAATGATGGTACCTTTCCTAACCTTCATACATTGTTGATTGGTTGGTAATTAGTTTAATTCTGTTGTTTACTTTGTCTCCTGAGCATGGTTTGGTGATGGAATCCATTCTAATTCATATGCCTTTCATCTCTTGGAAACTATATCAAAGGAAGTTCGGTTTGATTTTCATGGTTACACCCTTCAACTGGATGAAGATGGGACTCTAAGTCGAGTTCTTGAAGCAGGCATAAGATCTCTCTGATCTCTACATATGGATCCTCTGAATCCCTAATTTCCTACCTCTGATCTCTCTAAATTTTAGATAAATATTTCACCATTACTCCTTAAATTTATTTGATTTAGATTTCATCTTAGTCTAGTTCTAGTTCTTCTTAGTTTCAAATAACGTACAGGTATCAATCCCTTGGGATTCGACCTCGGTCTCACTGAGTTTATTACTACATCACAACTCTATACTTGGGGAGTGAACAGGACACATGAAACATGATTGCAGGGCGCTCAAGAAACAAGAAGGAAGCTCTCAAGGTAGGAAGGATTCAGTGAATCTATCTGAGGAGAGTGACACAGAGGCGTTGATCTTGTCTCTTGATGCGAGGAATGAGTCTTGGGTTATAGACTCGAGTGCTTCGTTTCATACCACTTCATGTAAGAAAGTTCTGCGTAATTATGTATCAGGTAACTTCGGGAGAGTCTACTTGGGTGATGATGAGCCATGCAGTATTGTTGAAAAAGGAGACGTTCATGTAAATCAGAAAGACGGAACGGCTTTGAAACTGAAGGATGTCAGACATGTACCAAGTTTGAGACGGAACTTGATCTCAGTGGAGCAGTTGGCCGATACCAGTTATGTGACGACATTCACCAGTGATTCCTAGAAGATCACAAAAGATGCCATGGTGATATCTCGAGGCAAGAAGAAAGATACTTTGTACGTAACTTCAGGATCATATAGTTCACTCACAGTCGCATCAACTAGAGTGAATGGGCAGTTATGACATTAGAAGTTGGGACATATGAGTGAGAAAGGATGAAAGTGCTATTGTCAAAAGGGAAGCTACCAGGGCTGAAGTCTATTGACTTGGAATTCTGTGAGGACTGCGTGTATAGCAAGCAGAAAAGGGTAAGTTTCAAGAAGACAGGACGCACTCCAAAGATGCATCTGTTAGAGTTTGTACAAAGTGATGTGTGGCGACCGGCACAGGTATCATCTCTTGGTGGCTCACGTTATTTTGTTTCTTTTATTGATAATGCTAGTAGAAAACTGTGGATCTATTTCTTAAAGCATAAATCTGATGTATTTGATGTATTTAAGAAGTGAAAAGTTATGGTAGAAAACAAGATAGGTAAAACAATAAAATGTCTCAGATCTGATAATGGGGGAGAGTACTGTGATAAGAGGTTTGAGGAGTATTGTGCAGCAAATGGAATCAAACATCAGAAAATGATTTCAAGGACACCATAGCAGAATAGTATAGCTGAGCGCATTAACAGGACCATCCTTAAGCGCGCCAGGAGCGTGAGGCTACATGTAGGGTTGCCTAAGACGTTTTGGGTAAATGTTGTGAATACTGCCGCATATCTCATCAATAGAAGTCCCTCTGCACCATTGGATGGTGGGCTACCAGAAGAAACTGGACTGGGAAAGAAGTGAACCTTGCACATCTCAGAGTGTTCGGTTGCACTTCATATTTTCACATTGATGCAGAGCACAGAAACAAGCTAGATGCGAAGTCCAGGAGGTGCACGTTTATAGGCTACGGGCGGCATGATTTTGGCTATACGTTTTGGGATGCAGAAAATAGAAAAATTATTAGAAGCAGGAACGTAGTCTTCAATGAAAAAGTAATACATAAGGACAGTGTGCAGGAAAATAAGGCCGAGGAAAAAGAATTCGTAGAGTTGGAAGAGTTACCGGACACGGGTGTTACAGCGCCATAGGATGATCATGCATAAGAGCATTATGAGGCAGAACCACAAACACCGATTGTGAGGAGGTCCACTCGGGAGAGGAGACCCACGATCTGATACTCACTCTCCTTACATTATCTACTGCTAACAGATAATGGTGAACTAGAGTGTTTTGAAGAGCCATTACAGTCAAATACACAGGTTAAGTGGGAGTAGGCCATGGATGATTGAATGGACTCTCTTGAGTTTAATCGTACATGGGAGATAATCACTCTACCCAAGGGTAAGAAAACTCTTCATAATAAGTGGGTTTACAAACTGAAGGAGGGGCATGATAGTTCGAAACAGTACAAGGCCAGATTGGTTATGAAAGGGTTTCAACAAAAGGCAAGTATCGATTTCACTGAAATATTTTCACCGGTAATGAAAATGTCTACGATTCGCATGCTCTTGAGTATAGTGGCTACAGAGAACTTACATATAGAGCAGTTAGATGTTAAGACAGTCTTTCTTCATGGGAACCTTGAAGAAGAGATATATATGCATCAGCTAACAGGATACGTGGCATCAGGAAAGGAGAACAGAGTGTGCAGACTGAAGAAGAGTTTATATGGCCTTAAGCAAGCCCCGAGACAGTGGTACAAGAAGTTCGACAATTTCATGTCGAAAAACAGTTTTAGGAGATGTCATGCAGACCACTGTTGTTATTCACTGAAGTTTGATATGTCATACATCATCCTTATTCTGTACGTTGATGATATGCTTCTGGCTGGTTCAAGCATAAAGGACATCTCATATCTCAAAAGACAACTGTCTAGAGAATTTACCATAAAGGATTTAGGAGCTGCAAAACAAATCTTAGGCATGAGGATAAAGCGTAACAAAGAAAACAAAAAACTAGTTTTACCACAAGCAGAGTACATAGCCAAGGTACTTAACCGATTCAATATGGGAGGTGCTAAGCTGGTTAGTACTCCATTAGCCAACTACTTTAAGCTATCTAAGGAGCAAGGGATAAAGACGCAGGAGGAACGGGAGTACATGGTTAAAGTCTCATATGCGTCAGTTATTAGGAGTCTCATGTATGCTATGGTAAGCATGAGGGCAAACATTGCTCAAGCAGTAGGAGTTGTTAGCAGGTTCATGAATAATCCCGGAAAGGAACATTGGGAAGCTATGAAGTGGATCCTTAGATACTTGGTAGGTATTAAGGATGTAGGACTGTGTTATGGAGGATCAAAAATCAAGAAACAAGGCTACGTGGATTCAGATTTGGCAGAAAATATCGACAGCAGAAGAAGCACTACTGGTTATGTTTTTTTCTCTAGGTAGTGCTGCAGTCAGTTAAGTCTCTCAGTTACAGAAGATAGTATCTATCAGTACAACAGAAGTAGAATATGTTGCGGCTATAGAAGCGTGCAAGGAGATGGTATGGATGAAAGGTTTCATGGAAGAGTTGGGTAAAAGGTAAGCAGATTGCAAGCTGTACAGTGCAATACATTTGGCTAAGAATTCAGCTTTTCATTCAAGGACCAAACATATTGCCATCAGATATCACTTCATACGTTCGTTACTGGAAGATGGATTGATTGCTCTGGAGAAGATTCATACAAGTGAGAATCTTGCGAATATGCTGACCAAGGCGATCACACCAGAGAAGCTGAAACTCTTTCAGCTTTGATTTGTCTTCAGGCTTGAAGACAGGGAGATGGTGCACTCTAGATGAAGAAAACAAAAGTTTATGGCGATGTGTCTCCAAGTGGGAGATTGTTGAGATGTGGAGCCACATCTGGACGGCAACTCGACCAATCGAGTGACCTGCTCAACTGATCGAGTGGCCCGCTCAACCAGTCGTGGACTAGCTGAACTCGTTTTCCAGGGAGCTGGGATTTTGGATTTTCGAGGTGCTCGACCAGTCGTGGGTGCCGCTCGACCAGTCAAAGACTCCGCACGACCAGTTGAGCTTATACAGATTTGAGTCTGGATTTGATTCGGACTGCAGAAATTTAAGTCAGTTTTTGTAGAGGTGCGAAAGGGGAGTTGCCTAAACTATAAATAGGTGTCCCTAGGGCTTTTCTAATGAATGGGAAAGATTTTCTATATGATGGGAATAATTGTAAGGTGTGGGCAAAGGGTTTTCTCTGTATTTCCAAGGGAGAGGTTAGTATATGGCCTTGTAATCTTCATTTTCTTTCATAGTGGAAGTTTGCATCTGTAGTTTTTTACCCTTATTTAGGGTTTTTCCACGTGTATCTTGTCTTGTGGTTTGTTTGGAATGCTTTGATTCTTTTTCTAGTCTATATTTCTTTCTGTTTATCGTTTGTGGGCGAGACCGGAGATTGGATCTCGGTTCACTGCATTGTTGGCATGCTGCGCAACAGGATGCAAGGGCACACTTGGGGTGGATGGCTCATGTTAGGCGAGTAGCTCATGTAAAGTGGAACCCATATAAATTGTGGCTCATGAGGAGGGTTCGGCCGAGGTCCTAACTCATGGGATGTGGGTACTGGGCTATAAGATAAAGGGATTGATTCACCATGCTCTATCAATTCGAGCTTTTAGAGTAACTAATTGTCCCGCATTAAAGTGGTATTAGAGCGAGAAGGTCTTGCATTTAAGACCCCTCACCAGAGGTGATTAATGTAGGTTCATTTTGAACCCTAACCCTATATTTTCAATATTAAATGGTATCAAAGCTACTGTCTCAATAAACATCATGTGGATGTGCACGATTTGTCTATTTGCTATTCCACCCCTTATGGAGAGCAGCATAATATGATTCTCAGAAACATTATTTACCACGTGTTTGTAATTTCTCTTTATACAACTAATACACTCATGTCAAGTCATTATAATGAGAATATATTTTTGCAACTGTTCAAAATTTGTTAGATCATTAAATACATTATTAATTATTCACTTATGACAAATTGCATAAACTAAAGTAAGCAACCCATAATAATTATGTTGTCACTATCCTAGCCTCCGTGCAATGGTCCCCAACTAGTGTGGGCTTAAATCCATAAATAAATCCCAACTTTCTCTTTCTCCCAATGTTTATCTTCATGTTAACATCAAAATTTTACAAAGTTCAATCATTACTCACTGTCACTAGACAGCATAGAATGCCCTCACTCATCTCCAAGCCAGCACAGGTCCATATCATGAGCTCACTAAGATCAGCAGGAGTCCATCAATGGCACACCATGTTAATGGTCAAGGCCAGCACAAGTTCATTATTCATGCCCCCCACTAACTGACTATAGCTAGAATGGATCCCTTTCAACATACTTCACACCACCAATCAAGGTCCACAGGAGCCTTTAAGTTTCTAATCCATGCTCACTGCCTAAAGACAGTGTGGTATTGAAAAGACGCAATGCGCTAATTATTGGAGTTGATCCTTTGAAAAATCAAACTCTGATGCACTAGTCATGTAGATGTGATAAGGTCAATTTCAGCTATTCATCTTAATAACCGTAGGTCTTTAAAACATATGTTATGTCTTAGATAAATCTAGTATTTTGCGTTGGAGAGCGTTCTTGGAAACTTTAAGAACAGTCCTAAACCGTTTCTAAATAGGAAGAGAGTACGTACTGCCTGTAAGCCACTACCTAATCAATAAAGACCATTCGATAGGAACCCACACATCGCACAAATGTAATCATGATTGGATAATCACAGCCATAAAATCCAAGGGCATGTGAAGTGACTCTAGGATTAGAAATGATCTTACTGTCCATTTTATAGGCCATTATTTCAAGGACTGCGACCACCCAATCAGCAGAGTGATATTGGAGCCATGTACAATCGACGTACTGACATATCCTATCCAACTGTCCACCATGATCATAGGTGGGCCCACTAGGGCCATGTATAAATTGGCATGTAATGTTGCAGTAATAACATTGAGAAACGGTCTAGTACTCCTAGTTGCACAGGGACACATACAATTCAATCAAATGATCCAAACCGTCAATTATGTAAAATGCACACTACATGTATGCCCATGCAAAAAAATTACACCCTTCTGTTTTCCAAGCACAGATCAGTTGGTTATTAAGATCATCGTATCAAAGTGGTTCCTTAATACTATAATCAATCCATGATCAGCACCATCAAGTGTGGTTCAAATGGTATCAAACTAATCCTGTTGTGATGATGATATATAAGTTGTAGCATCCAAGGGAATTCCATGCTACAGAAGGGGTTTGCATATTAAGTTATGACTATGTGCATTACCATGAGTTGTATGGGATCTTACCAGATAGGAATGAAAATTGAACTTACCAGAAGTATGGATGGATCTGGACTGTTCATCCTATGTGCATTACCACGAGTTGTATGGGATCTTTTTCAATTCTCACTACAACAAATGAGAATTTTAGCGGCGCTCACAAGCGCCGCTATAAGTCCATAAAAGCGCTGGCGATTCTATTATTGGCGCTAGTCAAGCGCCGATAAATGGGTATGTTGCTAAAAGTATTGGCGGCGCTAGTAACTTCTATCGGCGCCTTTCTGAGCGTCGATAACTGTCTGTTTTTCCGACGCGAAAAAGCGCCGGTAAAATCAATTAGAGCGCCGGTAAAAATGGTTTGTGGACACTTTTTCTTGCGAAAAAGCGCCATAAGATTTCTACACAAGCACCGGTAGATGCCTTTGTATGGATTTATGAGGCCCTAGCATGCCAATAATTTTTTTTTTATTATATATAATTCAATCAAAACTTGTATTTGTTAAATATTTGAAACATAAAAATGATGCAATACAAATAAAACTGAATATTAAACAAAATTTATATTACCACACAATAAAAAAAAATATTACAATAAATGGTTTTGAATGTAAATAAATAAATAAAAATAAATCCTCTATATGATCTTACTCCTAGCACGAGTGGCGTCAAAAGGCTGAAGTGATTTGAACTCTGGATTGCCCCACTTGTATGCAACGAGAAGAGTGGATCACCCACCATTAGCCCTTTGAAAATTGCTCCTATGATAGCCAGAACTAGGCTAGTCCTTAGCTGCTCCATGGAAGTTGGTTTTTCGGCGCTTTACGTGGCTTCCCATCAATGGCATAACCATGGTTACAATGTTACTCTACTTATAGTATGGGGTCTATAAAAGAAAAAAAAATAAATTCATTAAAAATTGTCTTGGGAAAAGAGAACAAGATAAGTACAGATCTACATAATTTTCAAAAGACCCAAAAAGAAAAAAAAAAAAAAAAAAAAGAAAGATTACCTTGGAATGTGAAAAAGACCCACTTTGTTTGCATACAAAGGGCTTATACTTGTGATTTGATCCATCTGCTTCCACTTTTGTACCAGAAAAGATGAACAAAACCATCAAAGCAGCTCCCACCAATTTCACTAAAGGGCTAAAAGCTTTCCACCAAAGAACCAAATGGTTCTAAGTCATTCAAATAGTATTAGAATTACATGATGTTAGGCTGGTCGAAAAATAAATTTATTAGACTTTCAACTGGAGCCAATTTAATGATGTTCTTACATTGTTTTACACCCCCTAAAGCATAGGGCTGACACCATTTCCCCTCACAAAGATTTAATCTACCAAGCATGATTCTTTACTGGAATGTGCAAGGAGTTAAGGACTGCTTCCCCCAGGTGATGGAAGCAATTCAGGTAACATGTGAAAGTATGGCACATGAGTGAGAGATAAGGATGACTGTCATCATGTAGGAGCCAGAGTAAACATGCCGTGCTCGAGAGAGCTTTACTAAGCCCACATGCATGTTCAAGAAAGCTCATGTACACTGCTATGCATGTGCTAGCATGGCAGATAGGTTCAAGATCCAATCCATCCATCAGAATCGCATGGCAATATTGATGCCCTAGACCAAGAATTAGGTTGATCTACTGGTCAGATGGGCCACAGTTTGCAAAACAAATTTACAGCTCAGAAAAACTTGGCTGAAGCTTTCTAACCCATCCACCTGTTTCCAATATTGGTGCCCAGATACTGAGTGGACCAAATTTGTTTTGGGGGAAAACATGTAGAAGGTCGGACCAACCTGAAGGATGGATTGGATCTCGCACCTATGTGCCTTGCGGGCACATGTGTGGGGTGTACATGAGCTGAATTGCACACACGTGTGTGCTTAGCAAAGCTTCTCTCCCAGAAATCAGGTGAGAGACGCACATGTATGAGAAAAACAGAAGGTCAGATTACGGCTCAGAAAAACTTGGCTGAAGCTTTCTAACCCATCCACCTGTTTCCAATATTGGTGCCCAGATACTTAGTGGACCAGATTTGTTTTGGAGGAAAACAAATCTGGTCCTCCAAACCTGGATGGATTGGATCTCGCACCTATGTGCCTTGCCGGCATGTGTGGTGCGTACATGGGATGAATTGCATACACGTGTGCCTAGCAAAGGTCCTCTCCCAGAAATTAGGCTTGTCCACTTATCAGGTGAGACACACATGTACCAGAAAAACAGAAGGTTAGAACAAACCCCCCGAAAAAAACAAAAAAAAAAAAAGATCTATGGTCTATATTCAGCTCCTAATTGTGGCCTACCTGATGAGTGGAACCTCTTGATTGTCAGGCAATAGGGTACATACATGGTGCCCACAATCTTATGAGATGTCTGCAATCCTTACACGTGGCATGTTGGCATGTGTGCTGTGAATTGCCTCCTGTGCTTCTCCTGGTGAGAGTTGCTTCAGTATTCTTCTTATAAAGATAGAAGGCATCTGCAAATTCAGTTAAATATAAGCCCTTTTGGTGATTTGTGTTATCAATTTCAGCACCACATTACCTACTCGAGCATGTAGAGAGCTAACATATTAAAATAGTGAATTTCACTCATTTCTATCTTTTCTTCCTTTTGGAAAGTAGGAACTTAAACATGGTTTCAATGCATGCAGGAGGAGTTGCAATCACTTGAAGGCCTTCAACCTGCTTCTAGATGCTGTAAAGAGTATGCTTGATAATTTACTGCTTTATTTATACAGTACCCAGTTTCCCATATCTATGTAAAAGAATTTTCCATCCCTGTTAAGCAACTATGTGTTCTCCTAACTATGGCATTATTTGAAAATTCAAGTAATTAAAATTCGTTTATCCATGAGGCCTTCAACCTGCTTTATTTATACAGTACCCAGTTTCCCATATCTGAGTTATATAACCTGGCAGGTGTGTGAGACATCTGAGTTGTGAATATGTATGCCCCACTTTGCAGAACAGCTGGTGCAGAAATCAGGCCAGTCCATTCATACAGCTGATTGACTAGTTGTAAATTGCCCATTGTGACCACCTGCAAAATCAGAATGTGGTACAAATTGAGTAAGAGAGTGAATGATTTAAAAGGATACAGACAAGAAAAGACCATTGAAATATCAACTGGTTAAAATTTATCTACTAAAAGCTACATACAAGGAAACCTTAATATTCAAATCACTTCATGAGTAATAGATTCATGTTTCAATACAACAATTTGAAAAAAGGTAAAAGCAGAAAAAGCAAAAGATCTTTATCTTGTTTCTTTCTTGCCTTTTGGTACTATAGGTTTTTGTCAACACATGCATGTACAAGGCAGCTCATGTACATTGCCTTTTGGTACAATGTTTGTTGAAATTTGAAACAAGTGTACTTTTTTGGTTATTTGGGGATGGAAAGTGAAAAAATGATAATTGCCATTTGGGTCTCGCTGCCCTGCCCCAAAAATGATAACTGCCATTTGGGTCCTGCTGCCCTGCCCTAAAAAATGATAACTGCCATTTGGGTCCCACTGCCCTGCCCCAAACATCAGTGTTTTGCTGTTTCAACTTTCAACTACTTGATGAAATTTGAAATGAGGGGAACTGTTTTTTATTTGTGGATGAAAGGCAAAAATAAAAAACAGAAAATTGATAATTTCTATTTGGGTCTCACTGCACTGCACCAAATGCTTGACCAAATTTCATAGGGCTCCAAAGGTGCTGGAGGCAGGTGGGGCCCACTTCCATCATCATTCAACGATGATATTCAACCATAGAGGGATGCCACTATTGGGTTTTGTTCTGACCTTCCATGAAAGAAGGGAAACCAAAGAATTCCACCACTGCTGATAAATCAATTACGTCTCCTGCAGGGCCGACTGAAAATTGCAGATTTTGGATGGTCAATGCAATCCAGATCAAAGAGGCTCACCATGTGTGGAATGGTAACAAACAAAGCACATGACTACACAGTTGACAACTGGACCTTGGGTATCCTCTGCTATGAGTTCCTTTACGGCGTCCCACCTTTCGAAGCCGAGAACCAGGAAGATACATTCAAAAGGTTAGAAAAGCTTCATCTGCCTATCTACATTTCCCAAAGTTTACACAGAGCTTATAATACTACTATCTATGTGTAGGATTGTGGAGATCGACTTGAGTTTTCCTCCCACTGCTCATGTGTCTGCAGAAGCAAAGGACCTGATCTGTCAGGTATGATGATCAGAAGCATCTATGTATTGAAAATCATTACGCATAAGCGTCTATGTATGTGTTAACATTCTAGTTGTAAATGTGCAGCTTCTGGTGAAGGATTCTTTAAATTACAGCCCAACAAAATTCTTAACACAGATAAATTACAGATCATATAGTTTGCACAATAGAAAATATGAGTAAAGCACCTTCAGTATTGTCAGCTGCTCAACATGATCTATCATATAGTTTGAACTGTTGAAGTTTCTAGGATGACTGTGGCTCTATCACAGTGCACTCTACCTGATGAATGGCCCTGAACTGTGACACATGGAAGTTGAATCATAGCCCTTTCAAATTTACGCAAAAATCCATCAGCGGTGAATTCTTACAAATGTTCTGGCCCTAATATAAGTTGGATAGCGACCCTTTTGAATTAATGCAACAAAAAAAAAAAAAGCACAGGCCCGCCAATCTGATCCATGTGGGAGGAACAAGTCCGTGGAAAATTCCTTCCAACACCTTGTGACAACCATATTAATTGTCATGACGAAATGAAAACAGTGGTTGAAGAACAAGCTAAATACCAAATATGAATGTCTCACACAATGCATGAATGCTACATGTACAGCGGCAAATACAAATAGCAAGCTGATTGACTCCAAGAAAAAGGGCCTGGACTTAAATCAATAAATGCCCATCTGATACAAAATATGTACAATAAATAGTCCTCCAAAATGTAGATTTTCTCACTATTATGTGATTATTTATCTGGAGATTGGATTAGTGGTCATTCGTTATGCTGTTAGAAAATGGAAAACACCTGTTGGTCCTATTTCAACAAACAAGTGTCCACGAACCAGTGGTTAGGATCTTGCTCTGCATTTTCTGGATTCCCGCATATCAAGCTCTCATACTTTGCGACCATCCAGATCATTTAAACAAACAACTGTTTTTCTATTGTGGAGATGATGGCGTGTCCTTATCTACTACGTTTTTAGCACATACAAATGGGTCCTGCTGTAGATAGCCATCCATGGAAAAACCATGCTATCCTACTCACTGGATAAATGGTGACAATTATTAGAACCCGAGCAAAGGAGAATAAACAAATAGATGAGATCTCAAGGTTGTATTTAGGTGGCCCACCTGTAGACAGCTCAGATTCACAGAAAAATACAGCCACATGTACTATGATCAGTAACAAGAAACTAAAATACAATCATTAACGGCAATATGGGAAGGGGAAATGATCCAATTCTGCAAGTCAGTACAACATCAGAGTAAGGTTTGTTGAAATTAGACAAGCCATCTCCATCTTAAATGATCTGGATGGTGGGATAGGTGGGCATCTTCAATCATCCATGACCAAAAACCATCTCCACAGGGACGATGGTAACCACTGTCAGATCAAACGCCCGAAAATAGAAAGACATGAAAACAGAGAGACATTCCATATTCCGTAATGGGCCAGCACCATCCAACCCCACATCAACAGTGCATTAGCACCATCCAACGAGGATACATTTGAAGAAGCGCCATGAAAATCGCAACAGAACATGACAATAGAAAAACAGTTGTTTGTTGAAATGGACTATCTGCTGGTGATTCGTCTCAAATCCTAAAATAGTTTCAACAAAAATGATGGACAAGATACAGACAGGAACAATATATGAAGGTTTTAGCTAATACCTTTGAACTTGTGAATCAGATTAACACCATCAACAACCCTGATTCGAGAATCTGCAAATGTAACAAGCACTTCTAAATTAGGGATTCGACCATGCAAATCCCTAAAAATGGATTGGACAATGCAAATCCCTAATTAGGGATTTGTATTCAACAAAGCATATTCCTAATCAAGTATTCTAAAGTAGATCATACTTGAGAATCTGAGATTCACCAGCAGCAGAAGACCGAACTGCAGCAGAGTGCAGAAAACAGATCCAAAACCCTAGGAAACAAAAGAGTAGCAGATCTAGATCCTACGGAGAGATCCCAAAGCAGCCGTGAGAGAGAAAGAGGAGAGAGAGAAGGAGAGAGTCGTGGAGTTACAGAGAGAGAGAGAGAGGAGAGAGAGAGAGAGAGAGAGAGACGAGTAGGAAATAGGAGAGTCGTGGAGTTGCAGAGAGAGAGAGAGAGAGAGAGACGGGGAGAAAATGTGACAGAGTTTTTTTTTAATATGGTACGATATCCGTCGTTGGGTCTTCGTTAGCGCCGATAAACGTGCAGCGCAAATGCCGTTTTTACCGCTTTTTGTTGTAGTGTCTCTGGGACCCCATTTATGGGCATGATTTGGTTCCATGCACATGCAATCATGCACATAAATGCTATTTTAAGGTTCATGTTAATGCACTTATTATTCTTTGTGATAGAATTGGAAGTGGATTGCGTCTTTCCCCCGATTGGATGATAATCGGTCCAGGAAGGGCTCTGTGGGGCCCACCAAGATGTATGGGTTTTATCCACATCGTCCATTCATTTTTCCATATCATTTTAGGATATGAATCCAAAAATGAGGCAGATCAAAGGTTCAAGTGGATCACACTCCACAGGAAGTAGATGCATTAATGACAGCCACCATTGAAACTTTCCTAGAGGCTACTGTGAATAATTACAATCCAATTATAACTCCTAAGAATAATTATGGTGCAATTAAAGGACCCAGGAACACCTGAAGTGATTGGAAATCTTGGGATAAATTACAAGTCTTGAGAATGATTACAGTCCAGCCACCATTGAAACCTTTCTAAAGGCTATAGTGATCTTTATTTGCCATCTTGTTCATAAGATCATATGGACTGATGAAGGGAAACACAAAATCAGCATGATCCAAAACTTCTGCCACTCTCAAGAAGTTTTTAATGGTAGGCATTTCCCTCCCCACTTTTTTCCTATCATGTGCCCACTTAAATTTTGAATCCACCTCATTTTTGGGCTCATGTCCTAAAAAAAAGCTGGCAAATGGATGGATGAAGTGAATTTCTCACAAAAATCATCCAAGCCCCTCCTAGCCTCCGACTGCAGGCCCCACATACAAGAATGTGAAGAATCATAAACTTTATAAATACTTACAATGGGTAGCTAGTTGAGAGATATGATTGTAGGGGAAAACAAGTATGTTACTGAAAGGATCATTAGTCCCATACACGCCTTTGGGGGTGCAATCCAGGAAGTAATATTCCTTTTGCTTGATTACTCAGTGACTTAATACCTTAAATCCTCGTTACGTCCAACTTAGAAACAGTAGGATTTTAGTACCCCTCTCCCTCCTAAATCAATTGTTCATAAGGTCTATTCTCATTGGAAGATTTTATAAATTTTTCTAGAGTAATGTTGATATAGAGTGGGTCGTGGACATTTTAATGGCAAAGATGGACCAAAGAAGGCCTGATCGGAGGCGGAAATAATCAGGACCATCAGAACCTTAAAACAGTCATATTTCGTAAACTGGAATGAGTTTTCGACATATCATATATGATTTGAGGGTAGGAGAAGCTACTTTAGCCATTTTGTGAGATTTCATCATGTCAACAATCAAAACTCCATTTTAATTTCGTTTTTACTATAAATAGTAAGTTTTAGCGGGCATATAACTTTTAATCCTTTGAGTTGTAAGAGTCATGCCTAACATAAAAAGGGCTTAGAAAAGTTAGGAGAACAACTTGGTTAGGCTAAATTGGATAGTTACTATTTTTGGCTGAAAACCATGAAGTCAATGGTGGTGACCATTTATAAATAGTCAGTTTACTGTTTATAAGTAATCACGTTTTTAGGGAGTTTGAGTCTAAAACTTCATCCTAGGTTTGAGCTCATTATTTAAAGGATTGTAATTTCATTTTTATTCATTAATTAATTTATTTCAAATTTATTAGAATTTATTTTTATTTTTTTTTATCCCTCATGGATTTAGGTAATCTTTGTGAGGAGTCCAGAGAGCTTCATGGATTCAGAGTAGTTATTTCCTAAGGAAGATGGTGATCAACCTCATTATGTCCCTCCCTATGTCAAATGTATACGTGTTTAATTTATCTCTTCAATATTTCAAAGAATTTGGTTGAATAAAAACAATATTAAAATTTGGGAAACCAAGCAGCTGTCAATCTCAGAAGTAACAGACAACAAAGTTGTTTTTTAATAATTGTTTTCTCTGTGTTCTATTATTTTGCAAGTGATGAACATATTCTGAAACTAATTTTATCATTTACAAAATTTGTTTTGGAATCCGTTGGTGTAACACCCCATACTTTCAATGCTCGAGTGTTACTAGAAAACTTGGTATGAACACATTTAAGCAAATAAGTTTGGCCTAAGGCAAGCACTTTTGCCCATTCATCAAACCATAATCCGATTAGTGCTCAAGACATCATATCGTAACATGAGAGATGTTAACCCTAGATCAGCTCATATCATAACAACCCACTCCACGTCATACTATTAAACCACACATCACAAGGTTGGGATTCGGCTTAGTGAACCCACCGTCCATCAAGCCACCATTGGGGTCCATCAAGGCAGAGCCTAAGGCCTTTATAAAGGTTAAACTTGAAATTGGTCGTAGATCTGTACATATCTCTAAATGGGTTCCCAAATCGAAGTGTGCGGCCCACCTGACCCTTAAAACTGACCAATCAATGGTCAGAAACCCCTGATGATGGCCTCCAAAAAGAATGGACAGAGTAGATTAGGCAAATACACCGCTGTAGACCCCACAGCAGAGTGACCGTGCACCACGTGAACTTGCACCCAACATGCACCGAAAGAAGAATCAGGTCAAATGCTATTTGACCCGAAACCTTTTGAAAATGAGAGAAATTCTCTCTCGTCCATTTTTCCCGCCAACAGAGGATTTAAACGGGCAACACCGTGCCAAACGTCATGCCACTCCACACGGATCGGGACCATCCATCTGGAAGGTCTTACATGGACGACCAAAACCATGCTTCCCTTCCGTGACCATGCACGCTCACGAACACACAAGCACGGGCCCAAGCAAGGAAGTGCCACGCACAATTACTTCAAGACTGGATTTGTGCCATGCTAGAGATCTGCATGCACCTTCTCCTATAAATCCCATCCCTCCATCCAACGTAAATCTCAGCCCTTCTCTCGGCGCCGAGAAAGGAGAGGCATCCTGCAAATAACAAAAGGTGGTCGGCTGCCTTCCTTTTTGGGAAACCACACTGGCTCAATCCGAGCCTTCCGCCTAAGCTCCAAAGGCAATCCCAAGTGTTCACACTAAGGCAGCAGCGACCCTAACAGCTTCCCCGAAAATATCGTCAATCCATACGAGAAAAGAGCCGCAGTGGGAGAAATTCGTGAGATGTTTAGACATGCGATCAGGGGCGAGATTAGTGGACCCCACAACGATTATAGGACCCATCCGGTCCCTCCAAATGGAATCGATCAACAAGATGGGCTGTCAATAAAAATCTACCATGGACGACGACCCATCTTCTCCGTTTAACCGGGAAACTCACCATGATGCAGTGGGCCCCATTTCTAGATCAAAGGTGCTCATTTGGTGAAACCTACCCCACTGATGGATCACTTCCATGCAAGACAGAGAGAGAGAGGGCCCAAAATGGAAACACTAATCTGGACCATCCGTTGGGAGGATAAGTGCGACCGTAGGGTAACCCTAGCCCTATAAATAGGGCCCTATCTCCTCGGGATTCTCACCACGATACTCGGAGAGAGAGATAAAGAGAGAGGAGGGAAAAGCTGAGTGTAGGTGAAACCCAGTGCCGCACTGCGCCAAGTCGACCATCCAAATCGGATTGAGCTGGATCAGTGCAGCCCATATACACCAGTGAAAGAGAGAGTCTGGGAGAGACACATAGAGAGAGTGAGAGGAAAGAGAAGGAATAGAAGGGAGTGTGGGCAGAAAAGTGCCGAACTCGGTGTTGCACTGCACCAAGTCGACCATTCAAACCAGAATGAGTTGGGTCAGTGCAAGCCAGAGGCAACGTTGTAGGAAAGAGAGAAAGGAGCGGGAGGAATCGGAGAGGAAATGGGAGAGGAAATAAGAGAGAAAGAATGAGGATTGGTGCAGCTGTGTACACGTGTAATGCCCCGTGTTTTTAGGACTCGAGTATATGACTCGTTTCCCAAAAACCCGAGTGTTAACCTTTAGAGAGCCAAATTCCATATATTTTTTCATCTTACCAGAGTTAGCATCTAGGTGAAAGATGGACAAATGAAACATAAAAGAAATCTTTGCATTACATTTAAAATATACGAGCGGCTACCCATAATGACTTATACAAACCAATGTCTCTGAACTAACAAATACAATAATTACATAATTTATATAAGAGAGATAACAAAATGCACATAAATTTGAGCCGCAAGATCACACAGCTCCTCTTGGCAAATACAGTCATGCATCCCTGGCAATTGTACCCTACTCCTCATCAAATCTGAACATGCATATCATCTAGGCCACCTGCTCTACCTGTACGGTTATATATTTGATGGATGAGTGGCCAGCTTAGTGTGAATTCCCTTCAAGATTACACACTGCCGCCTTAGACAAGTATAGTATGAAAGTAACAAGGCATACAAAATATAACAAAATGTAGTCTTATTATATGCATGGATGCGTAAATGCATTATCGACCTGGAGATGCTCATCCAGTCAGCAATTGGGCTCGTTACCCATGCAAAGGCTGACCATTAGCAAAGCACATCATGTACCGCATAATGACTACCTATCGTATATCACGTACGTAAATCGATAGTCGATGGTCTAGCAGCTAGCGAAATGATATCCCCAATAACTTGGAGGGCATGTGCTATAGCATCCATAAATATCCACTCGTCATTGTCAATATGTCATGTATGCATGATTAGCCAAGCCATTATTAGTCTAATTACAATCAGCTGGTTTAAATAAGCTCAAGGTCACTACGGGGAGCTCATCACCCAGCATAGGCCGATGGCTTGGGCATAGTGTCCCATTTCCACCGTCCCCGACCCATGACTCTACCGCCTTTGGGTGTGGATAGAACCCATCAACACTTGGCCAATCAATTCTCAATGTATGGGAGACTACCATCGTATGTCGAATAGGAATAAAATGTTGAAGATATTAAATACAGTAATTAAAATGAGTTAGTAGGTATGATTCAAATGTGAATAAACAACAGCGATAAAAATGTTGAATGGTTCATTCCATAGTCAGATAGGTGGAATCACCCCATAAATGGTAAATCCCATGAATTAAATTGCCACTAACATAACCTCCATGTTGAGGGTCTATTTCTAGCATAATCAATTTTGTTACACCCTAAGCACGGACTCTCTTTATTAAATGGTGGTTTCCCTCCTTGACTAGAGAGATTTCGATTTATATGTGTCTTGCAAACAATACAATAGTATAGAGATCAAGTAACGAACTATTTTAAATGACTAAGGCATAATTCAATAATCAAAGTAAAACTTAAGTATTCATGTAAATATAATTCAAGAGTCACTTAAAGATTCAGTTCTAACATTTGTATTGGATATGTATGATCATGGATTATCGATTCTAAAACGTGTTTTCAGGTAAGCTAATCAAACGACTAATCAAACTCTTAGACATCATTCATAGTTAATGTAAAAGTTATCCTTGATCTAATTTAGAGATGAAAAGCTCAAAGGGAGAAATCATCACCTTATACTTTGAATCACCAACTGATGTTGCTAGGAAGTGCGTGCATCCTTAGAATTGAATCCTACCATGGATTGTGAAGTTGTACGTGAGATCAAGTTTCTACAAAGTGTTTATGGTCAAGATTAATATAACCTAGGGTTTGGATTACTTGTTTTTAGGGTTCTGATGTAGAACTTAAGGTTTTATCCTAAAGCTTAGTCCTAGACTTAGATTTTAGGATTTGAACTCTGATTGTTATTATTATTATTATTATACCATGAATGAAATAATAACTATAATAGAAGTATTAAATAATCAACGTTAATAACGATGATTCACAAGTTCATATTTAAATATACCTACATTATCTAAAACCCTTATAATGACTAATAATCTCTCAAATAATACAAGTAATAATAATAAAATTTTTACTAACAATAATATAATAAGGACTAATACCAATAATCATATTAACAAGAATTATACTAATCCCATAACGAAAATGATAATATTTTCTAATGATGATGATCATAACTATCAATAATGAATCTAGTCATGGTAATAGATACTATGATCTACCGTTAAGGATAATATTTAAGAGAGTTAAATAAAATACTACTATTTGATCATTACAATTTTGTTTACAATAACTAAGTTGGGCACAAATAATCTACTAATGGCTAACCATATCTAATGTTGACAATCCTCATAAAATGGTGGTAAAATTGGTAATAATACATTAAAATAAGTCTAGCATGGAAAGAAAATGTTGACTCACCTATGTCGACTCGGTTGCTTGACTTGACGATTCGACTCAGCAGGTCGACTCAGCAGTTCAACTCGGCCTCAATTCGAATCGACGGCCCGCTTCGCGACTCAACCTGCAAAACTCGACCGAGTTGACTCGACAGAAACCCCACGAAGAAAGTAAAACCCCTTACTCCTTTCTTCTTCTTCTTCTTCTTCCTCTTTCCTTCCTTTCCTCTCTATCTTTCCTTCTCTCTTTTTTTCTAGCTGGAGGTCCAACAATGCTTGTCTCAACAGAGCTCGACCCGACTAGCACAAACTTAGCAGCCCACTACGGACATTATGAATTTTTTATCATATCCTTTGGTCTCACAAATGCCCTGGCGGTGTTTATGGACCTGATGAATAGGGTACTTATGCCCTATCTAGACCGGTTCGTGATCATGTTTATCAACGATATTCTGGTTTAGTCTAAGAGCCGAGAGGAGCATGAGCAACATCTGCGCATGGTCCTGAGTACCCTAAAAGAAAATCAACTATATGATAAACTAACAAAATGCGAGTTATGGAAGGAGGAAGTCAAATTCTTGGGGCACGTGGTAAAAGCTGAGGGCATAACGGTTGACCCCACTAAAGTGGAAGTAGTTTCCAAGTGGGAACAGCCCTCCACTGTCACCGAAGTTCAAAGTTTTCTAAGAATGGTAGGATATTACAGGTACTTCATCAAGGAATTTTCAAGGATTGCGCGGCTGCTTACTCAGCTAACCAAGAAGGACGCTCGATTTATGTGGGATGAAAATGCCGAAGTGGCCTTCCAGGAACTGAAGATGAGGCTCACATCTGCACCGGTGCTTACACTTCCAGAAGGGGAGAAATTTGTAGTGTACAGTGATGCATCAAAGTTAGGGTTGGGGTGTGTACTAATGCAAAATGACAAGGTGATCGCTTATACTTCAAGGCAACTAAAGAAGCATGAAGAGAATTACCCAACACACGACCTAGAGTTGGCAGCAGTAGTCTTTGCCCTGAAGATATGAAGGCACTACCTCTATGGGGAAGAATTCCAGTTCTTCTGTGAACACAAGAGCTTGAAATACATATTTACACAGAGAGACTTGAATATGCGCCAACGCCGATATATGGAGACTCTCAAAGACTTCAATTTTAAGATATCTTACCATCCGGGTAAGGTAAATTCGGTGGCCAATGCCCTGAGCTGAAAAAAGAAGCATGAGCTAGCGGCCACCATGATGATCAAGGAGTGGGAGATGATGGAGTTTATCTAAGAATTCGACATCTAGCTTACGCTCGATGAACCAGACGCCTACGTAGTCCTCTAGGCTGCAGAGCCGACCTTGGTCTGTCAGATCATATCTATGCAAGATCAGGACGAGTGGCTCAGAAAGATGAAGAGTACATGTGACGACAAAGGAACGTCCGATTGGCGGGTTGGGGGCGACGGCGGCCTTTGATACTAGGGACGTGTATGTGTGCCAGATGTTGCAGACTTAAAAGGGTAGTGATGGTGGAGGCGCATCATTCCATGCTAGCCATACACCCAGGAAGCACCAAAATGTACAAAGATGTGAAGAGACATTATGGCTGAGATCGCAGACTTTGTGGCAAAGTGCATGGTGTGCCAAAAGATAAAGGCTAAACATCACAAACCTGCGGGCCTTCTTCAACCTTTGCCTTTGGCAAAATGGAAATGAGATAGCATCTCCATGGATTTCATATCTGGGTTTCCCAAGACCCAAAGGAAGCATGACTCAATATGGGTTATTGTCGATAGGCTGACAAAGTCCGCTCGATTCCTCCCTATTCGCACCACCGACTCGACCGATGATCTAGCAAAGCTGTACATCAGGGAAATTGTTCGGTCTTATCGGGTGCCCTGCGAAATCGTGTCAAATCAAGATTCTCGATTTACTTCCACATTCTGGCAGAGGCTGCAGGAAGAACTGGGTACTGAACTTAAATTTAGTATGGCCTTTCACCCTCAAACAGATGGGTAGACTGAAAGGGTAAATCAAGCTCTAGAGGATATGTTAAGGGCATGTGTCTTGGACCTCAAGGGGAATTGGGACGATCACCTAGCTCTTGCAAAGTTCGCTTACAATAACAGCTTTCAATCCAGCATAGGCATGACGCCCTATGAAGCCCTCTATAGCCGCCCCTGTCGAGCTCCTTAGTGTTGAGCGGAAGAAGGGAAAAGAAGTCTGTTGGGACCTGAACTTATACAAGTAACTACCCAGGTGATTGATTTGGTTTGAAAATGACTACGAGCTGCCTAGAGCAAGCAGAAGAGTTATGCAGATAACCGGTGACGCGACCTGGAATTTGCGGTAGGAGATCATGTGTTTCTAAAAGTATCACCCATGAAGGGCTTGATGAGGTTTAGACATAAAGAAAAATTGGCACCCCATTTTATCGGACCTTTCGAGATCTTGGATCGCGTGGCGGCAGTTGCATACCACTTAGCACTGCCAACTACGCTAGCCAGCATCCAAAACGTCTTCCATATATTTATGCTAAAGAAGTACAAGCCGGACGAGTCACATATCATTAGATGGGAGCAAGTTGAGCTTACAAATAATGCCTCATATATGGAGAGACCCATCCACATCTTATACCACAAAGAGCAAGTCCTCCATACAAAGATAATTCTGCTGGTCAAAGTCCTTTGGTCACATCACGGAGAAGAAGAGGCAACTTGGGAAAGGGAGGTAGAAATGAAGGAGAAACACCCTCACCTATTCAACGACACAATACAGGTAAATTTTGAGGGAAAAAAAAAAATTTAGGGGGCAAGACTATAACACCCCATACCTTCGATGCTCGAGTGTTATCATAAAACCCAGTATGAACACATTTAAGTAAATAAGTTTGGCCTAAGGCAAGCACTTTCGCCCATTCATCAAACCATAATCCGATTAGTGCTCAAGACATCATATCATAACATGAGAGATGTCGACCCTAGATCAGCTCATATCATAACAACCCACTCCACGTCATACTATTAAACCACACATCACAAGGTTGGGATTTGGCTTAGTAAACCCACCGTCCATCAGGCCACCATTGGGGTCCAACAAGGCAAAGCCTAAGGCCTTTATAAAGGTTAAACTCGAAATTGGTCGTAGATCTGTAGATATCTCTAAATGGGTTCCCAAATCGAAGTGTGCGGCCCACCTGATCCTTAAAACTAACCAATCAATGGTCAGAAACCCCTGATGATGGCCTCCAAAAAGAATGGACAGAGTAGATTAGGCAAATAAACCGTTGTGGACCCCACAGTAGAGTGAGCGTGCACCACGTGAACTTGCACCTAACGTACGCCAAACAAAGAATTGGGTCAAACAGCGTTTGACCCGAAACCTTTTAAAAATGAGAGAAATTCTCTCTCGTCCATTTTCCCGCCAACAAAGGATTTAAACAGGCAACAAAGTGGCCCACCATCGTGCCACTCCATGCGGATCAAGACCATTCATCTCGAAGGTCTTGCATGGTCAACCAAAACCATGCTTCCCTTCCGCGACCATGCACGCTCATGAACACACAAGCACAGGCCCAAGCAAGGAAGGGACATGCACGATTACTTCAAGACTGGATTTGTGCCATGCTAGAGATCCACGTACGCCTTCTCCTACAAATCTCATCCCTCCATCTAATATAAATCCCGGCCCTTCTCTCGCTTTCAAGAAAGGAGAGGCATCCTGCAAATAACAAAAGGTGGCTGCCTTCCTTTTCAAGAAACCACACTGGCTCAATCCGAGCCTTCCACCTAAGCTCCAAGGGCAATCCCAAGCATCCGCACGAGGGCAGCAACGACCCTAACAGCTTCTCCAAAAATATTGTCAGTCCGCACGTGAAAAGATCCGTGGCGGGAGAAATTCGTGAGATTTTAGACGTGCGATTAGGGGTGAGATTAGTGGACCCCATAACGATCATAGGACCCACCCGGTCCCTTCAAATGGAATGGATCAACAGGATGGGTCATCGATAAAAATTTATCATGGACAACGACCCATCGTATCCGTTTAACTGGGAAACCCACCACGATGCAGTGGGCCCCATTTCTAGATTAAAGGTGCTCATTCGATGAAACCTACCCCACTGATGGATCACTCCATGCAAGACAAAGAGAGAGAGAGAGGGCCTAAAATGGAACCACTAATCTGGACCATCCGTTGAGAGGATAAGTGTCAGGCTCGTATCCTACTCCGTACCGTTTCGTAGACTCTTGCGATCTTCCCCATCAAATTTCAGCAACCCGCGACCTGTAGTCGGGATTTACGCGTGACCCTGAGTCACATACTATATATCTAATTCGACTCGACCTGAAACTTGTACCCTTGCAACCATGCCATAGCCACGGTTCCAATGTCGCATCTCTCACACCGATGCGATACCCAGGCCAAGAGACATGGGCCCACGTTTATTTCGAAGAAAACACCGAGTGTTGCAAATCCCGAGGAAATCTCTACCAAACATCACATCAATCAATCAATCAAGTCAAGTACCAACACTCATCCCTCTCTCATCCAAAGTCAACTCTCAAGTCAAGTACACATATATCACTCACCCATCACACCCATCCCTCTCCCTTACATCCTCTCTCTCTCATTTTTTTCACTATTTTTTCTAAGCAACCTAAGAGAGGAGAGACTGTCCAAGCTCTCCGTGAGAATAGCCATGTGTGGCCCACTCCCTACCCCAAGATCTCCCATCTCCACCCTTCAATCTTCATCTCCCACCATCAAAGAGGAAGCCGAGGAGCTAAGGAAGCCATGGGACCAAGAAGGAGCAAAATCGGTGGGCGATCCACCGTTGATTTTCATTTAAGGGCCCACTTATGATGGGACCCATTTTTATGTATGTGTTGTGAACCAAGAGGGGCCCATAGTGGCAGGGTCCCTCCACTACCTCTCTCTCTCTCTCTCTCTCTCTCTCTCTCTCTCTCTCTCTCTCTCTCTCTCTCTCTCTCTCTCTTCCCCATCTTATGGCCCACCATGATGTATTTTTTTATCCATGCCGTCCACCACGTGGAGCACGCCACTGTCCATCCAGGGGCCCACCTTGCTTCCCGTTTTCAGGTGGGTCTAGATGAAGGCAAACACAAATGTCAGCTGATCCAAATCAGGTGAGCCATATCCTCGTGGGACTCACCTTGATACCATGTGTTGTATCTGCACCGTCCAATCCATGGACAGTGGGGATCAGATTGGCTGGGGTACCTCATACCAGCAGCCTCAGTTGCTATATCATGCTAGCAAGTTTTGTCGGTCTGACCATAAGTTTAATCCAGACCATCCACCCACCGTCCAGATGCGTGGACGGTGCGGCTTTCCCTGATACATGGGACCCACCTCTTTCTATGCATTTCATATATGTCACCGTCCATGGATTCCATCCACGTGGCCCACCTAGATTTACGTATTCTATTCACACCGTCCATTGATGGTGGGATTCCCCCATGACGCATGGGTTTTATCTGGACTGTCCAGTCTAGCTGGACATGCCCCCCCCCCCCCCCCCCATGGCAGCGTGTGGGAGCCACCTTGATTTAATGTATTCCATCCACATCGTCTAATCCATGGACGGTGAATGCGGATTGGCTGGTGTACCTCACACTAGTAGGCAGCTGGTGTGATTGACATTAACAAGTTCTAAGGACCCCACCTTGATGATGCGTTGTGCACCTTGGTCATACGTGGCCACCATGATATACGTGTGAATCCACACCATCCTTCCAGGAATGAAGCAGATTCAAATCTTAGGTGGAGCACTCCGTACGTGGGATTCCACCATGATTTGTGGGTTTTAATCCACTCTCTGTCCATCCGTGCAGGGTCCACCTTGGTGACACGTGTGGTCACTGGATGTGGGGCCCACCTGGACGACGTGCTGCCTCCAGCACGTGGGGTCCACTAGATGATGTGTTGTATCTTCACCGTCCAATCCATGGACGGTGGGAGAGATTGGCTGGTGTACGCTGACACCCAGCTATATAGCTGCTTTATGACATCAGCTAGTTCCGTGGGACTCAGCAGATGTATGGGTTTCATCCAAGCCGTCCATCCATATGGAATCCACACCGGCTATATAGTTGATGTACTGACGTCAGCAACTCATGTGGGCCCCAGCATGTATTATATCCAAATCGTCCATCTATGTGGACCACACACACCAGCTATATAGCTGTTGACGACGTCAGTGAGCCCTTGGGTCCCGTACGATGTATGTGTTATATCTAAACCATCTGTCCCTGGGACGGTGGGACCCACACTGCACGTGTGGAGTCTCCACCGTCCAGGTGAACATGGAACACCATCGCGATGTATCTGTTAATCCTTGCCGTCCACCTGACGCTGGACGGCCAGCAGCTATTGCTGCTGTATTTTTTTTACATCAGCAAGTTTGGTGGGTCTAGCACAATGTATATATATCCATGACGTCCGTCCATCTGGTGGGACCCACCTCGATGTATATGTTGTTATATCCAGACCGTTTATCAGGTGGACCACGCTACAAATCAGTGGGGGTTGAACGTCCACCATTGCATCCTTTAAGGATCACAGAAGTTCTGGATCAATGTGATATTTGTTTTTTCCTCTTAATTCAGGCATTGCGATTTTCCGAGGCCCATTGTGATTATTCGGGGCCCACTTTTATATGTGTTACATACACTATCCATCCATTATGCCTAGCTCATGAGCCCTTGTTTGAGGCCCAAAGTGACATATATAAGGCCTTTGAGTAGGGCCCAATATGATGTATGTGTGTGGCCCATGTAATGCAGCCCATCTTGATGTATATGAGGCCCATTATTATGGCCTGTCTTGATGCACTTGAGGCCCATTATGGTGTATTTATAGCCCATTTGGCGAGGCCCATTATGGTGTGTTTGTGGCCCATTTGGAATGTGCAGGGCCCACCTTAACGTGATGTATTTATGGCCCGTGTGAATGGCCCATTGTGATGTATATTAGGCCCGTGTAAGCGGCCCATGGTGATGTATATTAGGCCCATGTAAGAGGCCCATTGCGATGTATATAAGGCCCATGTAATGCGGCCAATTGTGACGTGTATTAAGCCCATGTGATGCGGCCCATTGTAATGTATGTGCGAGGCTCATGTGATGAGGACCATTGCGATGTATGAGACCCTTGTGTAAGGCCCATTATGATTGTATGAGGCCCATTGAGATTATGTGGCCCATGGTGATGTATATTAGGCCCTTGTATGAGGTCATGGACCCACTATATGTTTGGCTCTCTGTGGGCCACTCCTTGGGAGTAATGTTGGTTAAATGTCCACATTGCTAGGCAATGATGGTTAAATGTCCACATTGTGACCTTCCCTTAGGCCCTTTGTTAGGCCAATTATTGAGGCCGGTTATCGATGCCGATTATGAGTATATGATAACATAACATCATGATATATGCCCATACTCATCATTTGCTTGTTTATTATGAGATATGGTTGACCATTGCATATGTCATAGGGTAGATTATTATGGGACTCCCTGATAAGAGGAGTTGCCCACATGAGTGCACGGTACGCGCAGGATTACTACATGACTGGATGGTATGACTCATGCATCTCATATTTTATGATATGACTACCGTATGCCCTAGCAACATCAGAGTCATGGCCTCTACAAGCTTGTCGTAGATGACCAGATGGGACACCAAAAATGTTTGGTTCTAGCATACGAGCGTCATAGATGTCCCTGGGTGAAAATCTCTAAACCTCCATGGCCAGGAGACGCCCCAACATCTAGACCGAGTGGATATATATGAGCGCATGAGGGTCGTATACTAGTAGGCCGCGTCTCCCACTGTGTCATGGTCAGTTGGGAGGGGGCGTGACCTTACCCGCCTGAGTGAGTGAGCAATATCTAGGTTGAGTTTAACCAGCTTGAGGAATGGGTCCGCTATCGACAAGTCAGGCCCGATATTAGTAAGCAGATAGTGAGGTCTCTTCTACTTACCTAGTTATGCACTCGGATAGCGACTGCAAGCTGGCATAGAGTGTAATAGACCCCAGTGATGATCCTAGAGATGTATAATACTAATATGTGGACTTATTGAGCAGGAGTTGCATACTCAGTATTTTATTCATTCATTCATTCATTCACTATCCACTCGGGCTGGTGGTGTATAACTAATTATTGTGTACCTTCGCAATGGTCAGGATTTCGGTTGGGGTACACAACTAACCTGAGATCAGGAGTTTATCACATTAAGTCTAGCTATCCAAATTTAGGTATGAGACTAGTTTGGATAGAAGTCCCTTGTGATGGACCCCATAGCCTGTGATACTACGTACTATCATCCCGACTTTATACTCCAGTTTGGTCATTACATTCGCACCGTATACTGCATCTGTGGCATATGGCATTTTGGGTTGCTATGTTTCTATATTTATATGGCCTAGATGATCTTGACAGTATTTATGGACTCATCAGAATTTGTATATTGCATTGCATTTTCAATATATGATATTTGGCTTATTATGTCTCCGCATTACATAGCTGATCTACATTACTTCCTCAGTATATAATATTGGCTTATTATGTTTTTACATCGCATAGCCTGGATAAGGCTGATGGTATTTATAGACTTACCAGCATGTCTCCACATTACTCTGATATTGTACGATTTATGGAATGTCTGTATTTCCACTTACTCTGATATTTATATGCTTGGAAATCTGATTGATCTAGGGTAAGCCTATCCATCAATGTGGATCTCATATGATGGAAACATATGAATCTCACAAGAGGATAAAAACAAAACCTAAACAATAGATAACATGCATACACCATTCTTCTCATCATTAAAACAATCAATCATCATAACTTAAAGAATTATTAAACCCATGTACTTCCCTTCTAGCTTGGGCTAGAGGGAACTTAGAAAAACATAATTAAAATATGAAAGAAAAAATAAATGCAAATAGAAAAGATCTAAAAAAATAACTTATAAAACTTTAATAAAATTAAAAACTCTTTAAAAACCCTAAATCTTGCTTTGGGATGCCTTGAATGATGCTTAGGAATGCCCTAGGAAGCCCTATTTATAAATAGGGAACTCCAATTTTCGTACAAAGTTGAAAAATCTTAGAAATCACCTCAAATATACATAATTTTCCAAAATAGACTTATCGCTGCACAGTTTGTTTAAAATAGATTTCGTGCTACGTAGTTTTCCAAAATAGACCTCAGAGCTTTAGAATACACTTTTTCAGGACGATTTCAGGATTCTTCACTTTAAATCTTTGATTTTCTTCATTCTTCACTTGATTTTCTTGGATCTTTGGCATGTGAATTCTTCAATCTTGGTCTCCTAAGATCCATCCCTTGCCTTGATGATTCTTAAGCATCAAATTCATGCTTTTAACACCCTTTTTCAATCCAAGCATTAAATTCACCTTGCAACACATACATGAGTAAAATAGAATATTAAGCGGATTCATGTTTATAAAACCAAGATATAAATGGAAAAAATTATGCAATATTTGAGTCCCAACACACACCCCAACCAGCATTTTGCTATTCTCGAGCAAAATAAGTGAAGAAAAATAAAAATAAGAATAAAAATTAATTCTAGAAACAAAATTAAAATGAAAATAAAATTCTAACTACACCACTTTCGCAGGTAATCTCGATTGCATTTAGCATATGCAACAAGCCTTTAAACCCCTATGTTTCCCCTAGTGGATGAGTTATAATCTCGTGAGGGTTTCCAGAAATGTTACCCACAAACATTGAAAATATGAAAAATAGTTCAACACTCAGAAATTTATACAATTATGCCTCCATTTATCATATGAATTTCAAAACAAAATAATATTTACCCTAAGCCTAAAGTTAGTTAGAATTTCAATTTCTTAATCCATTACATCCTTGAGTTCAAAGACCTAATTAAAATTTAGAATAGTTATTATCCAATATACTTAAGTGCTTGTGACACTAGTCTAACCTTGAGAAATATGCATGTTCCCTATCCTAACTCCTTTCAATCATCCCAAGAATATGAAATCTCTAGTTATCTCATTTTCTTCATGATATTTCTTCTTTTATCATCATATCTTCATTATTATAGACTACCCTTAGATGAAGATTCTCACCAGGTTTGCTTCATAACATAAGGTATCATACTTGTAATGGTAACAGTAATGGATACTTAGGTATCCTTACTCCGGATTACTGACACGATTGCTATGGTCATTACATTCATGCTTTATAATAAAATTTTCTTTTTCCGTCATTTTTTTCTTCAATATTCTCTCTTTTAAGCATATATCAATGGTACTACTTCATTGAACCTTGTTTGAATCAAAATTTATTATTCTAGTTCACATATCATATTCCTCACTTAGTTAGCTAGGGTGTATTATGAATTCAGTACATCAAATTATAACTCATTTTAAACTAGTGATTAGATAATTGAACTCAAGTTTATAATTTTCAGTTATCAGATTTCTTACTACTATCAACCTAGATTAAGTATTAACTTTGCCTTTGGAATTCGCAAAATATCATATTCACATTCTTGTATATAAAAATATTATTTTAAAAATGTTGAAAAAAATTTTCCCATAAACCTAAAAAAATAAACTTAAACCTAACTAAAACCTAAAAATAATAAAAATAATAATAAAATAAATTGAAACCAAAAATTAAAAAATTAAAAAAAAAAACCCTCACATGGATGACTATCTACACCCCAACCTAAAATCTACATTGTCCCCAATATAATGATAATGTAATGCGGAGAATAATAAAAATAAAAGAAAGGGTGGATAGTACCTACCATGAAAAACTCACCTACTACGTGACACTAAAAAAAAAATTGAATATGATACAAATCCTACAGAAATGCTCCATCAGATTAGGAGCATCATTCTGAATATTCTGTCTTATGAAGAAAGAGGGACTCCTCTCCCAAATAAAAGTTTTTCATATAAGGCTTCAATCTCTGACCATTAACCCTGTACACATTGTCATTACGTGGATTCTCAATTTCAACAGCCCCATGAGTATAAAAATTCTTCACAATGAAGGGGTCTGTCCATCTTGATCTTAACTTTTCCAAAAAGAATTGGAGACGGGAATTGTACAATAAGACCTTTTGCTGAAGTTCAAAATTCTTCCTCAAGATATTTTTGTCATGAAAAGCTTTGCTCCTCTCTTTATAGATTTTAGAATTTTCATAGGAATCTCTCCTCAGCTCCTCTAATTCATTCAACTTTAATTTCCTTTATCCACTTGTTTGATCGATATCAAAGTTTATTTTTTTTATTACCTAGTAGGCTCTATGTTCCAATTCCACAGGTAAGTAGCAAGCCTTCCCATACACCAATCTGTATGGAGACATTCCAATAGGGGTCTTATAAGTAGTCATATAAGCCCACAAAGTGTCGGATAGTGTGAGGGACCAATCCTTCCTATCTGGCCTTATAGTTTTCTCTAAAATGTGTATGATTTTTCGATTAGAAATCTCAGCTTGCCCACTCATTTGTGGGTGGTATGGGGTGCTCACTTTATGCTTGATGCCATATTTCTTCATCAAAGCCTCAAATGTCTTATTACAAAAGTGAGACTCGCCATCACTAATGATGGCCTTTGGAGTTCCAAATCTAGAAAAAATATTTCCTTGAGAAATCGCATGACCACTTTGTTGTCATTGGTCCTACTTGGAACCACCTCAATCCACTTTGAAACATAGTCCACACTAACCAATATATAAAGAAATCCAAAAGAAGATGGAAATGGGTCCATAAAATTAATACCCCAACAATCAAAAATCTCCAATGGTAAAATTGGGAATAAATGCATCATGTTGTGCTGGGACACTCTTCCCAACCTTTGACATCTATCACACGCAACACAGAAAGCATGGGTGTCTTTAAACATGGTGGGCCAGTAAAAACCACACTGTAGGATTTTTGCAGTGGTTTTCTTGGCAGAAAAATGGCCACCACATGCTTTCATGTGACAAAAGGAAATAACACTCTGAACTTCATCCTCTGTGACACAACGTCTAAAAATTTGATCAGTCCCATATTTATATAAATACGGGTCATCTCAGAAGAAGTTCCTAACCTCAGTTTCAAAATGCTTACTATCTTGTGACTTCCAATGATATGGCACTTTTCCCGTTACAAGATAGTTCACTATATCTGCATATCAAGGTAATTTGGAGATCACAAATAATTGTTCATTAGGGAAAGTTTCTATTGAGGGTCAAATAGTGCATATCAGACCCCAGTTATTATCTGAATTTACAAACATTATACTATTTAACGATCCGATTTAATTGTGTTTTTGATGCAAGGTACGTTTGCGAGCTTGGACCGAAATAGTGTTAAAAGCTGAGATTTAATGCTCAGAATTCACAAAAGCATGGGACGGACCCCAGGAGACCAAGATCAATGGATTTACACGCTAAAGATTCGGGAAATTTGAGAAATTGAAGCTCAAGTGGCCCGAAAGACGCTCAGAATGCAAGATCACAAGATTTTCACCATTTGTTCAGCTTGAAACTTCATAGGTGGCTTGAGGACTATAAAGTAACCGTACATGTCAAATTTCAGCCATTGAATCCGCTTAGAAGTGGCTTAACAGACATATCAGCACTTAAAATCATGATTCTGGGCCCACTTAATGTGTGGATATGCTTCAAGCTTGGTTTCAACACATAAAATGAGGTGGAGAAGCAAATGGATGGTGTGGATTTATCCAAACATCACTGTGGACCTCACCCTAAGTGGTGCGCGTGTGCACAGTACACATGCACTTGCGGTGCACCAAACACATTAAGTCGGTCAGTGTGCGCTGACCTGACTATTTGAAATCCAAAATCCCTGCCTGTGTAACAGCAAGTAGGGACTTACAGTTGGGTGCAGGTGGGCCACAATCATCATCCAGGTTGATGATCTGAACCGTTGAGGCCAAAACGACCGTGCCCCGACCCGCGGCCTGATTTATTTGGATGCTTCATGTATTTGAAGAAACCAAACGGAGGATGGACGGCAGAGTAAAAGAGTTCGTAGGCCACATCGAAATCGATCCAAAACCGTCCCTTCCAGAATGGTTTTTTGAGGGAAAGCTAATGGACAGAGTGGATTTCCACGAAGACACTGATAATGGGCCTACCGAGCTTCACAGCGTAAAGGCATACATAGGCCCTGTTTTGCGATTGTCCGAGACGCCCGGCCACTGTGGGCCATCGTACGTGCACAAACGTCATCAGACGGTCGATCTAGACCGTCCATATGATACACAGGCCCTGGCTGGAGCTAGATTCCGACGTGAGGCCATGCACTGTCCAAAAACCCAATTAAGCGCAAGTCAGTTTACGCTTTAGTTACGCAGAGAGTGCGTAAATCTTCCACACCAACTTCAAACATTGTGCGTAAACAACACCGATTGCATGCTTTTACATGCAGCCACAGACCTCCGTATTCTATAAAAAGAAAGGATGTGAGAGACAGTAAGGCATTCAATCAGTTACTGGGAACATGGAGCAGCTTTCTTAATAGAGTTTTTTCCTTCCTTTGCTTTTGTTTTATGTTTTTTTTAGAGATTAGCCTAATCATGTTTAGGTCAGGCTAAACCCCTTAGCTAGGTCCAAGAGGTGAAGCTTGTAGCGTGATGGGAGAACTTTTTGCTTATGCCTTTTGTTTAGACTGAACTGATGTTGATTTTAGCTTAATTATGGGAATATTTTTAGTTTTTAATGGTCTGTTGTGACTAAAATTACAATGGGTTTGCGATACTTTGAGCATGTTCCTTTCCCTTTTATGTTTATGACGTCAGGAAGCCCTGTTGTTCACCATCATCTCCTGGGCATGGTCGGATGACGATACCCTTCCTAACCTTCATTCATTGTTGATTGCTTGGTAATTAGTTTAATTCTGTGTTTACTTTGTCTCCTGGGCATGGTTTGGTGATGGAATCCATTCTAATTCATATACTTTTCATCTCTTGAAAACTATATCAAAGTAAGTTCAATTTGATTTTCATGGTTATACCCTTCAACTGGATGAAGATGGGCTCTAAGTCCAGTCGAGTTTTTGATGCAGGCATAAGATCTCCTTGATCTCTACAAGTGGATCCTCTGAATCCCTAGTTTCCTACCTCTAATTTCTCTAAGTTTTAGATAATTATTTCACCATTATTCCCTAAATTTCATTCGATTTAGATTTCATCTTTGCCTAGTTCTAGTCCTTGTTACTTTCAGAATACGTACAAGTTTCAGTCCCCGTGGATTCAACCTTGATCTTACTGAGTTTATTACTACATTACAACCCTATACTTGGGGTGTGAACAGTGTCCTTGTTGGTATGAGTTCATTATTAGAATTCTGCACAATAGCTATTCCAGATTTCTTTGGGACTACTTGAGTTGGACTCACCCAAACACTATTGGATATTGGGTAGATGATTCTCACATCCAATAATTTGATCACCTCATTTTTTACAACTTCCATCATGTTTGGATTGAGATGCCTTTGAGGTTGTCTAATTGGTTTGGCGTCCTCATCGAAGTGGATCGATGGGTGCATATGGAAGGGCTTATACCCTTGATGTCAGAAATGGTCCAGCCCAAGGCTCCTTCGTGGTCTCTTAGAACTTTCAACAATTTAATCTCTTGATCCTTCTCTAAAAATGAAGAGATCACCACAGGATAAGCTTTATTTTTACCTAAGTATACATACTTAAGCTCATTTGGTAGTGGTTTTAAATCAAGCTTTAAAACATTGGTTGGTGATGGCAGAGGTCGCGAGTCCTCGATAGATAGGATTTAAGTGCGCGGTCTCCATTGGTACATACCAATGTCCTGGGTGGTAGTGCTCTCATTATCATCACAAATTTTAGTAAATACTTTTTCTAAATCAGAATTTTTCAAGTCCCCAATGACTTGAATCAATTCCTTAGTCAAACTTGGTTCCAATTCCTCTTCTTCTATCAAGCAGTCCATGTAATTCAGCTCATGGATTTCATTATTATCAATGGGCTGCTTACATAGATTGAAAATATTTAGCTCTAGAGTCATGTTATCAAAAGACAAGTTCATCATTATTCCTGCAATTTATGATTGCATTTGAAGTTGCTAGGAATGGGCGGCCTAAAATGATAGGAACTTGAGCGCTAGCATTTACACATGATTCAATGTCTAGTACAATAAAATCCATGGGGAAGTAGAATTTCTCCACTCGGACTAACATGTCCTCTAAAATTTCCCTTGGTACCTTAATAGAGCGGTCAGTGAGCTGGAGTGTAATCGTAGTTGGTTTAAGCTCGCCTAACCCCATTTGTTTGTAAACTGAATAAGGTACTAAGTTGACACTTGCACCCAAATCTAGCAAAGCATGCTCCATTTGAAAATTTCCAATAATACAAGGAATAGTGGGACTTCATAGGTCTTTGTATTTGGGTAGGACCCTTTGCTGAATGATAGCGCTCACTTTTTCAGTAAGGAAGGCCTTTTTGTGCATGTTTAATTTCCTCTTTACAGTGCACAAGTCCTTAAGATATTTAGCATATGATGGAATTTGTCTAATGGCATTAAGTAAAGGAATACTAGCAGTAACCTTTTGGAGCACATCCAACACCTCTTGATATTTCATAGGGACAGTTGGATTCTGAAGTCTAGATGGAAACGGAACTAGAGGCTCATATGACTTAGTCTCTTTATCCTTTTGCTGTTGCGGCTCTTGAACCATAGTCGGTTCATCATTTTCTTGAGATAGTGGCTCATCCTCCGGTTTTTCTACCAGTTGTATTATCTTGTTATCGACCTCTTTTCCACTTCTCAAGGTAATGATGGCCTTAGCTTAGTCATGATGTAGCTCACTTGGATTTGAGTCTCTAATGAAATGTGTGTTTCTAGGGTTTGGCACAGGTTGAGAAGGAAGGGTGCCTTTTTTCCTAACATTTAGTTGAGTCTCAATCCTAGCCACAGTTGACTTTAATTCCTAATTTGATTGGATTAAAGATTGATTCATTTGAGCTTGAGAGTTTATGAATGCGGTCAATGCATCCTCCACAGATGATCGCTTTGGTGGGGGCACATATGGTGCATTATTAGGTGCCCCAAAGAAGTTGTTTTGTGGAGCCATTTGAGGTGCATTGGGCACATTAATTTGTGGTCCATTCCTCCAACTAAGATTGGGATGGTTACGCCAATTTGGATTGTACGTGTTTCCCATTGGTTGCATAACTGACCTTTGATAGTTATTTATAGCATTTGCTTTAACCATATCAACTTTCCTAATTTCTAAGGCTTCGACCTTTCTAGCCAATGCAGTGAATTTTACATTAAGGTCATCTTCCTCTCTTAAGACATACATCTCTGCTTTCTCTCTAGGAATGGGTCTAGTTTAGTCTGATTTAGCAGAGACATCCCATGTCTGCGTATTCTCTGCTAACATATCTAGAAAATTTCAAGCCTCATTATGATCTTTGTCAAGAAAGGTTCCACCACACATCATCTCTATGAACTAACGGGTATCCATAGTAAGCCCCTTTCGGAATGCATCAATCACGTGCCACGGTTCATAACCATGATGTGGATAAGTAATTAGAAGGTCTTTGAAACGCTCCCAAGTTTAAAAAAACAGTTCATTCTCGTTTTAGGAGAATGACATGATTTCTTATTTTAGTGCATTTATTTTGTGCTCAGGAAAGAACTTTTTCAAAAACTCTCTACTTAAGGCTTGCTATGTAGTGATAATATTAGGTCTTAGAGAGTTGAACCATGCTTTGGCCCAATCCTTTAGAGAAAATGAGAATAACCTAAGCTTAAGTACATCCCTATTGTCATTATTTACTTGTAAAATTGTAATTACTTCCTCAAAGTCCTTGAGGTGCAAGTAGGGGCTTTTAGAATTTAAGACATGAAATTTAGGAATCAATTGAATCACACCCGGTTTAAAATCAATGTTCCCTGTATGAGCAGGGAACACTATGCAAGATGGTAAAGTTGATCTCTCAGGGTGTAAATGTTCACGTAAAGTCCGTGGTTAGTTTAACACATTCCTATGAACTTCATTTTCATCCTCAAGAGGAGGATTGGGTTGATTTTCTCTATTTTGATTTATAGTTGGATCTGGCAGATTTGGATTTGGATTATCAACTGGGTCTACTATGGAATCCAAGTGATGTTGAGTACTTCTTCTAAGTGAATGATCAAGGCTTGAAACTAGTCCACCTTTGGAAGAGAGTCGATTGTTTTGATCTCTACTCTAACGGGACATAAATCATCCACACCACACAACAAATACCACTAATTCAAATAGCAAGTATGATACCTAAAATTAAAATAAAAATGTAATCAACAACCCAGGCGGCAGGGCCAACTATGAGGGTTCAATCCACAAAGCAAAATAAATCAACAACCCAGGCGACAGGGCCGACCATGAGGGTTCAATCCACAAAGTAAAATAAATCAACAACCCAGGCGGCAGGGCCGACCATGAGGGTTCAATCCACAAAATAAAAATAAATCAACAACCCAGGAGGCAAGGCCAACCATGAGGGTTCAATCCATGAAAAAAATAAATAAATAAATCAATAAAAGTAAAACTAATGCAGAAATTAAACCATGCTAATCTGAAAAATAGATTTAGCGAATGATCTTTGTGATCAAACAACAACTGTAGGACAGCCATAGCACTTGGGTGATAAAATCCCAAGCAAGGCAACCTTATGTCATAGTTAGTACTTGAAAGACCCAACTGAATTTACTTTCAAAGAAAAAAAAGAAAATCTACAGAAATTTTAAAGGGTTGAGAAGAGAACTTACCTTAAAAAAGAACTTACCTTAGCTATCTTGCACAGATCTAATCTATCTCAGTTTCTCCCCAGCAACGGTGCCAAAAACTTGATTGCTTGCCTCCAAGTGCAGAGGTTCGTAAGTAATATCCCGTAAATACAGGGTCGATCCCACAGGGAGATGAATTGCGATAAGGAAAAAATTAAATGCAAAACAAACTAAGTAATCAAAACTAAACTGATGATTTGATTTTGGAATTTTTGAATGGATGTAATTCAACTGAATAAAATAACACCCAAGCTTCAAAGTTCAACACATAGGTTAATGTTCCAAAATCATGATGACTTGGATAATACAATGTTCACTCCCCAAGTATAGGGTTGTGATGTAGTAATAAACTCGGTGAGACCGAGGTCGAATCCCAAGGGACTGATACCTATACGTTATCTGAAACTAAGTAGAACTATAACTAGACTAAGATGTAATCTAAATCAAATAGAATTTAAGGAATAATTGTGGAATAATTATCTAAAACTTAAGAAATTCAGAGGAAGGAAACTAGGGATTCAGAGGATCCACTTGTAGAGATCAGGGAGATCTTATGCCTGCATCAAGAATTATTGAATTTAAACTGAACTTACTTGATCTGGTTTTCAAGAGATGAAAGGTATATGAATTAAAATGGATTCCATCATCTAACCATGCCCAGGAGACAAAGCAAACAATAGGATTAAACTAATTACCAACCAATCAATAGTGCATGAAAGTTAGGAAGGGTACCGTCATCCGACCATGCCCATGAGACGATGGTGAACAACAGGGCTTCCTGACGTCATAAACATAAAAGGAAAGGAACATGCTCAAAGCTATCACAGACCCATTGTAATTTCAGTCACAATAGACCATTAAAAACTACAAACATCCCTTAATAATTAAACCACAATCAAGCTCAATTCACAATTAAATAATTAAATCAACAAATAGAGTCTCCCATCTCACTACAAGCTTCACCTCTTAGCCCTAGCTAAGAGGTTTAGCCCGTCATGATGTGGCTAACCTTAAACAAAAAGGAAAAAAAACCTTTTCCTCTCTATCTCTCTCCCTGCTCCACGTCCAGCCAATCTCCCTCCTCCAGCGTGCTCCACGGCTCCAGCTTCTCTTTCAATCCCTCCTTCAATGCTTTCTCAAAAACCAAAAACGAGATCACCAGCCCTCCTCCGCATTCTCTCTTTATTTTCGAGGTATGAAGAGAGTCCCATTCATGGCTGGAATCCGTTGAAAGTTTACGCAGCCAGCTACTCAAACCGCGTTCGTAGAAACGCAAACCGACTTGCGTTTGGAATGTGATTGCAAGACAGTAATCGTCCTTGGAGTAAAAATTTCTCCATGGCTAGGGTGAAGACCTGCTGTGTGAGCTTTTAGACGGATCGGATCTGAGCTCCGATCGTCATCTGGGCCGTACATCGCCCCACAACGTCGAACGCGCGTCCATCTGTGATGATCGGTGGGGCCCACTGCAGCTGACGTTTGATGAATCCACGCCGTCCATCAGCTTAGTCTCAAGAAATCGTTCAGAATTGATCGGTTTTGGATTGCTTCTGACGTGGTCCACTTGATTTCCCATCTTGCCATCCAACCTGCGTTTGAACACTATTTTCCTGTGTGACCAAGGATGGGGCTGGAAGAACCTCCTGTTTACGGTCATTTTTACCTTGAGGAACGAATGGACGGTCCAGATTGCCCACTTGATCGAAGGTGGTGGCCCACAAGTCTTCGTCCGCAGCCCCTGTTTGGCAACAAGGTTGCAAAATTTCCGCAGCTTGAATTTGAGCGGGTCAGCTGTGGCTGACCGGTTTGATGCGGTTTGATGCACCGTGAGTGTACATGCGTTGTGCACACGCACTCGCATAAAGTGGGACCCACCTTGCTTCTTTGGAAAATCCACATCGTCCATCTGGTTTCCCATCTAATTTAATGGGGTGAGACCAAAATTGGAGTATATCCAGATATCAGGCTGCCCCCAAATCACTGATTTATGGGCTAATCTGTTGGTTGGGCCACTTCTAGAGGGATCCAATGGCTAAAATTTGACGTATACGGTTAGTTTTTGGTCCTCGAGCCATGTATAAAGTTTCGAGCCGAACAGATGATGGAAACCCAGTGATCTTGCATTCTGGCTGACTTTCAGGCCGCTTGAGCTTCAGTTTCTCGATTTTTGCGGATCCTTGTGATGTAATTCCGTCGATCTTGGTCCCCTGGAGTCCCGTCCAATGCCTTGGTGATGCCAGAGTGTTAAATCCATATTTTTAACGTCCTTTCCAGTCCACGCTCATAGATTCACCTTGCATCACGACATGATTAAAACAAGGCGTTAAACAGTATCATGCTCGTAAATCTAGCTAATAAGTGAGGTCTAATATGCAATATTTGATCCTCAACATACAACTAAGATCTGAGCACTATGGTCAGCCTAATCGGAAAATAAAACAGTTTAGATATTTTAATAAGTGATATAAAATATTAGAAAATCATGGATTTACACCATTGATATATATTCTCAAGCGTCATTGATTTTAAGAATCCAATATCAATGAGATAATGAAAATCAATAAAATATAACAGGTTAAGAACATCTCCTATTTAGGAAATCTGATTGATCTAAGGTAAGCCTATCCATCAATGTGGATCTCATATGATGGAAACATATGAATCTCACAAGAGGATAAAAAATAAAACCTAAACAATAGAAAACATGTATATACCATTCTTCTCATCATTAAAACAATCAATCATCATAACTTAAAGAATTATTAAACCCATGTGCTTCCCTTCTAGCTTGGGCTAAAGGGAACTTAAAAAAACATAATTAAAATAAGAAAGAAAAAACAAGAAGAAAGAAATAAATGCAAATAAAAAAGATCTAAAAATAATAATTTATAAAACTTTAATAAATTAAAAACTCTTTGAAAACCCTAAATCTTACTTTGGGATGCCTTGAATGATGCTTAGGAATGCCCTGGGAAGCCCTATTTATAAGTAAGGAACTCCAATTTTCGTACAAAGTTGAAAAACCCTAGAAACCACCTCAAATATTCACAGCTTTCCAAAATAGACTTATTGTTGCGCAATTTGTTTAAAAAAGATTTCCTGCTGTGCAGTTTTCCAAAATAGACCTCAGAGCTTCAGAATACACTTTTTCAGGACGATTTTAGGAATCTTCACTTCAGATCTTCAATTTTCTTCATTCTTCACTTGATTTTCTTAGATCTTTGGTATGTGAATTCTTCAATCTTGGTCTCCTAAGATCCATCCCTTGCCTTAGTGATTCTTAAGCATCAAATTCATGCTTTTAATACCCTTTTTCAATCCAAGCACTTAAATTCACCTTGCAACACATGCATGAGTAAAATAGAATATTGAGCGGATTCATGTTCATAAAATCAAGATATAAATAGGGAAAATTATGCAATATTTGAGTCCCAACACACCGCACCAAGTCGACCGTTTAAACCGAAACGAGTTGGGTCAGTGCAGGCCGGAGGCAGCATTATAGGAAAGGGAGAAAGGAGCGGGAGGAATTGGAGAGGAAACGGGAGATGAAATAAGAGAGGAAGGAGGATTGGTGTGGGCCGTGTACACGCCCTTCTTTCCAATGACGGCAGTCCTAGACCGAGTCCGGTCTGGTTCGAACAAGTCCTGACTCATTCTGGTCGGACTTAGCTTCATCCAAATGCTGCTGAGTTCGAGCAGCTCCTCCTCACCCCACGCTAGAAAAACCTCAAGCCAGGCCAGCTACATTCACGGCCAAACAGGGGTGGGTCGTGCTTTTAGAACTGACCGAGTCGACTCATCTCGAGTCGTATAAGCTGACATAAGTTTACGATTATTTCAGCGGCATATTCGACCATTAACACGACACAACATAGCTCTTTCAACCAGATCTTAAGTCCAACAGCCACCGCTGGAAAGAAGGAAGAAGGCTAGGGGATTGGTTCGATCCCAGCCGAGTTGACTCGGCCAGATTGACTCGATTGCACCAACCCGGCCCAACTCGGGCAGCAACAATACCTCCAGAAACAAGGACCCTACGTCTCAGCCCCTAACTTGAGCTAAACCTTTAGGTATACTTCGTTATAAGGCTCATTATTCCAATGGGTAGTTTGTAGGCCATTAAATACATAACATATCAAATAAGACTAATCTGACTATGTTCATATGGACGGCAACATTTAGGAGAAATGGCAAGCTAGATCTCTAGCCAAGTGTGGTGGGATCCATCATCTCTTTATAACAGCCTTGAACACAGTAAGTTGTCTCCTCAAAAATACCCCACCACTTAAGGATTACCAAGGTTAAATCGGTTGTCTAAGACATGATTATGTCTTTGTCTAGACAGGCAATCCCTATTAAAGGCTGACATAAATCAACCACCTCACTCCAATCATAGGGAGAGCAGATAAGGCTCAACCTTAAGAAGCACACACACTAAACAACACCGTTAAGAGAAACAATTCCCAAGGTGAGGATTCTACCCCTTGAGCTTTCCTCTTCCATGTTAACTCATGTATTAGTTCAACTCTAATTTTATCTAATAATTGATAACTCTGTTTTCAAAACTATTAGCGTTAGTTATTGAATTTAATTACATGCTCAATACTTATTTTATGGAAACATATATATGTGGTATGTCAATTCATGCTTAAAGGATATTTATAAAATGCATGCTTGTAAACCTTGAACCATTACACTTATTTGAATGTCTACCTAAATTGGCTGCTTGCAAATTGGAATAATAATGGCTGGGATTAATCATGCATTCATGGCACTTCTATTTTTAAATGGACTAACTGTTTGAAAGGTCCATTTTCTTATTAGGGATGAGCCAACTATTTGAAAGGCCCATCCCCTAGCATGAATAAGCTGACTATTTGAAAGGCTCATTCATTACTTAAGTGAGCTGACTGTTTGAAAGGCCCACTATCTTACTTGGATGGGTTGACTGTTTGAAAGACCCATTCCCTTTCAAGTTGAATGAGCCAACTGTTTAAAAGGCCTATTCTCTTGCCTAAATGGACCGACTATTTGAAAGGTCCATTCCCCTATTTGGGATGAGCTAATTGTTTGAAAGGCCCATCCCCAGGTATGAATGAGCTAACTATTTGAAAGGCCCATTCATTGCTTAAGTGAGCAGACTGTTTGAAAGGCCCACTACCTTGCAAGTTGAATGAGCTGACTATTTGAAAGGCCCATTCTCTTGCATGAATGGACTAACTGTTTGAAAATTCCATTCATTTGGCCAACTGGATGTGCATCCCCAGTTGACGTGCACTCATGCATTTACGCACTTAAATAAGATCGCATTTGTGAACTGTTTTGAATATTTTATTATCTGGAACAACGCTTAATTAATGCGGTGGTGTGTAATCTTAAGGGGAGTTCCCACTGACCTGGCCACTCATCCTTTGAATATATAACCATACAGATGATGTAGGAGTAGATGAGGGTGCTTATGGGGCGGACGTGGATGCAAATCCCACAGGATTGGAAGAAGACTTCTATGAAGAGGAGCCCCGTCAGGAAGCAGCGGAGTTTTATGGGCTCAATCAATAGTTGCATTTATTTCTTTCCTAGTTATTGACTCTTGAAACATTCAAATTTTATGATTTGTACTAATAGTCCCCAACTGAGTGGACTAGGATTTAGATATGATTTGCTATGAAATGGTTCACCATAGTTGCTTCTAAATTCATTGCACTCTGATTACTGTAAAAAGCTACACATGTGTGGCATCCTTAGCTAACACCCAGGTTTTTGAGGTTCGAAAAGTCGGGGTGTTACAGTTGGACACAGAAGCATCACCCAGACGTGATCCATACATGAATTAAACAAGCATAGAGATAGAAAATTTGAGCATGAACAGAGAACACAACTATTTATATGGAATTGATCGACTTCGATTAAACAACTTTGATCGATAACCTTCGATTGATCGACGCCACAATGTTTGATTAATCGAGCATACTCAAAAGTGTCTAGAGAGCTAACATGATTTTTCATAATTATCTCGATCGATCAAGCCCCCATGTTCGATCGATCGACATATCCAAAACCATCCAAAGACAAAACTTAAAAATTCAAAATTTTCTAGATTTGATTGAGGCTTCAATCGATCGATCAAAATCCTCGATTTCAACATAGATTGAAGGCACCAATTTCAATAATCTCCATTGTGGCTTCAATCTCCATGCTCCACTATTCCAAGCTGCTTCATCCATCTGGAATTGTCTCCATCATATCTTCATCATTACTTCTTGTGAATACTTTGTATTCATCCATCCTTCACCAAGCCTAGAGAAGTTGAGCAAAACCTAAACTTCTCTGAAGGAACGAGTTTCGTAAGCATATTCATCAGTTTTATACTTATGTAAATCTTCTCAAGAGTAACACCACCTTCCTCTAGCATCTGTCGGATAAAGTTATGATGGACATCAATATGTTTCATTCAAGAATGATATACTAAGTTCTTCACCAAATTGATCGTGTTTTCGTTGTCACAATTTACTGGCATAGCTTCTTGTTGAAGCCCCAACAGGCATAGCTTCTTGTTAAATCAGGTTGGACAGTGTGCAGATCTGCAAGGCAGGTTCTCGACTAGGCCAAGTGTATCTGGCATCAGAAAATCCCAAACAAAATCTGTATCTTCCTTTGGAGGCTCTTCCATTGGGCCGTCCCCATGGATGATAGGATTCAGTTGAGAGGTATCTCCCTTGCCTCCAGGTGCATATGTTGTGTCAGTGAGCAGAACTTCTCCCCTCAACCTGAAATTGTAGGGGGCAATTACAACTACCATCTGGAAAGAGTTCATAGATATCTTCGGTATCCAGCCCACTTCTCCATCTACAACTGCCAATCTCTTCTCTTCCTGGTGGAACCCCATTCATCCTGGTAGAGAAACACATCTTCTTCGCCGCATAACTCCGTGTCTCTTTGTCTGGGAAATATGGAAAGTGAAAAGTTCTGCCAAGTATGATGGGATCGTCCCTACCAGTAGCAAGGTCATCGGTAATGTCAAATGGCTTCTGGGAAAGCTTTTCCATGGTTCCCATGCTCTGAACCCGATCGCCCTCCACCTTGATTTCTATCACAGAACTCCTTTGCCTAGATCCTGTCAGTTAGTTAAATGGTCCAGACCACAGGCGGGCAGGGTTAAATTTAACATTGATGGGGCTGCAGCTGGTAACCCCGGCCCGTCTGGGGGTGGCGGCATTTGTAGAAATGCCAATGACGATCTCATTTTCGCTTTCTATTCGGGTTACCGACATGCCTCAAACAACAAAGTGGAACTTCGGGTCCTTCACAATGCGATGTAGTTCAGTATATCACGGGGATTGCATGATGTGCTCATTGAATCTGACTCTTCCTTTATGGTGGAAGCTTTTAAGGGGACGTCGCACTTCCATTGGAAGTGGGATTACTAGATGTCGAGAATAAAAAATCTGCAAAAGAAAGAAAATTTCTCCATTTCTCTTATTCCCCGTGAAATCAATGGACCGGCGGATGGCCTTGCTCGTTTAGGAGCGGCCAATCAAGGATCATTTTGGGCGGACAAGATGGCCGATCTCCCAAGGTTGATTAGGGGACTTTGTTTCGTCAACAAAGCGGGTATAGGAGTGCTTAGGGAGAGATAATTTGTCTTCCTTCTACATCATCTTTCTCTGTATAGTCATATGATAGGCGAAATGGGCCTCTTTTTGTCTGCCCGTGTGTGCCTGAAAGTTATGTCCCATGTAATTTTGTTGATGATATGAATGAAATCACAGTTTTCTTTAAAAATAAAAATAAATAAAATAAAATAAAATAAGCCCCAACTCATTTGTCATACCTCTCAACCAAACAGCTTCCTTAAATGCTTTCGTCACCACCATATATTCTGCTTCGATCGTGGAAAGAGCAGCCACTGAGTAAAGTTTTGATAGTCAGTTGATCACTCCACCTGCTAGTACAAACAGGTACTCAGAAGTCGACCTTCTATTGTTTACATTTCCAATATAATTGATGTTTACATAGCCTACTAGTTTCTCTTTAGATTTTTCAAATGTCAAGACATAGTCCATTATACCTCATATGTAATGAAGTGGTCACTTTACTACCTCTCAGTATTGCTTGATGGGTTAGATATGTATCTGCTCATAACACCTCACTGCATGTAAAATATCTACTCTCGTATAGACCATGGCATACATCAAACTGTGAACTGCGCTCGAGTAGGGCACACAAGATATATACTACTTTTCTTCATTTGATGCAGGACACTGTTCTAAAGAAAACCAAAAGTGAGCAATGTTGGGAGTGCTAACTGATTTTGCCTTGTCCATCCCAAACTTGAGTAGGATCTTCTCAAGATACTCTTCCTGAGACAATCATAACCTGCTCCTTTCACTGTTCATATGTATATCAATGCAAAGAATCCTCTTTGCAGCCTCCAGATCTTTCATCTCAAATGTCCTAGATAATTAAGTCTTGAATATGTTGATCTCAGGCATGTTTTGGCTGGTAAAAAGTATATTATCAACATACAATATTAGGATAATAAATTCTCCATCACTCGGTGCTTGAAAGTAAATACAGTGATTAATTTTACTTTTAGTAAACCGCTAGCTCATCGTGAAAGAATCAAACTTTTTGTACCACTGTGTAAGAGACTGCTTAAGGTCATACAATGACCTCCTTAACCTGTAAATCTTGTACCTCGAACCCTTCTGGTTGCTTCATATAAATTTTCTCTTTCAATTCTCTATGTATGAAAGCAATCTTAATTTCCAACTATTCCAATTCAATATTGTATTAGGTAACCAATGCCGACACAAACCTGATTGACTACACATATGAAAATCTCACTGAAGTCAACACCCTCCTTTTATGCATAACCCTTCTCTACTAGTATAACCTTATACCTATCATATTTCTTTTAATAAACTCACTTACATCCAAGCCTAAAATCTCTATCTTTGTGAATATCCATACCTAAGATCTTCTTCGCAGCACCCAGATCATTCATATCAAATTCCTTTCTTAACAGATACTTAAGCAAGCATATCTCATTCTTGTCTTTTACAGCAATCAGCATGTCATCAACATATAAAATCAGTACAATGTATGACCTGTCCTCAATCACCCTGTAATATACATAACAATAATACTCACATCTGATATAGCCAGTATCCACTATATAGGAATTGAACTGCTTGTACCACTATCTCAGAGACTACTTCAACTCACACGATGACTTCTTCAGCTGACACATGTGATCTTCCTTACCAAGCTCCTTGAATCGTTCTAGTTGTTTCATGAAAATAACTTCCTCCAAGTTTTCATGAAGGAATGTCATCTTCACATTAAGTTACTCCAATTCTAAATTGGATTCTTCTATCATAGCCAATAGCACTCTAATTGACATATATTTCACAATTGGAGAGAAAACTTCATTATAATTTATTTCTTCCCTTTACGAGTACCATTTTACTACAAGTTGTGTCATCGAATAACAACACTAAAATGTTCTAGCAACGAAAGTTAGTTACAGTAGCAAATGTAGGTTTTTTCTGGGAATCAAATCAAAGTGCAAAGTTGGAAGGTGCAAAAATAAAAAATAAATAAATAAAATCCAGCAACCAACAAGGAAGTTTTCAGATTTTCGCGATGAAATCGAGCACGTGTCGATGGCATCAACAGACCCTGTTATTGATAGATTTAATACATCAACAACACCCAAAACATGTGGGGAGGTTTTATTGATTGAATGTCCTCTCCCATTTGTCCTCCACAGTTTGGTTCACCTAAGTTTCCGTTTACACTAAATTCTGGCCCATGGCCTAACATCGAAGCCCAACCGCAATGGATGGGGTGGGTTTGATGCACACATCACATCGGGACCACAATAACTGGTACTACTATCAAGTAATTGTTTTACTTAAATGCCCTTTAAATTACTTAAAATCATTTTTATTTTCTTTTATAGTGATTTTTACCTCAAAACTCCTCCTAATACATGATATTATGTGAAGATGCTTTAACGTAGGATATTTACTAAAACAGTCCTCCAGCGGTACGGACACAAGGTGAAAAGTCTAATTAATTTACCCTTGAGAAGGAAAACCTATATGTAGCTGCATGGACCCCCATCGTATGTGGACCCTACCGTAATGTGTTTCTGAATTTCACTCTGATCATCAGTTGTGTGATCTAATTTTTGAAGTATGGCTCAAAAACCATCCAATCTATGATTCAGGTGAACCACACAATTGAAACAGGTGTACAGGGCGAAGCCTACCCTCTAAGTTAGTGTGGCCCACCTAAATCACAAATTGACCTGATTGTTGGGTCCGTGACTAAATTTTTGTATCGCATCTAATGGTTGAAGTGGATTTTACATAATCATCATGATAAGGCCTGTAAAAAATCAAAAGTAGATGTATCTCTCAACTGTTTCCTTTGGAGTGGCCTATATTAATCACTAGTAAGCATAATTATTTCCTTGTACCTAATGTGGGATTACATATCTAATGGTTAGAGTGGATTTCACATGCACATCAAGGTGGGCCTGGCCAAAAATTGGTTAGGGTGTCCTCAGATTTTATAGCAATCACATGGCTCCTTCAAGAGAGTATGCTGGAAAAGCTATCTGGGCCCCCACCATGATGTATTTGTTTTATCCACGTCGTCCATTCAATTTTTCAGATTATTTTAAGGTACGAGCCCGAAACAAGAAAGGTTAAGATCTTAAGTGGACCTTACCATAGGAACAGTACTGGTTAAACACCCACCATTAAAAACATCTTCATGGCTACAGAAGTTTTAGATCAAGTTGATCTTTGTATTTTCCTTTCATCCAGGTCTGTGTGACCTAATCAATGGGTTGGATGGAAAATAAATATTACAGTGGGCCTTAAGAAGGTTTTAGTGCTGGACATTCAATCACTACTATTTCCTATGGTGTGGTCCACTTGAGATTTGGATATCATTTTTTGTACCATGCCCATTAATGACCTAGCAAAATGGATAGACCATGCAATCCGAGTCCGAGAGCAATGCCTTGCCGATTTTTGGTAGGGCCCACCCTAATGCAAGTATGAAATCTACTCTGACTATTAGATATGTGCCAATACTTATAGCCTAAAAAAAAAAAAAAAAGGCTAGCTGTCCTTTAATTCATGTGTCTATCAAATGAAACAGTTGAGTGACTATTAGATATGTAATCACCTATACTTATAGCCTAAAAATATATATATATGCTAGATGTCCTTTAATTCATGTGTCTATCAAATGAAACAGTTGAGAGAGACATCAACGATTGATTTTTTATTGGGCCTACTGCGACAATTATGCGACATTCACTGGGACCACTAGATGCAATACAAGAAAATAGTTTGGAATATAGCGTCATCATGTGGTCCACCTGAATCACGAATGGGGATGTTTTTTGAGCCCCCTGCCTAAAAATAGTTCAGGCATTTGGTGGTCTGAGTGAAACTCAGAAACACATACGTGGAGACGTTAGTTTCATGTTGAATGATTATCCCATCAAAGCCAAAGTAGACTTTTCACCCTATGTCACTGTCGGGGGATTATTTTGGTAAATATCCAGCCTCAAAGCACGTTTTCGTATTATCATATATGTTAGGAATTTTCATGTAAAAATCCCTATTAGAAAAAAAAAAAAAAAAAAAAAAAAAAAGCAGAATTATCACAAACCAACATCTGGGTTGCCGGTTAGAAGCTCCAGCACAGTCCGAGTTAACTCGGAGGAGCCTCGAGTTGATTCATCACGTTTTAAAACTATGGTTTGAGTGGGCCCAAAAAATGTCCAACGTACAGCCTACAAAGAGGTAGTTGGGATATTATCCACCCCAAGAAGGGTAGATGAAGGAATCCATCTAAACAGGCCACTATATCAACTGTTTTATTTTTTTATTTTTTTTATTCATTTTATAACTGGCTCCTTAATCTTCTATCCAGTGTCGAAATTCAGTTCAGGAAACATAGAAAAAGAAAGCAGAAATGGCTCCAAAGATCATGGATGGAGCGGCCAAACCGTACGTTAACAAAGGAGCATGGACGGCCGACGAAGATCAAAAACTATCTCAGTGTATCGCTGTCCATGGAGAGAAGAGGTGGCGATCGGTTCCGGCGAAAGCAGGTTATAGCTTCATTTCATAAAAACAAAACACCCAAGTGCTGAAATAGATTATTATCTTGATCTTGATCATGATATCCGTCGTGTGGTGTCCGCGCAGGTTTGAATAGATGTGGGAAGAGTTGCAGGCTGCGATGGTTGAATTATCTGAGGCCCAACATCAAGAGAGGCAACATATCAGATCAAGAAGAGGACTTGATCATCAGGCTTCATAAGCTCTTAGGCAACAGGTCAGTGACTGAGAGTGCGTTTGGACACGCCATCAAACTGATTTGTGATTTGTAGTCCAATTGTGGAACGAACCCAATTTTACCTTCCTTATTTAGAATGCATATCAAGTGCCCGGGCTCCAAATTGCATTTACTTTGCAATTCAATTCACTTGTCCATCCAAACGCAGCCCACGAAGTTATCTTTTCCGTGCACCCTTGCAAGAACTATTCTACTTATCATAAGTTGGACACGTGGGGCGCAAAATTTCATGATCTAGACCGTTCGTAATATGGGTACCACCTTGGATCAACCACAATAGAGGTACCTAACCTAATGGATTATCCTGACTGTCCAATATCTAACCTGCAAATGAATGGTAGAGAAGTATGCAAAATAGCAAGAGTTCACAAATTGAATGGGTTGGATTGTCCATTGTGGGTAATTTTCTGATAGTAGACAGTCCACTGTGACACTCGCATGATGAACGGTCCAGATCGTGCACTAGTTGTGACATAGTACTGATCTGTCATGGATTTCTTACACTTGGATTGATTTGTGCTTTAGGTGGTCTTTGATTGCAAGGAGGCTACCAGGAAGAACAGATAATGAAATCAAGAACTACTGGAATTCCCATTTGAGCAAGAGAATGAAAGACCAAAAGGATAAGGTGGGGCCCATCCCAAACAAAAAAAGTCTCCTGGTGGAACTTGGGGAGGTGAGTGAGAAGGGACCCACATTCAAGGGAGGAGATTCAAGGGACGAATTCAATGTGGACGACTTGTTTGATTTCTCACAGGATGTGGGGCCCATCATGAGCCCTCGTGAAGAGAATCCCATGGACAGGTTTGATGGGTTTGTTGTATCAAAAAGAGGGTCCTTGAATTTGGATTGGGTGAAGGAATTCCTTGAGACTGATGAGTGTGGATTCTCATGCAATGAAGGGAATAGAAGCCTTGCTTCTATTTCCTGAATTTACTGCAAGCCACTGTAGGTGGGCCCCACTACTCGCACCCCACTTTTTTTCACCACACCCCCTTTTTTCTACTTTTGGTAGTAGAATAGCAACTTGGATACTACTATAATGTGCAAACGCTTGATATGCAGACACTCAGAAATCTTGGACATGACATACAAGTGACTCAAATTCAGCTGACTAAATTGTAGAACCCACTGTTTGTAAGTTACAATCTCAAAATCAGATTGGTTGAGCAATCCAAACTTCTAATGGGGGCGTCTATCGGTTGAAATAAACCGTCCGCTTGAATTTTTACTTTGATCGACCGTCAAATAAGTGTCCACCAATTATCTAACAGGCAGGTAATCGGATAAACATTATTTTTGTTTATCTAAAGAAGAATCTATCAATTGGACAGTTCAATTTAAGTCACCTGTATGCCAAACATATACATTTTTGAGTAGTTTCTAGGTGCATGCGTATCATCCATCGCCCTTCCCGAGTAATGAAGTTTTTCTGGTAGAAGTTTCTCAGATTACACCGCACATGGTCCCGTGGTTTTCGAATGGATGTGAAGTGACCTGCATGTCTCTTACTCAGTGCAAGGAAGTACTCTTATTTAGTACAAATAATGGAGTGATTGTGGGGTACTGGCCTCCCACCTAAGTGAGTAACATTTTTTCAATAAAAATGTCATTATTTTTACATATTTCTATTAGTAAGGTGGATAGGAAAAAGGAGAGGATTTTCTTCTAGAATATTTTCTCATGTATTATGAGGTGGAGAAAAAAGGTGTAATAGCTTTTCATATGTTCTTTTGACGCGTGATGAGAAGAAATAAGTGATGTTTCTTGTTTGTGAGGTACATGAATGTTGTTCTGCTGTTCTATTCCATCACTGTCCTTATCTTCAATTTACTATAAGGTAAAAGATTGTAACAAAACAAAAAAGTGATGTTTCTTGTTTGCTCATTGTATAAGAGCAATGCTTCTCTTGTATTGTGTATTCTCCTTATTTGTTAGTGGAATGCTTTGGTTGTGTTTCCCTACAGTATTAATCATTGTGTGACAAAGCATGAATATTTTATATTTTTTCTCATACTCATTTTCACATACACTTAAATCTATGGTGGTGGATATTTAATATTATCTTTAAACAATCACCTACACATACGGTCGAAGCGATTATGCAATGGAATGCTTTTCCAAATAGATAGTGTTGAGCAATTGGTTTTCACTGCAATGGTAACTCCCACGTGCTTCTCTTGCACCGTATATTCTCTTTATTTGCTGATGTTTTCCTGTAGTATTAATAACAGTATGATGAACTTGGGCCTCCACAAGGTTCAGGTAGAATCTGATTCTCGATTCGTGGTGGACCTCATCAATGGTATCTGCCGTAATAGTTGAAGCCACTGTAGATGGAATATAGCCCAAAAGCAGCCAAAGTGTGATTAACTGGTTGATTGGTGGACATCCAACTGTCAAGATAAAGAGTGCAAAAGCTGCCAAAGTATGATTAACAGAGTGCAGACAAAAAAAAAAAATACAGAGGTTGGAGTGTTAAATGTTGAATACCACGGAAGCATACAGAGTGGAATCAAGCAAAATACATGCATTGGCACAAACAAACCCAACCAAGAACAATCGGATTTGTATGTGAAAATACCATTGGGGTAAAAAACCACGGCACAAACTGGGCAGCGTGCAGATCTCGTAGGTCGTGGGTTGCATGGTGCAACAGAGTGTGGTTCCCATTCCTGCCGCCAAAGATCTCCTTGCTAACTTGGAAAGCTCTCCACGACGCGGTCCCGATGGAGAATGTCATCCAGTCCAAAGGTATTCAGCTTGCTTCGCGTTACCTTGATTGCAACGAGATCTCTGTAACACCCCGGGTTTTTAGGGGCTGTATAGGAACTCGGCCTCCAAATTCTCAGGTGTCGTTAATATCCTAATTATGGTGATTTGAACATAAATCAGTTTAAATGAGCAATAAAGGAATCGGCTGGAACGTAAACCACAACCACAACTAATCTACTGAAATAAATGCGACTAAGAAATACAAGTCTATAGGAATATCAAATGGGTCGCACAAGGTGTCGCCCGATAAAATTTATATAAGAAATGTCCAAAAGAAATGGTGCGCTACATCTCTACTCAACAACCCATAAACAACCCACACAGTCTACGGTGATCCACCCATAAGCTGGACGTAGGAAAGCTCATCTTCCCTATCCATGCTCACCTCGCTCGGCTCGTCAAACTCTGCCTCACCTACATCTAATGACGTACCTGGTTGGTGTTTTAAAACGCCATCCCAAAGTGGAAGTGAATAGCTAATTCAGTGGTGTCATTAGCCATAAGTTACATCAAATAACAATTCCATAATGAATTTAATGAAATGCATAAATTCATAAATCACTAACTAGTCTTTGTTAATGGCTATACATGAGTTATGCATGATGCATGACCTCACCCACAACACTCCCTCGAGCGACTTCGTCTCACGGTCGTGCATGACCAACACTCCCTCATTGCGACCTCAACTGCCGAGTCACCAAATCTTAGCTAATGCGATACATGAATAATGTTAACCGAGTATTTAGTTAATTTCGTTCATCCAGCAGATTGGAAAAACTAGTACACCCCGACAATATTAATGCCCTCATCTATTTGTGAGGCCAAAACCCCTCAACGTGTGAGGCCAAGACCCCGCGATCCTTAATCTCATCGGAGTCCCCACCCCCGATTGCAAGCACGTGGGGAGTGCTGGGAAGCGAGATCGCTCGCGGTCACTACGGGGAGGCTCGTCACCCCAGCATAGGCCGATAGCTCGAACATAGTGTCTCATTCCACCATGTCCGGCTCACGAGACTATAGATCAATTTTTAGTTGTTGTCAGTGGGTGTCAGTGGGCGAGGGGTATTATAGGTTCTAAATAGGCGTGAGCAAATATGGTTAACAAACACGGTTGGTCAGTTGATGGACCCAACCGCCTAAACTTATGCGAGCACGTATCGCACGACATCGGGTGAAAGCAACCCATGTAGTCCCACTACTATCATATATACGAGTTCACTCAAATTGGTCAGTCTAGTCTGGGGACGGCCCAACCGACGAGGCTGCCCTCATAATTTATAGGTTCCTGACCAACCCAAATAAAAAGGCTTCAATTCTTAACATATTAAGATAGTCGTGATTTCTCATCAAATATTCATAGAATATAACACATAAGCAGTCAAGACATAATTTTCAGAATATCAAAATGAATGCAAACTACCCCTAGCAGCAAAAATTAGACACACATGCACATGGAATTGGATTTTTTTCTAAGAGACAAAAATTTCATATGCCATTCACAATGTAGGAAATGCAGACATACAAAAGTATAGAAAATCATGCTGGAAATCAAATGCAAGGCTGAACATGTAGCAAAATTCTCAGGCCTAAACACCATTTCAGATTGATCAAACATCAATTTATCTTTGCATGCATGTTAGGCATACACATCAAACAGGTTCCTAGATAGAATCTCCTAAAATCTACACATGCATATCAATATAGCATCCAAAATCATTAAGTTCATCCTAGAATTGGTAATTTGTCACCTAATGACGCAGGGATGAACATGATGAGGATAATTACTCCGAATCCACGGAGCTTCTCTAGACTCCTCACAAAGACTTCTCGAATCCACGAGGAAAGAAAGCAGAAAATAGAAATAAATTCTAATAAATTCGAAATTGATTAATTGATCAATAAAAACGCATTCACAACCCTTTAAATAGGGGTACCAAGCAATGGGAAAGAAATTAGAATCAAACTACAACTCAAACTCTTAGAATCCGCGACTTACTACAAATAGTAAACTTACTATTTATAGACGGTCGTGATGTCTACTAGTGTGCAAGGTTTTCGGCCAAAAATAGTAAGTGTCCTATTTGGCTTCACCAAACCGTTCTCCTAATTATTCTAAGCTCTTTTCACATTGGGCGCAACTCCTAAAGCCCGACGGATGAAGAGTTATAATCAGACTAAAACTTACTATTTATAGTAAAAATAAAATTAAAACGGGAAAACGACCATCGATCCAGGGGTTTTTTACAATTCCGGGCTACGCAACCCAGCATAGCAGGGTTGGTTGGCTTCAGTAGCTCGTTCTACCCCAAAATCATATATTTTACGTCAGATAACTCATTCTGGATTGCAAGATACGCCCGATTTAAGGTTCGATGGTCTGGATCACTTCTGTCGTTGACCGGGCCTTTTCTGATCCATCTTAGCCATGTAACTGTCCGCGACCCGCTCTACATCAGTCTCCTCCACTTTAAAAGAACTCGTCCTCGAGTTCTCGTCATGCTCTGGTTCATGATACTCGGTTAGGTCCGTGACATTGAAAGTCCGTGAGATTGCCATGTCATCTGGGAGATCAACAACATAAGCGTTGTCATTGATCTTTCGGATGATTGGTACCGGTCCAATCTTCTTATTTTTCAACTTGTTGTACGTCCTGATCGGAAATCTCTCTTTACGCAAATGGACCATAACGCGGCCGCCTACCTCGAACACTTTTTGTCGCCGATGCTTGTCCGCTTGTTCCTTATACTTCTCGTTCGAAGCATGTTGCTTGGTCTGCACTTCTGCATGGATGCCCATGATCTTGTCTGCCATATGTTCTGCTGCAATGCTCGTGCCTGGGTGCTTGGGCAGAGGGACCAAGTCAAGTGTGTGGCGAGGCACTCGTCCGTAAATAATCTGGAACGGTGATCTCCCTGTCGAGCGGTTCACCATATTGTTGAATGCAAACTCTGCTTGAGATAAGGCCAAATTCCACTGCTTCAGTTTTTCTCCTGAAATACAGCGAAGGAGGTTTCCCAACGTGCGATTCACAACTTCGGTCTGCCCATCAGTCTGTGAGTGGTAAGCACTACTGAATTGAAGTCGTGTATCGAATCGATTCCATAAAGTCTGCCAAAAGTGGCTAATGAACTTCGTGTCACAATCGGAAGTAATGGTCTTAGGAACCCCGTGTAACCGAACGACCTCCCTGAAAAATAAATTCGCCACGTGTGTTGCATCGAGGGTCTTCTTGCATGGGATAAAGTGCGCCATCTTTGAGAAACGATCTACCACCACGAACACCGAATCCATGCCACGTTGTGTTCGTGGGAGACCAAGCATGAAGTCCATTGATAAATCCTCCCAAGAACCGTTAGGCACAGGTAATGGGGTGTAGAGGCCCGTATTCTGAGATTACCCCTTGGAGGTCTGACAAACATGACAACGTTGTACGGCTTTCCCACATCGCGTACTAACTGCGGCCAGTAATACCGCTCTTCCACAAGAGCTCGCGTCTTGTCTCGCCTCAGGTGTCCACCAAGGCCACCTCCATATAGCTCCTGAATAATCTGCTCCCTCAGAGAACTTTGGGGGATGCACAATCGATTCCCTTTGAAGAGAAAATCGTCCTGTATATGAAGGTCACTGGGGTGACCTTCTTGACACTTCATCCAAGAATCTTTGAAGTCCTCATCCTCGGCATACAGCTCCTTGAGACAGTCGAAGCCGACTACCTCGTTGCTCATTGTAACTAGTAGTGATGCACGACGGCTAAGTGCATCAGCCACCTTGTTCTGCTGCCCTGACTTGTGCTTCAGAACGAACGTGAATTCCTGTAAAAATGCAACCCATCTAGCATGCACACGATTCACGTTAGTCTGACTATTAATAAACTTTAATGCTTGATGGTCAGTGTATAAAATAAACTCTCTTTGAATCAGATAATGCCGCCAATGTCGCAGTGCCTGAACAACTGCGTACAACTCAAGCTCATAAGTCGACCACTTCTTTCGAGCTTCACTGAGCTTCTCGCTGTAGAAGGCTACCGGCCTGCCTTCCTGTGATAATACTCCTCCAATTTCGACGTATGAAGTGTCACACTCAACCTCAAACAATTTGTCAAAATTAGGAAGCACCAAGACCGGTGTTGTAGATAAACGATGCTTGATCTCATGAAAGCTCTTATCAGCTTTATCGGTCCACTGAAACAGTCTTTTTTTCATACAATCTGTTATAGGCGCGACTATGGTGCTAAAATCTCGCACAAATCGACGATAGAAAGTCGCCAACCCATGAAAACTTCTCACCTCATGAATGTTTGTCGGGATCGGCCATTCCCTAATAGCTCGCACCTTTTCGTCGTCCACACGAATGCCTGTGGACGTTACAACAAATCCTAAAAATAATAAGTTGTCAGTTAAAAAACTACACTTCTTCAAGTTGAGGAACAACTTGTTAAGTTGTAGGACTTGTAGCACCTGCCTGAGATGTTTCTTGTGCTCCCCCTCATCCTGGCTATATATCAATATGTCATCAAAATATACTACTACAAATCGACCAGTGAACGGTTTTAGAACTTGATTCATCAAACGCATAAAAGTACTTGGTGTGTTCGATAGGCCAAAGGGCATGACCAGTCACTCATACAACCCTTCCTTGGTCTTGAATACCGTTTTTCACTCATCACCGGGTCGAATAGGAATCTGATGGTACCCTCTCCTTAGATCTAGTTTAGAGAACACCTTGGCCCCTTCTAACATATCGAGCATGTCGTCCAACCGTGGTATTGGGAACCGATATTTGATGGTAATTTTGTTGATTGCTCGGTTGTCGACACACATGCGCCAGCTTCCATCTTTTTTTGGCGTTAATAATGCTGGTACGGCACATGGGCTCATGCTCTCTCTCAAGAGACCCTTACGGATCAATTCCTCCACTTGCCCCTGAAGTATCTCACACTCCTTCGGACTCATTCGATAATGAGGGCGATTGGGCAGGCTAGCCCCAGGGACGAGGTCTATGTGATGTTGGATGTCCCTCATGGGGGGCAATCCATCAGGTAAATCCTCAGGCCAGACTTCTTTGAATTCGTTTAGCAACAGTCTTAAACTTGGAGGGATGTTTGAGGGTTCCTCTTCCTCGCCCTTCACCACTACAACGTATACCTCGCCGGTTTTCTTGGATTCTTCCATAAAATCCCGAATGGTCAAGAGGGAACTCCCCTCCACTTTAGAGGCTTCAGGGTGGTTCTCTGGTGCCATAAGGGCAAGGATTATTTTTCGATTATCCTTGACGAATACGTAAACATTATCTCGTCCCCGATGGGTCGCATCACGGTCCGACGCCAGGGTCGACCGAGTAACATATGACAAGCTTCCATATCGACCACGTCACAAAGTATTTGATCTTTATAATTTTTACCAATTGAAAACGAGATAGTGTACACAACTAGAAATTCGCCACGATCATTGCCCGTCATTTCATCGCCACCTGCTATTTCTTCAGTGATTTGTTCATGTTCATCAAAGCGATGGTCTTCTTCTGCGGCCTCATCTTCAGTGCCCCCTTCGTTTATAGTCAAGTGTGCTACGGGATGTTGAGGACAAGTGTTTGATAAGTGACCTGGTTGGCCACAGCGGTAACAATTGTTTGACCTTGGCCAAGCATAAGGATTTGGAATCCTACTCGGACTCGCTGTTGTAGGTGCTGCACGTTGAGGCCTGGATGAACCGCTCCCCATATCACGGTTTGCGGTTGTAGGAAGTTGAGGTACTGGGTCTTTTCTTCATGGCAGCACTGGATCCTGCGTAGGACCCGTCATTGGGAGTCGAGTTGAAGGATATGGACGAGTAGGAGCTCTTGCAAGTTGTGTTTCTCCCCTACCCGCCAATTGAACTGCTTCATCCATAGTCCCGACTGGGTACATCTGAACTCGGTCCTGAATTGTCGGTCGCAATTGATCATTAATGGGTCGCAAAAGTTTTGGGTCAAGCTGATAATTGTCTTTTTGACGCAGGGGAGGACGTGAGGTCGAGCACCGTCTTCCTCAAGAGGATAACTATTCCGAATCCACGGAACTTCTCTGGACTCCTCACAGAGACTTCTCGAATCCACGAGGAAAAAAAGCAGAAAATAGAAATAAATTCTAATAAATTCGAAATTGATTGATGAATAATTGATAATCCCTAATGTGTCTCCTTACACCATTAATATAGGGAAAAAAATAAACTAAAATTCGTAATTACCAAAAATAGCAAAATTCTAACTCTAATAAAAATCCTAATTCTAATAAAACTCTTTTAAAGCCTAATTTTTAAAAATAAAAATTGCAAATAAACTTTCTCTAGAAGAGTCCTAGTATAACTAAAAGTTATTTCTAAAAGGAAAGAAAATCTAAAACTCTAAAAATATTTAAAAAATCAGAATTACTAAAAGTAGTAAAATTTTTCTAAAAATTCGTTTTTGAGCTGAAAGCGCGCCTTTTCTGACGAAACGGACAGATGCAACCCACTTTGTGGGTTGATTCACCTCGGATGGCCCATTTCAGTGAAGATTGATAGGTTGTGCGCCCCGTAACGATACCCGGATCAAAAGTTATAGTCAATGCACAGTCCATCTTCTTTTGGCTCAACCATGCTAGGAACGTGTCTGTGACAGGTTCTACATCAGACCCCTCCACTTGAAAAAAACTCGTCCTCGAGTTACGCAAGAGACTTGGCACATGAGTCTGAGATAACTTCTGACGTCGATGTTCATTAGACTTTTTTTTGTACTTGGCATTAAACTTTTGAGCCGATACGATACATATACTCATGCTTTCCTTGACTTGACTAATAGCGATTAATTCCTTCACATCTGTTTTCAAGATTTCATATTTTTTCTAATAATGTGGGCAATTAGGCGGACTTGCCCCTGCGATGGGATCAACGTGATTTTGCATATCTCGCATGGGAGGTTATTTATTAGGGAGTTCATCGAGCACAACCCCCTTGAACTCCTGCGATACTGGTTCCAAATCCTCTAGGATATTCACAGGCTCCACATATTTTTTCTCTTCAACTACTGCATATATGTCTCCCGTTTCCACAGATTGTTTAACAAAGGCCTGTTCAGTCATAAAAGATTGTCCCTCCACTTTAGAAGTCTTGAGTTGGCTCACCGTTCCCATAGGGGTTACATGTTTTCCACTGATGAATCCTGTGGTTTGTTGCAACTCCGTTTTGACCCGGTCACCTCTCGCCGACAAATAATAGGATTTCTCTGCATAACCCTTTAATGATTGGTTATCTTGCCAATAATTTTGATTTTGTTGGAATAATACCTTATCGTAATTGGTAGGAAAGAATTGCATGCACAATAACTTCTTCATCCGCGACCACATGCGGATTGGCGCCTTCATCCGTCTCGTTCGCTCGAGTTGAAGTTGTTCCCACCAATCTGAAGCTCTGCCCGTCAACTTGTAGGCCACGAGTTTAACTTTCTTTTCTTCCATTATGTTCATGTAGTCGAAGAAACATTCGACTTTAAGCAACCAATCGAGGAAGTCCTTGAAGTAGAGTTGACCATTAAAACTAGGAAGATCGACTTTCATCTTGAATTCTTGATCCATCTGATCCATCGGATCAATGGCTCGTCTAGGATGCTGTAAAATCATGTCGCCAGATCCCACTTTATTAGGAGGGATCTTGTGGTTCACTGATAGCGTAACCCTACAATCAATATGATTACTAATTCTAGCAATTGTTGATGGTGGATCACCACCATGAACACGGAGCTGCCTTGGGCCTTTGCCAAACGATCCGTCATGCGATCAATGGAAGCCTGCAGCCTTTGCATGGCTTGCCGATTCTCTCGCCGTGCTGCTTCAAAAGCTGCCGCCGTTAAAGGTAAATTCCCTGGAACACCGCTCATGGGATTGTTGCCCGACCCGTCGCTAGAAGCCATCAATCCGAGGAGAAACCTCGCTTTGATACCAAACTGACGCAGGGGAGGACGTGAGGTCGAGCACCGTCTTCCTCAAGAGGATAACTATTCCGAATCCACGGAACTTCTCTGGACTCCTCACAGAGACTTCTCGAATCCACGAGGAAAGAAAGCAGAAAATAGAAATAAATTCTAATAAATTCGAAATTGATTGATGAATAATTGATAATCCCTAATGTGTCTCCTTACACCATTAATATAGGAAAAAAATAAACTAAAATTTGTAATTACCAAAAATAGCAAAATTCTAACTCTAATAAAAATCCTAATTCTAATAAAACTCTTTTAAAGCCTAATTTTTAAAAATAAAAATTGTAAATAAACTTTCTCTAGAAGAGTCCTAGTATAACTAAAAGTTATTTCTAAAAGGAAAGAAAATCTAAAACTCTAAAAATATTTAAAAAATCGGAATTACTAAAAATAGTAAAATTTTCCTAAAAATTCATTTTTGAGCTGAAAGCGCGCCTTTTCTAACGAAACGGACAGATGCAACCCACTTTGTGGGTCGATTCACCTCGGATGGCCCATTTCAGTGAAGATTGATAGGTTGTGTGCCCCGTAACGATACCCGGATCAAAAGTTATAGTCAATTCACAGTCCATCTTCTTTTGGCTCAACCATGCTAGGAACGTGTCTGTGACAGGTTCTACATCACCAGCCGTTGGAATTCTTCAGTGTAATCTGTGACTGTTCGATTTCCTTGCCTGCAATTTTGATATTGCTGGAATAATATCTGCTCATAATTACTAGGGAGAAATTGAGATCGAAGAAGACGTCTCATCCGTGGCCATGATGAGATGGGCGCCTTGTTCTGGCGAGCTCGTGAGAGTTGTAATTGTTCCCACCATGCAGAAGCACCAGATTTTAATTTAAACGCTACCAATTTGACCCTTTTATGATCTGGCACGTCCATGTAATCAAAATATCTCTCTACTTCGGCTAGCCAATCGAGAAAATCTTCTATACATAATAAACCGTTAAAACTAGGAAGTTCAGCCTTACCTCGATAGTCTCTTTCAGCATGATCTAGATGATCACCTCCATGGATTGGTCGTCGGGCAAAACCCTCATTAAGGTCCTCGTCGCTAGAACTTGCATCATCTGGTGTAGCCCTACGATTTGCCACTGGTAGTGCTCTACGAAAATCAGGGTTGTGTCGTACAGCAACCATGGGTGGTGGAGCCACCACGGGTGGTGGAGCATTGCCTAGGGCTCGGGGCGGAAGTAGCGCATCCACAAGACGGTCGAGAGTTGCCTGCAGCCCTTGCATGGTCAACTGACTCTCCCGGTGGAAAGCTTTCATTCTTTCTGAAAGATAACGAATCCCTGGATCACCGTCCACAGGATTTTGATTCATACCTTCATTGTTTGCCATCGGCCCGAGGGGAATCCTCGCTTTAATACCAATTGACGCAGGGATGAACGTGATGAGGATAATTACTTCGAATCCACAGAGCTTCTCTGGACTCCTCACAGAGACTTCTCGAATCCACGAGGAAAGAAAGCAGAAAATAGAAATAAATTCTAATAAATTCAAAATTGATTAATTGATCAATAAAAACGAGTTCACAACCCTTTAAATAGGGGTACCAAGCAATGGGAAAGAAATTAGAATCAAACTACAACTCAAACTCTTAGAATCCGCGACTTACTATAAATAGTAAACTTACTATTTATAGACGGTCGTGATGTCTACTAGTGCGCAAGGTTTTCGGCCAAAAATAGTAAGTGTCCTATTTGGCTTCACCAAACCGTTCTCTTAATTATTCTAAGCTCTTTTCACGTTGGGCGCAACTCCTAAAGCCCGACGGATGAAGAGTTATAATCAAACTAAAACTTACTATTTATAGTAAAAACGAAATTAAAACGGGGAAACGACCATCGATCTAGGGGTTTTTCGCAATTCCGGGTTGCGCAACCCGGCATAGCGGGGTTGGTTGGCTTCAGTAGCTCGTTCTACCCCAAAATCATATATTTTACGTCAGATAACTCATTCCGGATTGCAAGATACGCCTGATTTAAGGTTCGATGGTCTGGATCACTTCTGTCGTCGACCGGGCCTTTTCTGATCCATCTTGGCCATGTAACTGTCCGCGACCCGCTCTACATCACCTAAGGATAATAGTCCGCAGCTTGTGACGAACTGCTAGATTCACAGCGCCCATAGGGTTAGGTTGTTAGGAAATCATCGTTGAAATGCCTAAATAAGCATACAAGCTTGTAAGAATTAGAAAGAATTAAACACATGACCTAAACCTACAAACATAACTCAATACTTACTTTTAATTGTCGCCGAATCGACACTAATGAAGGACAATGTTGCTATAGAGGAGATGAGAGGGTGAAGGTGCAGAAACCCTCATGCTTCCAAGCTCTCCCTCTCTCTTTCTCCTCTTTTCTCCTCTTTCTCTTCTCCCTTTCTCCCTTTCTTTCTTCTAGGGTAAATTCGTATGGGGAGAGGGGTGCCCAAATGAAACCCTTATATAGTGCCAAATTTGGTGTAAATGGCCCCAAGGGCTAGTTTTTTACTATACTCACCCTATGGGAGGTCTTTCTAACCTCTAGGACCCACTATGGGGCGTACATATTGATATACACCGTAGGATAGTTAGCTTTAACGATGATCTACGTATGGACATGATCGGCCCACCATTTGGATGCGTCGATCGACAAATATGATTAGAAGTCTGTTCAACGGTCACTGATGGTTGATCGGGGCCGTGGCTATACGGATATGAGCAAGGAAATATCCTTACTTTACGTGTGAAGTTTGGTCATAAACCAACGGTCCGAAATTCTCAACTTTGCATAAGAGTGGACAACCCAATTCACTTAAGTTTTAACTTCTTCCTTTAGGGTATTTGCACTTCTCATGCTCGTCCTTCGGCTCAAGTTGAACGGTTCTGGACACTACCCAGGTCCGACTCCCGCGGGACGTCGAGCCCAGTAAGACGGATATTATTCTATAATTTTGGAACTTGTGGCCCACTAACGAGCAGTCTAGAGCCTGTTAGGAAATTGAGGCATTTCTAGAATGAATTAGGTATTGAGATTTCTCGTGGGTAATGATTAGGGTTTGGATTAACTATGTTCATAGTGTGGCCTATTTATAGCTAGTGAAAGTGGAGATTTGGTCATGATTACTCTAAATCGTCAGTTTTAAGCTAAAAGAGTAACGGGGTTGATTTGGTCTATTAGTCAAGATTCGGGCCTTATCCGACTCGACTTTAGTTAGATCTTTAATTTAGTTATAATTGTCTTGATTAGTTAGCGATGGGTCGATTAGATTTGGGTCCTATGTGAGTAATCATGGGGCTAAACTTGATGTTCAAGTGATCGGACGGATTCGTTAGCTTCCTACAGTTGATTAATTGGACTTGTGCGATTCTTTACTGGTACCACCCGTGTGTAAACTAGCATTGAGTGTTAATGGTCAGTAAGTGATATTATAAGTTAATTACAAAAAACAAAATCAAGGATTTTTAGAAATCCAAAACAGTGAGAATCCAGGACATTACACAAGCGATTCGCAATTCTCCGCGTTCATCGATGACATCAACAATCTTAAAGGGGAGGATTTTCCTTGACAAGGCGAGGCTGGGCGCACTTAGGAGATAATCTCTCGCCCTATTTTTTTCTCTTGAGGTTTTACAATTTGTTTTCAGTCCTATAATAGGTTCCGGTTAGGTTTTTTGCCTACAGAGCCCGAATGTATAGCGATTATACAGCTTTTTGGAAAAAAAAAAAAAAAGAAATAATTAAAAAAATACATTAAAAAAAAGGAATGCACTATGAAAGAAGAATTACAAGAGATAGATGATCTTACTGATTCGAACAAGCCTCAAATCTCCTTCAAACCCTATATATGCCCTTAAACCCTTAGGAACGTTTTAGAAAACCCTAATACACCTTAACCCATGCCCTAATCCCGATTACACCCGATATATATACTATAACAATGAGAATAGGAAATAACTCGAGCACTAACACAATTCTGCACACAACTTCGATTGAACCTTCGATGGCATCGACATCCCTCGAAGACTTGTCAGTGGCATCGAAGCCTCCTTCAATGCCATCGAGAAAACATCTAAAATAGTCTAGCAACCAATATGGATTTATTCTAATTTTCTCAATGGGATCGAGCATCTGTCGATGGCATCGACATTTGCTCGATGGTATTGAGTGGATTGTTGATGGCATCAACAAACTGTTGATGGCATCAACAAACCCTATTACTGACAGATTTAAGAAATCAATAACATTAAAGTCCCTTGATATACATTAATACACCATCTTTTGAGGGCTCGAGCTTTTAGAGTAATTGGTTATTTGACATAGTATCAGAGTGAGAGGTCAAGTGTTCCCTCAAATTAATACATTCCTGACCTGTTTATGGCGTGAGTGTCCCTCCACTTGCCCAGTATGTTCCCATGCGAAGTTCCAACCCGCACATGCAGGGGTGCCATTATTTGGACAATTTGGAATTGAGGTGATCAAGTGGGCCACATATGCAAGAGAAGTAGACATTTAGAGGAACAAATCTAACGGTCTACATGCAAGCTCATCCATTCCCTAAAGGAATATTGCAACGAAATATTTGTAGGACAGAAGACTTAGGGCTAAAATGACTTGTGCCCAAGCCCAGCCCAAAAATCAACAGCGTCGTAAATGCGGAACCCAACCTCAGCCCACAGGCCAAGCTAATAGGTCCAGACCCGGTCAAAAGCTAGGCTCGTTCATTGGACTATGCAGACCCTCAGCCAGTTGCCAAACTACCCAGGACTGCAGTTGTGGTGTTATACCCAGCATCAGCCTATCTTTCCCCTCAGTTGGCCGCGCGTGTAACAGGCATGCATTGATATGTGAGAGGGAATAACATCTCCACTTCATATACTGAGTTCTAGTTCTGCGAAGAACACTCCTCTCAATTTCTCTGCTCTCATAACTAGACTTAAAAAGAGTTACGGAGATAGTCCATATTCAATAATTAAAAAACAAAAGAGTCAAATGATGAATAGAGTTGAAATACTCATTTTTTATTTATTTATTTTACTGATATGTCCTGTCTATGGTGGGGCCATTCGATAAAGAGTTTGGATGATTGAAGCATGACTCTAGATTCAATGTGTACAGTCATTGATATTTTCTAGAATACTTGTCCACGTGTGGCAATAAAATAATCAGGAACTTGGGCAATTGGGTCTGGTCCATTTCAACGTCATATGATGGGATTTTCGGCGATGATTCTGTTGCCACTCCATTTCTTTTCTATCACGTTTAGTTCAGTGCTTGCGGGCTTGCCAGAATTAATGCATCAGCTCGATTGATGCAGGGAAGGGCATGCAGAGGTCTAGCACCATCTTTCTCGAGGATAATTACTTCGAATTTATGGAGCTCTCTGAACTCCTCACATAAATGAATTTATGGAACTCCATATCTGAACTCCTCACAGAAATACCTCATATCCACGAAGAAAAATAAAAATTAATTCTAAAAAATTCAAAATAACTTTATTGATGATGAAAAATGAGTTTACAACTCCTTAAATAAGGCTGCGAACCCTAGGGGGAAGTTTTAGAATCATATGTAACTAAAACTCCTAAAAATCGCGACTTGCTATAAATAGTAAAAACTTACTATTTATAGACAATCATGACTCCTACTAGTGCGCATGGTTTTTGGCCATACTAGTAAGTGTCCTATTTGACCAAACCATGATGTTCCCCTAATTTTTCTAAGCACTTTTCATGTTGGACACAACTCCTAAAGCCCAATGTACGAAGAGTTATAATCAAATTAAAACTTACTAAAAATAGTAAAAATGAAAATAAATAGGGATTTCGACCGTCGATCTGATGGAATCTCGCAAATTCGGCATGGGCAATGCGACATATCCAAGTTTGGTGGCTAAAGTAGCTCGTCCTACCTCAAAATCATATAATGTATGTCTTATAACTCATTCCGGTTTGCAAGATACGTCCGTTTTAAGCTCCAACGGTCCAAATCACCTCCGTCTCCGATCGGCCCTTTTCGAATCCATCTTGGCCATGAAATTATCTGTGACCCGCTCTACATCATCTATTCAAACTGATCAACTTTGACCCCAAGCACCGAAAATAAACAGATACATAAGATTATAAGAAGATTGGTCGCTACTCAGCCACTTACATAATTTTGTAATGATCAAGCGATAATTGGTAGGTTATTCTGTAATGATCAAGCGATAATCAGACGGTGGGGTTCTTCTTGTGAAAGTGGGATGTAGTTTGCCTTACACAAGAAACTCATGATTGGTCGCTAAAAGATGATGCAAGAATGTGTCTCTTAAAAGAACTACTTGATATTAGATAAAAGACAAATCCAGTGTGTGACCGTATATTCGAATTACAATTAAAAACTATGGTTAAGAATTACCACTACTTGATTATCGTCACTCCTAGAATAAACTAAAATAAAATACAGATTTTTTTTTATTTGATTGTGTTGGATGTTTTATTTTGTTTTGTTGATTTCCTCTATTAGTTATAGATTTCTCTTACTGCTCTCATTCATACGTTCCTCTCATTCAATCTAACAGTTATGATAGCTGAAGAGTCGCCACGTCAGCCTTCCAAATCCTTCCTTTCTTGATACGTGTCCCACTGACCGTTCCTCTTCCGCTTGATCGTTTTTCACTTCTGGGGCCTCTCAGTGGCTCGTTTCGCTTCTGGACATCTTTCAACCGCATCTTTCCTCTCGGCTACACCTTGCTCGATGTCTCTCGACCACTTGATTTGCTTTTAAATACCTCTCGGCAACTCTTTCTTATCATCCTGCCAGGTGTGATTCTGTAAAAAGCACTTTAAGTATCCTTGAAGATCGTTAGCATGTTATATCTTTACCTCGCTATAACACATGTACATCCATGATTTACTACTTCAGAACGGTCAAAAATAGGATATAACATTACCCCCATGTAGCTTCGCTTTGGCTTGAAAAGGTAAGAGCAATTTTGATTCGTCATTCGACGTAATAAATGTGCTAGGCAAAAACATCAATTTTGGCCATCTTAGTCAAATTTGGTCGTCTTGAACGAAAAACATTAAAGTTGGTCATCTTTATCACACTCAGCCATCTTAGTCGAACTCAATCATCTTGGTCTTGGTCAAAAAACATCAAAGTTAGTCATATTGGTCGAATTCAATCATCTTGGTTGAAAAACATCAAATTCGGCTACTTGGTCGAACTCAGTCATCTTGGTCGAAAAACATCAGATTCAATCATCATGGTCGAATTCGGCCATCTTGGTTTTTTTTTTTTTTTTTTTTTTTAAAAAAAAAAACATCAAAGTCAGCCATCTTAGTCAAACTTGGCCGCTTTGGTCGAAAAACGGTAAATTCGGCTGTGGCAATGGAGACTGACAATCAATCCATTTCGAATAAGGCTTATGGTATACCAGAGTGGTAGTTCGGCCGAGAACTTCGCCTGCTACTTCTTAGACCAATTATATGATTCGGTCACAATCCAAATTGTGTGGTTTAGCCATTGGTAGCGGTTCCAAACCTACCTAGTTTAGTCTTCCATAATACTATGGATTCCTAAGGAAAATCTATCCCCCAGGTATAACTTGGTTTCCTTTTCTAGGAATGACATTTCTAACCTTCAATTCTGGTCACCTAAACTCAGCAAGTGGCGAAAGATTCTACAATTCCTGTATTAGAGTAGGAGGCAAGTTCCATCATAGAGGAGGTGCTTGCGGTTTTGGTTGTACTGGGGGGTATCGATTTCAAATTTTTGATAGAACTAGTATCAATTTGTTGCTGAGTCACCACAGGTGTTCTTTCGGCAAAGAGAGACATCATATGATTCAAGTTTTCGATATGACTGGTCATCCATCTACCTAGAGTTTTCGATGATATATTGAATTCATCGTTACATATTGAGCATTTTGACATATAAAATTTCAAGAGGTTCAACCTGAGATGAGGATGCCCTATTTAGGTTTAATGGAAATGGCATCGGATTTTGTAGCAAACTTAACTTCTTAGGTGCTTGATGAACCTATCTTTGGCTTATGATTTCACAAGATTAAAGCACCGGTTAGTATACTACTACTCATAGTCCCACCGGGTGTGCCAAAAATTATTGGCACTTGATTTGTTTTCTGTCACATGTAGTGAGTGTGGGTGTGCCAAATTTGATATAGTGGCTCGATTTAAACCAATTAACTTTGACCCCAAGCACCGAGAAACGAGCGGATACATCCAATATGAACAAATATGACCAAATTTTGAGAAGATCGGTCGCCTACTCAGCCACTTATAGAATTTTGTAATGATCAGGCGATAATCGAAGGGTGGGGTTCTTCTTTCAAAAGTGGGTTGCGCTTTGCCTTTCACAAGAATGGACTTTTAAGTATACCAATGCAATCAAACAAACGAAAAAACATACAATCGGTCACTACGAGCAAGTACAAGAATGTGCCTCTTAAAATAACTGGTTGATATTAGATAAAAGACAAATCCAACATCTGAGCGTAGATTTAATTATAACTAAGAATTACCGCTACAAGATTATCGCTACTCCTGGGATAAACTGAGATAAAAGATAGATTTTTTTTATTTCATTGTGTGTTGGATGTTTTGTTCTTTTGATTTTCTCTACTATTTATAGATTTCTCCTGTTGCTCTCCTTCATATGTTTCTCTCCTTCAATCCAAGGTTATAATAGTTGAGGAGTCGCCATGTCAGCCTTGCAGATCCTTCCTTCCTTTCTTGATGTCTGTCCCTCTGACCGTTCCTTTTTCGTTCAATTGCTTTTCGCGTTCCTCTGACCGCTCCTCTTCCGCTCGACTGCTTTCCACTTCCGAGTTTGGATGCCGCTTGACCACATCTTTCCACTCGGCCACACTTTACTAGATGCCTCTCGGCCATTTGGTTAGCTTTTAAATACTTCTCGGCGGCTCCCTATCTTATCATCCAGTCAATCGTGATTCTTTGCAAAGCACTCCAAGTCTCATTTAAGATACTTAACATGTTATATTTTTCCATTGCTATAACATGTGTCTATCCTTAATTGACTACTTCAGGAAAGGTCAGAAATATGGTATAGCAGATGTTACCAAAAAATTCTCTAATTAAAATAACTCATCCCTTTCATTATTCAAATGTTAAGGAAATTTTCATGTGCAAAAGAAAATAGTCAAATGATTGAACGGTTGAAATACATGAATATAAGATTTTATTTTTTATTTTACTGAATCTGCGATCCAATGTGAGGTTCATCGCATAAATTGTTCAGATGATTGAGAGATGGTCCCAGAATCAAAGTAACTATATTAACTTCTTGCAAACCTTTATGTTAGGATGTATTCCAGCATAACTCAAGAGCCCTCATATAGGGCATGGATCCCACTGGTGGATGGTACACGTGTCACATATTTAGGCCTTTAATCAGGCAGCATCCACTATTATTGTATGCCAAAAATAGGGTACCGCACACACATCAAGTTAACTAGGAATGTGGGTTGAATTGAATGGTTGGACTTCCTTTTCTAACCGTCCGTTTATCTCGTACACTGACGTTGGTTTAGGGCATGCTCACAGTGCACACTACATCTCACACATGTCATCAATTGTTTGGAGGATCTTCGATATTATCTATATTTTCATCTCACCATACCAATAACAATGATAGCAATTTCAATAACATCGGCAATATTGGAAATTTCAACTATTACCGATATATAGCTAAGTATCTCCAAGATATTGATATCGTCAATTTATCATGAATATTTTTTACTAAGTAAATTCTAAGTATCTCTCGCAAATATTTTCAACTACGTATATTTCAAATGTTGCTTGTATCGCCAGTGTATCAGTGATATCGTCAATGTATCGATATCGTCAAAAATCTATTTATTAAAAAATATATTTTAATTTTTTTTCATGACACATTTTGTATAATGCAATGCATGTTTGTAAGTGTATTGGTGTGTGTGCATGGATAAATGGATGGATGGATGGATGGGTGCATGCATGGATGGATGGTTGGATAGATAGATGGATGTGTGTATGTGTGTATGTATGTGCACACATGCATGGATGGATGAATGGATGTGTATATGTGTGATGGATGGATGGATGGAAGTGTAAACACTCCACTCAAAATGCGAATAAACTACTCTTTGAGCTTCAGCATATCTTCAATAAAACCATCTCCCGTTGACCCAAACACCATGGAAAATCTTAATGGGTCAAGCGATAAGCATCTTTGGCACATCCTGGAAACGACTGATGGACCATATTGGTAAATCAGGAGTCTGACAGCATCAATCCTGGCCAAACTGCTTGGACCTTTTGAAAATTTAAAACATGTATTATTTCTATAAAACCACTTCCGACTGATCCAAAATGTCACAAAAATCCAGATGGATTGGATGAATAAAGTCCTTAGCATGACTCGAGAATGATTGACGGATAGGATTGATGGGCCCGTAACTCAATAAATCAGATATTATCCTATTGTCTGAGTTACCCAAAAACCATGGCCATGCATGGCTTTGATAAAGTCATATTTGGTCGACAAGAAGTCATAAAAAATCCAAATGGGTCATATAAAAAGGGACCTTAGCACCTCTCAGAAAAACCATCAAACTTGAGCAACGGTGGCCAAATACAGCAAGGAACGAACCTCAACCACTCATCAAAACCCCCTGAACTTCGAAAATCCTCTATACATGACTCTATTGTTGCAAAAAAGGATGAAACAAATCATCGACCCTCGAAGGACTGATGATTCAAGAGAATCATTTTCCTCATCTCACAAGTCGCCAACCTCATAACTATAAAGAAAGTAAGTATTAAAATACAGACATCTACCCTTGTTGCAGTTTATTTAAAGGGCTCAGCGTGCAGCCCCCAAGAAGCATTAAGGGGGGGGGCAAGGAGAGTCTGGGGAGTTCAAAGGATTCAGAAAGTGGCACGGGGGTTATGTCCAAGGTTTCACCTGTCTGGAAGAATCCCTATAACACTGAGGGCTTGCCCAACCCAGAAGACCAAAATAGTCTCTTAAAGAACTTACTAAAGCCAAGAGTATAGTTGAAATTAGAGGTATCAAACCATCCTTTTTTTTCTTTTTCTTTTTTACAAAAAGAAAAATATATTTATTATTATCATCATCTAATCTCTCATTTTTATTCTCATATCTCAACTTAAATCACATTCTACTCCACACATCCATGCTACTCCAGTAACAATCACCTTTGTTTTATTATTACTATTACTCTTTCTTATTTTTCTTTATTTTATTTGTTTACCCAAAGTCTCTGGATCTATGATATAAGGCTAGGATTGCATTTTTATTTTATTTTTGCCTACCCGACATCTCTGGCACTACAATGTGAGGTTAAATTGTATTTTATTTTTATTTACTACATTTTCATTTTATTTGCCTAAGTAGAACTACTTGGTTCTACAAAATAAAAGTAGATAATTTCTTTTGTTATTATTCATGTTTGTCAGGCCTTTGTGGTTATGTGAAGCACAACCAGATGTAACAATGCCAAAATTCTGTCGAATCCCCAAAAACTTTTTTCAAAAATATTTCGTAAAGTAAATAGCACACATTGTGCAAGCAAAAAAGAGTAATTAACCCCTTCGTTTTCTATCACCAAAGTCTTTTACTCATAATCTACAGTCACAAACCAAATCACAAGAGTCACTTGAGTTGATGAATCTTATGATTCTCCATACTCGAAAGTGAGTTTATGATTTCTAGCCAACTATAGATTGTGAGCTCCATTTGGCTAGTCGCAGCTCTGGTCAAACATATTCCATCCAAGTCAACGTTATATCCCATTTGCACATAAAGGTGGGCATCGACTTGATCCGGTATTGTGAAAACCCTGACCCGAACTCGATCCGACTCGAGACCAAGTCCAATGGGCCTAACTCGATCCGAACCGGATGTTGGCTAGGATAATCCGAACCGAGTCTGACTCGGTCAAAGATACCAAGTCGGATCAAGTTCGCTACGGTTCGAATCGGGTCACCGGATCATTAAAAGATAGAATTTTTTTGATTTTTTTTTCTTTTTTATGATTTGTGGAGAAATCACACACTTCAAGCAAGAAAAGATCTGCAAATTACTGAAAAATAAAAAAATAAAAAAATAAAAAAAAGGTTTTCTCTCCACATTAGAATCAAGCATATCATATTAGGTTTCTGAAAATAGCAGAAAACAGAGGCGAAGAACGTACTAGAGAAGGGCTCCGTCGGATTAGCGAAGTTCGTAAAAGAGAGTGATCGGTTACAGAAGGTGGAAATCGAAAGGGGGAAACGGAGGAGAGTTGTCGGTAAAGTCATTTTTAAAGACTATTTTTAATAGTTTGTTGGACCACAAAAAAGTGTAAAACGTGGGCCCCATCACGAATCAAGTTGGGTTTTAGATTGGTTTGGATCTGACTGGATCGAGTTTCGGTTCGAGTCGGATCAAGTTACTATGTAACCCGAACTCGACTCGGTCGGGATTCGAATCCAACTCAGTCTACTCGATCCGAACTCAACTCTAGCATTCGGTTCGGGTCGAGTCGGATCCGACCGAGTCAGTTGAGTCGAATCCGACTCAATCGGACGAGTCGAATCCGCCGGATCGAGTCGAATCCGCTGGATCGAGTCGGGTCCTTCCCAACTCTATTTACACATCGAAAAAAAATGAAAGAAGTGAGGGCAACCGCTTGCGTGAGTGCATTCACAGGATGGATGGATTGATGAATCAATCATGCATGTGTGTTTGTATGTATGTGCATGCATAAATAAATGATTGGATGGATCCACTATTTTCTCCATATTTCCCTAATATTTTCCTGAGACTAATACATACTTTTAGGTTCTATTAAAGAAAAACTTACTATTTGATACCTAAATACGTAAATATGTCTTTTTTCTACTATTTAAATTTTAAATATATAAACACGTGTATCTTAGAATCTCTTAAAGTTTAATTAAAAAATTCCACAGTTTTCTCCGTATTTTTAAAATGTTTTCTTGTATTTTCGGAATCAGAGATAATAATAAATGAAACGTGTAGTGACACGGATACTCGGAACACTAGTGCCATCTGATTGTGGAAACCAGGCCCAGTATGGTACGTGTCATCATGCTCCAATAGAGGATACACATAGCATACTCAATGTTTTCGGTTGGTTCAAGTGGGTCCCATGATCAATGATCCAAATTATTAGATAGATGTATCCCACCATGGATGGACCATGCCCCGAAAATCTCCCAAGTTCGGCCTGAGCTGCGAATCTGAGGTCTTTATCTGCTCAACCGTGTATTGGAAGAATGGTTAAAAGAGTCAACCACCCGTCTCAAACCTAGTCTTAAAACCATGATGTCGAGCCAAAAGGTGAATGGTTAGGATCCTCTCGTCAAGCAGATATTTTGACGCGTGATGCAGTTCTGTGGGACCCAATTGACCAATGGCCTGGATCACTGAACAGGAGGTATTCACATGCTCAAAAGAGAAAAAGAATGTCGTTGGGTGGATATGGATCCTATATAGGGCTGCAAATGGGTCAGGGTTTGCTGTCAGACCCGTTAAAAGTCTGGTTGAATTTGTGAGGTCACATTGGAATTCATATGGATCCGAACCCATTTACTGAAAGGTCGGATCCAATAAATTGCCCTGACCCATTTGCACCCCTTTGCAGGAAATTACAGGATACATGGCCCACATCTCTGCACGTGCATATTACACACGTGTTTTCCATTATGATAAGTAGGGCTTATGGTTAGGTCATCCATACTCCGTATCCATTGTCTTAATTTGTTTCTTGATCAACGGTCAAGATGAAACGCAACAATTGTCCACGTTAAACTGAAAAGAGTCCCAATATTGATGGTTGGGATCTTCAGTCCGGATGATATGTAGGGCACGCCCCATCCGCCTTGGGATGGGGCAGATCAATTGTCTGGATTACACAAGGACGGGCCCTACTTATCAGATGGTTAGGAACACATCAATATCCCACTATCAAACTGCGTGACTTTCTATGGTCATGGTTTTGGGTTCAACGTGATGGACTATGATCAGCTAATTCAGACCATCTAAAAGAAAGCTGTGGGGCCCACCATTATCTGTTTGAAATCCATTCCGTGCATCAGTAGTGCCAATTCATGTTCGGACGCTAGCCCAAAATCAGGAAGATCCAAAATTCAAGTGGCCCACGCCACAGGAAACAGTGGGGATGGAGATGCCTATCACTGAAACCCTCTTGGGGCGAAACGAAGTTTGGGATCAGGACTAACCTTATGAACGGGTTGGATGGAATGTAAAAAGCATGGTGGACCCCAGGAAGATTTCAATGGTGGGCCCACTTGAGTTTTGGATCTGCAAGATTTTTGGGCTCACTTGGGCCCAAGGAGTGAATGTCATACAGACATAAGTGGGCCCCACGGCTTTTTGTTGCATGGGCTTCCTACAAGCACTGTAGTCCGGTCTGGATGAGGAAGAATTGAAAAGTCCAGTCGCATTTATTTGAAAAGCCATCTTTAATGAATTGCTACAATCAAACTCCAAGATGCAACCCGAAGAGAGATTGAAGAAGCAATTTTCATCACACACATGCCAACGCTGCACATAGAAGATCCAGGCAATTCATCAAGTGGGTCACCATAAACATGCCCAGGCCAAAAAAAAAAAATACCCACCCACCGATTGAGTGGACAAAACATGCATGAGAAAATGGAACCTTGAAAGAAATAGATCAGTGGCTTATATGATAACAAGACCAGCCTATTCCTAGGATAAGCCCAGCATGAAGAATGGCATAGATATGATCCATCTAAGAGATGATTGCCTCAACAATCTCCCCTCATAGATCGCCCTAGAAAAAGGTTAGCTTGCTGGTGCAAAAGAATTATGTACATGTGGGGGGCCCAACATTTGGTGATCCAAGCCATGGATTTGGTGATCCGCCAATATCTAGCCATATGGGAAGATCCTAGCCCACCAATATCCGGTTTTTTCTGCATTCAGCAAAGCCATTGCTGTAATTCGCTCCGATTGGCTGGTTGGATGGAAAATAAACGTTATGGTGCGCATGCACATGCCACCATAACCAAGGTTTAGAACAGAGACTGGAAATTTTCTGGGGCACACCCACATCCACAGTGGAACCCACCATATCAACAGATCCGACCACCAAATCCAGTCCCCCACACCGAATCCAGCATCTCAGCAAACTACCGAATCCAGCATCTCAGCAAACTACCATTTTCTGGAAGAGGAAACATACAATTCCCCATCGATCAATTTGCTTACAAGTGGGACGTACCTTCTGGTGACCCAAATAGCTCAACTGGGCCACCATTCAATGTGCCCATTGGATGTAACTGCCCACTCTCAGCTCGGTGGCCATAATCATCTGATCACGTAGATATTGGCACATGACCCACGCTATGATGCCGCCCAGAACTCAAGACAGCATGATCACCATATTTTTCAATCAAGCATCATTTGACACACCACTAGAGAATGTTGACCACACAGCAGTAACAAAATCAATCTCCCAACTGATTTTTAAAGGAAGCATTCAAAAATTTGCTCAGTTAAAATTCTTATTTACAAATACAAATAAAAATAATAAAAATAAAGCTCATGATGTTCTTATGCTGCGTGGGGACATGCATGTGTGGTATTTGAAGCATTCGTAGTATTTGAAGCTTTCGGTATTTTTTTTTTTTCTTTTTGACTTTAATTCATTCCTTTGTGAATATGCTTGATTTCAAAAACAGGAAGAGAAATAACTAAGAGGAAGGAGAAACATTCGCAAGTTAGATGGGCTGGCGAAGATAAGGTGATGGCCTGCCTTCGTGTCTGCCTTCTTGCACTTGCAACTGTGGACCATCATGCAATCCACTATTGCATGATCAGAAGTGCCGCCAAAGAGTATATATGGGTTGTATTTACAGGATTAAAGAGACGGTGCTCAGCTGCTTCCCAACCATCTCTCAGCCCCATGCCATGGAGCAAGCGTAGTTCACCACCAGTTTCCCATCAAATCCAAAATTCTGTAATTCCAAATGCACAATGTCACATAATCGGTAAATGAATTTGGGTGTAGGTAAATCATAGAAACATGTCACTTCACATAAAAAGAAAATAAATAAATAAATAAAATGAAGGTTATTGGAGACAGCATAAACCCATCAGTGCCTCAGGGCCCGTTTGGCCGGGTGGATTGGAAGGGTTTGAATGGTATTAGGGTGGATGGCATGGATTTCTAGGTAATAATGTAGCGTGATATCTCAGATCAGGATTATAAATTGGGTGCTCCCGGCCAATCCCGGTTTTAAACTTTCTCATCCCTTCTAATCCCTCAAACCAAATACGTCCCAGGTAAATTTGAAGGATTAGGGTGGATTTGATGGGATTTAAATGTAATGTTGGTGATGTCAGCGGATTGTCTTGAGATACCTGGATTGGGATCAGATCACCAACTCTGTTTGGCACGCCAGGCCAATCCCAGGATTTGACTTCCAATCCCTTCCAATGCCATCCAATCCCTTCCAATCCGACCGGCCAAACGGGCCCTCAATGTGCCAACCTGGCACGTGGTGGATGTCCAAGCATTACTGAGAGACCTGTCTCGAAAAAGCGGGCGCAGGTGTGTCACACGTTATCTGGACAATGGACCGTCTAACAGCTGCCGATTGGCAGTCTAACACATGCATCTGCATGTCACCCACCTGATGAATGGATGGCTACATGCACGAAGTGACCAGTCCGATGCATGGGTTGGATGTCCACCACATGTCAGACCAAGTGTATGCATGTGGGCCAAGCAAAATGTTTCGGAATACATAGTGTGGCATGATTCCATATCAATCTTGCAATGAATGTTAAATGCAGATATTAAAGCTTAAGCTAAGACCATGGCATGGTTTCTTGCATATGATGTTCTAGCCCCACATGTACCCTTTACATGCAGGGCATGTGCCAACCTGGCTAGTGTGGGACAGTGGAGTGGTGAAGACGGTGGTCCCTACTGTGAAATGAATTATGCAAAAAAACAGGCTGGACTGCTCATTAGGTGGGCCAACCTATACAATGTGAATGGATGGATAAAAACAGGAGGAAAAAATTTTGCCGACTGTCTACATTCAATGCATGAATGCACGCATGTGGCCTGCCCAATGTGTGGACCATCCTAACTTTTCCCTATGTTCATATTCACAGCGGGGTCCACCTTATGCAATGCTCAAGTGTCCCACACACTAGCCAAGTTGGGAAAAAAATATCTTCCATAATCCTGATTTTATGGAGAAAAAGAAAGTCTTCACTGCTCACTCAAAATAATTGCCTGGCGTATGGGTGGGGGGGAAATGACCATAATACCCTTGATCCTTTTTTAATGTAGTTCAGCTGAGGACTTGGTGCGTTCATGACATCCAACCTGTCCAACAGGTGCACCCCACCATGACGGTCACATGCTCCCAAAAACCAGGCCATTACCTCCATCAGGTGGGCCACATCATAGAAGCAATGAACACCTTCCAAAAACCTCCAATATCATGTGTCATCCATCTGATGATTAGATCAGCCTCATTTTTTTTATCATAAGATCATCATGGTGGGGTGCACCTATTGGACAGGTAGGATGTCAAACACACCATCTGGGCCACACAGTGCTCGACTAAACTTTAAAATAGTAAGCCTAAGGGCGTTTTGGTCATTTTTCCCATCACCCATACAATGAGAAGATCCTTTTGGGAACTCATAGTCAACACTTTTTTAACAAAATAAAAATAAAAAGAACAGGATTTTTAGGATCATTAAAATTAAAAATTAAAAATAAATAATAAATAAATAAATTTTAAAATTTTTAAAAAAATAAAATAAAAAACTAATATTAACTAAGAGATTTCTAGCCTGAATGCAGGGAACCAATATACATATCAGGTGCTGCACACAAACAGAACCAATTGCATAGTGGTCCATGTTCTGAGCTGTTCATCAGCTGGTTACCATTTTTGATGGATCACTGTCCATGAATTGCACGGTTGGATGATCCTAACCATGCAATGGATATATAATTAGGATCCCTTTTCACATTCAAAGCTGACCGTTGCCAAGATTGTTTCCTACCATCCATTTGTAGGTAACCTATTAGATGTCAAGCCCATACAATCAGAGGCAACTTTCTAGTTTTGACCATGGCAAATTCATGACACATCCGACTTAATGAACATGAACAGTGTGAATACTAAACAGTTGCTCCAGGTGTTTCACTTATGTGCACCACAATGAAATTAGCATACTGCCTCAGGTAAGGCTTCCACAGATAACTATGCATCCATGAAATGATCATCATGATCATGTAACACTTAACCCAACTAATTGAGATTGGCTACATGAATCCTTTTCCACCATGGAACAATATATAAGGAAATATAATCATCATCATTGGATCACCATCACACCCTTGTCCCAACTATTTGGGGTTCACTTCACAAATGGTGTCTTGCCAATGACCTTATCTGAGGCCCTATACGGGGTGTCAATGGACTGGGTTTGGACCAGGCAGCCCAGACCAGGCCAGGCCTGGGCCCAATCCAAGACTTGAGACCTGAGACCCAGCCCACCATGGAACTAGCACAGAAGGCCCAATGCCAAGCCCAAAGAAAATTGGTTGGGCGCCGGCCCAGCCTGAAAATTGATAAAAGCTATATTTCCCACTTTAATGTTCATAATTTATCTGTTGATGAAGTGGACCACAAATGCACAAAGAAATAGACATCTTAGAGGAATGAAAGTGAAACCAGTGGTCTACATTCAAAATGGATTGGTTTTTTTTTTTTTTTTTTTAAGGATTTTCAATATGGATTGGTTGCCTAACCAAGGATTGCAATGCAATACATGGAGGATATGACATGTATATAGAAAGTTGGGTGGACACTGGACAGGCTAAAATGACTTGAGCACAAGCCCAGCCCAAAAATTGATCGAGCCATGCATGCGAGGCCCAAGCCTGAATTATGGACCAAGCTAGAAGGTCCAAGCCGCCCAAAGCTGGTAGGGCCCATTGGGTCAGGCGGGCTACCTGGCCCATTGCCACCCTTACCTATACTCGGTAGAAAAGCCTACATATCCCTTCCCACCCTTCAATCAGAGTAATTCTAGGTTCTCCTCTCATCCTATTTTCAGGCTCTTCAATCAATGTTCCCCCTTACCAGACCTGCCTCTAGTCTTTGTTAATACATCAAAGGAAACATTATATACCTTTAGATGTAATGTCAGAATATAGTTATAAATACAAGTATGTGTTGTAATCTGGTATGTAAGAGGCCAGTTTGCATAGACTTCAATGGAGACTAAGTTACCATCCATCTTTGGCAGATGCATGTTTCACCTATGTAGCATATTGGAGCCAGAAAGAAAGTGGGCCTGCCATGAAGATCACCTGCAAAAACTCAGGTGATCTACTCATCACGCAAGGCATGCCATACAAAAATAATAGGCAGCCAACTGATCTGATTCAAATTGTATGACCAGATGTTCTCCCACGTGTCACATACATGAAACATGGACAGTAACTCTACCCTCCGTTGAAGGATAACCACAGAGGTGAACATCCCTCCATATACCTCCATATGCTTTACAATTTTAACATTTCCAAAATCAATCTGTCACTTTTTTTGTAGAGAGAGCGGAACTGGGAAGATTTACGAGGATGACTAGAGGCACAATAGAATGAAGTGCAAGTAGTACAAGAGCTTACATTATATAGATCGATCACCAGTTCATCTGGGTTTGGAGAAAAGGCACTGTTGACATACACAAACTGTGAAGTAAACGACAGAGTGATTAGAATTTCTTCACTCAGCATTGATTTATATATATATATATATATATATATATATATATATATATATTCTGTGAAGATATTTACCAATGTGTCCCTGTGAAGTTGCCGGCGAAGGAAGTCAATGACCTTGGCAAACTTGTCAGTTCCAGCTATCTGCCAATTCAAGAATCATTAACATACATGTATCAGGCCTTATGAATGACAGACTGATCACTATGTGATAGTAAGGGTGTACACAAACCAAGCTAGCTCGGTTAGCTCGCTCGACTCAACTCGAAAAAGCTCGATTTGACTCGGTTCGAAGCTGAGTTCGAGCCAAGTCGAGCTGATTTTTTGAGCTCGAAAATGAGTTTGAGCCGAGTTCGAGCTGGCCCCAGCTCGACTCAACATGGATCGAACCCAGCTCGAATCGAACTCGGATCGAACCAGTTCAGTGACTTGGTCACTTTGATATAGATGTTGCTCACCAAGTGTTTGATGAAATGACTCAACAAAGTGTGGCTGAGGCAAGGAAGGTATGTATATCAGTGTCACCAGACAATCCTTGCCCTGGCCAATAGGACCCAGCTGGGAATCGGCCAATCACCTTGTTGGAAAATGTCTCACTCTTAAAGTACAAAGGCCCTCCAGCTGTGTACTTTGGACAGTCGGATCTTCAATAATCCAATTTTCAGTACTTCGAGCAGTACAGCTATCAACTTAGTAGCAGACAGCAACTCCATTTTTATATGAGAACTGATTAATTACAGGCAACGGCCAGCACCACTTGTGCTGCTGTAATATCTTTTATGCTGATGTGCTACTTTTGTAGGACCCACCAAGAAAATCACCAACGAGTTTGAAGGTGCAGTCCAGGTGTTTGTGAAAATGCTGCACAGGCGAACTCGGCTCGAACTTGCCCGAGCTGCTGACCGAACTGAGCCGAGCTGGCCAGTCAGGCTCGAGGACCGAGCCGAGCCGAGTCAGGCTGAGGCCAGCTCGACTCGGTTCGACTCGATGTACACCCCTACGTGATAGGCAGATCTTGCAATTCTTGCTATCTAATGTAATAAAATACAATTAATCAGACTCATCCAGACTAGATTAGATGGTCAGTGTAGGTGTCTAAACAATGAAATTAGATGAGATTATTTAAACAAGGATCAGGAAAAAGGATCTTTAGTAATGACAGATATTTTTAAATGATAAGCATCCTTTGGTTTTGTGAAAGGCATGTGTAGTTACATGCATGTGCATTGAACTTGACAGTTTGCATCTTTGCACCGTGTATTTCCGCATGGTGGCCCAGATGCTTGCACATGAGATGATATGTTGATAGATGGGCCTACAATTAGTCACATAAGCACATCAAGGACATGCTTGTACATCATGTAGGCTCCAATGTTTGAACGTTGATGGAGTTGATTTGCCTAAGCCTAGGCAACTTCTCTCTATCTCCTGGGCTTTATAGATGTAGCACGGTCGCACAAGGTTTTTAGGTAATCAAAGCTGCAGAGCATCGATGACCAAAAGACTGAAGAGGTGTGGGGTATAAGGAACCCTGGGTGGTCTGTTCAACCTCACCAGAGGAGCCCTCAGGGAGTATTACTGTAATTTGGAACAAGATGCTGTGGGGGTGGAAGAGTTATGGATAGAAGAGTTTCCCATTTCCATTATTAACACATTTATGGAGGATTTGAAGTGGATCCTCACAACATGAATAGATCAATAACCAGGAATTATGAGTACATTGGTGCCACTTGCCAGATTTCTCATTTATCGGTAGTGGGACGAACATTTCCAGGTGTTGCAGGAGGCTTTGCCAAAATCAGCCTTGATCACATTCCCGTTGTTCTTGTTCTGGGGCATACCTCTTGGGATTTGGGAACCACACCCCTTTAGATTTGAAAACAGATGGCTAGTACCTACAAATTTTGCAAGCTGGAGACATGGTGATTGAAGCTCAAGGTGGAAGGTTGGGTGGATTTTAGAGGGTTAAAAAAAATTACAAGCTATCAAAAAGAAGTGAAAGTGTGGAATGCGAAAAACTTCAGAAGGGCGGAGGATAGGAGATTCTTGCAAATATCTCCATTGTGTGAAGAAGAAAGGCAAGAAAGAATTATGTGACATCAGTATGTCCATGTTTTGGCTTCAGAGAAAATCACGTGAAGGCTGAGATCGAGAGCACTTTGGCTCAAAGTGGTTGATGAAAACATTTCTTTCACCAGATTGCTAATGCAAAGATCAATTCTATCCAAAAATTTAGAGGAAGACAACATAATTGAAGACCAGGACAAAAACAAGCTTCATATTTTGGACTACTACTCTCACCTCTACTGCAAGGAAGGGTTTATCCATCCCACTTGATGGGTGCGAGACCAAAGGAGCATTGGTGGGTTAGCCAGCTCATGGTATGAAAATGGAACAGTTTCAAGTGATGTATATGGGTTTTCCATTGGAAGGAAATTGTTACTCGAAAGCCTTGTGGGACCCGATTATTGAACAATTTGAAAGAAAAGGGGGGCTTGCAACATGGAAATGATGTATATTTTGGGGGCCACGTTGCCCTCATCAAAGAAACTTTCCCAAACCTTTTGGTCTACTATTGATCTCTATTCAAACTTTCACCCTCCATGGCCACTGGCCAAATGCCTTGAGAAACTAAAGGAAATTTTCTATGGGAAGAGCAGGGAGGAAGGCATAAATATGATTTGATAGATTGGAAGGAGGTTCAAAAGAATAAAGAGGGAGGCCGAGGGGTAGAAAGAATAAGATACTGAAATAGGAGCTTGCTTTGCAAGTGGCGGTGGCTATTTGGATAGGAGCTGGAGATTCGAAGACTTCCTTACATTGCCTGGCAATGAGATCAATTCTCTGCCACCAATGGGTCTTCCACGAAAAACTTAGGGACTCTTCCAAAGTTGGGTGGTGTCTGTTTACAGTGAGAGGAAGGATCCTTTGGCACATGACTGCTTATGCTTTATGCTGGGAAGTGTGGATGGATACAAATAGTTGATCTTTGAGAATGCTTCCAACTAATAAATTTGCCAAAACGATCATGTCTAGTGTCATGAAATGGGCTCTTGACTGTCTGGAATTTCCATGGGATTGTGGCTTTGGATCTTCGTAAAGATTGGCTCTTGGTAGCAAATAGAAAGGTAAGGAGGTCCAGGCTTGTCTGTGGCTGGAAAAGCCACCATCAAGGGTGTGGAAGTTGAATTTTGAAGGCTCCTCTCTTGGAAACTTGGGCCCTTGGGTTTGTTGGTTGGGTGACTAAAGGTGACATGGCCCCATTAATTGTGAATGAGGCCTAGCTGCAAGGAAAGAAGCGAACATGGTGGAGGCTCTCACTCATTGTGAAAGCTTTAAGGAATTTTCCCAAATATATTTTTTTCTGTTTCCTTGATTTGTGGAGGCGAATTTTGCCAACAAAATTTGGTGGCCCTCTTCCTTTCAGTTTGAAGCCTTGGAAAATGTCCTCTACTTTCTACGAGATTAGGGAGTTGGCTTCTAGGATAATCATCTGCTTCTCCACATGTGAAACAGGGCAAACTACAATGCCGATGCTTTGGCCAAGGAGAATATTAGCACGGTTGATTTCTATTGGAATTCTTTCGTTCTCCCTTGATAACTCCTTTTCTCGTTTAATATGTCTTATTCTTCAAAAAAAGGTTTTTATGTGATTGCGTAATGACCTAGGCTCACCTTAAGGCCAGGCAACTGCCCACAAAAACAAACCTAGTACTAGCCATGTCTTACCCTAAGGTTATATATATGATTTTACCGTGTATAAGTTATTTGCAAGGTACCAAAAATGCAAAAAAAGAAAAAAGGGGATTGTCTATTCTTGATGGATGCATCACTTTTCTTCTTTTCTTTTCTTTTTTTTTTCTTTTCTTTCCTTGTGTGTGCATGCATGTGTGTGTGTGTGTGTGTGTGTGTGTGTGTGTGTGTGATGGCCTGCAAGGGGATTGGTCACCTACACTATTTAAGTGTCTTGCTTGCTTTACAAGCCATGCCAAACATGCAACTCTAAAGTAAAGATTGTGTCAATAAGTGATTTTTCCATCTACAACAGGACTAAGAAAGATTGATAGGCATCAAGACTCCACAGGCTTTCAACAAGGTGAGGCCTTGAAACCCAAACCAAAAATGATCATCATCATCTAAGCCTTATCACAATTAATTAGGGTTGGGTATCATGAGTCTTGTTTTTTCATACCGATCTATCAAGGGCCATAACTTCAATTAGACCATAGGTAATGCAGGGGCATTTTCATACCGGACTTGAGTAGGGTGGCCTGTGGGATGTGGGGGAACACTCGGGGTGGACGGCCCATGTGAGGCAAAACCCATGTGATTTGGAGCCCATGTGAGGCAGGTGGCTTGTGTGAGGCAGAACCCATGTGATGTGGGACCCATGAAGGGGCAGGGGCACACTCGGGGTGGGCGGCCCATGTGAAGCGGAACCCATGTGATGTGGGGCCCACGAGGGGGCAGAACACGTGTGATTTGGGGGTCGGGTGAAGCGGGTGGCTCGTGTGAGACGAAAACCATGTGATGTGAGACCCCCACGAAGGGGCGAGGGCACACTCCGGGTGGGCAGCCCGTGTAAGGCGGAAACAATGTGATGTGGGGCCCACAAGGGGGCAGAACCCATGTAATCGTGTAAGGCGGAACCCATGTGATGTGGGACCCACGAGGGGGTAGAACTCATGTGATTTGTGGCTCGTGTGAGGCGGAATGATGCAAGACAATTAACCACTTGCTCTAAAAGCTCGAACTATTAGAGTTTGGCGAATTAATCCATTTATCTCATAGCCCAGACCCTACATCTCATGGGTTAGGACCTCGGCCGAAACCCCCTCGTGGGCACCAAATCACATGGGCACCGCCTCACACGGGCCGCCCACCCCGAGTGTGTCCCCGCATCCCACAGGCTACCCTACTCGAGCCCGGTGTGAAATACGCATTAATCACCCCCAGTGAGGAGTCTCGAACACAAGACCTCCCCCGTGGGCCCCGCCCACCCCAAGTGTAACCCTACACCCCACAAGCGACCACATTCGAACCCAGTGTGAAAATGCCCCTGCATTAATAACCCCCGGTGAGGAGTATCGAATACGAGACCTCCCGCTCTGATACCAATTTAGTGCAGGACAATTAACCACTTGCTCTAAAAGCTCAAACTATTAGCGCTTGGCGAATTAATCCCTTTATCTTATAGCCCAGGCTCCACATCTCATGGCTTAGACCCTTGGCCGAACCCCCCTCTTGGGCACCAAATCACGTGGACACCGCCTCACACGAGCCGCCCACCTCGAGTGTGTCCCTGCATCCCACAGGCTACCCTACTCGAGCCTAGTGTGAAATGCGCATTAATCATCCCCGGTGAAGAGTCTCAAACACGAGACCTCCCCCGTGGGCCCCGCCCACCCCGAGTGTACCCCTACACCCCACGGCGACCCCACTCGAGCCCGGTGTGAAAATGTCCCTGCATTACGGAACCCATGTAATGTAGGGCCCACGAAGGGGAAAAACCCATGTGATTTGGGGCCCGCGAGGGGGGTTCTACCGAAGACCTAACCCATGGATGTGGGGCTCGGCTGTGAGATAAAGGGATTGATTCGCCACACTCTATCAGTTCGAGCCTTTGGAACAGGTGATTAATTGTCCTGCATCAATAGGTCATCAAATCTTTTCTTACTACCTCCACCCACAACCATTTGGGCCTTCCCCTAGCACTTTTAGAGCCTTCAACTTTCACCAACTCACTCCTAACCGGCATGGTTCTTGGTCTCCATTGGACATGACCAGTGATTTAAATATTAGTATCAATGCACGTATATACAAACATATGGATATTGCATGTATCAGGGAATGTCTCGCTGCTTGAGGAAAAGATTGGGAAATGGTGGAATTTTTCAATAGAACTTTAGGATATGCTGAAAGAGACAAGATTACACACTTAGAACTCAAAATATCACAAAAAAACAAGTTGCCCAGCACATTTCCTTTGTATAGCGTCTTCAACTATGTGCTTTCTAACAGAAGTGATACAATTATATCCAAAATGAGTTCATATAATTCATAAGTCCTATAATATAGGTATGAAAGCATATTCACACAAACAAATTTGGGAGAAAATGGATTTTGTGGGGTTTTTGCTAATTTTTTCTAAATTTTCGGTGAGGGAATGTATCACAAGGTATCATCGATACATATTGCAATGTATTGCATGTATTGTCATTACAGAGGAATTTTATGAAGGGTTTTTGGCAAAACATCATAATGCATCGATGTATCATATATATCGGCAATACATTACGATATTTGTGCATGCCCCCCCACCAATCATTTTGTCAATCAAAACTATGTCATCTAGAAACAACATGCGCCATTGGATCTCTTCCCACAAATAACCCATTAACACATCTATAATCAATGCGAAAAGGTAAGGGCTCAATCTGACCCTTGGTGCAAGTGTACAATAATTGGGAACTCATTGTTCTCTCTAGTAGTGGTTCTCACAATTGTGACTACTCCCCCATACAAATCTTTAATCATGTCAATATATCTTCTTGAAACTCCTTAATCAAGTCAATATATCTTCTTGAAACTCCTTAGTCAAGTCAATATATATCCTTAATCATCAATACACTCCAAATTAACTCTCTAAGAACCCTATAATATGCTTTCTCTAAGTCAATAACAACCATGTGGAGATCATTCCTCTCCATATATTTCTCCATTAATTGTCTAAGTAGGAAGATAACTTCAATAGTAGACCTCCCTAGCATGAAACCAAATTGATTTTCTAACATATTCATCTCATCCCTTAGTCTTTGCCCAATCAGTCTCTCCCAAAGTTTCATAAATGGCTCATAAGTTTAATCCTACAATAATTTGTACAGCTCTATATGTATCATTTATTCTTATAAATAGGTACCAAGGTTTCCTCCAATTGTCTAGCATTTTCTTCAATCTTATAATATTATTGAGGAACTTGTCAATCAAAACAACCTGAGATCTCACATATGCTTCTGAACCTCTATTAATATATCACTTGGTCTGAAGGCCTTTCCTATTTTCATCTTTCTCAAAGCTTCTTTCACTTTAAATATTTCATTCCTATGAAAGTATCTAGGGTCTCCGACATCATTTGAGTTGATGGCTCCTTCCATCCCTCGCTGATTGATTTCACTAGATAACTACCTAAATAGGAGGCTTGGGCCTCCTTATTGATGAGACGATTGTTGGGCTTGGGCTTGGCCCATGAATTGTGGGCCCAAATTAGCCTGCATCATAAATCGTCTCCATGCGCTAAGGTGGTTACCAAAGTTTCTTGTCCATTGGCAAGAACAACCTCTCTTTAATGCTACATGGATCACAACTATTGATTTTCAACGTCAGAATCTTGACCTCTATGAGCAATATCAAGCCATTAACTCACCGGAGTTGAGTTCTTTCAAGTGGGGGAGGACTGATGCAGGCTATCTGGGCTCACAATCTATGGGTCAAACCCAAGCCCAATAGTTGGCCCATCAATAAGGAGGCTCAATCCTCCTATTTAGGTAGTTAGCTAGTGAAATCAATCAGCAAGCTATAAATAATCCACTAGTCAAATCTTTTTTTTATTTATTTTCCATATTTGTAATAAGCCATTGTTTGCCAATAACATTATGAGTTTTCCTTTTACATATGTTTCAAAGCTTATATAAAGGCTTGGGATCAATAGTATGAAGGAGGCTTGGGATGAGTAGTATAAAGGCACATTTAAATTGAATGAAAATTTATGGCTTTCTTCTTCTACTTTGTGTGGTTCTTGTGCGGATATTGGAGGTGCATACGCTTGGGCGGATCCTTCCCATCAGTCGGCTACGCTAATCCAGGTTCCTACTTTCTCTCATTTTTGCAAGTTTGAAGACCCTTCTCACCTTCTTTTGTCCCCAATCTATTATAGAGATCATCAAAAGCCTTAAGTTTAGCCTCGCTACTTTTTTACTAACCTTTAGGCATTTCTATGTTGTTCAGAATTTTCATCACTTTTAGTCCCTTGCCAGGATTTGAAACATGAACATTCCCCATTAATAGCTTTTTGTACATCATAATTCTACCACCAAGTTTGCTTATATGGTTGGCTTGTCCCTCTAAATACTCCTAAAATATCTTTGTCAAATCACTTTCCGAATGCAGTCAGCCATTTCATTCCACATAACATTTCATCAATCTTCTACTTTCTTTCCTCCATCAAGCTATTTTTAAATAACATTGTTCTCTCCTTTTAAATTCCACCACGTAATTTTTGGACACCCATTAATAACACTCAATTTCTTCCATCTACTAGTGTGAACATCCATAAACGTTAACCTATATTGCGCAATCAAACTCTCTCCTAGTATAACCTTGTAGTCCTCACATATTGATCATCATGTCTTCCCAAGTAGAAAGAAATCTATTTGGCTGGTATATGATCCACTTTTGAAAGTTATTTAATATCCATCTCTCTTTCAAAGTATGTGTTTGCTAGAGCTAGATTGTATGATTTAATTTACATAATTTGATACTTTGCATAAATATTTCTATGAATGAAGAAATTTTAACAAAGCGAAAACAACATTGCATCTAAGAAAAACAAGTACCCCGCAAGGATATCTCAAAGAAAACAGAATGTTGAACCTCGAAAACAAGGGCTATGATTTCCACAGCGACAAAGAGTCTCCACGGTTCCACTTCCTCATTCCGCTAGAAGGGGCTGTTGTCGTTACATAACGAAGCCCTTCTTAGGAATCGTTCACTTCTATTCCAATCATGTTGCACACGTCCTTGTGACAAGAATAGGAGGCAACGTTAGCCCCACTTCCATCCCCATAGAACAGACAGTATCCCTTGCCTTGTCCACCATAATACAGTATAAACATACCTTCTGCAGGACACACCCGCCTTTGACACAAATCAATATGTCCCTTACAAAAAAGAAACCAATTTCCAAAACCTGTTAGCCACTGGCTTCTTCAGCATTCACGCAATGACCAATGCTCTGCTCAAGTGATACGTCACTTGTGTGCACAATTAAAAGCTATACACAAGAACTTGACTAAAATACTTTAATACCACGACAATGAATGAAAAAGAACACTTGCATTACAAATTGAGAAGAATTTTACAACAATTGAGTCCCAAATGAATGAAGCTCCTCTATTCCTAAGCTCATAGCTTTTGTCTTTTGAACAAATTGTGAACATTGTGACACATATGGATCTTCCATACATCTCTAAATATTCTAGAAGCTTTTCTTTTAAGGGTAACGCAATTTTATTTGGAAAAAAGCAAAAGGATGGCAAGACATGATCCCAAATATACAGAGGAAGAAACATCCCAAGAATTACATAAAAATGCCCCCCAAAACCCTTAAATGGATGAATTTACCAATAACCGAGTACGTTGCTTTGAGAAACATTACTTCTGATTGCAGTTTTGGGGCTTTGTTAGCTGATTCGAGGGGGATTTTATCTGTTTGTGCAGATTCCTACATGTGACTCTTGGAAGATTATTGGAATTTCTGAATTTTGAGTTTGATGTGGAACACAAATCCAGTATTGCGGCCTTTCGCTTCTTCTTTCTGCTTGCTGCGTTTGGATCTTCCTTTGCTATTTTGATCATTCAATTTCGTACTACGATTAGTTTCCTTCTCTTGATCTTTGTTTCAGTTATGAAACCACAAAATCCTCTTAGAAACATAAATGCATAAAAATGCATATGAATTAGCATACTGACATCCCTTCAATATAATCTCGCTGGAATCGAAAAACGGAAGTTTCAGAAACGAAAGGCAGCAGATTTTCTGAATTTCTGGAAGACGATAGCTCAAGCTTGTAATTGAGTTACGGATATCGACGATGACCTTTATTTAAAAATATAAATATAAATATAAATAAATAACATAAATAAATAAGGAGTTGGAGGTGTGCGGGACAACCTTGAATTTGGCTTGCTTGAGTATTGGAGCGTCACCGGTAGCCCGCAGGTGGACCACCACTGCAGAAAATCAATGAAAGCAGTGATGAGGATTGCAGGAAATGAGAAACCCTAACCCTAATACAGATAGAGAGAGAGGGGGAGGGAGGGAGATTCTGACCTTTGCGGGCGGAAGTAGGGGATTCTGCAGCCATGGTCGAGAACGAGAGACTACTTGTTTTTTTCTACAAGCAATGCAGAATAGTTATTTGTATCAGGGAAGCGGATTGCGTGATGTAACACGCACCACCGATCTTGGTGGTGTGTTTACGTCACCAAGTTTTGTGGGTCCCACCATGATGTATGTGTTATATCCCCACCGTACATCCATTTTTCGAGATCATTCTATGGCATGGGAGTAAAAATGAGGCAGATCCATAGCACAATTAGATCACACCACGGAAAGAAGTGATATTGAACACCTATCATTGAAAACTTCTTCCTTCGTCCTTGTGTCGGGGGAGCGAATAAGGTGAGACCCTAGACTCACCCAGACGGGGTGGCCCTTACTGTAGGTTCTACCTTGATCTATGTATTATTTTATACCCACATTGCATCCGTTTTCCAATATCAAAAAATAAGCAGATCCAATTATCCGGTGATCATAACATCGGAAATAGTGTTAAGTAAGAAGTTGATATTTGTTTTTTCCCGTCATCAATGCTCACGTGATCTTACGAACATGTTTGATAGAAAATAAATACTCCTGAGACATTAAGGTGAGCCCAAAAAGTCTTTAATAATAAGGCGTTTAGTTATTACTCTTTCTTAGAGTATAGTTAGAATTGTAGACAAACCAAGTTAGCTCGGTTAACGCGCTCCACTAGACTTGAAAATGCTTAATTCCACCAGGTTAGAAATTGATTTCCAGCTGAGTCCAGTTGATTTTTGGAGCTTGAAAAAATTTTGAGCCGATTTCCAGCTTGTTAGGGCTCGAATTGAACTCAGATCAAACCAATTTGGTGAGCCAATTATTTTGATATTAATGTTGCTCATCAAGTGTTTAATGAAATAACTCAATGAAGTGTTGTTTCGGGTGCATTCATTCTCCGCGGGATTAGGTGGTACCGAGGAAGACATGGATTTGAAATAAATCACTACCAATAAATTTAAAAAAAAAAAAAAAAAAAACTTTACATGATAAAACTATTCATGTATCTTGATTTTGATGTTGTATACTGAGTGTTTGATGAAATACTTATAAACTATTATTCTTGGTTTGCATATTGTGAGAAATTGAAGTTGCACTTCATGTGTTTAAGAAAATGCCGCACAAGCTTGAACTTGGCTTGAATTGCCCGAGCTGCTAATCGAATCGATCCGAGTTGGTCAATTAGGCTCAAGGACCGAGTTGAGTCGAGCTGTAGTGGGAAAAAGCATATGTATAAGCCTATTGAAACTAGGCTTCATCGTACACACCCATGCACATCTACACATGAAAGAAAAGGGAGAGGGATTTCTTAAGCGTGACAACCACCTCAATATAAATTACCCATCTAAACTGGGCTACTAACCAGAGTTGAAAGCACCACTATGTTGTGCATCATCACTCAAAGCAGTCGGTATTAGAAGCTTATTGTTGACTGGCCATGCACCAAAAATCATTCATATTGGAAGCTAGACCTCTCTTGACATGTGGTCAAGAATAGATGGTCAAGATATAAAATACAACAATTGTTCACACACAAAACTAAAAGAAACCAAATATTCTACTCTAAGAACCTTCCAATCTCAAAGATTTTGGGTGCATCATATTATCGTATACAATTTTAGGATGTTACCGTATACAATTCTAAGAGTTTATACAGTTTAGGACTCTATTAATATTTGTTGTGCAGATTATCTTATCACGTATAGATGCTGAATATTAGGAGTCAGTTAGACTCTGTGTATAGTATATACTTCCGTGTATAGATAGAATTTGAATATATAATGAAAGTGACTAAACTGACAAAGACAGTTTTTTTTCAAAATTTCTCTATGTATTCTCTATTTTGACATGGTATCAAGAGCAAGGTTTGAAATTCTTACCTGTTTTTGAATTTTTTCTTTCTTTCTCGGGGTGGTTCCGGTGTTGATTTCGGAGCTGTTGTTGATATTTTCTAGTTCTTGGGTTTCTGTCGGCATCAAAAGTGGGTGTTTTTGGTTCGGTTCTTGCTGTTGGCACCATCGGTTGCGTTTTTCAGTTCTTGGCTCTTGTTTTCAGTTGGTTATGGCTTTCGGAGATCTCTGGTGCCGTGTGCTTCTTTTCGGTGCAATATATTTTCTGGTGCGTATTTGTTTATGTATTTTTTTTTCAAGGTGCAAGTTACAATTTTTTGGTGGGATATTCTCTGTCTCTTGCTTGCATCATGTCATCGGATAAATTGGAATCGTTCCATATTAGGTTTACTGGCAAAAATTATTCTGCTTGGGAGTTTCAATTTAAATTATTTGTTAAAGGAAAAGAATTGTGGGGTCATATTGATGGGAGTGCTCCCACACCTCAAGGTGTCGAGGCTTTGTCTAAGTGGGAAATTAAGGATGCTCGGGTTATGATTTGGATCCTTAGCTCGATTGAGCCATCCAAAGCAAGGATTGTGGATGCATTAGATCAATTTATCACATATACAAATTGAAAGCTGAACACCAACGTACGTCATTTGCCCAAGCTTTGTATGGTATCTCATTTGTAATGGGGTGGAGCTTGGATTTATTAGCTTTAGGGCTTGTTTGTTAACACTTCAGTTTTGTAATAATTTGGAAAATGGTTATGTTTAGTAGTGTTTGTTAATGTGGAAGAAAGAAAGTGCTCCACCATTTTATGTTAAAATTTATCCGTGACAAGAGTCTTTTATATTGAAATTTTCATGGTAGTATAGATTAATGGGGGAACGAAGAATGCGCTCTGATTATTATTTTTGTAATCCACTGCATGAGAGATTTTCTTCCTTGCGTTATACATCCCACTTTTAACATGGGGCACTTCTCTAAGCCCACTATGATGTATGTGTTTCATCCATTCCATTCATCCATTTTTAAAGATTATTTCAAGATTTAGATACCAAAAATGAGAGGAATATAAATCTCAGGTGAACGACACCACATGAAAACAATAGTAATTGGATATCCACCATTAAAATTCTCATAAGGCCCAATGTATTGTTTATTTGACATTTAATCTATTGATTAGGTCATATAGTCCCATATGAAAGGAAAAAACAAAGATCAGCTTGATCCAAAACTTTTATGGCCCCCAAAAAGTTTTTAATGGTCGACGTTCATTCAACACTGTTTTCCTATAATGTGATCCATGATCCACTTGAGATTGGGATATACCTCATTTTTGGTCTTATACCATAAGGGCCTGTTTGGATTCGCGTTTAGGGTGTATTGTATTATATTTGGGTACTATTCATGTATACATTGGGTGATATTTAAAATATATTCATCAGAAACATGCCACTAACCAATGTTTGGATAGGAGGTATTGTCCTAGCATGTATACAATTTCTTGTACAGATCAATGTTTGGAAACGACGTATAAGGGTCACACATTATATATACATATAAATATTGATAGTCTGTGTACTATGAAGCATATTGGTAAACTCTCATACATTTTATCCCAGGTGGGGCCTAGTGTTGTTGTTCTGATTAATCCCTGCGGTCCATCACATTCTGATTGATGAATGATGACCGTTCATCCATTGTCCTCAGCTTGGATTCACCTGATTAACGCTATGGATGTCAAGCGGGGCCCAGTGTTGTTGTTATGATTAATCCTAGCGGTCCATCACGTACTGATTAACCTTATGATGACCGTTCATCCATTGTCTCCAACTTGGATTCACTTGTTTAACGGTATGGATGTCATGAAAAATTATCGAGGTTCCTTAATTCTAACACATGGTACACAAGGACGAAATCTTGACTCCAAACTACGCCTAGATGCTGGGAAAACATTCACGACTGAGAAGACCGTGAGCCCCACATGGGTTACCAGTCATTTGGAATGATCCTGATCATTTGTCCATTATCACCCTGCTCGATTGGCGTCCTTAACGGCGTGGATGTCAACTCAAATGGCACAATTTCTTGAACAGTGAAGAATCCTGATCGTTCGTCGCTTATCCATGCTGAACATCAAATAACAGTGAATATATTTCACCATATGGAAATTTTAAAAATTAATTACCAAAATAGTTCAAAAACTTCATCTGTGAATTTGTGATCGGTTTATCCAACCCGATTTGAATGTCTTTGGAAAATAGTCCATGATACAATTAGAGGACCTAACCATGATGTTTACAAAAAAAAACAAAATATATATAGTTGATTCATTCTCCTCATCCACACATATACTAGAACCGAAATAACAACTTGATACCGGCATAAAAAATTAACAATCCAAGCAGCAAATGAAGAAGCGGAGCCATGCATGGTTCGTCTCCAACATCAGCAACGGTCACCCTCTCAGCGTTGGCAACTTCCCGGACATTCTTAGTGTCGATTTGGGTTTGACCTGTGAGAGCAGCTACACAGTTGTCACTGTCCATTGTTGAGGGATGATGAGATGCACGAACAGTGACACTTCCAGTTGTATGTAGCGCCGTTCGATCGAGGAAAGAAGCCTAAATGATATAGTAAACATTAAAAAATTCTGTCAATCAAGAAATGGATATGATGTAATCTTCACTACTTTGATTAACAAAATTTTTCTACATGTAAAATAAATAGTATCCTAAATACCTGATACTGATTTCAGGCATTCGTAGCATCTTCAAAAGTCGGAAACGACTTGTGTTTGCATCCACTGAAACCGTGAACTTGAGCATTGCAATCATCTCATGTTGCATAGATCCTGGAATTCCTCCCCATAAACACCATATAATACTTATGCTTCATTCCGCTACAAGCATTAATTAATGCCTTAATCAGTAAGATATCTGGAAAAAAAAAACATTCATCTTCCTTTTGCCTCTAATTGTACTATATAATTTCAATATTACCTATCTTTCGAAGATGTGGGCAGCAAATGTCGTTTCTTTGGCAAACAAGTTAGAAATTGATCCCCACAGCCACCTTTGCAAATAAAATGAAATGTTCACGTTAACAATGTCCCACAGAACTTGTTCACACATGGACAAAATTGTAAAATCTCCTTACCACCTGGATATATTTTCAAACACATGAGAGCTTCGGATTTCAAGGCCTCGAATTCAAAAATAATCTATCAAGATTAATTCAAGAGAAAAGTGTATTAGTCCAAAATTAAATATTCGTATTGACATTCAACAGTATAACCTTCTCAATAACAGAATCATTACTAGTAATAATCTGAATTTTCTTACAATAAGCCCGAAGTAAACCAGGTGATTTACACGAAAATAGATAATTGAATCATAATCAGCAGAGCGTTGTATAATCCAAAAATATATGATCGAGGTAAAGAGCATATCTGAAAAATTGCCAGTTTTCAAATACATCTACTCCAGTGATATCATTGTAAGTTTAAATTTCAGAAAAACAAAAAGCTAGTTTGTATAAGTAAAATCCTGAATCAGAACAAGTAATTCAACAATAATCTGTCATGATTAGGCCATACAGAAGAGTTCTATTATGTCCACTTATATATCAAATAGAGACAGAGCATTCTGGATCAGTGAAAGTCAGAAATCCTCTAACATATTAATTCAAAAGAAATTACTACTGAATAATGACAACTGTATCAAGTTAGAATTTGAATCAGAATATCGCATAGCAGTTAAAGTCAGAACCTGCAACATAAAGAAGTAGTGTAGATTCAATATATAGCAGTCCAAGAGTTTAAAGTTTTAATTGCTGCTCCAGCAGCAATCATATCATCCATAGAGTTGCCAAAAGGTTAACCCACCAAACCGAGCATTCCAGACTCGGTTGAAACAGTATCCACCAGAAACGCATAAAAAAAAAGGTATCCCCACAACATAATAGTCCATAAAAAAATAAAAGGCCCATTTTCATTCCGGGCCACAGCGAGGAAGGATAACTTTCTCTATCCATTCCTTTCGTCGTTCATGTCCCAGCTTCATAAAAAAATTGCACTGACTATATCGGTCTGCAACACCCTTGCAGCCCGAATTTAGTCTTCATTGGAAAGACCATCCACCTCCTCAAGGATACCCAACAGACGTTGCACACACGTCATACTTTTTCCCTTCGCCATTGTAATGGTCAGGTTGTTCACGGCTTCTGCGACCTCACCCATCCTGTCCCCGATGTGTTCACTCGGTTTACTCTTCCGACGGCTTATATCACTCTCATCAGCGCGACTATGACGAGAAAATGAGGTGGCTTCCATTGGGCTTCTGTTTGCTCGCTTTGCCCGATTTAATGATCCCTGACCACCGTGAACTTGGGGAGTTGCCCTCCGATCATCCTCATCTGAGGATGAGAGACGCACAGTCTAGCAGGGCTCCTCCTCCGAGTCATCATCGGAGTTCATTTCATCACGGCCGTGCCGTTTCCCAGATATGGGAGAAGAATATGCCCTACTCGCAAACTCGCCGGGGAAAAATCATTGTCAAACATGAAGGCGAGGTCGTCCCATCTTTCCACATGTTTACCTCGAACCCGTTCGGCATAGGGGTGGGTCTATACACACAACGATAAAATATTGTAATCATTTATAAAAAATCAGTTCGTAAAAATTTATAAAGCAATTATAAAATCAATTCATACCACAATGTATCCTTCCCATACATCCTCGGTAGCAATCATCATCTTGTAGTCTTCGTCCCATCTAAATCCTTAGGCATTGAGCATGTCCTTTATTACCCAATATAGCCTCTTTAAGGTCCGGAACTGATTCAAAATATGACGGTTCTCCAACAATATCCCACAAGTATCGTCTATCTCTTTAATCGTGGCTTTATAAGCTTCGGGTTTAAACCAGATGTCACTTTTGAGGCCCAGATTCACATGTTCCACCAATGCATCAACTAATGCGTTATTCATGCTATCTATTCATTAAATTCTACTTACTTTACTTGAACCACCTAAAGTATGCCTCGGTTGAGAGACATTTTTTGGTGATGGCCGGGTCCTTGAGAGAGTTTGCTTTTTTTTTTTAGTGCCACTTTTTTTAGCAGGTGAGCTGGGGCACTGGTTCGACACAACAACATTCTTACCAGGTGATGACTCTACTTCTTTCTTCTTCGTGTCCTTTAATGTGCTCCTTAAAAAGTTCATTGAACCTACAAGCAGAAAATGTTAATAGAAATATGACAGCTAAAGCCAACTAATGCACGACTATATCAATCATAGATAGACACAAATGATATTCATCATAAATAAACTGTATCAGTATCAAGAATATGATGAAAATATGTTAAAATATTCTTGCTTTGAATAAAGTAGATTATTACATAAACCAGGAAAGTCTAAGTACGTTGTCTTGTGCATGGAAGACTATCATTCCACATTCTCTCAGCTATCTTGTCTCTCTTACGTGTCTAATCATCACGTGCGTGATCCGTCACCCGAGCTAACGCTTATCCTTCTTCCACCGTAGTTACATCTACAGGGGAAGGCGAAACATCCTCTGTATTATCTCCACTGTCCTCAACTTCCTCAGCCAGTCTATCATCACCACAAATACGGAGAAATTATGAAGGACATAACAAGCTATAACAATTTTCACTTGCATTATAAACTTGAACTTAGGAAGAGTATGTAGAATAGGAAAGCGGCCTTTTAGAAGCCCAAATGTACGCTCTATGACATTTCGCAATTGTGCGTGACGATAATTGAAAAGTTTCTTTTTATTGGCAGGCTTCCTTCCAGTACGAAACTCGTTTAGGTGATATTGCACACCTCGATATGGTACCATAAATCCAGGCGAATGTGCATATCCAATATCAACAACATAATATTTTCCTACACATCACAAGATATGTTTCAGTTGAATTATATACATAAACACTTATAATGTAAACAATCACCCCCTATAGCCAATTACCATGTGGAATAAGAAAATAATCGGGGCGACGAGTTAGTGCATTTTGTTACATATGAGCATCGGATGTGGATCCATCCTAACCAGCAAGTACGTTTACAAATTTCATATCAAACGTACATGCGACCAAAACATTCTGTGACAAAAATCCTTTCCTATTTCTGAATGTTAAGCTTAATTCTTTTGGCAAATAAGCCTGGATATGGGTACTATCTAGGGCCCCGATACAATCCTACAATCAAAAGCGTGTCACATGATCAATTCATTCTCTCAAGTTAAAATTTAGTAATTGCTCCAATATATCCACTCACAATACCTGAAAGTATGGGCTCCATAGAGGGTTGTCGGATATTTCCTTGGGTGTGTGTAATTCAGAAAACTTCACGTGCTCTAGACATAGACCGATTATAGCATCCAACGCTCTAGTAAATTGTCTGCTTACAGTCTCATCAGATCTTGTAAAACGATGACTAATGACACGATTACATACATTATGTCCGATAGTATGAAGAAACATTATAACCTACTCCTCCATACTGCATCTCCTGCTATCAAAAAGTAGATTCCAATCTCTCAACAGCAAACATAATTCAAAAAAATGGCCCTTGCCCATCCTCAGCTGCGCAAGACAGTCACTATCGCTCTTACGTACTATTCGGCTGATGAATTTATCCCTTTCAATGTGACCACCATTGGGGTTTGCCTTTATACAGTACCGACGATAGTATTCAGCCGCTCCGATTACACATACTAAAGCTACAATAGCTGTAATTGCAGCAACTATTTCACTCTCAGTCCATTCATTGCCAGAGGACCTTTCATCGAAATTTTCCTCACTTTCGGAAGCTACTGTAGTTCAATAGAATTCAAAAAAGATCTGAATGGGAATTAAAATAGACAGTAAATTTATATCTTCTGAAACATGAAATGATTATACAACAAACACTTCCATTATAGTCGAGATTGTATAGGCATTGATAGCCTGTAAACAATTATTTTTTTGAAATTGGTGATATACAGAAAGTTGAGATGAATACATAAAAGTTGAGTATGGACATCAAATAATTTCAGCAGATAAACTTTTAACTTGCTAATTCACAAATTGATACAACAAACCTGTTAACATGCAACTGTCAGAAGTTGTATTTACAAATTCTCAGTACACACATCAGTCATTAAAAGCGTGAAGTTAATTTAGAAGCTTAAAAGTTCCAAGGTGGCAAGCCATGAGTCTCTGTTAACACACAAGCATGTAAATGGATGAACCTACCAGCACTAAATCTACCAGCACTGACCAATATATGGTAGAAGCTGCAAGGCTTGAAGGTGGCATTGAATCTCTTTAAGTATGCCACCTATAACCTTGCGGCCATAATTTAACAAATGCATTATTAACTGTAATGAAGAGACATCATACAGTGAACAACCCATTCATATAACAGGGAAATTGATGCTGAATATGGATTAGATATTATGAAGAGATAATCATCTTTAAAAGGCCTAAGGAAATCGATTTGAAAACAATAAAATAGTGTGTTTTGCATATAAAAGGGTTTTGAAAGAGTAATACCTCTATTTCAAATCTGATCGGATGATGCAGAGCCTACTGAGAACGGAAAACTTCCCTTTCTAACAGATGATTTTGAAGAGCTTATTCAAGGGTTGGTATATTATAAAGAGGGTTTTATAAAAGAATAAAGTTTTCAAATTCTGAAATCTTATAGTCTAAAGTCATCTCATCTACCTGATACAGCAGAGCAAGCACCCGTCCTTTCAAAACATCGACACTTACTAGCAAGGCACTGTGAAATCCCAAGTTGGATTTGGAGGACATAAGATTTCCCTCCCATTGGCGGTATAGGCATAGAGGGTGCTGGAATAGGGTGTAGACAGTCCCGGGTGTATAAGTGAGACCGCATACACGCCAATAAGAGGGGCCTTGCATCGAAGAGGCCCATGCAAGATAAAACCTTTTTTCCAATCATCGTTACAGGTTGTTGGATATAGCCAACCCGATTTCCAGGAGGGAGATGATCGTACCTGATGGATTGGCTTTCTGCAAAAGGAATGAGATGCACGATGGCTCGATTTGCAATGGGCAATCTTGCAGAGAGTTATAATGTCCACTGTATGTACAGAGGGATCTTCGGAAGGGCCGGTTCGGAGTTGGATGGCGATAGGCAGACTCTCGGAGATGATCTATGGAGGAGGTGGTGAAGAAAATCACCCGTTCTCCTCATGGAGATAAAACTCTTACAGTTTTTGAAATTCGCCAGCATATGTTTACAACACAATGAAGAGAGTGTACAGATGGCAGTGAAGGCCTCTGATAGTACAATACCGTCGGTGAGAAGTTTTGGCTCGACGCTGTGTTTGCGCATGTGATATTCCATGGTCGGCTACTCCGAACCAAACACTGTTCATGTCACATCAGTCCCATTAATACCATACAATACACCTGTAACCGCAAATCCAAACAAGCCCTAAAATGATTTAGAAACATAGATGGACGGCATAGATGAAACACATACATCCTGGTGGGGCCCGCATAGCACCGACCATTGGCCAGGGCCTGGTGGCAGGGGAGTAGACAATCCGTTTCTGTGGATGCGGATGGGATACTGACAGGTTGAGTAGCGAGACTCGCTACTAAAGTAACGCCACCAAGTTCTGTGGCCCCATCATTATGTATGTTTTGTATCTATACCGTCCATACATTTGGAAAGATGATTTTAGGTAAAGATCTAAAGAATGAGTCAAATCCAAAGCTCTAGTGGACCTCACCATAGAAAACAGTAGGTAGAGTGATGCCCACCATTAAAAATTTAAATAGGTGACAAAAGTTTTTGATCAAGCTGACATTTGATCTCCCCACTAATTTTTGTGGTGGGTCAACTACATATTTGGATCTGCCTCATTCTTTAACTCATGCCCTAAAATTATATCTCCGAATAGATGGATGGTGTAGATAAAGTACATACATACGTCATATTGAGCCCACAGAACTCGGTGGCATCACTGGGATAGCCAATTTCGCTACTCAACCTGTCAGTAGCCAATCTGCCTCCTATTTGTACTGAAGCGGATTGGTCGATGTATATGATTCTGTGGGTGCCATCATGAGGTATGTGTTATGTCCAAACCGTCCATCCATTTGGCGAGCTTGTCTTAAAGACTTGAGCAGAAAAATAAGATAGATCTAAAGATCAAGTGGACCACACTGCAAAAGGCAGTGAGGGATTGAACGTCTACCATTGAAACCCTTTTACAGGTCACAGAAGTTTCCGATCCATATGAAATTTGTTTTTCCTCTTCATCCATGCATATTTTACCTTATTAACAGATTGGATGGAAAATAAACATTACCGTGGGCCCTATAAATTTTTTAATGGTGAAAATCATTATCCTTACTACTTTTTTTGGTGCAGTCCATTTGAACTGTTCATACAACTTAAAACATGATGAGCGTTGGCGCTCGTCTTCATCTTCGCATGACATGTATCTACACCAGCTAGTGTGTGGTAAACCAGCCAATCCACTTCCGTCCAAATAGTACCGGACGCGGATTTCCAGTTAAAGCCTTTCGCATGAACTTCCTACTCAATGATGTTGGGTAGGGTTCACCGATATGTTTTTGAAAAATCTGTTATAAAAATAAAGTGATTTAATAAAATATATTTTAAATAAAAAATATATAAAATATATTAAAAAAAGTTTTGTAAAAAAGCTTTTGTGGGGTTTTTTAGAATAGTCCCACATGGAAAAGGGAAGAGAAATTTTTATGGTTTAAATGAAAACAGTGGAGTACTATAATATTTGCTTACCTAGTCCAAGGACTATGGACTGTTCACTCCCCAAGTATAGGGTTGTGATGTAGTAATAAACTTGGTGAGACCGAGGTCGAATTCCAAGGGACTGAAACCTGTACGTAAGCTGAAAATAACTAGAACTAGAACTAGAAAAAGATGAAATCTAAATCAGGTGGATTTGAAGAATAATGGTGAAATAGTAAACTAAAATATGTAGAATTCAAAGGTAGGAAAACTAGGGATTCAGAGGGTCCACTTGTAGAGATCAGGGAGATCTACGGTCGATTCATGAACTCAACTAGACTTCGAGTCTCATCTTCATCCAGTTGGAAGATATAACCTGAAAATCAAATCTGAACGTCTTTTGATCTAGTTTTAGAGAGATAAGATTTAAGTAAATTAGAATGGATTCCATCACAAAACCATGCCCATGAGACAAAGCAAACAACAAAATTAAACCAATCTACTTCAATCTGAGAGATGTATGAACGGTAGGAAGGGTGCCGTCATCTAACCATGTCCAGGAGATGATAGTAAACAACAGAGCTTCCTGACTTTATAATCACAAAGAGCAAAAGGAAATACTCAAGCCATCGCAGATCTATTGTAATTTTAGTCACAACAAACCATTAACAACTAAAGGCATTCCTTAATAATCAAACCAGAATCAAATCAGTTCATAACATGAATCAAACTAGTAGAACACTACCCATCACACCACAAGCTTCACCTCTTAGCCCTAGCTAAGAGGTTAGCTAACCACAAGCATGATTAACTAATTCTCAAAAGAAAGAAAGAAGAAACTAAAATAGAAAAACTAAAGAAAAACTTCCTTGCATGCACGTCCACAATCCCTTTTATAGCTGCTGGAGGGCGGTGGGCAGCTGGAGTCGGTCGGTGAGGCTTTCGCAGCAACATCGCGTAACAACTTTTTGCAGCAAAGTTCGGGGCATTCAAACTCCCTTATTCCTTGCACTTTGTCTGTAATATCAACGTCCCCTGGGACTGTTTTTGATAGCCTACACAATGGACGGATCAGATCTTCTATCTGATCAAAGATGGTGGGCCGCAACCGCCTGGAAAAGTTGCTTTTCACGGACGTGCGTAAGCCTACTCACGTCCTTCTCTGATGTGATCGGTGGGCCCCACATAAGTGTTTTCAGGGAAATCCACCCCGTCCATTGGATTCAGGATGAAATTTCGTTCACAAATGGATGGTTTTGAATGTCCATTGATGCGGTCCAGAGAAGCAATCACGCTAAAATCGATTTGAACGTTGCAATGCAATCCGCTTGTGGCCTCTGTATCGCGCACGTGTGTATTCCTGGGCGTAAAATTTCAGTATGGGTTCGATCCTTTCGAGGCCCTCTACAAGATGGATGACTTGGATCATACGTACAGATGATAGAGGTGGCCCACTGACTTTCACAAAACGGACAGCGTCCGTTTGTTACGCAGGAAGCCGAAAATGACAACTACCGTCTTGAGGGGAAGACGTGGGTCAGCGCCTGTTGACCTGCCTTACTCGGTCCGGTGCTCGGCGGGCGTGTGTACACTATGTACACACATTATACATATGGAATCCACTGTGATGTTCTTCAGAAAGCCAATTTGTCCATCTTGTTTCTCATCTTATTTAAACCGTCGAGGCCAATTTTGAAGCATATCCATATTGTACGTGGGCCTAAAATTGGAGATTAATGGGCTGATCTGTCCGTTGGCCCACTTCTAGAGATATTCAATGGTTAAAATTTAATATTTATGGTTTATTTATGGTCCCCAGCCATGTATGACGTTTCGAGCCAATCGGATGGTGGGAACCCTGTGATCTTGCATTCTTCACCAGTTTCGGGCCTCTTTAACGTGAATGACTTGATTTCTTCGAATCCCTGGCGTGTAAATTTTTCAATATTGGTCCTCTGGAGTCCGTCCCTTGCTCTGGTGACTTCGGAGCGTCAAATCCACGCTTTTGATACTCTTTTTCAATCAACGCTCCTTATTACATCCTGCAACAAAAACACGATTAAATTACGACATTAAGCGTTATCATGTACATAAAATCAGACAATAAATGGAGTCTAATATACAATATTCGACCCTCAACACAACCCCCAACCAGCATTTTGCTAGTCCCGAGCAAAGTATGCGAAAAATAAGTTGAGAACTACAGGATAATTTCCATATGCTCGAGTGAATTTTTCAAAATAACCCAGATACGAGAATTCTAGGATTCATGAATGTTGGGCATTATTTTCTCCTGGCCTCAAGCGCACAGTAAGATCCATGGGTGTATAGTGTAATCTCGGCTTATCAACATTAAGATTCAATTTGTTATTTCATAATATCATTGGTAACCAATAAGAGCATTCAGGACACCCAAAACCTAAACTAAAATGTGTCTCATAGATCACTCCAAGGAGGGGAATCAAGTCCTTACCTATAGGGAACAAACCTATGGTGAAGACTGTACACCCAACCCTTTTCACATATCATCCATGGGGAATTAAATCTACACCGATAGGGAGCAAACCTATGGTGAAGATTATTCGCCCAACCCTTTCCAAAAATATCTGTTTTTTTTTTTTTGGCTATGTATTTTCTTTTTCTTCAATTGATCATGACGGGTAAATTTTTCAGGTTCCAGGCTGGTTCCTTACATGCTTAGTGATTACCAAGTTAACCCTTCAATATCAAACTGAAACCTTAATGTGAAAGTGAGATGTGACATGTGAAATCATGACTCAATCAATGTTTACAATTTCTAATTCTGGATTAACAATTCAAACTTAACCGTGAAATCTAACAAATACTGAATCCAAGAGTCATAAATCACGTATCTTGAAATTCTAAGTGCCCTAAATGGCCGTCAAAATCACTTCGAATTCACAAGAAATTCCAAAAAATTTCACAATTTTTTTTTGCTCAAGACCAAGAAAACACTGATTAGGTTACCTAATCTCCCACCCCCAACCTAAAACCTACATTGTCCTCAATGTAAAAGATATGAGCATGCAATGCACATGGGACGATGAAAGTAAATGAGAAGTGAGGGGAAGATAATACCTGAATGAAGGAACGAGAGAAATTTTTCAAAAGATCGCAGTGTGAGAGCATGTCAGCACGAGAGTGAAAACATGAAAGAAAACTATCCTAAAACAATGCATGAAGCAAACTAACCTAATGGCATAAAACCGTCTATCCTAGAACAGCTTAAAGCAAACTACCCTAATCCTATGAAAGCAAGAAAAAACTACTCGATCACGCCGCAAGGTTCCTCTTCCGGCCAATATCTTAATAAGTTTCTCAGTAAGTTCCTCAACAGGATCATCTAAAAGCCCTTTTTGCAATAGGCTTGGACGCCCTGGAGCATGACTTTCCAGAGAAACTTATGTACCTCATAAAGAAAATTTCATTGAAACGCTTGAGGTATCCAAAGGATATCTGATTCACCTGTGATAGAAAAAGTTTCAAAGTTAGTATCCCATGGTGAATCAGAGACTACAAGTAAATGAGATTCGGAAAGGTTTTCAGGAAGTGATGTAGCCTCAACATATTTCGAAGTTTCAGACTTCGGTTCAATTTTCAGCTCTTCCTCCCTTAATGGTAAACCATTAAGATCTAAGGAAGAAGGGGCTTCAGAGTAAGGGTGCACTTGGTCCGTGACAACCACCGAGATAGTGTCATGCAAGGAGTCCACCTTTTCTTGTATTATGAGGTCGTTGGAATCCACAAGGTGTGCCAAGCATGAGTTCAAAGATGTGGAAAAGTCAACTGAGAGTGACTCGTCTCCTGCATCGAAATTTGTGATGATAAGCCAAAGGATTCCATTGTCTTTTGAAGTGGATGGGCGCATGCTCTCTTGCTCCAGCCTTGCACAGACAGATAAAGGGTCAGTAGACGAAGTATTAATGTGTGGACTCTGTTCATTGATACTATTCAGAAGAGGCAGTGAATCGTCAAAATTCAATAGTTCAGATGGTGGCCTCAACTGTGTGGTTTTAAATTCCAGAGTCGTATCGAGTGACTCGTCCATCTCCCGAATCATATCATCATGTAATTCAAGGGAGTGGTCCAAACATGTCTTACAAGAGATAGAAGGGTTAGTTGTAATGAGCTCATCTACTTTTAAATCAGATATGTCAGGTGAGTGGAGTAGCTCATTATGACCGCTCACTTCGTGCACTTCTTGATCATTGACCTGGACCAAACTTGAGATTAATTCCAGGGGAACTGGGGCTGCACATTCATGATCGTCATCCCAATACTCATCATATTCTAGTTCAGTACAGTGTACATTTGGGATGGGATCACTTTTCTTGCACTCTATTTCCAGATTGGGTTGAGGTTCACATAAACCAACCTCTCCCTCATCATTGAAATCTAGTGTATCTTCTGAGTGAAGTATATCATCATCATTATATTTGAAAGACACCCATGTATCTCCACCATTCTTTTGAACAGTCATTGAGATTAAATCATCGGGGAATTGAACCGTATGCTCATTAATGGAATCCAACTCCTCATTCCAAATTTCAGATTTCTTCAAAAGCGAGTGAGGATCACTTTCCTCGCATTGTATTTCTGGATTGGATTGTAGTTGGGATGAGCGAGCTTCCTCTATCCTATCGAGGCGCGAATTGAGTGCTTCCATTGCTTTTCTAATTTTAACAAGACACTCCATGTTATGTTGAAATGAATTCCCTTGGATTGTTTCTGGTTGGTTCTCAAAGGTAGGGTATCCAAGAGAATAATCATTACAACATGTTGTTGGTTCATCTTCCCAGTTTTGATGGTTCCACTAGTTATAGTCATATTGATCATACATGGGAGAATATGATGGTTGATAATAATCCTCATTCCCATATTTATGATCGTATACAGACTTATTAGCCGATGAAGCATAACATTCTAGTCGGTTCTCAATGTCGGTTCTCGATGGAGAAAAAGCTTAATGTATACGTTGAATTCCAAAACCCTCAGGCATTCCCTAAAACTGCTTATCCATCTCAGCATAGACACGTACCCAAGCTTCCATGGTGAACTTTAATTCTGATTCTAATCCTAGAAGAAAATAAAAGAAAAATTCCTATAGCAGTACAGAAAGTAAGAGGAGAAGTTAGAAGGATGTTACCAAATTAGAAGTTCCTATATTAGAATCCTGCAAAAGAAAATAAAACAAATTAGTTTCTAAAAACAGAAAATCTAAAATTAGAAATTTTCTAAAGAACAAAGAAGAAGAGTTAGTTTCTAAAAAGGAAGGAAATCCTAGAATTAGAAAGTTACTAAAAATAAAAATAGAAAGTTAGTTTCTAAAAAAAGAAAAATTTTCTAAAACTAGAAAATAGAAAGTTACTTAAAAGAAGAATCTAAATCTAAAATTAGAAAATAGAAAATTTCTAAAAAAGAAAGCCTGGAATTAGAAAATTTCTAAAGAAATAAAACCTTAATTCTAAAAATAGAAATTAGAAAAAGTAGAGAATTTAGAAAGGGATTACCAAATTAGAAGTTTATGTCAAGATCCTACAAAACAGGAAAACAGATTAGTTTATAAAAACAATAAAAAATTCTAACTTAAAATTAGAAAATCCTAATCTTAAACTAATCCTAAAACTAGTTAATGTTAGAAAAATATAACTGTCAATCCCCGGCAACGACGCCAAAAACTTGTTCACTCCCCAAGTATAGGGTTGTGATGTAGTAATAAACTCGGTGAGACCGAGGTTGAATCCCAAGAGACTGAAACCTATACGTAATCTGAAAATAACTAGAACTAGAACTAGAAAAAGATGAAATCTAAATCAGGTGAATTTAAAGAATAATGGTGAAATAGTAAACTAAAATATGTAGAATTCATAGGTAGAAAAACTAGGGATTCAGAGGGTCCACTTGTAGAGATCAGGGAGATCTACGGTCGATTCATGAACTCAACTGGACTTCGAGTCCCATCTTCATCCATTTGAAAGATATAACCTGACAATCAAATCTGAACGTCTTTTGATCTAGTTTTAGAGAGATAAGATTTAAGTAAATTAGAATGAATTCCATCACAAAACCATACCCATGAGACAAAGCAAACAACAGAATTATACCAATCTACTTCAATCTGAGAGATGTATAAATGGTAGGAAGGGTGTCGTCATCTAACCATGCCCAAGAGACGATAATAAACAACAGGGCTTCCTGACTTCATAATCACAAAGAGCAAAAGGAAATACTCAAGCCATCGCAGATCTATTGTAATTTCAGTCACAACAAACCATTAACAACTAAAGGCATTCCTTAATAATCAAACCAGAATCAAATCAGTTCATAACATGAATCAAACTAGTAGAACACTACCCTTCACACCACAAGCTTCACATCTTAACCCTAGCTAAGAGGTTAGCTAACCACAAACATGATTAACTAATTCTCAAAAGAAAGAAAGAAGAAACTAAAATAGAAAAACTAAAGAAAAACTTCCTTACATGCACGTCCACAATCCCTTTTATAGCTGCTGGAGGGCGGTGGGCAGCTGGAGTCGGTTGGTGAGGCTTTCGCAGCAACAGCGCGTAACAACTTTTCGCAGCAAAGTTCAGGGCATTCAAACTCCCTTATTCCTTGCACTTTGTTTGTAATATCAACGTCCCCTGGGACTGTTTTCGATGGCCTATACGATGGACGGATCAGATCTTCCATCTGAACAAAGATGGTGGGCCGCAGCCGCCTGGAAAAGTTACTTTTCACGGACGTGCGTAAGCCTACGCACGTCCTTCTTTGATGTGATCGGCGGGCCCCACATAAGTGTTTTCGGGGAAATTCACCTCGTCCATTAGATTCAGGATGAAATTTCGTTCACAAATGGATGGTTTTGAACGTCCATTGACGCGGTCTAGAGAAGCAATCACGCTAAAATCGATTTGAATGTTGTAGTGTAGTCTGCTTGTGGCCTCTATATCGCGCACGTGTGTATTCCTGGGCACAAAATTTCAGTATGGGTTCGATCCTTTCGAGGTCCTCTACAAGATGGACGGCTTGGATCATACGTACGGATGATAGAGGTGGCCCACTGACTTCCGCAAAACGGACAGCGTCTGTTCGTTATGCAGGAAGCCGAAAACGGCAACTGCCGTCTTGAGAGGAAGACGCGGGTCAGCGCCTGCTGACCCGCCTTACTCGATCTGGTGCTTGGCAGGCGTGTGTACACTATGTACACACGCTGTACATATGGAATCCACTGTGATGCTCTTCAGAAATTCAATCCGTCCATTCTGTTTCTCATCTTATTTAAACCGTCGAGGCCAATTTTAAAGCATATCCATATTGTACGTGGGCCTAAAGTTAGAAATTAATGGGTTGATCTGTCCGTTGGCCCACTTCTAGAGATATCCAATAGTTGAAATTTAATATTTACAGTTTATTTATGGTCCTCATCCATGTATGACGTTTCGAGCCAATCGAATGGAGTGAACCCTGTGATCTTGCATTCTTCACCAGTTTCGGGCCTCTTTAACGTGAACGGCTTGATTTCCTCGAATCCCTGGCGTGTAAATTCTTCAATATTGGTCCTCTGGAGTTCGTCCCTTGCTCTGGTGACTTCGGAGCGTCAAATCCACGCTTTTAATACTCTTTTTCAATCAACGCTCCTTATTACATCCTGCAACAAAAACACTATTAAATTACGACATTAGGCATTATCATGTACATAAAATCAGACAATAAATGGGGTCTAATATACAATATTCGACCCTCAACATGGACCTTGCATGTTCCAGTGCATAGCACTGGAACACCAGCGCACGCGCTCAGGCACAGGCTCAGGCTCGGTCACGGTCACGGGCTCGGTGAGAGGGCGTGGGCATGTGAGGCAGTGTGGCTGCAGAGGCACTAGTGGCGCACTTTGCATGTCTTGCAGAGGGTCGTTCCCTTCGAGAACCGGAGCGAGACAGGTGCGACTAACTGGCTAAGTAGGATAGCTGGCTGAAGGGAAGACTAGAGGACTGAATGAGAGTCCTCCAGTACATATAGAGAGACTGAAAAGAGTTGTTGTAGCAGAAACTATAACAGCTATGCCATTAGTACAGAGACCAGCTGTAACTGCTGCATGGCTAGCCCAACAGCTAGAAAACGGCTAGCTGCTGTCTCGCAACAATCACATGCAGCAGTAGTTATAGCTTATGCACAACAGTCAGAAAACGATCATAAAACGGCTAGTTTTCCAATAGCTATAAATTGCTTAATGGGAGTTATTTCCCTGGACCACAACCCCCCAGCCAGCACAGCCCATATAAACAGGGTCTGGATGGGATTCCAAACTATCTCTCAACCCACTCTAGCAGACCCATACGAACGAAGACAACCACTCCTCTCTATACTCTAATGAATTCAGCAAGACAACAAGGTTGAACCATTTCTTGAAGAACAGACCGGCGGTGTGGTCTAGAACGGTTCAACTGAACCAGTGGCTGAAGAACTGACCAGTGCAGCGGTCTAAATAAAAAATTCTATTCTCTTCTCTTTTCTTTTTGAAAATTTTCTTTTATTGTAATTCTGTCAGACAGTGTGTAACAGACTTCCATTAATGGGCCTTCGTGTTTGCTGAACGCAAACCCACATCAGGCTCGTTGTATCCTAGAGGTGGTTTACCTGTAACTTATCAACATACTCAATCTTTTTGAGTAGGGACAAATAACGCTTTAAGGACAGCGTCTCAGACGTACTTCAGTCTGTCCTTAGTTCAGATCATCTTGATTTTTCAAGTTCCATATTTTACAGAAATATTATTATTTTGTATAATTTCCAACAATCTTGAAGCATTATTTGTGATGGAAGTTGACAGTGTTTCTTTCATCAAGTTGATGAATTAAGACTTGATTCGTCTTAACCGGTTCGATAAAACCAATTTCACGAGATGGCAAAACAAGCTGAAATTTCTTCTGATGGCGCTGAAGATTTACTACATCTTAGATCTTAGTCTTCAGCCATTACCTGAAGCAACTGAAGCTGACACACCTGAACAAATAGCTGCCCACACCAAACGAGTTGAAGATGAACTCGTGTCAAGGGCACATTTTGAACACGCTCTTCGACCGCCTGTATGATCTATACCAACAGACGTCATCAGCAAAGGAGATCTGGGCCGCTCTGGAGTTCAAATACAAGGTTGAAGAAGAAGGTACCAACAAATTTCTCATCGCTAAGTATTTTGACTTGAACATGGTAAATAAGAAACCGCTGCTACCTCAAATCTAAGAACTACAGCTAATAGTAAACAAAATCAAAGCCATCAAAATTGATCTTCCTGAATCATTCCAAGTCGGGATTATAATCACTAAATTGCCACCGATGTGGAAAGACTATAGAAAGAAGTTGCTGCATAAGATTGAGGACTGCACACTGGAACAAATCCATAAATACCTCAAAATTGAGGAAGAATTCCGTAACCGCGATAGAAAGAATGATAACGGGAATGCCTCCTCCAAGGTACATGTAGTAGAGAACACTAATAACAAGAATCACAAGAAGGACGATTTCCTGAAACCCAATAAAGGAAAATTCAAGAAAAATGCCCAAAGAAGAACGGAAAGTTCAAAGGCCCATGCCATGTCTGTGGGAAAATCGAGCACTAAGCTCGAGTATGCTGATATCAAGAGGCAATTGCAATAGAAGAAAGCGATATTGTGGCCATGATCACTAAGATGAATACTATCTGAGGAAAGGCTCCTGGTTGGTGGTATGACACTGCTGCTACCGTACATGTGCGCTACGAAATATCAACCTTCAAAACCTATGAGGAATTAATCGATGGTTAAGAAGTTCAAATGGGTAATGAAGTCCGATCGAAGATTGTTGGCAAAGGAACCGTCGAACTAATATTCACCTCTGGAAAGAAAGTGATTCTGACAAATGTCTTGCACGTCCCAGACATGAGGTGAAACTTAGTTTCTAGGAGCCTTCTGGGTAAACCAGGGATAATGGTGGTGTACGAATTAGGAAAACTGATTCTGTCTAAGAATGGAAACTTTGTCAGAAAGGGATATGCTTGTAACAAAATAGTCAAGTTTTCTCTAAATGAAAGTAGCACTTCTGCGTATATGGTTGAATCCGTTGGATTTTGGCATGATAGACTAGCCCATATAAGGTATAGTACTTTGAAGTTCATGACTAAGAATGGTTTAATCTTATACACAGATAATGAAACTGATAAATGTGAAGTATGCGTATGATCCAAAATGACGAATAAACCTTTTCTAAGTGTTAAAAGATCGTCTCAAATATTGGATCTTGTGTACAATGATATGCGTGAGTTAAACGGCATTCTTACTTATGGAGGTGAACGGTACTTCATAACCTTTATTGATGATTGTTCTAGATATGTGTATGTTTATCTGTTAAAGATCAAAGATGAAGCATTAGACATATTTTAAATATATAAAGCAGAAGTAGAGAATCAACTAAATAAGAAGATAAAAATTCTCCGTAGCGATAGAGGAGGAGAATACTTCTCCAATGAATTCGCTAACTTCTGTGAAGAACATGGACTAATACATCAATGTACTAGGTCATATACACCTCAACAAAACGGAATAGCTGAAACAAAAAATAGAACAATAGTAGAGATGGTCAACTCAATGCTAATAAGAGCAAAGTTGTCACTAAGTCTATGGGGTAAGGCACTGCTTGCAGCGTGTCATACACTAAACAGAATTCCGTTTAAAAAATATATAATATCTCCATATGAAACATGGAGAGGTAGAAAATCTAACCTAAGATATCTTAAAGTATGTGGGTGTCTTGCATATTGCAGGGACCCTGATACAAAAAGAATTAAGTTAGGACCCAGAGCTATTAAGTACGCCTTCGTAGGGTATGCACAAAATAGTAAAGCTTATAAACTTCTAGATATAGAGTCTAATACAATAATAAAATCAAGAGATGTTGAGTTCTTTGAGAACTCACTATCCTTGGAGTCAAAGGATAATGAAGTCCAAACTCCTGATAAAGAACAAGATAACACAACTCCACAGATAGTGGAAGCTCTTGTTGAACCTTGTAGAAGTCAAAGGATAAGAATAGAGAAGAGTCTAGGAGATGACTATATAGACTCTCAGCGCATGTTTTTCCATCTTGTAGAAGGAGATAGAAAATATTATAAGAAAAATACCTATAGTAATGACTATAGAAGATTATCCTAAAACATATAAAGAGGTTGTATCCTCTAGAGACTCAGCTTTCTGAAAAGAAGCTATAAATGATTAAATGGAATCCATAATATCAAATCAAACATGAGAACTAGTAAACTTACCTTCAGATTCTACACCATAGGTTGTAGGTGGGTATTTAGAAAGAAATATCACACTGATGGGACTATCCAAACCTTTAAAGCTTGATTAGTAGCTAATGGTTTTAGATATAAAGAATGGATAAATTACTTTGACACACACTCTCCTATAGTTAGGATAACATACATTACGATATTATTTGCACTCGCTTACATACATCATCTTCACATCCACTAAATGGATGTAAAGACCGCATTCTTGAATGGTGATCTCAATGAGGAGGTTACATGGAACAACCTTAAGGATTTGTTCTACCAGAAAATAAAAATAAAGTATGTAGATTAATCAAATCTTTGTATGGATTAAAACAAACACAAAAACAATGATATGAGAAGTTTGATTCCAAAATACTATCTTATGGTTTCATACATAATGTAGCTGATAAATGCATATATTCTAAAGTAGATGGCAGCTGTATGATTATTATTTGTCAATATGTTGATGACATGTTAATAATAAGTAATGAAATAGAAGATGTGACTGAAACGAAGAGGTTTTTGTCTTCCGTATTTAAAATGAAGGATCTTGGACAAGTTGATACCATCCTAGGTATCAAAGTTATAAAAAAAAATTGTGGGGGTTATGCTTTGTGTCAATCTCATTATATTGAGAAGATACTAAACAAGTTTAACCATCTAATTATAAAAGAAGCAAAAACTCCATTTAATCTAAGTATCAAGCTAAAAGAGAATACCAGAAGAACAGCTGCACAATTGGAATATGCGAGTGCTATAGAGTCTTATGTATGCTATACAATACATTAGACCAGATATCGCATATGCTATGAGTAAATTTAGTAGGTTTGCTAGTAATCTCAGTACTGAACACTGGAATGCAATTAGTAGAGTTCTTAGTTACTTAAAAGTAACCAAAGACTTAGGACTATTTTATTTAGAGTTTCCTTCTATATTGGAAGGATATACCGATGCGAGCTGGATATCAAGTGCAGGGGACAATAAGTCTACTACAGGGTGGGTATTCACCCTAGGAGGTGCAGATGTATCTTGGGGATCCAAGAGACAGACTTGCATAATGCACTCGATTATGGAGTTTGAATTCATAGCCCTGATTGTAACAGGCAAAGAGGCTGAGTGGCTAAGGGATCTCTTATTAGAAATTCTTTTCTATATAAAGCCCATATCGCATGTGTCACTACATTGTGATAGTGAAGTCACATTAACTAGAGCCTATAGCGGCACATATAATGGTAAGTTTAGACATATCAGTCTTTGACATGATTATATCAGATAATTGATTCGAGATGGAATCATTGTTATTTCCTATGTGAAGTCAAGCAATAACCTTGTGGACCCCTTTACCAAACCTCTATCGAGAGAGGTAGTAAAGGCGACATCTAGAGGGATGAGGTTGAAACTCTTCAGCCAAAGTTCTATTAGTGATGGTAACCCAACCTAAAGTCAAAAAATCTCTGATTTTGGGTTTAATGGGTAAGAACAAGTTACTGATATGTGAAAAGTTTGCAGCACTAAATTAATAGAACCTCATTCATAATAGATGAGTGTTGAGTGTTACGAAAGAGGGTTGAGTCTTAAAACTCTTAATGAAATCCAGTCTAAAGGACAAGTGTCTTATAGTAACGAAGACACTGGAAGGATTTCACCTACATGAATGTAGAGATAGTGCCGTCTCTTATGAGAGTTATGAGTTTTTCTCTCGAGATCGTTCAAGAAATAGGATAAGCACATGACCATTAATAGTGCTAAGTAAGATTGTGCAAACTCTAAAAACACATAGCGAAATGTGTGTAGTTTTTCCGACTCTGTTATCTAGGAATAACTGGTTCAAAGCTTCGGCTACCAGTCATTTTGATTGAGTTTCGAGATACTTACACTAAGAAAAAATTAAAATCGAAAGATATCTTTCTTTATGCATATAAGCTGATTATTATGGCAGAAATGTTTAATCGAGAAAAATATATTTTAAAAATCAGTGGGGGATTGTTATAAAATAAAGTGATTTTATAAAATATATTTTAAATAGAATATATAAAAAAGTTTTGTAAAAAACTTTTGTGGGGTTTTTTAGAATAGTCCCACATGGGAAAGGGAAGATAAATTTTTGTGGTTTAAATGAAAACAGTGGAGTACTATAATATTTTCTTACTTAGTCCAAGGATTATGAATCTTACGTATTCCAGTGCGTAGCACTAGAACACCCGCGCGTGCGCTCGTGCTCGGGCACGGGCTCAGGCTCAGGCTCAATCACGGTCACAGACACAGGCTCGGTGCGAGAGTGTGGGCATGTGAGACAGTGTGGCTGTAGAGGCGGTAATGCGACTAACTGGCTAAGTAGGATGGTTGGCTGAAGGGAAGACTAGAAGACTGAATGAGAGTCCTCCAGTATATATAGAGAGACTGAAAAGAGCTGTTGCAGTAAAAACTATAACAGTTGTGCCATTAGTGCAAAGACCAACCGTAACTGCTGCATGGCTAGACCAACAGCTAGAAAATGGCTAGCTGCTGTCTCACAATAGTTACATGCAATAGTGGTTATGACTCATGCACAACAGTCAGAAAACGGCCATAAAACGACTAGTTTTCTAACAACTAGAAATGATTTAATGGGAGTTATTTCCCTGGACCATAACCCCCCAGCCACCACTGCCTATATAAACAAGGTTTGAATGGCATTCCAAACCATCTCTCAACCCACTCCAGTAGATCCTTATGAACTAAGACAGTCACTCCTCTCCTATACTCCGGTGAATTCAACAAGACAGCAAGGTTGAACTATTTCTTGAAGAACAGACTAGCGGTGTGGTCTAGAACGGTTCAACTGAACCAGTGGCTGAAGAACTGACCAGTGCAGTGGTCTAAATAAAAAATTCTATTCTCTTCTCTTTTCTTTTTGGGATTTTTCTTTTATTGTAATTCTGTCAGACAGTGTGTAACAGAGTTCCATTAGTGGGCCTTCGTGTTTGCTGAACGCAGACCTACATCAGGCTCATTGTATCCTAAAAGTGGTTTACCTGTAACCTATCAGCATACTCAATCTTTTTTAGTAGGGGCAAATAACGCTTTAAAGACAGCGTCTCAGACGTGTTTCAGCCTGTCCTTAGTTCAGATCATCTTGATTTTTCGGGTTCCATATTTTACAGAAATATTATTATTCTACATAATTTCCGACAAAATCCAACCTGTCCATCCATTTTGTGAGGTCATATAAGGACGTATGACTAAAATTGAAGTTTATCAAATACTTAAGTGTGCCATGCAAGAGGAAACAGTGGGCATTCAATGAGCATCATTAAAGCATTTTTATGGCCATAAAAGTTTTGTATCAAACTATATTTTAAGTGTTTTCACTTATTGAGAATGACCTTATAAACGATTTGTATAACATATAAACATCAAAATGGAGCCTAAGAAGGTTTCAACTATATGAACTTCTTTTCATAACTTTCCTTCTTGTGTGACCCATTTGAGTTTTGTATCCACCTCATTTTTTGTTCAACGTCCTAGAATAAGCTCGAAAAAAATGGACGGACATAATGAATTTCTCACATACATTCCAGCGGACCCCACCCAACATCTTGCAGAGGAACTTCTTGGGAAAGGCTTTTGCAGAAAATATGCGTCCGTAGTACCTAATCGGACGCGGATTTCAGGCTTTCGAAGTTCCTACACTGGGAACCATTGTGAAGCCTACCATGATGTTTTTTTTATAAATCCACAACGTCTATTCATTTTTTGAGCTCATTTTAGGATAAAAGTCGATAAATAAGTTGGATCCAAGACTCAAGTGGGCCACAGTAGAGGAAAAGGTGGGTAGGGAAATTTCTACCGTTGAAACCTCCCTAGGGTCGACAATGATGCTTACATGCCATCCATACCGTTCATAATGGGATGAACTGAAAACAAATATACTAGCTTGATTCAAAACTTTTGCGGCCCCATGAATATTTCAACTGTGGACGATCAATTCTCACATTTTCGGCCTAATTGAGTATTGGATCTGGCTCATTTTTTATCTCTTCTCCTAAAATGAACTCACAAAACGGATGGACATGGTGGATTTATCAAAAACATCATGGTGGGCCCCACATGGGTTCCTAGCGCAGGAGCTTCCTGCGAAAGCCTTTCCCAGGAAATCTGCATCCTACCCAATCCGCATGCCTTCAGATACACCTGAGGTGCACCATTGTCTCACCAGTTTTGTGGGCCTTATTTGAAGTTTCTTTTGCTACTGGTGCTCAAGCCTACACGACACAGTGATAATGTAACACTCCGTCCTTTTTTAAAATAGTGGGTTCCACTGTTCCCTATGGTGTGGCCCACTTGAGCATTAAATTGCCCTCATTTTTGGGCCCTTGCCCTAACTTGACTCGGCAAGACTGATGAACGATGTGGATTTGTCACATCGTTCCAGTGGGGCCCATTCTCTTAAAAAAACACAAAAAAACGAAGTGACGTGCATCGGCATGTCACCCACGAACCAGCCCATCTCTCCTTCACGACTCTCTCCCTCCTTCCCTTCTTCTTTGGGGTACAATTGCACACGTAAACTCATCTAACCATGCATGTCAATCTAAATTGTCCAATGAACCCAGACCCTCGATTAACCTTAGCCCTTGAAATCTTTCACCTAAAAACACGTGGCTCAACTTGAAGCTTGATTTGAACTAATTTTATATTTTTTTAACACTAGGACCTGTAGAAGCTAATTAATGGCCTGATTTCTCTCAGCCATTATGGTGGACCCTACCTCACTACCCACTCCGCACGGTTACAAAAACTGAAAGCAGAAATCTGCCTTGTGCACCAAGTCACACTCTCACGTTCCTTCCTCTCTCAGACTTCATATACAAATATTCTATCTTACGATCATGGAGATTCTCCTCAGTAATTCCAGTCTGCTCACTCATCGATTCACAGCCATTGAAAGGCCTACCATTGAGATCTCTAAAAATCTTCTTCTTCCTACTTCTCAATTTCATGCAACTAGCAGGTGCACCTTCCAACTTCAGAATTAATCAACAAAATCAATCCAAAGCTTCAATTTGTGGAGCCTACAAGCTTTGTATGGCCCGTAAGAACCATCCACAACTATCAGTGTCGCAAAATGCATCATTGCAGATTTTGACATGATCGCCTTCTTCATCTATACCACCACTGTCTGATCTATGTAAACCAACATCACAGTAAGTAAATCTTTCCATAAGGCTTATTAAAAATTGATTTGACCATTAATTAATATTCAAGGTCTTAGTATGTATATTTACATCCTATAACAGGTAAGTTGTTTCCCAGATAGTTAATCTGAAAGCAATGTATAGCTGTAATATAAGCCAACTCACTGAGTCAATTAGCTTGTAATTATTCATTTATTTTCAGAAGCTGTTGCATAGATAAAAACCCTAATTGTGAGAATTGTATTGGAACCATAGGTAAATTTTATTCGATCAGACCAATTCTAGCATACAAATCCATTTGTGCTTGTGATCGTTACATCGAATCAGATTTATAGCAGATTGTTATCCAGAAAATAATCCTATGAAAATTCATATCTATATCAGAGTGTTTTATCATCACAACAGGTGGGTGATCTTCCCTGTTGGAAATTTTAGTTTAACATATAAATTGATTTGATTATTTATTATGTATTATATTTATTTGATCATTGTCATTAGTTAGATATTATTTTATTTTATTTGTTGGTTACATATTGTAGAGATAATTTATTTGAGTTATTAATTGATCGACTTCATTCTATTATCGTGACGTGCTTGAATTATAATTATTTTATTATTATTACATGATGAAGAATGTATTTCAATTTATAGGTGCTCTACCCTAAAAGGATCACTATGTTATTTTTATGGGTGCTCTGCCTAGGGTCATTACCGAAATGATTGGCACGATACGGGTGCTCTGCTCAGGGTCATTCCCAAAAGGATTGGCACAGGTGCTTTACCCTGGGTGATTCCTTAAAAGAATTAACACACAGAAGTGCTCTACCATAGGTATTTACCCTAAAAGTCTATTCACCAGGTGTTCTGCCGAGGGTCATTCCCTAAGGATCAACACCGCTGCTCTGCCGATGGTCATTCCCTAAAAGGATCAACACACACGAGTGCTCTACCCTATATTGAACCAAAAAGGATTTTAGATGATTGTATTGTCTTATTTTATTATCATGGAAAATAAATTGTTATTGTTTTTACGTAAAATGATAATTTAATACTCGTAATTAATCCTATTTGTTTTATTGAGTTGTATTTGTGTTAACGTATAATTTTCAATTTTGAGAACAACGTGACCTTACGAGCTATCACGCTCACACCAGTATAGATTGTTTTGCAGGATTTGTAAGATTGAAGACTTTTATCCTTGTTTATTTAGGAATTAATTAAAATTCAATGTATGTTGTCTTTATTTATTTTTGAATGTCAATGTAATTAAATATTAAAGGATTGATTAGTGAACAATATTTAATGACGATGATTAGTATCCTTTTAGCTGCTCTGATTACCTTGAAAATGCAGAAAATAAAATGGGTTGCGATGTATATTTTATTTAAATACAACTTATAGTCCTGAAGTTCGAGTTCAGGCTTGGCCAACTCGGGTTCTGATTTTTGTGGTGTGACAGATAATCTTCTCACTGAGAGGAATTGAGGGCCCTATGAATATTGAAAATTTAGTTTTCTATTAAGTATTTTAGTTAATCTGAATTAAATATAATAATGATTTTATTTTCATTTAATAAAAAATAATTTATTTATAATGTAAAACATTTCCAAACGAGAGATAGGGGCAAATGTGTTAAATTAACATATTTCAGACATTTTAAATGTTTGTTAACAAATAAGTTGTTTCAAATTCAGTACTTAGTTTTTAAACTTTGGCCATAATTATCAAACAAGTTTTTTAACTTCAAATTTCAGATTTCAGGATTCAGTATTTAGAGTTCCAATTTAACAAACGGGTCCTTAGCCCTGAGCTAGATCAATTCTCAAGTTGGGTTTGGGCTAATGCCACTTTAGCCAACGTGGTCTAGCACAAACAAAACAAATAATATTCTAGAAATATACAATTCCAAATAATCAATTAGATACATGTGCATCTTTCATGTAGATTGTTGGTTTTTAATTTTTCTAAAAATGTATCCTTTATGCATGTGAAGTCCACTTGATTAACTGATGGACTTGGAATATATCATGGGAAATAGATTTTAATAAATTTTGGGCGAGGCCGAGGCCAAGGCCATGGTTTCAAGACTTGGATGAATCTTATGCGGTCCATCAAATTCAACTCTGACTTGGTAGACCCTACATGGTTGGATGCAATGAGTCACTTATACAAGCAACCCTAATCATAATATCTTGAATGCAGATTGCAGTGACTCAGTGTTTATGATTTGATTAAGTTACATGCCGCTATTAGAGATGAAGACAGTTGAGTACCCACCAACCTAATAATTTTCAAACATATTTTGTGTGACCCCATCTCTTATAAAGACACATGGCCCAATCAAATCCTACCATGTCGGATTACTGCTGACGCCTATGGTGGTATAGTCACCACACAAATCCATGTCCAGCTTGTTAACCAATTCTTATATATTAATTTTTTGAGAATACATTATAATAATCTCATATTTATATGATAAAAAACTAAAGGGAATGGTTTAAATCTTACCTTGGTGGGATTAAATTGGTTTTTTCCATTATGTTATCAATGTAGATCCATTGCTTTAAGATATCTCTCCTTGTCTATCTCAAGTGGAAGGTGAAAAGGCCATCTTCTGCTATTGTGATAAAGACCAAGGGAGATGCATGTCATTCATAAGATAGACCTTATACGTTTACATGTGTTGGAGAAAAAAAAAGAAGATAAAAGATGAATAGATGAGATACACTCCCTCTCCTCTCTCGCTCTAATTGATGTCCACGGGGAGACATTTACAGCTTTCTTGAGTCTCGAGCTCTCCTCTAAGATGGAATCTATATATAAGTAAGAGTTAGGTTTTATGGGTATATACACGCATGAAAGAGCATTACCTTACAAACTTATAAGTACTATACTATGTGGGAAGTCCATTACACTATCTTATCCACTCACATATTTATGATCTAATCCCAAATTTTGATGGTAATACCTAACATCACTTGCTTTCAATATCTTTTAGTCCGTCTTGTAAAGTTAGCTAAAGCTACTTAATGAAGTTTATGACCTTCATGCGCTATCAATTATATGTGTTGATACTTTTTTTTGCCACATCAACTCCTTAATTACATTAACTATAACATGAATTAATAGGCTCTCAAACCATTGACTCGAATTTATCATCCAATCAAATTGTCCAAATGTTCAATATTATAATATTATGTCCTCGTCATATTTACATTCTTATATAAGGCAAATGTATAAGTGACACTAGGTTCTTGATAGTAGAGGCTGTCCATCACAATGCAAGTCAATCTCCTCATATAAAATAACTAAATAAAATGTTTACAAACGTTGCTTAAAAATTTGAAGCAATCGTGGCACATTAATACACTAAGATTCATCGTCTGTTATTCTCTCTAATTAATGATCACTGTTTTTTATTTTCAAGTCCTCAACCGTCATAGATGAATGACTCTTTGTATAATTCACATAGATTGTTATTAAGATCAATAATCAGTGGCTGAGATTGACCTAATCGCATCTAGAATGCACATTATTTCGCTGGGCACGACTCCAGCAAAATTTTCACTCACCTCCCAAATCAACTAAGCACTTCGAATTGAGTTTGGCCTTGGCCACACGCGTCACGCACGTGTGGCAGAAAATGGATGGTCACAAAGGTAACCAACAGCTTGCGACGTACACGTGGGGCCCACGAGATGCGTTTACCAGCCATATATTTCCTGTCTCAATCGCCGGGTTCACTCAATGAATGGCTCGGATGGAAGGATCTTGCACACGTTTACGACGTCCGCACGTGTCCCGCGAATCTCCTTTAGTACCAAGTACTCAAATACGCTCCTATGCGCATTCCCTTTAACCTTCGCCTCTCTTCTTCTCCAAACCACCAAAACGATGCCCCTAAAATGGTAAGACTTCCCTGTATACTTCTACGCTACGCAGGCTTCTAATTCCGATTATCGGATTTGAAATGAACGGCTCAGATAGCTCGACCGTTGTTTCGCAGGCTTCTGCACTGGCAGCCGAACGCGGGAACGACAGTCAACAGCCAGATCCTCACGGAGGTGTCCCAGTGCGCTGAAAGCATCAACGGGACCAAGGATGGACGGTGGAGATCAACCATCACTTTCTACAAGCCCATGCTAAGAGGTTTCTTCTTCTCTCTCTCTCTGTGTGTGTGTTTTTGGGTAGTGTATGGTCCTGGGGCAGATGACATTTTATAGTCGTTGCTGAGCAGTTATGTTGTGTAAGTGGAGCCGGTGGTTCGGTGATCCAGACCGTTGATCTAATGGGCCATAGTTTGGATGGTTGATATTCTGGGGATCTCCCGGATTGAGTGATTTTAGCCCTTAAATAAGTGGGCATGCAAACATACGGTCGAAAAAAATGCAGCCATGGTCCACATTCAACGTGAAATTAGTCAGATTGGTTGATAAGATCCAGTTTGAGTATGGGGTGGATGGATTTTGATTATTTGATTTAGGATTGAGTCTGGTTCCTCGACAAGCCCTTGTAGAGTTAGTACATTCTACAAGTGCTACGTGTGGGGTCCACTGGGGTGTATGTACAGCATCCAACCGGTCCAGCATGGTTGGTCCACCATGAAAGTTGGATGGTCAGGTCGATCCAACCATCACGTGGGCTATGGTTGGCTGTTGTTTTGTATGGTGGGGCCCTCCGTGAACGCGAGGCCCACCATGATCATGTGATGTCCCAAAAGATAAGGCCTACATGATCATTAAGTGGACCACACCATAGAAAACAATGGACATCTACCCAAAAGCCTGCAAATTGACATTGTGGCCATACATGATGGTTGGATCAGCCTGATTTTCAGGCCGTCCAACTTTCATCGTGGGGCAGCCTTGCTTGATAGGTTGGATGCTATAAACACACCCTGGTGGGCACCATGCATGAATAAGCTTATACTACAAGGATTTGTGGAGTAACTGGCCTCTAGGATTGCTTAGTTAGAGAAATAAGATCTTTTGAGACCATAGTACCTAGGTATTCTTATTCGGTTTGACTTATTATAAAAAAATAGCAGGAGAATGAAGTGGATATAAAAGGGTCATGTATGATAACTATGTGACGTAGGGAAGGACGTGATGAGGTCGATCACCGTCTTCCTCAGGGAATAACTACTCCGAATCTATAGAGCTCTCTAGACTCCTCACAGAGTTTCCTCAAATCCACGAGAAATAAAAAATAGAACTAATTTCTAATAAATTCGAAATAAATTGATTGATTAAAAAAAAAAAAAAAAAGTAAAAAAGAAATTACAACCCTTTAAATAATGAGCTCAAACCTAGGATGGAGTTTTAGACTCAAACTCCAACTCAAACACCCTAAAAACTTGACTTACTATAAATAGGAAACTTACTATTTGTGGATGGTCTCCATTCCTACTAGACTTCATGGTTTTCGGCCAAAAATAGTAAGTGTCCAATTTAGCCTAACCACGTTATTCTCCTAATTTTTCTAAGCCCTTTTCATATTGGGCACAACTCCTACAACTCAAAGGATTAGAAGTTATACTCATACTAAAACTTACTATTTATAGTAAAAATGAAAATAAAAGGGACTTTTAACTGTTGATTTAATGGAATCTCACAAATCCGGCGTGGGCAATCCGGCGTTGCGGGGTTGGTTGGCTAAAGTAGCTTCCTGTACCCCAAATATATATGATATGTTGAAAAACTCATCCCGGTTTGCGAGATACAAATGTTTTAATGTTCTGACAGTTCGGATCATTTCCGCCTCCGATCGGGCCTTCTCTGGTCCATCTTTGCCATGAAAGTGTCTACTATCCACTCTACATCACTATGTAATTTATCTTTTATCAATTTATGAAATTTAACTACTTAAAGAAGCCTTTAAGAGGCTGTTGTTCCTTGAAGAGGACATACTTTGTGTTATTTATTATAGGGTTATTACATATTATTATCGACTTGTTTGGTTATTACATATTATCATCGCCCAGTATTAGAGCGGTCATGCTCTTGGGCAATGGCAGGCGGAGTGAGATAACAACAAGCTTTGAAAGAGAGGAAGATAGAGTTTTGGCTACTCTCAGTGTTCGAAATATCGATATAGCATTACATATTGCATCCTTGGGATACAAATACATATTGTTTATCGTGCAGGATATATCGTTTGTATTGGGTAATTTATCGCACTTTTTGGGAAACATGGGGAAACATTGGGAAAATGGTTGAAATTTTCAATGAGACTTCAATGATTGTTAAAAAAAGACCTTAATATACACTTATAAATAATAACATCTCAAAAAAGAAGTGTACACAATAGGTTTCCTTTGTATAGAGTCCTAAGCTATGCGTTGTCTGACTGAACTAGGGCAATTATATTCAAATTGAATGTATAACATTTAAAGTGTATGTGATGATTGTTTTATCAAACACTCCTAAATACTTTGAAATTAGTCTCAATTAACATTTGGTTGAAGGGAAATTTCAAAAAAGAATTAATATTTTAATATATTTTTTTATTAATTTTAATTAAAAGTTATTTTATTTTTCAAAAATTGACAATGACTTAACAAATCAGTAGATCAGCTCTCATAAATTCTTGATTTCATGTTTGGAGTGCAACATTGCAAGCAATTTGGGAGAAATTGGAGAAATTTCAAAATATCCCCAAAATTTCCCAAATCCCACCTACATGCAAATTTTGAATTTAGGCTCAATTGATAGCTAGTTGAATGAAGATTTCAAAAATAAAAATAAAAATGGAGAACATGAAGAACCAATGGATATCGAAATCAAAGCTCAATCTATATGATTTTTCATGCAAAACATGAAGAACCAATGGATTTGTAACCATTTGACATCGATTTAACATAATTTTAACAAAAAAAAAGGGATTGGAAATTGAAAATGCTCATCAGATCAAACATGTGGGATGTATCGGCACTAACTGTGCGTTTCGTATCGCACATGTGGGATACAAGATATGTCGTGGGATATATCGGCCGATATCGTCGACATTTAAAACACTGGCTACTCTTAGAAGTAGAACTCAAAATCCCCTCAAGGAGGGTGTCAAGAGGAATGCATGCATTGGAACATGTGCAATGGATGATTGCCATTGTGGTTTTGAAGACACCTAGCAGACGTCATTGATGGTGCACGGCATTGGTAGTGCCAGGGCATAGGAGGCTTCCACCCATACTTCGGTCAACTGCCCATATCCCATGTTGGGATTGACTAGCTAGAAGAATGACATGAATAGGGGCCGTACAAACTTGACATATCTGATTAGAGTTTCCATGATTCCATGGAAAAGATCTAACCAGTTGGATATGTCAGGCCGAGCAATTCGTTGCCTTCAAATGTCGGAGAATCGGTGGTTGGCATTGGCTTGGAGAATAGTTATTTCTCTCTGACGTGGAGTGAGTTCTCACAATTGTTGTGTGTGCATTTTAATTGGGTATGAGGACTTTACTAGAGCACTCAGTTGAAACAAACTAAGACAGTTTGGAATATCAGGCACTCACTTAGTTGAAACTACCATTGTGTCTCCCACTCGTTGCATGAGCTGGCAGAGACTACGTAGTGTGTGTGAGTGATCCATGGTTCAATCCCTGGCAGTGTTACTCAAAAACAAAGAAGTTTGGAATATCAGGCGCAATTTGAGAGATTGGCTAATCCAACTACAAGCTTGATGAAGTTGTAATATTTTTTTTGTAAGCTTATTTTATTAGCAGTCTTAAGGATGAGTTGTGACACTTGGTATGTACGTTCCACTCTGATTATATGACCACTTCTATTAGACTTGTTCAAATTAGAGGAAGAAAATATATTGGTTCAGTGCCAACAATTGCAACCATTCTCTACTAAAGAGAATTGTATGAATGGAAGGATGATCCGAGGAAAATCTTAAGAATCAAACTACACCATTGAAAAGGCATTGTCAAATAGTGGATGTTGGCTGAGATGGAGGGGCACAATGAAGGGCTTTTTTATTATTATGATGAGAAGTACTAACCATGACACTATTGCAAAACTCAACAACCTTTTCGCACAGGCTTTTCACTCAGCAACAAAGAGAATGATGGTAAGGTTCTTGCTTGGGATCTGAGTGATAACTAGAAGCAACCTTGAGGACAACGTTGATTCGAATCGTGATGGAATGATAAGATCCAATCTAAGTATGCTAGGCATGGGATTCGGTTTAGGATCTGCTTAGTTAGAAAGTAAAGATATTTAGATCACAGTGGATAGAGTCCTTATTTGGTTTGACTTTTTGTAGAAATATAGTGGGAGAATGAAATGACTAAAAATGGGTTTGCAACAACAATATAATGCATCTTCTATTTATTTATGAAATTTAACTATGCAAGGAGCTTTTAAGAGGCCATTCTCCTTCAAAAACGACATATTCGTGTTTTTTATTCACGGACTATTGCACTGGAACCATTGGGAGTTTTTTTTTTTTGTCAAAATCTTGCAGTATGGGAGATTTTTGTGTCATGGTCCATGCATGGAGGAATCCATCCAAGTAATGGTCTTGGCCACCAAACGAGGATCCCACTTGTCCTGGCTAGGTGCCCAATGATCAAAGTATTCATCTTGTGTTCTTGCACAACACTTTGAAATGTCAGTCCCAAAAGCACTTGGACAGGCATTCGTCACACATCATGCCCACTTTTTAATGATCCAGAAGGTTCATACAGTGAGAACACCTTGGATGGGCAATCTTTCAGAGAAATGGAAGATCATAACCATTCAATAACCAGCCAGTGAATGGATAGTTAAAAAGAAAAATACAGCCAACCATCATATGAGAGGAAAGAAGGCTGCCATCAATGAGGAATTTTTCTGTCCATCAGCCATCCAAGTGGGAGCCACCAAAGGAGTGGTCTTGCTTAGTGAGAACGGGTTGCACATGTATAGAGTTCCGCGCTGAATAAAAATGTGGTACTTTGTGCAACCATTGTGTCATACTTCTCAATACTACAAATTTCCCCCCTTGCCAGATCCAAATGCCCCGGCAGAGTACCCCCGTGATTTTATTGGGATTTCACTTCAAGAACAATCCAACAAGTACTACTTCATCATCCGTGGACAGCGCATCGTGCTCGAGGCAGATTCTTCCATTCAGACGATCATGGAGAAGTTGCAATCTTACAAATCCCGGGTTTCACTCAATTTTGAGGTAGTCATGCATGCATTGTTTGTCTGTTCACACTTTGATATTATTGTATAAAAGGGAAAGGTTTGTATTGTAACTGTGTGCACCTATTGTTGTTTGCCCACATATCTCAAACCATCCAATAGTGGGTGGCTGGAAACTGAACACGCATTTCAAAATGGGCTTTTTGAAAATTCGAATTTTGAAATGCCTGCTAGATTCCTGCAAATTGTTTCTAAATGGTGGGAGATATGTCCACGTTGATAGATTCCAGCTAACTATCGTTAAATGGTTAGAGATATGTGCACACCGACTCCTGGTGCCTATTGTGTGCACTGAAGTTGTGCTCTCATGTATACATAGAAGTTTGCATCATAGCAGACAAATAATGCATCTTTATATGTTTCATTTAGGAACTCATTTTGCGATGATTATCGTGCAAAAACATATGCCTATTCTCCAACTATAAACCATGAATTTGTGTTATGGTCATGTAGTTTGCCAATTTGATCGATTCTGCATTGAATCAGTTGATTCAATGTGAATTGTGAAACAACATTGGGTCAAACTGAACTTTTGTTCTGTAAATGCTTCACCATGAACCAACTAGAGTTCACTTGAATTTTTTGATTCCTTGTTGAACTGATGAATCAATCGTCAACCCAAATAGTTTTGCCAGTGGTTTGTCTGCCATGGGCCAATACTTGATTGGTCGTTAAATTAGTTTTGCCATGGTCTTGATCAATGTCGTCAATATGCCATCATATGTGACCAACATATGTCATTCGCATATTGCTCTGGCTTAAAAATAAAAATAAAAATAAGGAAATGGGAAAAATAAAAAAAAAACGAATTGAAAAAAAAAAAATCTAAAAAATTAAGAAAAACTATGCCTAATTTCTACAAGTGATTGGATTGGGTTCTTTTATCTATTTCATTGTAGTTTAAGTGTTTGAGATTATTAGACCATCTATAAATTAAGTTATATATTTAATTATTTATATTATATTTACATAAAATTTAACAAAACAATATGTGATCGCATATGGAGTATGTCATCACATACTCACATATGCGATCACATATTTATTGCACAAAAAAGTATGCCATCACATACAATCCTAGATTGCATATACCATGATGGCATATGCAATCCTTTTGAAAAAAATGGCTTATGTGATCGTACATGACAACAATGGTTTTTATTTATAACTTGATGGATTGATTGCTTGGGATTATTTGGTTGGCTGGCGGTATTTGGGAATTGGTTTTCGTATGGGGATAGTTTTTGTCAACTTTGAACCTGCGCCATGTATTTCATATCATGAGCCTTCATTGTGGTTTTTGGCCTTATTTACCGAATACTATAGACCACCCCACGCTCTTTGCTTGCATGTTGCACCCTACACCAGACCCTTTTTTAGCAAGCACTTTTCAAGTAAGAATTAAAAGAAACTCATTCTGTTTTTTAGATTTAGATTTCATTTTGCACTCGAACCACTTTGGAATATTCCTCTCAATGCAATAGGTTAGGCCACTAACACACTAACACTAGTGTCACTTGACTCACCAATTACCCACGGGTTGGGTAACAGATTAAACTTCCTGGTCACATCAAGCAAGCGCCATGAGAAGTGGCCCCCGCCGTCCTCTATCCATGAGGAACCTAGGTCCCCTTTCATACCAAGGATATTGGTAGCTCCTAACTTGTTGATGGACAAACCATGGCAGTAAGACTGTGCAAGATAAGTGAAAAGAGGAGAATTTAGCCACTTAACATTTAATGTGTGCAAAACAGAAGTTCCTTATAGAAAGATATTTCTGAAAAGGAATGATGTTAGCTTTGTTTTTGGACAATGCTTCAAGTAGACATGGTTTGTGTCTTTAGTTTATTTGATTTGATTTGATTTTAAATTTTTTTGCCCTTTTGAACTACTAGCAGTGAACTTGAAGTTACAAATACCAAAGATAAGACCCACTTTAAAACTCTACAAACACATTGTTCTTGTCAAACCATAAGCATTGCTGGGTCCCATCAATCGCTAGATGCGAATTTTCTGGTCAGTTCAAAAACACACTAAAATCCACTTAAAAGTAAGAAAACCAAGGAAATCGATCCAACCAATTTTAGCCTCAGTTAGTGATTGCCACCATTTAATCTTTCAATAAACGGACTAGAAGATATTCAACAAATTGCCTCATGTATATAATGTAGGGGCATTTTCATACCGGGCTCGAGTGGGGTGGCCCCTGGGATGCAGCGACACGCTCGAGGTAGGCAGCCCGTGTGAGGCGGAACTCATGTGATGTGGGGCCCACGAGGGGGTTCGGCCGAGGACCTAACCCATGGGAAGTAGGGCTTGGGCTATGAGATAAAAGGGATTGCTTCACCACACTATTAGTTCAAGCTTGTAGAGCAAGTAGTTAGTTGTCATGCATCAAAGTGGTATCAGAGCAGGAAGTCTCGTGTTCGAGACTCTTCACCTGGGGTGATTAATGCATAGGCATTTTCACACCAGGCTTGAGTGGGGTGGCCTATGGGATGCAGGGGCACATTCGTGGTAGGCGGTCTGTGTGAGGCAGGTGACTCGTGTGATGTGGGCCCACGAGGGGGGTTCGGCCGAGGGCCTAACCCATGGGAAGTGGGGCTTGGGCTATGAGATAAAGGGACTGATTTGCCACACTCTATCAGTTCGATCTTTTAGAGCAAGTGGTTAGTTGTCCTGTCTCAGTATGCATGTATGTTTGTGAGTTATCCACCATTAATGTTTTGCTTGTTATATGTAGTAGCTCAATTCGATGAATGAGAATGCAACATAGAATTTAAAGCAAGTATTATTGAATGGAAATAAAATATGCAGGAGATGGTAAATTGACAAAATAAAAGTAATCTAAGCTACTACTAAGAAAGGTTAGATAGGCATTTTAAAAAATTAAATTAAATACGCTAACTAGATGGAGTGATTGTCCGCTTCTGGCACACGTGTAAGTCAAATCCAAACCGTTTACCTGACTCTCCATCATGAGAAATGGTTTTAGGTGAAATTTCAGGCCTGTTTGATGCTTAAGTGGGCCACAGTCTTCGCTTCAATATTTTCCATTGGTTCATTTTCAACAGCCTGTGTCAGCACATTTCAAGATGAAAGACATTAAAAGTCATTTTTTGATGGCGCTCAAACACACCTTAATATAAGATTCTAAGTCTAGTATTTTAGAAATGAAAGAGCAAGGTATAAAGAATCACAACATCAATCTGTAAAAGCAAAATGGGTACCAACTGTTTGTGTGAGCAACCTTTTGTGTGCATCATGCCTTTGTTATGTATTTGCCTCAATCCAAACTACCCAATTCTGGTGCCCCAGTTTAGATGTATCATGGTCCTAAAATCAAACTGATTAGACAATCCTAACCTCTAAACAATGGACATATGTTTGTTAAAATTGGACCATTGGCTTCTTTGTGTTTTAATTGTCCTTTTGATGCCTATCAATCAGAAGGTGGGTACATCCTTTCAGTCTGATTTCTAGGTAATGACCTATCTATACTAGACCTTCAATTTGAACTTTTTGGATCAGAATACCATGTGTTCTGCTAGTGCTGCATGCGCACGGATGATTGTACTCTAATGAGGTATCCATACTTCCTCGAAAAGGAGATGCCATAGGGGGCAAGAGCAAGGTGATAGTTTATCACCATATTTTATATTCTGGTGTCTCGTTCAATGTGCTACTTGTGGCATACATGTGGAACTGTCTGGATTGTCCATGCCATGCGCCTTGTGGGTGTGGATCATATTCCAAAATTTACACCAATCAGCCTAGCCATCTGATTTCTCTATCTAAATTGGATGGCTGATCATTTTATTTCTAGCCATCCATTTCATAACCACAAATTAGATTATTAGAATTGTTTGATTAGTGTAGCTTCAGAAAATGTTCCATCGACTAATGATTTGGATGGTATAGATTGACATGCATGCAATTTCATGGTGGATACAACACAAAAATTAAAATGTTGGTGAACTATCACCATAGGCTTCTCTTGAAGTCAGATGAGGATAGTAGGTTGGGGCCTTTTGTTTTAAGGAGTTGTATGAAACTATGGTATAGAGCTGTGCTCCATATGCATGCGTATAAAAAATTGTAATCGTGGCATGCATGTGCCTAAAATTCGACTAGCTAAAGTAGGACCTGCTATAGAACGGGATTTTTTATTTTTTTATTTTTTAATTTAAATAATGTTAAATAGATGGGGAATATGCCCAAACAAGATTGATTAGAGTATCTTGAGCTCACATTTTTGGGCATTTGTTTTTAAATTTGCAACATTTGCTATTTTCTATTTTAAATGTCCATTAGATGTCCACCAATTAGCTAATTACAATCTTATGTTTGGTAGCCTTTCAGGTTATGACCATCTAACTTGTGGCAAATGTCTTGTACTTGTACAATGTTAGTGTCCATGCATATGGAGCATCACACTCCGCCAGAGTATCAAAGTTTTTGAATATGATGGCCCCAACTCCTCGAACCTTTGACTTGAGAGGTTAAGAAACCATCACATGGACCAGCCTAGCAAAGAAGAGGAATGGTTATGGGAGTATTAGAGTCTCTCTCTCTCTCTCTCTCTCTCTCTCTCTCTCTCTCTCTCTCTCTCTCTCTATCACACACACACACACAAAGAAATCAAAGTCTCTCTCCTTTACCTTTCTTCCTGAGTTTCAAGGTTTCTCTCTTTTAACCTTCTTTGTGCAAGCTCCCTCCTTTTAGCCTTCCTATAAAGAAAATCGATTGATTGGATTTGAACCGAATCAAATTTGTATTGAGCTTGGAGTCGATTGAACTTGCTCGATCTATACTATAGAACCAGGGTGATCGAAGTATGAATTTGTTTGATTGAACTAGTTCGTAATTTGAGGAACAATTGGGCAAATTAGGTACCTATGTTACCAAGGGCGTGTTTGGATAAGTGGAATCCACGTGAAAAGAAAACTTTTTCCTTTGATTTGACATTTTGGGTTGTTCGGATGGCAAAAAAAGTTAATTCCACAAAGCAATCATTAGACAATGTTACTTAAAACACAAAATCCCCAATGTTTTCCGTTTCGGATCAAGCAATTCAGATTACAGGTTATTTACAATCTGGGTCACTATTTTCAGTGACATGAAATTTTGGCTCTATTTTTCTACTATTAACTAAGTTGTGATGATGACGATGTCAACAACTAAGTTATGCAAATTTATATTTACAATGTAGAGATCTATACTTTTATTATTTAGTTATTATATAACACAACGCATGTGTGGTCTACAATAATAACATTAATCATTTCATATATAAATTGCAAAATGATTTTATATATAAAACTATATTGCACACATAATGTATGTTTCAGAGAGACACATGATCCTACCTCTTATCATACAATGTGCTGGAGGAAGTAGCGGCTGCGTACCATAACAACCTGTGATCCAGTTAACCTTGTTTAGGATTTTCTGGCCCAAAAAAAAAGAAAAAAAAAGAAGAAGAAGAAAAGAAGGAAAAATAAGGAAAAAGGTGACCATTTCTAATGAATATGAGATTTCCATTTCCTATCCAAATAGGAGCCTTAAAAGTGGAATCCATTTTTCAATATTGCTCCTGGAAATAATCATTGGATAATTATTACTTTTTTCATATTGTTCCCTTGGATTCCACATATCCAAACATGGCATAAGTATGGAGATTGTTAATGGCCGGGCAGAGGGAGGGATTAGCAAAGCTTCGATGCAGGTTTTTACATACCTGGTGAGGGTTGATTTCCAAATATGTAATTCGTTCCTGGAGATTTTTGGCCCATTGTTGTATTTGTCCCTTATGGCTTTTTGTTAAACAATTTTTTTCATCTATTCATCCAAAAAAAAGAAAAAAAGAAAAGAGTAGCGGCATTTGCACTGCATTCTACAAGAGCTGTGGAGAGTTAGAGAGGGTCATACTGTACACACCACCCTCTTAACTTCAATCATTTCTTCTACATCAGCCCCCTATCTTCTAGAAATGGCAGATGTGGTCTCATTTAGGCCCCAAATCTTGCAACAAAAAGCCTAAAATCAGCACGTGTTGGGCCTTGCAGTGGGCTGTGAAGCTACATCACCATAGCAGCATCAAAGAATGTATCCAACTGTTAGCAAGAATAGAAACTCTGGTGGTTAAGAACTTGCAGCCTTCCAAAACTGTACTAGCCAATCCATTAGTGTGCTGAAAAAGGACCACTCACTAATGCCTGTCGTCACAGTCATTGAATACTAAAATCACCAGTGCCCTGACTCCTCCATGATACATCTCTATGAGACAAATCCCTCTGGATGTGTTTCCAATCGAAGGTATCAAAGCACTATTGGTAGTAGCATGTACCATTTCTTTGAATTTGAAACTTATCCCGGATATTGTTATTCAATATGGAATTTTTGTTAAGGAAATAAAGAAAGGGTTCTATATCCATATTTGCTATACTTCTTTAGGTTGGTTACACCAATGGACACATTGATCATTTTGAAAGCCATACTTGAAAGAGATTTGATAACAAATTTGAGAACTAAAATTCAAGGTTTTTTGTGTGCTTTACCATCCTTCATTACAACTTTATAACCTTTGTTGCATTCTACCTTCTTTCAGGGATTTCAATACCAACTTGGTGACTTTCAGCTGAGGGTGGGAAAGGTCGTTCCATCTCACTCAGAGAACATTAGGGGAATTGTTATGGAGGTATGAGATATCAGATCCCTTTTGAACTTAATGAAATTCAATGCGTCTTGCATCCAGGAGATGTTAAATCACATTTTATGCAGATCACTGGAACTACAAGATTTTTTTTTCTTCTTCTTCTTTTATTTTATTTTTAAATTTAAAATTTAAAATTCTTGAGGAGCTACAGAAGCCTTTTAAAAAAAGAAGGAAAAAGCTAGTTAAACTCACCATATTTTTTGTAGTTTAAAATAACACATTCAAAACTATCAATAGAAAAAGACTAAAAAACCTTTTTAGTTAGCCTATACTTCTCTTTACATTTTGAAGTTCCTGTTGCTTTTCGTTGGAAGTTTAATCCTTCACTTTTATACATCGGCTTGTCAAGATAGGCTCTTTGGCAAAGTTTTAGAGCTAGATGGAGCAACATCTAAAAATGATAGGAGATGGTTGTACTTCAAGGGGTGGCTTTTGAAATCAGCAATGGATGGTCGGTTAGATTTAGGGAGGATCAGTGGAGTGGGGATTTAGATCTTTGCTTTTCCTTTGACAGGCTCTACAACTTGGCTACACATAAGGAAGCTAGAGTTTCAGATATTATGAGTTCATGGGGACGGGATTGTCTGGACCCTTCTTTTCACTAGAACTTTTCAATCTGGAGTTTTGAATTCCTTAATCTGTTGGGCATCCTCTCAGGCAACAAAGGGAAGACACGTTTCTATGGCTTTGGGGCTCATCTAAAAAGTTCTTGGTTAAATCTCTAGCTCCAATGTTGCCTAACTGAGATCTAAGGGAGGCACTGGCTTGGGATGCCAGCTTGGGTCGGGCTCAATCTGAACCTGACTGGCCCTCTACCTGAAATTTTGGTCACGTCGGGTTGGGCTGAGGTTGGAAATCCTCAACCCATCCTTGGGTTGGGTTGTCTCAGATTGAGGCATTGGGCAACCTGACCCAACCTGAACCCGACCCTATAACAGGTGTTTTTTGGTAATACCCTGCTTACATGTAAAGTTAAAATGGAAACATCTGACAGTTCCATTTCAGCAAACAAGTGTCGACAGTTTAGAGGATTGTTCAAACAATCTGATTTTGGGACTGGCTTATCCATAGTGTGTCCACCAATTTAGTCAGTTCAATGTGAATTAATGTGTGCTTCTGTACAATTTTTTAAGTGCATGCGTCTTAAGCATCATATGCGGTTGGAGTATCAAATAACTAGCGTTTTCAAAACCTCCATGATTTCCCTTCCTCTCTTCTCCCCTCCCCCGGTGGGAATGAAAGAGGAAGAAAAGGATTGACAAACCTGACCGAGCTTGAGGTAGTTTAGGCTCCAAGTATTGGTAAATCTAGTTGGGCTCGAGTTGGGTCGGCTTACATGTGGACCGAGTTAGATGTCGAGTTGGGCTTGGGTTGACCCTTGACCCATTCCGAGCTGCCCAAGTTGCATCCTTAGCACTGGCTGGAATGGGCTTGATTTGGGCCCAAGGCCCCCTTGGGATCATTGCCTTTGCATGGTTGCAAGTCATGAGTGCATTCTTACTATCAACCGCCTTTTAAGGAAGAAGCATGATAAATTTTAACATTGTAGCATGTGTTTGAGGGATTCGGAAAGCGTTCACCATCTCCTCATCCATTGCTCTCTTCCTTCCAACTATTTGGGGTGATGCTTGAATAGTTTAGATTGTCATGGACAATGCCTCCCTCTATCCATAATTCATTTTATGCATAGAAAAATTTGAACCTTTTCATCGGACAAGCAAGGTCATTTGGAGGATGTGCTTTATGGCAATCCTTTTGGCAATTTGGAAGGAGAGAAACAATCGAATCTTCAACAGTATTAGCGTTTAGTCCTCTTTTGTAATTTGATCATGTCAACAGTCTTGTTTGCTCTTGGGCAGAGGTCTCATAGCTTTGTTTTCCAATTCCTTCCAAGGTTGCATGCTCTCAATTCTCATTGGTCTGCTTTTCTCTGTAATGTTCTTGCATTGTAGTTGCCTGCTAGGGGTGCAACTTTGGTGGGTTGGGTCAGGTCGAATGTCAACCTGAGCCCAACCCGACCTCAACGGGACCCAACCCACAACCTGACCTGACTCAAATTCCAACCTGCGACCTGACCCAAAGTCCTTTATACTCGACCTAACCCAACCCAAATACACGTGATTACACAACCTAACCTGGCCTGAATTTTTTCAACCTGAACCCAACTGGAATTCAAATCAGGTTGGTGGTTTTCAACCCAAACCCAAACCTGGGTCCTTGACAACCCGAAGTCAGGTTCAGGTTGAGCCGAACCCAAGTTGTAGCCATATTGCCCATTGGCTTCATCTAATAAAATTTTATTACCAATAAAAAAGCATCTGAAAATAATTTCATCTCTTTCCTATAATGAACATTGTTCCAAGTAGCTCAGCCATTTTGAGCAAAGTTCTGGAGCTAGAGACGGATGGTCTTTCCTTCCCCATTTTTGTGCTTATCGAGCCCTCCACTTGGGATCTTGCCAATCCAGTGGGATTTTCAAGACATGGGAGTTCTGGTGCTCATCCCGAATGGTTAATTTTGGACACCTAAGTAGGTTGTTTCTCCATCTTTGCATTTGTGAATTGAGTTCTTAAAAGCCACTTCATTGCACAAGGAAAACAATCTGTGGAGTTGTTGCTAATCACGGATGCATCAGGCCACATGGTTGCCAGGGACTTGAATGCTTTGGAGAGCGGTAAAAAGCTAGTTAAGACTCAAACTTCCATTGTTTCAATTCTGTAGTTAATGTGGACTCCAATTTCAAATTTGGAGCTATTTCCGCTTGCAATGGGGACAATTTTCTAGTTGCTGCAGCCTTTTCTACTCAAAATGTTGATAGAGTGGGCTCAATGGGCTTATGGTTGTTGTTGAAAGCAGTAGGATGGTGGACATGTCATCACCTGATTTCCATAGGGCTTTTATTCCTAAAAAACTTAGAGATCCACATGTCGAAATTATGGCACATGCTGGATATTTTCTTATCGTACACACATGCCAAGGTGCCACCGTCCATCTTTGAGTGATGAAAATGGGCCACATTCAACCTTCAAGTGCCTTTCATGTGCTGTATATGCCACATGTGCATGTGCCGCATGTGCATCTTCAATCACCTCACCTGTCACATGTTGCGTGTGCTGCTATTCATCGCCACATGTGCCACTGTACGTCTTCAATCAGCTCACATGTGTTACATGTCATGGTACACTTTCTAGCACCACGTGCCAAGTAATCCTTATTCTTAAGTGTTTGAAAAAAAAAAAGAAAAAGAAGCTGGAAATAGTTACTATAGGACAACATGACTTGGACAGACAAGACTAGGGCGAGCCTAACCTAGGTAGGCTGTCCAAGACTAAAACTTTTCTTCTGCCAAACGGGGCCTTAGTTTCTTGTATATATATATTTTTAATTTTAATTTGAAAGATCCCTTATTGTCTTTTTATCTGTTTTTCTTTCTTGAATAAAATCCAAAGCTCTAGATCCCATCACAGATGAAGTCAAGGCTGCTTGATTTTCTTGCAGGTGGAGTACCTTCCAATTTCTTCCTTAGAGAAATCAAGGCAAGTCATGGAAGATTTTGTTGACATATGGCAAGAAACCGTGTCGAAAAAGTCATTGCCTGGTCATTTCATGCACATCGAGCCCAACTTTGCAGAGTATGGCCTCCTAGACCATTATAGCCCGCAACACACCGCAGTTCAGTATGCTACCGTCACGGCTCAACTGATTGCAACCGTTCGAAATTAGGATGGTTTACAGCACTGCTACAAATTACTCAGGTTTAATCCATTTGTGTTGCCTGCTTTCCTATGCTTTTGCCTTCTGTTTTTTTTGCCCTTCGCATCTTAGTATGTATGATACGTGTGTGTATTGCCAATATTAGAGGTGGGATCATGTATGATACTCGGGCCTTATCAGGTGGGGTCTACAGCAAATGCGTCCGAGCAAAAATCAGGCTGGTCCACATGTAAATTGAATGTGGACCATTGCAATATCTTGTCAACCCTCCATTTCCTCCTCCATATGGTCTGCCTAACAAGTGGACCAACCTGATTCTTGGGCTAGGATGTTGTGGGTCCCAAATGATGAGTGGACCAGGTATCACACACATGAGAACTTCTCAGTTTATTATGTTTGGCCAACATCAATGATAGAGAACCTAAGCGGATGCAATGCACATAGAAGAGCAATGCGCCCGTACTGGTGGAACTTAAGGTTCGGTTATCTGGACCATTGATTGGATTGGCCTATCTGTAGATGACCCAAACCAGATCAATTACAGATGAACGGCTATAACGCACTCCCATTATGTTCGCGAGTTTGAAAAGACTCATCTCAGTGTCCGTTTGGACGAGATTGAAAATCCATTTCAATTCCATTTTTCCCCTACAGGCATGATGGGTGTCAACACCTATTGGAAAAGTCATCATCTGGTTCATATTGACCCACTACTGTGGCCCACCTGATCAATGGATGGGTGTGAATTTCAATGACTGCTAGTATTTCCACTTGATTCAACTATACGGTTTTTGGGGAATGGTTATGAGAAATTTGAGCCACTCATCAGGGTGTCCCCAGCATAGATGTCAATGTGATCATCCAGCAGGGTACATGTTTACTAAACAAATAAACGGCTGAACCTGACCAACCATCTACATTCTATGGATATGGGTGGCCCACTTGATTATCATATACATCTGGACCGTGGGGCTTTGAGTGGGCCCAGATATGGTAGGTGAGTTTAATCAAGATGAGATGATGGATGGCTTCGATGGCTTGTTTTTTCATAGATTGACTAGTATAATCACAGGCGTTCAATTGTCGAGGTGGGTGGGGCCCATCTATAAAGTTTATGTGGAATTCAAACCGTCCACCTGAGTCTGCTTCCTCACCATCACATTCATCCCAGGAATCATCTCTATCAAAAACTCAGGTGGGACACCACAACAATGTATAATCACATAAACATCTACATATTCAATCTTTTTGGCCCACCTAAAATTTGGGATGTCTTGAGTTGTCCATTAATGCTGGTGGGCCACACCTGATGAGCAGGTTGGATGATATGAAATTATCATTGACCACACGTTCTATCTGGAAGTTTCTATGATGGCTGGCCTCCTCAATGCCTCGCATTGTTCCCATTGGGTGGGCCACCTGAGTTATCGATGAGGCTGAAATTTGGAATCTAGGCCTTAGCACTTGGGGCTGCATCTAATGACCGGTTGGATGGCACTCACACATCATGGTTGGCCCACTCGAACATATGATCTTTTCCCAAAATTTGAACGCATGAGATCATTCGCCCTGGAAACCCATGTGAAATCATATCACATCGGATCCATATTGGACAATGGAAAGTGGGTCCCACTTGCTGTGGCGTTCTAGGTGGTTGGTTCGATAGAGGCCCGGTTCTTATCATTACACGAACTTGATCCGACGGTGATGAGATTCACCCATAGCAAGTACCGAAGTTGGTGCTCGAAAAGCTGTGGGCCCCACCATGATGTATGTATTTTATCTGTGCCGTCCATCCATTTTGCCAGCTCGTTTTAGGGCATGAGCCCAAAAATGAGGAGGATGCGAATTTCAGGTCGACCACCCCACGAGGAAGAGTGGTGATTGAACGGTCGCGACTTGAAATTTCCTAGGGCCCACTGCAATGTTTATTTGCCATCCATACCTATTGATTAGGCACAAAAACCTAAATGAAGGAAGAACACAAATATCAGCTTGATCTAAAACTTTCGTGCCCCTCAAGAAGTTTTTAATGGTGGCTATTCAATCACTACTCTTTCATCTTGCGTGGTGCACCCCAAATTTAGATCTGGCCAAGTTTTGGGCTCATGCTCTAAAACGAGCCGGCAAAATGGATGGACGGTGTGGATGAAACACATACATCATGGTGGGGCCCACAGCAGTACTAGAGAGTCACTACCGAATCCGACCATCGTTTGTTTCGCTTGAAACGTTTTCAGCGGTTCCTTGCTTTAATCTATTGGGTATATGACAAAAGAGGAGATTTTTCGTGCATGGACCATCCACTGTCGGATGCAACGTACCAGCGGTCTAGATTACGGAATGATGGGCCCCACTTTTCCGAATCGAGTACCCCCACTGTGCAAAGGTGTATCCAACAATTATTGTGGAGTCCATCAATTTAACAGTCGAGATAGACCACAGAAAAAATTAAATAAAATTGGACCGTCAGGTAGATGGGCCACACATTACGTGATCGGACCACCAAAAGCATGCCATCATGGCCCAAATCATCAATCCTCAGCTTTGGATATGCTTCAATTCTGGGTTCATGCCCTAAAATGAGCTGCTAAAACGGCTGGACGGCGTGGATAAGACGCATACATCACGGTGGACCCCACAAAGTTTTCTCAGTTCGCTATAGCCTCCTCAGTTACTCAGTACGCAATCCAGTCAACAAAAAAGCTTTGTAGGACCCACCGCGTTGTGTGGGTGACATCCCTTCCGTCCAACCAACACTCAAGTGGGCCCTTCCAATACTGAAACCCTCCCGGGGCCCACCGTGATATTTATACCCCATCCAACTCGATCATAAGGTGGGTGTGGGTCCCACCAACGATGAAGTGAAAAGTCAAATATCAGCATGATCTTCAATATACCCCAAGAAAGTTTCAATGGGGGCCGTCCTCGTCCCCATTGGTCTGTGTCACGTGGCCCACTTGAATTTTGGACCGGCAGGATTTTTGGACTCAATCGTAACATGATCTGGCGCAAATAATGGACGGACTGGATTTCACACATCACAGTGGGTCCGTGGAGCTTTTTGAACGGTTTGGATTGATGCACGAGGGTACCCACATCTACAGCATCAATGTGCATGAGTACGGATCATCGTACTCTGCCAACGTACATCAATCAAGGGCCACTGATTAAGCAAGCGGCCCCTCATGCCGCGCGCGGAATACGTGTCAGACAACCGTCAAGTACGTCACATGTGTCAGAGATCCAGGCCATTCATCACATCGGGTATCTCGTCCTCTCCGCCAACGTAAATCAACCAAGGGTCCCGATTGGGTAATCGGCCCCTCATGTGAGGAGTGGAATACCTTTCACAGATCCTGTCCCTTCATCTGGTAGGAAACAGTGTGAAAATGCCATACACCAAAAATCACGTTCGTACAATCATCAATCGAACCACAAACGTAAGTTGAATTTTTACCGTTGGAATTATTTTCTGACCTTCCATCTTTTCTTATGCAAGTTTGACCTATGATTAGTGGACCAATGTCATTTTTGGTCCATCGCATGTATAAGCTGTAACTGACCTAATGAATGGCCAAGATCTGTGAAACGTGTCAATCAATCAAGTCTGCAGCGTGGACATGCAGCATCAACGCCCGCTGCTCTAATGCCAAAAACGATCCGACTCAGCGATTCCTCATCGCTTGGCCGTACTTCTTTTACTCTTTTGCGTGGGTCAGGTATCCCAGCGAGTTGACGTGCAATCTGGACCGTGGAAACTTTTCAACTCGGACGTGACGTGGGTCAACAGCACACGTGACCGTAGGACCCTACTCCTGATTCACGCCCCTTACGGCCCTATATGTGTCATCGACACGTCATCCATCCAACGATCAGGATTCGAAATTTCATATGGGCCTTTTATTCTAGGGTTCTGATATTCTCACCCCCTAAAGTTGCTAGTTCCAACCCTCTAGGGGTTAATTTTGTCAAAAATAACTTCTCTCTAAGGTGCTGGACACGTGGAAGATTTCATTATTAATCCCGTCCATCCATCTGGTGGGCCCTATCATGGATGACCTGTTTGCAAAAAATCACTTCTATTGGCTAATCCTGTCCCTCGATCTGAAGGCACTGTTCAGACGGCTCAGATCACAAGATCCATATCTGAAGCAATTTCCACCCACAGTAAGAGAAACTATATACGGGAGATTTTGGGGTGGGCCTCATCCGATCAGGGCTCTGGATCAGAGGACCGGATTGATGCATCACCCTGCCACGTGTACTGTGGAGATGTCGCTCTACATTATTCCGGTTCAGCCGCTCCGCCGTACTTTATCTGCACTCGCTGGCTGCGGATTGTGCGGTAACTCACCACGCTATATCGCGGTGAGTGAACTCTGTGGGGCCCACCGTGATGTATATATCATTATCCACGCCGTCCATCCATTTTAACAGATCATTAGTGCATGAAACTAAGATTTAAACATATCTGAAGCTCATGTGGACCACAACACAAAGCAGTAGGGACAATGACATCCACCTTTGTAGCCTTCCTAGGGCCCACATTGATATTTATTTATCATCGAACCTGTTCATAAGGTCACACAGACATCTGTAAAACGGATGGACAGCGTGGATAAGACACATACATCACGGTGGGCCCCACAGAGTTTACTCACCACGCTATAGCGTGCTGAGTTACTACACAATCCGCGTCCGCAACCACTAGGCTGTAGCAAGTTTTATACCCTACACGTGGCACACGTCCTTGCGGATTCATGAAAGTGGGCCCGTTTGGATGGAGAATGGCCCTGGCATTATGTTGTTTGAATGATCCGACCAGTGACCAGCAAATGGACGGCTGAGAAGGAACTCGTAAACGGCTGAAAATCGCCAACAATTGGGCCAGTGAGTTGGATGGTCTGGATCATGCATGTGTGACTGGAGGGTCGGATGGCTATCCAGCCATCAACCAGCGTCTTTCACAAATCCTGGAATGACCAAATTGCCCTTTAGGGGTGTAACTATCAACTTTAGGGAGTAGAAAAGTCAGATTGGAGAAAAAGACGAGGAATTTTTGTCGCCTTCTTCTCCCACGCTTACGTAAATTCGAAATCTCGTAGATTCTCTTTGGGCCCACCTTTCACTTTTATGAGAAAGACTTGGTACTCTGACAGAATGTGATGGATGATACGGAGGCAAATAGAAATTCCATATATGGAGACAATTAAATTTAAAATAAACCGTCCAAATTATAGATTCATGTTTAGATTGTTCCATGAATGAAGATCGTGTATTTTCGATCATCTGATTATCAGATTGTTGGACATATATTGAACGGTCAAAAACGCAAACATGGAATGGTTCTATTTCAATAAACAAAATTTCACGAATCAGAACTTAGAAAGACTTAAACGATCCTATTTTAGGTTTGTAGCTTAGAAAGAGTGGATCCCACAATCTAGTCGGTTGATTTTGAGTTAATATATTCCACGTATGCATTTTCTTACTGCATGATCATCAAGCGTCAAGAACTGGCAGAGTATCAAATGGCTCTCCTTTCTTTATCATTTGCTATTTGGTACTCTGGCTGAGGGAGATGGTTGATAGGTCCGCACGCAGAGATGGTTACCTGGCGATTGACGTGCATGTAGCTCCAAATACTGTGTAGACAACTCCCACCATTGATTAAAGGAAAGCTGGCCAACCGTCTATTAGCTGTCCATCACCATCACGTCAGAATAACACTTGCCTGGTCATTTTTTTGTTAATGGGCCTTTTATAGTTTTATTTTTCGTACGTGTCTGCCACGTGTAAAGTTTCCAAGTGCATGCGTATGGAGAACCATACTCTGCCAGAGTATTAAAGTTTTCTTTTTCCCTTCTTTCTCAAAAGCGTTGAGACGAAATCACAGAGATATCCAATCATTCTCTCTGGTTTGGTGAACATATTTTTCTATATGGAATTCCAATCTCAGTCGCGGAATCTTCACGCGCGAAACAAGATCTGGACCTTTGTTCATATTTTCCTTCTGTTGTGTGTGTCTCACCTTAAAATATCAGGCCAGCCCAACTCTTTGGAAGAGAGACACGTAAATATTAAATCTACACCGTTGTTTATATTTCAACCGTCTATTTTTCCATACATGTATATCCAACCTGATTAAAAGAATGAAATGGAACTTTGGCTTAATATATTTTTATCTAAGGAAGTCTCTGATAAACGTATGAGATCTTACATCCGTATTCCACGTTGGCCAGCATGATGCACTAGGGTTTGGCGCTTGAAGATCGGGCGACTTGAATGGTCAGGCGAGGATTATTATAACATAGTTGGGAGAGTATGAAATTTTATACGGATGCACACAGCCACTGCAGACATGGGATTCATATACATTAATATAAACCGTCCAAATTGTGGGCCTCACTTTTGATGTGGTCTAAAGTAATGGTTGGTAGAAAATGGTCAGCACATGGAGAAAGTAGTGGCAGCTTGGGGTAAATGGGTCACGTGAGGTAGGAGCATTAGTCATGCAATACATGATATATGACAAGTAGAATATAAAATCCAGACGGTCCATCTACTAGATCGCTACTTTAAATGGCCGACAGTGGAAAATGACAGTGAATATAATATCCTAGCATTTAGTTTTTCCTATTGAATTTTAACCATCCATCATTGAATATATCAGTGTACGGCACTCGTAGAGATCACCACCGTATAACTAAATTTTAAATTCAATGTGATTTTCAATCAATCACGTTCAATTAGTGGGTGATTGGGTGCAAAATGTGTGAGATCTGGACCATTCATTAGGTAGGATACGTCACCAACATGCCATTGAACAAAAATAATTTTGGTACGCTAATCAGCCAACTCAGACTTACATGAGAAAATGGGCGGTTAGGAAAAAAAAAAAAAAGAAGAACAAGTCCCGCTATCCTAGTTCAAAGTACTCATGCGTCTCGCTCGACGAGAGCCGTACACTGATATTTTGGGAAGCGGATTACGGATATCCGTAGTGGCAAGTGCTGTGGGGCCCACCTTGATGTATGTTTTTAATATCTACACCGTCCTATCATTTTACCAGATTATTTTATGATATAAGACCAACAATGAAGTAAATCCAAAGCTCAGAAGGACTGCACCACAGGAACATTGGGGATAGTGGCACCAACCGTTGAAACCTTCCTGAGGCCCACCATAATGTTTATTTGCCATCCAAACTGTTTATAAGGTCACGTAGACTTGGATGAAGGTAAAACTCGAATATCAGCTTGATTCCAAACTTCCGTTGCCCTCAATAACTTTCCAATGATAAACATTCAATCTCCGTTCTTTCTGTGGTCTACTTGGATTTGCTTCATTTTTAGGGCCTTTTTGGCAGTTGCATTAGAAGGGATTGGATGGTAAAATCCCGGGATATGCCAAACGTGCCAAACAGACCTGGTGAACTTGTCCCAGGATATAGCAAACCCATGTATCTTGAACTAATCCACTTACATCACCATCATTACCTTAAAATTGATCCTATCCCATTTAATCGGGCTCGGGCACATTTGGACGGATGGATTAGAAGGGAAAATCCCAGGATATGCCAAACGTGCCAAACAGACCCAGTGAACTTGTCCCGAGATATAGCAAACCCATAGATCTTAAATTAATCCACTGACATCACCATCTTTACCTTAAAATTGATCCCATCCCTTTTAATCCCGTTTAATCAGGCCTGGGGTGTGTTTGGAGAGACAGATTAGAAGGGAAAATCTCGGGATATGCCAAACGTGCCAAATAGACCCGGTGAACTTGTCCCAAGGTATAACAAATCCATGGATCTTAAACCAATCCACTGACATCACCATCATTACCTTAAAGTTGATCACATCCATCCTAATCCCGTTCAATCCGGCCGGCCAAACAAGCACTTAGATTCTTACCATAAACGAAGCTAGCAAAACAGATGGTGTGTATAAAACACATACATCACAGTGGGGCCCACAACACCTGCCACACGGGATCCGTTTCCCATTTTTAGTACCTAACTAATGGACGGCCCACGTGATAAGCAGCCTTGACGCATCTCATTCTATGGAAAAAAAAAAAAAGAAAAGAAAAGAAAAAACATTAATACTCCACTAGAGTGTGATGGATGATACATTGGCACTTAAAAATTGCACACATGGCATACAAGTTACATTAGACTGTCCAAATCATGGTTCCCATCCAACTAGATATTTATTGGACAGTTAAAAATGAATAATGATCCAACAACAAACATGTATGCCACGTAGACAATTTCTGAGTGCCGGTCTATGAAGCCTCGTACACAACCCGAGTATCATAAACTCCTCTTCATAAAAACCATGCATGTGTACGTTAGAATATGCTGAAAATTCAAAAAACATGGAATTCCCGGGTCAAAGAGATGGATTTGAGATCTAATGACAAGAATCGTATGGAATAAAAAAACCCAAGTGGATTTAAGAAAGAGGAGAGATAGAATCTATATAGGAAAGTGCGAGAAATCTTCTTTTGTGATGGAAAGAGAGAGAAACCACATCAAAGCAGATGAGCTGAGAAACCGAGGTTTCTCTTTTCCTTGTGATGCGGGTATGCATGCAACTACGAGGGAGAAAGAGAGAAAGAGAAAGAAAGGTATTTTTCTCGTGCATGGGACATCGGAATGAACGAAGATCTCCTCTGATTATAGCTTTTGTTTGGTTCAAAATACGGCGGAGATTTTTTAAATCTCTTGATATTTTCAAAATCTATAATGCCAAATAATCGTACGTTTGAGAGTTACTTTAGGGGGGGTGTTTGTTTTTTTAATTAGAATTATAGATGTTTATTAAAAGGTAAATAGCTAATAATAGCTTTTGAAAGTTGTTTGTTTGAGAGAAATAAAACTACATCCAAATGTAGGGCATCAAAGAGAGAAAAGAGTAATGTTGAAATTTGTGGGTCCCACAATGATGTATGTTTGTGATCCATGTCGTAAATTTGTTTTATCATTTTATTTCTAGGCTGATTAAAAATTCAAATGGACTACACCATAAGAGACATGGGGTTAATGACAAGCTATCCACAGTTCAAAATTGAAATCTTCCTAAGGCTAGTAAGGAATGTATATCAATCATTAGAGGTGTACACGAGTCAAATCGAGTTGAGCTGAGCACAGCTCGACCACTAGTTGACCCCAACTCAAACTTTCCTCAAGCCTGATTGGCTAGCTCGGCTCGGTTTGGTCAGCAGCTCGGGTCAATTTGAGCCAAGATTGAGCTAAGTTCGTTTGTGCGGCATTTTCACAAACAGTGCACCTTCAATTTCTCACAGTACATAAAACAGAAGCAACAGTTTTCAACTATTTCATCAAACGGTTATTTGGCAACATCAAAATCAAGATACAAGGTATTTGTTTCATAACTATACCTTTCTCGTTACCAGCCAACACTTCATTGAGTCATTTCAACAAACACTTGGTGTGCAACATCAATATCAAAATAACCGAGTCATTGAACTAGTTTGATTTGAGTTGGAGTTTGACCTGAGTTGAGTCGAGCTTGAACTCGGTTCAAAAAATTTTTGAGCTCAAAAAATTAGCTCAACTTGGCTCGAACTCAATTTCAAACCGAGTTGAATTGAGCGAGCTAATTGAGCCAACTTGGTTCATGTATGGATCTATCAATCATCCAACCCGTTTATAAGATCACATTTACATGTACGAAGAGTATATACAAATATCATTTTGATCTAAACACATACGTGGCCCCTAACATGTTTTTAGTGTTAAGTGTTCAATTCCCACCATTTCCTATGGTGCGGCCTACTTGAGCTTTGAATCTATGCTTCTTCTTCTTTTTGTTCATGCCTTGAAATGAGTTGCTAGAACAAATGAACAACATGGATAAGATGCATGCATCACTGTGGGCCGCACAATTTTCACATGCAAAAATTATACAATGCTCTACAAACAATTTCCTTGTCAACATTGACATTGGAAACATTACTCTAATTACACCAGTAAATAATTATAACTTATTCAAATCGAATTATGATTGTAAATAAGAATTTTTACTACAAAATTTTCATGAATTATGATTGTAAATAAGAATTTTTACTACAAAATTTTCATGAATTATGATTTTTCCAAATAATGACTCTTAGATCCTTCTTTTTTTTTTTGTTAGTTTATTAGTACACCCCACTCTCAGTTCACACTTCACTGTTAGCCACCCCCACTAGGGATCGATGCCAAGACCTCAATGTTGGAACGAGGTATCTTTCACTCAGTCTACCACTTGAGCTATGGATTGGGGATCTATACCAAATAATCACTTTTAGAACTTACACTATAGGTAAGTGCTTTTTAGGTTACGGTATTTTCATAATGCTCACTGGATAGGCTTTTATTTTTGGTTGCACATAATGAATATATTACCATAATGCTCATTGTATACGGATAAATGTAATGTCGGGAATAATTTAAAATTTGTTCAAACTAAATATAAGGTGAACTATGCCGTAAAAAATAATATGCACAATTTGAAAATATTAAAATTCCTGTGCAGCTCATCGGATTATTGTATGTATCACTATGTATTTTACAAGTTGAATGTCTTATAGATATCATTTGGTCTTCAAAATTTTTCTACTTCATTACCTTTTAAAGAAAAACAATGAGGTGGATACTTTGGTTATTTTCCTCCTAAAAATACTATCTAGATATTTTGATTTATAGAATAATTCTTTAGTAAATATGAAATTAGTGAGAAATTTTCCAGTAAAAATTCCATCAAAATACATGGGTTTGCAAAATAATAAATTTGAAATTAAATCCTAAAATTTTAAGAAAATCATTATTAGAAAATATATGAAAAACCCAATGTTATAAAAATATTATTTTCTTTTCAATGCTTTCCATGAAACCAAACAAGCCCTTGATTGTATCGTGTTTTCAGTCCTTTTGTGTCTTAAAAAAACCCTCAAAAATCTTAAATCCCCACTATCACAATGCCCCATGGCACAGTATGGTATATCGCCCATTTCCACCCTTATTGCATCTTTAATTGATGATCTGAACCGTTAATTTTCTCTGTCCTATCCTATCTGGGCCATAGTAAGGAAAATTCATTGAACGGGTGATTGTGCATGAAGATGAGTATTTAACCGCTAATATTCAAATGCAAGATTCAATGGAGAGGATCATAAATGAAGCATGAATATAGGTCCATAGCTTCTGCATATTAGAAGTGAGAACTGAACGGTTCAGATCAATCTAAGGATGCAATCCGGATGTGGAAACAGGCAGGGGGCACACGTCCCTAACCAAAAAGGCGAAAACCCATTTGATAACATCAGTTGTTACCGTTTAGGCATATGAATACATAGCTACAGATAGCTAACCGTCTCTTAACCGGTGGTGACTCATCTTTATAATCAAAATCGTGGGCCCCATGTTTGTGGATGGAGCAAATCCCAAACAAAATTGCTGTTCGAATGATCATATCCATCAGTTGGATGGGTACCAAATGGACGGTTAAGATTGTCCGACGAGATTTTTGGTCAATGCTCATCCACAATGGTGACAATGATTCAGATGGTGATAACCGTTTGCCATCAAATGGATGGTCAAAATCCAACCGGTAAAATCCCATGGCTATGATTGTCTGACTGACTGAAATCAAACAATCACACCGATTGAATAATCACAACCATTGATCCCTGGCCATCAAATGGAAGGTTAAATTCAACATGCAATATCGAACGGTTAAGATTGCTCAACCACTATAAATTCCTATCCATGCGCAATCCACAATGGTACCCGCAATTCAGACGATTCAGATCGACACATATGTATGCAGACTTCTAAAGTGGATGGCTCACAGACATTCTAAAAATGGTTGTATACTAGATAGAGGGTGTACTATATTCCTGATTTGGGAAAGAGGATTTTCGTAGTGCTCGAAAAATCATGTTCCTATAATTGCATATGTAGTTCTACTTTTGAGGGATAAAAAGCATATAGAGAGGAGTGAGAAATCCGAGTAGAGAGAGAGACCGAAATCCGAGTAGATTTGCATGAAGAATCTGATGCCCTTTATCATGAAAAGCCTTTCACGGTCACGAAAAAGATAGACTGATTCCCAAAAAAACACATGGATTTTATGTTGCATGGGATTGTAGGATTGTACACGTGTCATGTATCTAACTCAAAATTCAAACTGTCTCAATCATGGGACCATAGTAGATAGATTGTAATTACAAAGTCAGAATGAGTGGGCCATCTAATCCTCTTATTAATGGACTTTCTTTCAGAACCGTTGACAATCTGCACACTTTTACCGTCAGTTAGATATCCACTGATTGACTAGCTAGGACATCATTTCCAAGTTTGTTTTCTTTATTTATGATCCATCTAAAGTGGGTCCCACTATTTGGACGGTTTGATTTGAGTTACTTTTTTTCCGTATGAACAATTTTGAGTGCGTCAGTATGAAGTATTATTTTGCCAGAATATCAGCTTTTCCATGACAATCCGTCATGAGCTATTTGACTTTGGTAAAGCTAAAAGAGAAATGAGAAAATTATCACTATAGACCCTACCTTTTATCCAATGTCTTTTACGGACATCCAAACTTTAACTTCCTAACTTAGACTTTTCACGAATGGACAGGCCATTTGAGGACAAAAATACCCCTGCTCTTCCCTGTGGTTGCTTTCACTCATGTTGCTTTCAAAAAATCCTTTTCCTCAACATGAAAATCCCTCCATTGGACCGCTCCATTCTCCCATTTGATTACATCCTCTCCATACATCAGCATTTTCTCATCTTCTAAAAATAATCGGTCCACTGAAGAAAGCACACACCACAGGTATATTTTAACATATTGCTTGTTGGATGAAGCTTGCATCTGGGCTTTTGGTTCATCTATGTATACATCGTCTGATGAACATGATGGATTACAAATAAAACATCATTGTGGGGTGTAGCAAGCTTTTTATAGTTGAATCACTGTTTCCTTTCATATGATCCACCTGATATTTGGATACGCTACGATTTTGGGCTCAAACCCTCAATATAGATGGAAAAACGGATGAATGTCGTGGATAGTCCACATACATTCAAGGTGGGCCCAAATTAGTTAACTCAACACGATAAAAGCATATTGATCAAAATGATTTCAAATTTCAAGAATTCTTGGTCTATTTGACCTACTTCTCGGCAATATGCTCGAGTTGTCGCCGACATTCTCGGTTCATGATTAGTTGAATTCCCTGAATAATACATGAATTTGATGTTTGGCTAGTTCAATTGCATTTCAAGTTCATTGAAATTCATGTTAGGCTAATTCAATTGCATTTCAATTATGTGTTATGATAGTTCAATTGCATTTCAAAAGTTCATTGAAATTCATGTTATCCTCACTGAATTTCATGTTAGCACCGCTGAATTTCATGTTTCTCGCGCTCAATTTCTAAGTTGCCTCGCTCAATGTTAAGTTTGCCCCACTCAATTTCCAGTTTGGCCCGCTCAATTTCTAAGTTTCCTTGCTCAATTTCCAGTTTGCCCCACTCAATTTCTAGTTTCCCCGCTCAATTTCTAATTTGCCCCGTTGAATTTTCAGTTTGCCCCGCTTAATTTCTAGTTTGCTCCACTAAATTTCATGTTTGCCCCGCTAAATTTTTAGTTTGCCCCCCTCAATTTCCAGTTTGACCTGCTGAATTTCATGTTTGCCCCGCTCAATTTCTAGTTTGCCCGGCTCAATTTCTAGTTTGCCCCACTGAATTTCATGTTTGCCCCGCTGAATTTTTAGTTTGCCCCACTCAATTTCCAGTTTGACCCGCTGAATTTCATGTTTGCCCCACTCAATTTTCAGTTTGCCTCGCTCAATTTCTAGCTTGCCCCACTAAATTTCATGTTTGCCTCGCTCAATTTCTAGTTTGCCCCACTAAATTTCATGTTTGCCCCGCTCAATTTATAGGTTGCCTCGCTCATTTTTCCAGTTTTTCTCACTCAATTTCTATGTTGCCCCGCTCAATTTATAAGTCGCCTCTCTCATTTTCTAGTTTGCCTCACCGAATTTGATAGTTTGCCTCATTTTTTTTTAGATAGTTTGTCTCGCTCAATTTCTATCTCGATTTCATATGAAGCTTGTTCAAATTCATGAAATGCAACATTATTTTCAATTATGTTTGATTTTGTACACTATGATTATCTCGTAAACTTTATGTTTGATATGTTTTTCAATTCATGTTTGCAGGTGACGAAGATTCTGCTGTAATCCTAAACCCAACCTCTAGGTGTACATTAAAATGGTAGTTTGACAAGGTGAAGGGTGGAGTGGAGAAGCAGGATAGTTGGCTAAATTTGTTTAGCCAATCCCCATTTTCATTTTTTTGCATGTTACATCCTTTAGATTTATATGGGCTCTATTTCACATTCTTTTTCTAAGATATAAAGGTGATCTAGTTTTTAAGATTAGGGGGAGACGATTGCAGTTCACGAAGATGGACTTCGCCCTTATTACGAGCCTTAAGATTGAAGAGCTTATAATACCAAAAAATCGTCGCACTATGAGTACATTAAGAGATAAATACTTCAAAGAATATCAAGTATTAAAGAAGCACTTAATGGATGTATTTGAAAGATTAGTTGATACCAATAAGCACAAGGATGACGTGAAGGTTGCCTTACTTCTGGTTGTGGAGTGCTTTGTTAAGAGAACCAAGCCGAAAACCATGTACAACATGGATTATATTCACATGGTTGACTCGCTAAATGATTTCTATAGCTATCCTTGGGTTAGTTTGGGATACTATACAATGTCGTAAGGAATCGAAGTTGGTGTTGTCGCATCAAGTGCCCCTCGCTATACTATATGTGGTTGCGTCTTTCCTCTACAAGTAAGAACACTTCTTATTTTCTATATGATTATAGTCTACAGTCAGTTGTGGATTATAACCTGGTGCAATTTCATTCTAACAGATATGGGCAATAAAGAGATTACCGACCCTACGAGAGTATGTTGTTTCGTATGTTCCCCATCAAATTTCACATTTCATTCAATATCGAGACTGGAAGGGTTGGAGGTACAACAAAATACATATTATTTTCGAGAGTAAAGTTATAAGTATATATATTTCTCCGACATTTACTTTGCTTAATTTGACATACACACTTTTTTATTTTACATTACTCTTTGTTCTTTTGCAGACATTGGTAGTAATGACCTTATAACCGACCCTACAAGAATGGTAAACGAACGCCATTCGTTTGTTCCATGACAGTTTCTAGGTGAGATGTTATGAAAATTTAACTATATTTTTTTATCATTATAAAAGTATCCAAACTCTTACATATCCATTGATATATTTTATAGGTCATTGAAACCCAGGAAGATGATGAGGGTAATGAGAATGAAAGATGGAGAGAGAAGAGTTGAATGAGAGAGCGCAATTGAAAAGGGAGAAGGAATTCTTTTTTGAGGATAAGGAAAAGTTAGTGAAGGAGAGAGGGGAGTTCAATAAGGAGAAGGAAGATTGTTGTACACAGAGGGGACATTTTATGAGGGAGAAGGAGGGTGAGGAGTTGAAGATGAGAGGGGAAGTAAATGATATTGAAGAGAAAGAACTTGGACATGAGGAGTTGGATGTGCAATCGTATAGTATTGACAAGGGTAATGTATTGGATGCATCCATTTCATCTCCTGTCCATTAAAGAAGAACTAAAAGGGTACTGCTGCCGTCATATTATAAGGTTTCTCCGTACTTGCCCATGTCTGCATTTGATACAACCACCCCTGGTTTGGTTCCTGAACCCGATCAAGCAACAACTTTTGCTACTTCTCTGATACCATTTCCTGTACAGATGAATCCATTCAGGATGCTATCAGTGCAGAAATTGAAAGAACTAGTGTAAGACTCGTATCCCATACCTTACCGTTCCGTAGGCTTCTGCGGTCCTTCCGGTCGAATTCTAGCGGCCCGCGATCTGTTATCGGCATTTGCGCGTAATCTTGAGTCGTATTTCGTATTTAAGAGTCGGCTCGACCCGAGACCTGCACCCTAGTGACTGCGCCATCGCTGCAGTTCCAACGCCGCGTCTCACGTGCCGAGGCGATACCCGAACTAGGAGATGTGGGCCCGCGTTCAGTTCGAGAAAACTACCACACGTTGCAATTCCTAGAGAATCTCTACGAAATGTCAAATCAATCCATCAATCAATCAAAGTACTCCCATCACCTCACACCCCATCCCTAAGTACAACCACCCCTCCCCTAAAGTCAAACTCTCTTACAACCAAGTACACTTACCCATCACTCACCATCCCTCTCTCCCATCACTCCTCTCCCATCATTTCTCTCTCTCTCTCTCTCTCTCATTCTCTCTCTCATTCTCCCAAGCAACCCCAAGAGAAGAATCATCCATGGCTTCCATGGAGAATCCATGTGTGGCCCACCTTCCTATTACCCAATCCCAACCTCTAAAATCGATCTCAACTGTTGAATCTTGTTCCCTTGAAGCTCTACAATGCTTTGGTGGAAGAATGAAGAAGAAGATCCTAAGGTGGGTGCTTATTAAGCTAGATTTTTCATGTTTTGATGATGAGCCAAGTGAGGCTTACCGATTGATAGTATGGATCTCACTTTGGACCTTTGATGTGGCCGATGGACCACCTTGATCCTCATGATCATTCCATGATGGGGCCATTCTCCATGGACCCCGTCATGATGTTTATTTTCCTTGCATAAAAGAGGTCATCTAGACCGTCCATTTGGGTGGAGAAGGAACCTTCACCATTGATCTTTGATTTGGTAGGCCCACATGTATTGAGACCCACTTGATGTATGATTGAATGCAAGGGAGGGCTCATAGTGGTGGAGCCCTCTATCACACGTGTCCCACTCTCTCTCTCTCTGTCTCTCTCTCTCTCCCTCTCTTTTTCATTTCTTTTCATGTGATGATGTGGCCGTGTGGCCCACCCGAATGGACCCCACCATAAGGCATGTGTTTTATCCAAGTGATCCATAGGTGGGGCCCCACTTATATGTGTTGTATCCACACCATCTGTGCATTTGGTGGCCCACCTGAGCAAGGCCCACCTTAAATGCATGTGTTATGGCCAAGTCGTCCAGCGTCCAGAGACGCTAGACGTGAAGTGAAACCAAATATAAGCTTGATTCAACAAGCTTTTGAGTGGACCACGTGTGTAGGCCTCACCTTGATGTATAAATTCAATCCACGCCGTCCATTCCATTCTTCAGATCATTTTAGGCGTTGAGCCAAAAATGATGCTGATCCGAATTTCTGGTGGGCCATAGCATAGCAAAATGTGATTTTAAATATTGGACTTGTTTGGCTTGTCTTGAGCCATAGCGACCAATGGTTGGGTCGGATCCACTTGATGCGAGCCCCACCTGTGAAAAACCGCAAGAAAACTCTGTTTTCAAAAAAAAAATATTTAAGCAGGCAGCAGCAGAACGCTGCTACGTTTGACGGATGGGCTGGGACCTGGGTCCCAATCATGGGCCCCACTGTGACGTGTGCTGGACAATCCACACCGTGCATTTGATGCCCCTTAGGGCAGTGAGCTCCCCTTCCAAAAATCAGCCATATACGTTACTCAGGTGGCCCACATCACAAGAAACAGTGATGATGAACGTCTGCCATTGAAACCCTTTTCTGGGTCACAGAAGCTTTGGATCATTATAAAATTTATTTTCCCTTGCATTTAGGGACCGTGTAACCTGATCAACGGGTTGGATTGCAAACAAACGTTATGGTGGGCCTCATGTGGAACCCATCATTGATGTATGTGTTTTACTCACACCATCCATGGTTGTGGACGGTGGAAACCACCACGGTGTATGTGTCTTCACCACACCATCCAGTGCTGGACGGTGGGACCCCAATGATGCATGTGTTCTCTCCATGCCATCCATTTACATGGGACCCACTATGGTGCATGTGTTGCATCCAAACCGTCCAACTATTTTGAAAGCTCATTTCATGGTATGAGCTAAAGAATGAGTCAGATCCATGGTTCAAGTGGATCCCCACCACTAAAAAATAGTGGGGACAGTGACATTCACCGTTCAAAACTTTTAAGGGCCACAGTAATTTCTAGTAAGCTGATATTTGTCATCACTTCATCTATCAATATGTTAACTTATGAATGGGTTGGAATTGTGAACTACAGATTGGTAGGCCTAACGAATGATTATGAATATACCCCTCAACTGATGTGTGTGGTGTGGCCCACATAAGCCACGAATTGACTTGATTTTGATCTCCTCGTGGCCCCACCATGATGTGTGTATTATACCCACATGTTCATTCATTTTATTAGGACCGTGGGTCCCATTATCTTGAGAGGCTCACCCTACTTATGCGCCCCAATCATGGGCCGCCTTAGGCAAGCCCACCATGATGCATGTGTTGGACCCACTGTCTATTTATTTTTGCCCAATCATGGGCTACCATATGAGGCCCACCTTTGATGTGTTTATGGCCTGTCCATGAGGCCCATATTGATGTATTTTGTGGTCCATTCGAGGTGCCCACCTTGATATACTTGTGACCCATCTGTGTGGCCTACCTTGATATATTTATGGGGCTCATTAGTACAGCCCAATGATGCGACCCGCTTAATGTATGTTAGGCCCGTGTGAGCAATTCATTGCGATGTATATTAGACCCATGTCATGCGGCCCATTGTGATGGGTATTAGGCCCAGGTATGTGGCCCGTTATGATATATTTGTAGCCATTTGATAAGGCCCATTGTGATGTATTTGTGGCCCAAATGGCAAGCCCGATATGTTGTATATGAGGCCCAATGTGATGCCTATACGGCCCATGCTGTGAGGCCCACTATGACGTATTTCCGACCCATGTGATGCAGCCCATTATGAGGTATTCATGGCCCATGGGTGAGGCCCATTGTGATCTATTTGAGGCCTATGTTTGAGACCCAATGCGATGCATGTATGGCCCGTTACGTTGTGTATGAATCACTATATGGGCTACTCCTTGGAAGCAATGTTGGTTGAATGTCCACGTTGATGGGAAATGATGGTTAAATGTCCACATTGTGACCTTCTCATAGGCCTTGTTAGGTAATTCTCATCAATGCAGATTGTCAATTCTGATTATCGATTCCGATTGTCGTGACCGATTTGTCGATTCTGATTATCAATCGATTCCGATTGTCGTGATCGATTGCCGATCCCGATTGACATGATCGATTTATCGATTCTGATTATCGATCGATCCCGATTATCGTGATCGATTGTCGATTCTGATTAACGTGACCGAATTGCCGATTCTAATTATCGATCGATCCCGATTGAAATGGCCGATTTATTGATTCTGATTATCGATTGATCCCAATTGTCGTGACCGATTCTGATCCCAATTGACGTGACCAATTTGCTGATTCTGATTATCGATCGATTCCGATTGATGTGACCGATCTGCCGATTCTGATTGACGTGATTGATTTATTGATTCCAAGTATCGAGGCCGATTGTATAGGCCTATTCCGATTGTTGAGGCCGATTTTGATTGTCGAGGCCGATTTCGATTGTCGATGCCGATTTCGATTGCCGAGGCCGATTGTTGAGACCTATGTGATGTATATGCGGCCCGTATTTGAGGCCCATTGTGATGTATATTTAACCTATGTTTAAGCCCCAATGTGATGTATATGAGGCGTATGTGATGAGGCTCATTGGGATGTGTATTAAGCTCTTGAAAGAGGCCCATGGTTTTGTATATCAGGCCCTTTGTGAGGCCATGGGTCCACCATATGGTAGGCTCTATGTGGGCCACCCCTTGGGGGCAATGTTGGTTAAATGTCCACATTGTCGAGACCGATTATGAGTATGTGACAACATAGCATCATGATACATGCCCATACGCATCATCTGCATGTTTGATATAAGATATGGTTGACCGTTGCATATGTTATGGGGCAGGTTGTTCATGGGACTCCCTGATGGGCGGAGTTGCCCCACATGAGCGCACGGTATGTACAGGATTGAGGCATGATTGGACTGTGTGACTCATGCATCTCGCATTATGTGATTATGATTACCGTACGCCATAGCGATATCAAGGCTGAAGCCTCCACATGCATATCGTAAATGGCTAGATGAGACACCAAAAATCTGTTCTACATGGGGTGCCATAGATATCCCTGGGTGAAAGTCCCAGAACCCTTTTAGTTCCAGAGGTTGCTCCAACGTCTAGACCAAGTGGATGCATGAGCGTATTAGGGCCGTATACCGTTAGGCCGCGTCTCCTACTATGTCGTGGTCGGTTGGAAGGGGGTACGGCCTTACCTACCCGAGAGGAGGGGGCAATGCTAGGCTGAGTCTGACCAGCTCGAGGAATGGGTCCGCTATCAACGAGCCAGACCCGATAATTGGCAGGTGAATAGTGAGGTCTCTTCCACTCACCTAATTGCTCGCGATGGGGCGGCAATCTGATTTGGAGTGTAATAGACCCCGGTGATTTCTCATAGAAGAATCGTACTGATATGTGGACTTATTGAGCAGGAATTGCATATTCATTCATTCATTCATTTACTATCCACTCGGGCTGATGGTGCGTAACTATTTATTACGTGTACCTTCGCATGGCCAGGATTTCGGTTAGGCGCGCCACTAACCTGAGACCAAGAGTTTACCACATTGAGTCTGACTATTCAAATTTAGGTATGGGACTGGTTTAGATAGAAGTCCCTTGTGATGGACCCCGTAGCCTGCGATACTACATACTATCATCTCGACCTCACACTCCAGCTTGGTCATTTCGTTCGCATTGCATATTACATCCGCATGCAGATGGCATTTTGGGTTGTACTAGACAGACTTAGCAGGATTTACATATTGCATTGTACCCTCGACATCTGATATTTGGCTTTCTATGACTCCTCAGTTGCATAGTTGATCTGTATTGCGTACTCTGATATCGTATGATTTATAAACTTATCAGTATTTCTGATATTGTATGATTTATGGGCTTATTCGTATTTTCGCTTACTCTGATTACTCTGATATTAATTACTTGACACTTACCTTGTGCATACACTTTCACCACCCACTAAGCTTTCTATAAGCTTATGCACGATAGATGCATGCATGTGACATTAGGTTACAACAGCGTCGAGCTTGGAGCGTCCAGAGGTCTTCTGGAGCTTGATTTTCGATTTATGTATTTCCCTTTCAGCATTGTATTCAAATGATTATATTAGTGGATATGTGATGATGATGTTGCCTTTGTGATTTGGGTAATCTTGTGGTTATGCTTATTACGAGATAAATGTACGTTTGAAAATCCTCCTTGTAGGATCCTAGGATCAGAATCTGGTGTATGTACACTGGGAGCCGAGAATGGGGGTACTACGGAGGCTGTCAGCACCGGATTCGGTGATTGAAAATTTTGTGAGCCCGATTTTCGAGTTTGGGGCGTGACAATTAGATGACTTATATGAAGCGAACAAGGACTCGACAGCGTCTTCTTGGCTCAGTACCATATGGGTGAAGGATGCGTGGTAAGCATTAATAATTCTGATGTTATATGCATTGATTTACGTATATTTATTTCTTATATTAATTTATGGGTAAATCATACTATCCTATTGATTATGCTATCGACAAATATATCAATTTCCTTGAGAAAAAACAGTCTGACCTGTCAATAGTATATCCTCAGAATTGTAAGTTTTGTCCCACGTATTTTATGTAACTATTTAATTCAGACAATCCTTAATCCGTTTTCCTTTTTTATTTTCTTACATGCATTGATCTTTGATCATGTTTGTAACAGCAATGCCTTGAGGGTCTTTGTCAATTTTAATTGCATACCGGGTCTCCAAGTCAACATCAGAACATGCCTCGCTAATAGGCGAGATGAGCATGGCCTATGCAGTTGCTAAGCAGCGAGATAAACCATACACCAAGGCGATTTGGTGTTATGAACGGGTAATGCATTCGTCACAAAACATCAACTCTGGCTGTAATGTGTTCTCTTTTGTTTTGACTAATATATTATTTTTTGAATCATGAACAGGTGTATGCGCCCATGAACCATGAAAATTTGCATTGGTTCATAATGGTCATCTATCCTAGAGAAAGAGAGATCGTTATTGTGGATAGTTTAAGCACAAATGCATTATTAAAGTACAAGTAGAAGATCAAGAAGATGACCGATGCACTCCTCATTATCTTCCATACTATTGGATACAATACTGTGCTTAAAGGGAAGAAGTGGACCGCCAAAGTTGATGAATCGATGCTGAAGCAAGACAATGGTTATAATTGTGGTATATTCGTAATGAAATTTTTTGATATATTGTGTAGTGGTCTCACCTTGGTGGAAACAGACATGCAAAAATTCACAGCCGATTGGAGGAAGTCAATAGCATATGATTGCCTGTTTGTAAACTGTAGATGATATTTGCTTAGGGCATGGGAGGAATTTTTGTGAGATGTTATATTATATACATTGTTTGATATACCTTGTACCATTTTAACTGAATAAAATTTGTAATCAATGAAAATTTATTACCTTTAATTGTTTCTCACTCATGTACCATTTCATGTTGTATACTTCATGTTTGCCTCGCTCAAATTTCTATTTTGCCCCGCTCAATTTCTAGTTTTCCACGCTACATTTCATGTTTGCCCCGCTAAAATGCAAGTTTGGCCTGCTGAATTTCATGTTTGCCCCACTCAATTCATGTTTGCCCCTCTCAATTTCTAGTTTACCCCGCTCAATTTCAAATTTCCCCTACTCAATTTCATGTTTGCCCCACTCAAATTTTAATTTGCCCCGCTAAAATTCTACTTTGCCCCGCTTAATTTTTAGTTTGCCCCGCTCAATTTCAAGTTTACCCCGCTCAATTTTCAGTTTCCCCCGCTCAATTTCATGTTTGCTCCACTCAAATTTCAGTTTACCCCACTCAATTTCTAGTTTGCACCATTGACTTTAATGTTTGCCCCGCTCAATTTTCAGTTTGCCCCGCTTAATTTCTAGTTTGCCCCGCTCAATTTCATGTATACCCTGCTCAGTTTCCAGTTTCTCCCACTGAATTTCATATTTGCCCTGCTCAAATTTCAGTTTACCCCACTCAATTTTCAGTTTCCCCTGCTGAATTTCATGTATGCCCTGCTCAATTTGAAGAAAAACTCACGAAAATTGAGACGAGCCTAAGTCAATAACAATTGATCGACTACTAGTTTAATTTCACGCTAGAGTTCGGTCAATCCCATGTTAGGATCGGTTAATTTCATGTCAGGCTCATACAATTTCATTTGTTAGGCTTTGCCAATTTTTTGTGTTGATCGTTCAAATTCATGTGAAACTTGTTCAATTCCATTTGAAGCTCACTCAAATTCATATTAGGGCTTACTCAATTTCATGCTAGGCCCGCTCAATTTTATGTTTGCCCATCTCAATTTCATGCTAGGTTGGCTCTATTTTCAGTTTGCCTCGCTCAATTTCATGCTAGGCTCACTCTATTTTCAATTTTCCTCGCTCAATTTCATGCTAGCCTCGCTCTATGTTCAATTTGCCTCGCTCAACTTCATGCTACTTAGATAATATTGATAGTACTTGATCCTCTCTGACGCAATAAATCCTTATTGCATCATAAAAGCATGAATGCTGACTAAGGTACCATGAAACAACAATACCCTAACAACCTCTATATACTGAAAATTCTTTTCCTTTGGCTTGACGTATCCCTTTTTTCCTTTTAATGAAATTGTTATCTTTTAGGAAAAAAAAAGAAAAAAGAACCCTAATCGGTGATTATGAGAAAAGAAATAGCATTGGTAAAATTATTTCTAGTCTGAATAGAACTATTCCAACAGTGCATCCTTGAACACGGTAACCACTGTTCGAAACACATCAACCATAGAAAACTGTTCTCAATGGCTAGCTCGAAATGATGTTTACTTTTCACTAACTTGTGCTAGTGTAAGTTCGATATTTAAGTCATAACGTTCGGTATTTGGCTTTTAGGGCCTGTTTGGATACCACCAAATAAGTTACTTTTTCTACTTATAGCAGTAGATAAGTAACTTATTCGAGATAAGTAAGCTCGGTTTAAGATCAATTATAAGTAAATTTTTACTTTAAGTTACTTAATCACTTCAGCTTAACAGGTAGAAACCAAGATAAGCTACAAGCAGGTGGTGAAATTCCACCAGCGTGAGTGTGTGGGGGTGTGTGTGCATGTGTTATTTTTATATATATATATAAAAGATAAGCTACTTAAGGCATAAGTAACTTATCTTAAGTAACTTACAATCCAAACTCCCCCTTAGTTGTCACTATTTTTCCAAATTTTATTTCATAGAATTAAGAAGTTGGTAACATTCAAACATGGAAGCCAGGGAACCCACTTTAAGGTTTGACAGTGAAATAGGCTACAATGTTTATCTGCCATGACTCAAGTACGCTGTAGCAACTAGCTAGTCATGTGCATATACATGGTATGCATTCATGCCAATAAGCTCACTTAAATTATGGCCCCCTATTGTGGATGGACCATGGCCCAAAAAGCCACATGTATCAGATAGTTCCAACCTTTCAATATTAGCATTAAGTACTACCCTATTGAGCTAATTGTTAGTTAGTATCTACCAATACGGCCCTTAGTTGTAGTGGTTGGATACTAATTTAGTTTCGATGTTGTCGAGATGTGAAACTGATGTTGAAAGACTACTACATGAAAGGAGAGACTAGTTGTAACAAAAAATAAAAAAATAAAAAATTTGTAAAAAGTGCTCATCAATAATATCGATCTCCTTTCAATACTATCGACATAAGTTATCGAGGAGATCGATATTATTGATAACTCAAGTCGTTTTGTCCAATAAGCTAAGGTTTCAAAGCTAATATCGAATGATATCGACCATATATCGATATTATCGAAATCAATAGCTCAATATTATCGACAATGGTTCGATAAATCGAAGAAGATAACCAAAATTGTCCAGCAACAAAATCGAAAAATGGATGAATTGTCGATATTATCGACAACTGTTCGATAATATCGATATGCAAACCTCGATATATCGAGCCATTCTCGATAATATCGAGTAAGGACATTCTCCTATACGAAAAATTTGGCCGTCGATATAATCGATCGATCGCCGATTATATCGAGCATAAGTCATCGATAATATCAAGCACTTATCGATAGTATCGATAACTAGCTCATTTTGGTCCAATGAGGTAGTTGGAGTAGCTCGTATCAACATATATCGATGATCTCTCGATATTATCGAAATCAATAAATCAATAATATCAATCACTGATCGATAATATCGAAATAGAACCTAAAATCGTCCAGCAGCTAAAACAGAAAATTGGATGAATTGTCAATATTATCGACTGATTCTTGATAATATCGAGATTCAAATCTCAATATATCGAGCATTGCTCGATAAAATCATCTCATACACTTCATCCTAGTGGGAAAATACGTTTTCGGATATTATCGAGAAGTGTTCGATATTATCGAACATTTATTCGATAATATCAAGCAGTGTTTGATAATATCGAACGGGGCCAGATTTTTATTAAGACCCTTTGTTTTTTGCATTTAGTGTTTTCAGTATCCACTTCATTATTTCATGCGTTTGCGTTTTCATCTCCATTTTGCATTGCTTCGTCTCTCAAGCCCTTCTTCCAAGCCATTTGGAGTATCGGAGGCCATCTTCCAAGCCCTTCCTCATAGTATTCGTATTTTTTGGGTAAGATTCTCACTTTATATTCGTGATTCCCTCATACATATCGGTAGTGTGCTACAACCAATTTTAGGTTTTGGAGTTCTTTCTTACTTTGTCTCTCTTTAATCCATCCAAATAGTCGTAATGCCGAAGGATAAAGGGAAAAAGTCTACAGTTGGAGAGTCCTCGAGGGGAGATCGAACTAAACTCCGATCAAGACCTAGATCGGAACTGGCTGATGAACCAACTTCCCTGATTGAATCACCTACTAGACGAGCTTGTACTCAACGAAGTGCTCCCACTCGGGCTCCTCCTCTACCTATTCAACCAGAAGTCTTGATCCCACAAGTTCCTCCTCCTCTTGAGAACCTGTATGACAAATTTCGTGTCAGAAAAATGGTGTACGAGAAAAAGATCAATCGAGAGTGCATCTGACCATTTAGGATACGTAAAATTTTGGAGAAAGTTGGTTGGAGTAACATCCTAGATTTTGGAGGGACAGTTAGAAATGAACTAGTGATTAGATTTCTATCCTACTATCATTCACCAGTGTTGCACCCTGCTTCTTTTGTAGTCACCTTTAGAGAGACCTCCACTACCATTACTCCTGGGGTAGTTACCTCACTTATAGGGATTCCAGCCTCATTTCGAGGGTTAACTGATCACGACATTGATTCCGTAGATGTATGGATACAAATCACCAAGTATTTATGTAAGGGACAGATGTGTTATGGTATCAGGGTAATGCACTGAGAGTATCAAACATGGAAGACAAGTAAAAGGTGTTCCACAATATCTTCTGCCTGAATGTTTATCCGATGGGGAACAAATAAGTCTGACATTACCCCGTATATGTTAGATATTCTCTATAGCATCTATGAGGGTATTCCTTTGTGTCTTCCCAGCATCATGGTTCACCTCATTGCTGACTGCATTCATAGCACGAGATGCACATCCATTCCATTCTCATACCTATTATGTTTACTCTCTCGCCATGTTGGCCTGATGCCCACCATTGACTGACCCAGACCCGTTCGCATGTTTTCAAAAAACAATATTAAGCGCATGAAATTGGGGACGAAAAAGGCATCAACATCAAGAGCGCGCAGTGAAGATTTTGAGGGAGAAACAGAAGAAACAGAAGCAGAGGCAGCAGAGACAGAGGCAACAGATACGGATGCAGCTGAGATGGAAGCAGCTGACACTGACTATCCTACAAAGGGAGAGCAACGTGAGGTGCCACGACCCTCATATAGTCATACCAGTTGGCGGATGTCATATCGTGACTGCAAGGAATCCATTCTTTTGCTACTAGATGAGCAGGACAGACGACTTACGTGACTGGAGTGACTTTCTGAAGATATCCAGAAGGGTTTGGAGTGGGTGGAGCAGAAGATTTAGACCCTTATTGCCATAATCACCTGCTAGCGTGATGATGTCGCTCCACCGGAGGAGGGTCTCTCCAGTTAGCTAATTCAATTTGTGCTTAGTTATGACTGTTCGCTTACGCGTCAAATATCTTTTTGGGATGCCAAGCCAGACGGATCTTATTTTGGAACTGTTTCCTTATATAGTGGCGTAAATATTATTTTGACTGATAATTTTACTACCCAAACTTGGGGTAGTTATTTTGATTATAGTATGTGGTTTTATGATGAAATTTTTTAATGCACTTCATATAATTTTGCATGTTCTCATTTATCCTAATTCAACTTGTGCTTGATAATATCTCAATCTTATCGGTATCACAACATGCACGATATTGAGACCACAATCTTTCATTTTCCTTCCAATTGTTGATGGATTTCTTACTGAAGTTTCACCAAAAGTTCCAATACTACGTGCAATAGCATGCATATTGATTCATACATAAAACAATATTGGATATGTATGAGACCACAATCTTTCATTTTCCTTACATTCTAATGCATGAAATAGCATGCATATAATACAATATTATGGATCTCCCTAGCGTATGTAGTGGAGTGATCCACATGATCCTATGCCTAGCATACCGCGTATTGGAGGAAGTAGTGTACTGTGTACCTATTCCCATTTTAGAGTGACCTGTGATCTAGGTAACCTTGCTTCATTCATCATGAATTTTTAGTCATATGGAAGGATCTAATGCTCCTTATGTTTTCCCTTGATAGGATTGTAAAAGGTTTTCAATATTCTTGCTATAGTCAATTTCCTTGGTTGTCCTACTCCCACAACAAGCAGGAGCCTTTATCATAACAAGTTCATTGTTTGACAGGAGTATCTTGTAGTGTGCAGTGCCTTTATGATTGACTGATATATTCATATTTACAAGTTTATCATTTTGCAGCATTTGCACAAGGAATCATTAGTTCTTTCAAATTCTCATGGCTTTTAGTGTTCTAGATTAGTTTCATTGCCTAGTCAAAGATGATACTCCTAGTGGTGATAATTGGGCTAAAACTGAATTTCATTGCAGCAAGGCATGTCTTCTTGTTGCATGCCATGTGAAGCTTGAGGCTCCTCATGCTACAAGTTCTTCAAGTTTAGGGTGTTTCTCATCTCTATCGCCTTCACTCTTGTGGAGCTCTCTCCAGCATAATATTCTATTGCAATAATTTTGTGTTTGCTATGAACTTTAACAAGTATTTTTTGATGGAGTCGAAAAAAATGCTGTCAGAGTCATCATCCTAATAACTAACAAGTACTTCTTACAACAAAATGGAAGGGATAAGCCTTGTGAGGTGTATTGGTATACACTGGTGGATAAAACCAGTGGAAGAAAGTTGTTGCATTATTCAATCAATCCTTAGACGAAGCTGGCATTGTTCTCTCTTAGAATGGGTTTTGAATCCCCTGGTTCCACCTTGAATCTCTCTTAGAATGCACATATTAACATCTCATGAAGTTTCACTGAATGTTCCACAGTTTTCCCAATGTTTTCCCACATTTTCGGTTATCAGCAATATTATCGGCGATATTAACATTGTTTCTGCATTCCTGGCCAGCCAGAATGTCCAGCGATACCGATTTTTTGACCACTGGTTGGTAATAACAACTTAGCACCTTACACTTTATTTATTTCTAACTGTTCTGAATTTTGTATTAACAAACCAGGCTTACTATGCATTTAAGCGATTAGCACGAGAAAGTATACTTTTAAAACTAACATGTTGCTAACTGTTTCGTTAGGAGTTTTCATACATGACATCTGATTTTATTAATAGACATTCAGCAGGCTAAACTAGATATTCAATGGGGCAAATGGAAAATTGAGCGGGGCAATCTAGAAAATCAGCGGGGCAAACTAGAAAATCAGCAGGGCAAACTAGAAATTGAGCGAGGCAAACTAGAAATTCAATGGGGGAAATTAGAAATTGAGCGAGGCAAACTGAAAATTAAGCGGGGGAAACTAGAAATTCAGCAGGGCAAACATGAAATTCAACGGGGCAAACATGAAATTCAGCGGCGCAAATTAGAAATTCAGCAGGGCAAACTACAAATTGAGATATCCAAACTGAAAATTAAGTGGGGGAAACTAGAAATTGAATGGGGCAAACATGAAATTTAACGGGGCAAACTACAAATTGAGCGAGTCAAATTGAAAATTGAGCGGGGCAAATTAGAATTTTGGCGGGGGAAACTGGAAATTGAGCGAGGTAAGCATGAAAATGAGCGAGGCAAGCAGAAAGTTGATTTCATATTCCACCAAAATTTAATTACAAAGCATGTATCATATAAAACACTATATATCATACATCGGGTATAGAAAATTTACACTTCCGACGATTATGCCATGTTTGTTTACATCGACCGCATTTTACTGTTTTCTTTTCCTCTCCACGCGAGAGAATTCTTAGCTATTTTGGTCTTCCAATTGACCTCCTGTCTCGGGAGTTTAATCTGCACATAATACTCCTCGAAGGCCGCTGAAATTTTTCATTCGCTCTTGTCACGTACTGGGTACACCGATTCACTATATGTGATTAGGTAATTTTGCACCATGTAGAATGAGGAAGATTATAATTTATACATGCTGACAGGACATGCATATAAGGGTACCCCTTTACATCAAACTCTCGACATGTACACGTAAACTCACTGAGCTTGACTGTATCATTATAATCTCCCACAAAAGAATACTCATCTCGAGAAATTACGGCACAGCGAACATCTTGCGTCTTCTGCACAAGATCCTTTAATTGTTCCTTCGCCCATAGTGTCAACGGACCTACAAACGATGTTACAGATTCTCTTCTCTTATAAAATAATTCATGTATCTTAAATCTTACCGCCTCTATCAATTTAGTAACATAGTATTTGCGTGCTTCTTTGAAGAGAGCATTAACACACTCGGATATGTTTGTAATGACTAAGTTGAATCTTTTTCTTGGAAAGTGCGAAGATGTGCATCTCTCGTACCCGGTTTCTCTCAGCCATACATGTATTGGAGGGGTTAGTTATTTCGATATCATGCATTAACTTATTGAATTCAGCCCTCCTGTATGTCTTCACAGCCCACCAGTAGTACATCCCCAACGACTTGTCTTTAAAAGTATCTATCAAGCTTCTATAGATATGGTACGCGCAATATTCATGGATTGCATGAGGGAAGACTTGTAAAACCTCTTTCATTAAACCTTTATGTCGGTCAGATATAATCACACGACCCGAAAGAGACCCTAACGTATGGTTGAGGTAGGTAAGGAACCAATTCCAGCTGTTGTTGTTCTCTGATTCTTTGATGTCAAACGCAACTGGAAAAATATGATTATCCCCATCTAAATTTATGGCAATGAATAGCACACTCTTGTATTTACCCTATAAGTGTGTCCCGTCGATGGCCAATACCCTCTGCATAGAATTTTGAAAACTTCGAACATATTGTTCGAGTGTTACAAAACACCTCTCGAACCTTTTAATCTCTTGGTTAACAACTGCGACAGTCACCGTCCCCGGATTGGCCATCCTCAACTCATGCAAATACAATGAGAGTTGATTGTAGGAGTCTTCATAAACCTCATCACGCGATTTATCACAAGCTCCTTAGTTTTCCATGCCTTCTTATAACTGATAAGAATATTATATTTCTCTTGCATAGCGAAGATAATATCATGTGGCCTCAACCTTACGCGTTGCTCGATGCAGCTAATAATCAGATTACACGTTAACTTACTACTTGCTTGCCGGTGATCGCTCTTCATCCATGACATATCGCACATGTGTTTAGACGTATAAGTCCATATCTTAAATATCTTCGCATCAATCACCCAAGATGCATGAACCCTCCATTCGCTTGTATTTTCGAAGCACGCCATGGTGAATCTCTTAGAATTTGAGTACAATACCATATACTGGAAGTTATTGCGAATTGTAAATTGGCTCAACACATACTGACACCAACTTTTTTCCTTAAACGTTTGCCCTACAGCTATCTCCACCTGTTCACCCAACGAATTCGTATATTCCAGCATTTCTTCATTGGTGAATGTCGCATCATCGAACGGAACGGGAACTCGACGAGTGATGAAATTTGATGTTTCGAGAAGTTTTATAAGCGGAATGTGGCTTACACGTTTGATGTATCTTCGGGTGGTGGATGATGACGGCAGATCTGTTGTTGTTACTAAAGGCGGTGTCATGTAATCATAAATGAGGTCAAGGTCATGTGCACCGCTGACTTGGCTATTCACAAAGTTTGATGTTTGAGGCGGCTCGGGCAATTGATCATTTTTTCCTCCCACTTGTAATGGACATGGCTTATATTCAAATTCCACGCCATGCTCCTTAGCCACACTGTCCACGTGTGTTGTCTTATTAATGTGTTGCATTGTCTCGATGACTAAAAGGATGAATTTTTCCGAAGGCTCCAACTGTGTTCCCAAGAACTCTCTCACGTCATCGTCATCTTCAATTTCGATTGGAGGGATTGATTCATTGGAACAAAGATATAATACTTTTATCCTAATATCACAATCTGTTGGTCTACTCTTAATAATCCTATACATTCTGGATAGAGTTCCCCGTACGTAATCTCGACACGTAGCGTAATAGTGTTCGAGCTTCCACTCGTGTACGTCAATCGCTTATTTTCACATTCTAACTCCTCGCCATTATCTGAAAACCAATACAATGACAAATTATCAATGAATCGTTAAACAACGGAAGCTTGCCATAAGAAAAAACTCAATTAAATAATGGAGGTCCGAAAACTCACTTTCCCTTATAGATGAGAATGATATAAAGCTTAAGGAAATAAAGAGTAAGCAAAGCGTTAAAATTTCAAGTAAACAACCAGAGCTTATATGAATTAGGCCTTCAAAGGTACGAATGATTTCATGTAGTATTTTATTAAATTAAGCGAGGCTATCTATCATGACATTAAGCGAGGCAAACTGGAAAAATGAGCGAGGTAACCTAGAAATTGAGTAGGGCAAACATGAAATTAAGTGAGGCAAACTAGAAATTGAGCGGGGCAAACATAAAATTGAGTGGGGCAAACTAGAAATTCAGCAGGGCAAACATAAAATTGAGTGGGGCAAACTAGAAATTCAGCGGGAAAAACTAAAAATTGAGCGAGGCAAACATAAAATTCAGTGGGGCAAACTGAAAATTGAGCGGGGTAAATTAGAATTTGAGCGAGAGAAACTAAAAATTCAGCGGGACAAATATGAAAATTGAGTGGGGCAAACTAGAAATTTAGCGGGGCAAACTAGAAATTGAGCGGGGCAAACATGAAATTCAATGGGGCAAACATGAAATTGAGCGGGGCAAACTAGAAATTGAGCGGGGCAAACTAGAACTTCAACGGGGCAAATTGAAAATTGAGCAGGTCAAACATGAAATTGAGTAGGGCAAACTGAAAATAGAGCGAGCCTAACATGAAATTCAACTGGGTAAACATTAAATAGAGCGAGCCTAACATGAAATTCAGTTGGGCAAACATTAAATAGAGGGAGCCTAACATGAAATTGAGCTAGGCAAACATGAAATTGATCGATCCTAGCATGAAATTGAGCGATCCTAGCGTGAAATTGAGCTGGGCAAACATTAAATTGAGAGATCCTAACATAAAATTTAGTGAGCCCTAACATGAAATTGAGTGAGCTTCAAATGGAATTGAGCGAGTTTCACATGAATTTGAACGATCAACGCATAAAATTGACTAAGCCTAACAAATGAAAGTGTATGAGCCTGACATAAAATTCACCGATCCTAACATGGAATTGACCGAGCTTCAAATGAAATTGAACGAGTAGTTGATCAATTGTCATCGACTTGGGCTCGTCTCAATTTCCTTGAGTTTTTCTTGAAATTCAATTGTGCAATGACTAAGTTTGACTAATCACCCTCGGTGAATTACTAGTTGAATTTCGACAAGTAGTTAGTGAATTGTCGTTACATTGTTGTTCAATACTACAAAGGGAAGTAACTATAAACCCCACTAGTCTTTTTTTTTTTTTTTTTTAAGACCTGTACCTTCAACAAACATGGTACTGGTCAAATGCAAGTTGAGGAAGGGTGCTTTGGGGTGAGGGAATATTTTGAACATTTTCAAATATTGCAGCTGCAACCAGTTTAAAGGATTTCACGTAATCCTAACTAAGATAGAAAATGACAAATGTAGAATGATAATATGCAGATGATAAACGGTGATTTTAGTAAGGAAAATAAGAAGAAAAACTTGCTCATGGGTGTTTTTCGTTGGAGTGAGAAAGGCATGTGTTTTGAATATGCACACGTGGGTTATCCGTTAAAGAGAGTGAAAGCAACGGCAGCGAAGAGTAGGGGTATTTTCGTCCTGTGCGTGCAAAGTCTAAGTTGGGTAGTTAAGGTTTGGATTCCTCGTAAAAGAAGCTGGATAAAATGTGGGGTCACGGTGATAATTTTCATGATTCAGTGGCCGAGGTGTATGGAAACTTACACATGCACCTAGCTGCATGTGGACTACTTGGAATCCATATCATCTATCTGCACCGTCCATTACGTCCAGTCCACCTTGTTGTTACCGCATCTTCCAGAAAACCACAAATCGGATGATCCTAACCATCCATAACAGGAATGATCATTAACGAACTGTCTTGTTCATCCATTTTCATGCTACTGAATCTAACCTTTCAATTGTCTATTCAATACGATTGTTTAAAGGCAGCCTATGAAGAGTAGGTCGAGTCTAATGGACGGTCCAGATTGGTGGTGCGCATGCCTCAACTTATTAAACTGTGGCAACCGTCCACATGCTCAAGCAAGATCTCATCAGTTTAATCTGAACCGTCGATCATTTCCAATGGCCACTAAATACAAATATAGAATTGCACCATCATTTTGAACATGGATCAGTGTTTGGGCGGCCCAGATTGAAGTGTATGCATGCTGCATGTGTTCGATGTACAATATCAGTTCAGCCCCTATAACCTTAAATCTACACCCTCCAATCACTGCACAAGCACATCAATCCAGATTGTCAAATCAGTGGGCCATAGATTAGATATTGGGATATTCCTAACCATCTGATCTATGACCCACCTCTGGACATATAGCAAAAACAACAAGCATATCTGTGAACAATAAGATAATTGAAAATGGCCCACCTCTTAGATGGCCCATTAGTCGCACGTGCATAAGATCAGACGGTTGGGAAATAATGGACAGCAAGAGATGGTGTTCAATCAAGAGAAGGGGTAAACATTACATGGCTAGGATCTTTCAATCTTGGGAATTTTTGACATGTGGCCCATCTACCAACGGTCAGGATCACTGAAAAATGAAAATAATAAGAACCAAAATTTCCTAAAAATTAAAATTCTCATTTACATTTTCCACATTGTTCTTGTCATTACAACAAGTAAAATTCTCAAAATATTTCTCTTCTTCCATCAATGGCCCACCACAATGGAAGAACCAACTTCAATTCATAGATCATCCCATCACATATCAAAACAAGATTACAGATGATCCATGAATGTCATAGAGATTTGTGGGTCCTAGAGAAAATCCTCTGGCCAGGTGCGAGGATGGCCATTGGATCGTAAAGGGCCTTCCTCTCGATGAATCTCGGCCACTGCTTACCAAAGTGCCGTTTCCATTGCTCTTCAGATCGGTAGTGTGGTAGATAGAGCTTAAAATCAAAGCCGTTGGTGATGCAGCATTGGATGATTTCATGGTTTTGGGCGAGCACCTCTTCAAGAGGTGGGCCCTCTGGAGATAAACGGCTGAAACGAAGCAATGCAATCAGGTAGAAGATCTCTCCTTCAGGTAGCACGACGGATGTACGAAGATCCCACCTGAGAGAGATGCACAATACAAATGATACAATGAGAAACACCCATATTAAAACCCCGATGTAGTTGAATTAGTCATGTATGAGAAATGGGCCAATGATGACATCTTTGAGGTGGGACCCACTTCCCATCACAGCCCAATCAAGGGACATTCGCTCCACAGCTGATACAATGGGGTGAAACACCCATACCAAAACGCTAATGTAGTTGAATGGGTGATTATTGGAAATGGGCTAATGCTCACCTTTTTGGAGGTGGGACCCACTTTCCATCACAACCCAATTTAAGATTCCCTCAGGTGGGCCATAGGTACTTTTGGAGGTGGGACCCACTTCCCATCACAACCCAATTTCGATTGAAGAGTAATAAGATTCCCTCAGGTGGCCCATGGGTGTCACTGTAAGACCCACTTCAAAGGGGTAGGCGCTATCCATTTTCTTTACGGTAGAAACGATTCTAACCAATCAAATATGGACCTTTAATTCTAGTTTGGACCAAATCAACGGCCAGATCTTAACCAGCGGTACTCCAGCCTTCACCTTGGTCCTCACAGCAAATGTGAAAGAAAAATATGGTTATCAGGACTTCTGAACTGGTGTACCAACACTTCCAACCATCCATCGAGATTATTTATTTTTCAACCGTCAGATTACAATGATCCTCGGTGTATGGTCTATCCACATGGTGGTCCAAAAGATCAACAGTCCTGATCACCTCAAACACACCCCACTCGAACCAATACAAGGTGGCTGCGTAAAACTTAAAAGTAGGACACCTGCGTACCACAGACGAGGGCATTTTCGTCAATTGAGGCGATTTCACTTCCAACCAGCTGCGAGTGGGACCCACCACATATCAGGCCAGACAAAGTGTAGCGTCAGCAGTACATCCTTGTGAGCATTGAATACACCTGTCTTTACCGAAATGGCAAAACTGCCCCTGGAAGTTAACGCCCCGCCCAAATCTCTTTTTCCTTACGCAGGTGGAACCGAGGAGTCGCAACGCTGACAGGAGGAGCCCAAACCCCAAATGACGAAAATACCCTTTTCAAGTACACTCCGTTCTGTCAACCGTTCTGTCATTTCATGCACATTAGCTTTTGAACTTTACAGCGCGTCCTATCACCCGACAGGGAAAGGTTCCGTGGGATAGTCTGTGCGTTGGTTGTGCCACATCTTAAACACGGTGGTGACCCATCCTCCTCACGTGTGGCACTGATATAGGCATATCCAGACCGCTTATATCGTAGGTCCCACTGTGGATGAATCGTAACTCTAAAATTATACTAAGCAAGCAATCCTAAACCGTCAAATTAATAGCTAAAGATTAAATGGCATCAATGCCCCCATCGTACATATGGTCAGCGATTTGGACGGTCTGGATTTTCATACAACTTATACCTGTATGCATATTCTACTATTGGGATGGTTACATTTGGGCCCACCATGATGTATGTTGTCAGTCTATTATATCATTATTTGATAACGTGACCTCAAAATTCAAGTCCACACGATTGGAAAACAGTAGTGATGCGGTCCACCTGAGATTTGGATTTACCTTATCTTTTTTGGCTTATGCCATTAAATGGGCTGTCGACGGACGGCGTGTATAAAACACAATCATGGTGGGCCCGCAGAGCACTTTTCATGAGCTTAACGGTGGTGTCGATATCACATGGGCGGCTCCACGAAGGCTCGCCGCCAATTTTTAAACCGTTCAAAACTAAGACGGGAGATTTGACGATCGCCAGTAGGCTTGTATATCTCACCTGCTCCATCTCCACACGCAGCACGTGCAAGAATTTTGTAAGCGTGTGAGAAATCAGGACCACAAAATGAAGACAGCCCAGGGTAGAAGAGACCAGCACACATGAGGTGGGCCGCATGCATGGTTTGAATGTGATTGTCTAGATATTGCTTTTTAGCCGTTCATTCTTTTCTTATATTGATGACTTATCTGATGAGTGGACCAGCCCAATCTTTTTATTACGATCGATCAGGGCTACCACTCAGATGTCCCACACGCTTGCAGCAGCACGTGTGAAGGACCAAATTACGAAAATGCCCTTACCTCAAAAGTAACACAATGCAACATGCGCGCGTGTTAAAATTTTTGTACGTATTTGCGATTTCTAGAAGGTAATGCATTAAAAACAGGGCTGGGAATTTTGTGGATATATGCATCAACAGGGGTATTTTAGTCAGCCGTCATTTTTAGCAGTTAAACACCCTGCCAGCAAAATTACAAAATTACCCATGGTTAACATTTAAAAATAGTATAATTACTAAAATGCCACTGAGAATGCGAGGAGAGGAAATCTTACTTGCTTCTCAGCAGTGGATACACGAGCATGGGCCCACCAATGCCGTTGCGGAGAATTCTCTTGAACACCGTCCGATCGAAATCGATGATGTCCCGCTTCGAAACTAGCAGATTGAGCCATGGATGCGGCGCGTCCCATATGCCGTTCACCTTCGCCGCATGCTCGACACGCTTCACACGTAGCAAGAAATCGACGTAGCTGACGTCGACGGCGAGTTTCAGCCCCGGGAGAAATCTCAGTGGCCGGAGCATGTCGTTCACAATCTGCAAGGATGGGCAGTTTGGTAAAATTCGACTGTGGGAGATGCGAAGGGTATTTTGGTAAATTCATCCCCCGCAAGAGGACAAGATATTAGATTATTTCACGAGAGGGGAATGATTTGATGATTCGTGGAAAAAAAATCAACGGCATATGATTTGCGGTCGATTCAGGAAAATGATGGGCATTTTGGACATTTCTGGGAGGAAAACGGCCCACTTCTGGGAGGAGGGGAGTACGACAATACCCCTGGGTTTTATGGCGGATGACGAGAATGCCCCCGCTTTCAAGAATCCGAGGAAAATCCTCTTGTTGGCATTGGGAATAGAGGGATGGATCTCGGGCGGAGCTTCGAACGAATATTGATGGCAGCTTCTGTAATTACAAGGTGAAACATGGACATTTCCAGACTTCGTAGGGTCAGAAGATCCAAGGAGATATAGACGGACGTACGGTCAGTTTCAAGTTGAGCGAACAAAAGGAAATCTGACGGACGTAAATCACCGAAACATCCCTTCTCTCGTCCCATAAAATAAATGCCCCTAGAAACTAGAACAATGCGCCTGTGATAGTTCACCATCACCTTAAAAATGGTTGTGACTCTTCAGGTGTACACGTGGCATAGATGTTCGCCAATCCAGACATTCCAGAGGTGATATTAACCCACCTGATTTTGTTCTTGGAATCTTGATGAACCATCCATTTTTCGACTATCAATCGAACGGTCTCGATATCCGAATGTTAAAAGTGGTTAGATGGTGGTAAACTATCCACGAGATTTCGGGGATCTGAACGTGGGCATTTTCGTCATTTTTGCAACGGGATTTCACCTTATCTACCGTTTTGAAGCTGTCTTGGTTCCGGTAATGGAGAGCGACTTCAAGGCAGTAGAGAACGGGTCCGGCGTTGGCTGGGATCCGATCCGGGTCGATCCGATTGACTGAGTCGAGGCTGACCGAGTCCCACCCGTTCACAGGATCGTCGCTGTTAACGAAGGCAAAACCTTCCACGTAATCGAACGAGTCACACTCGTTCCGAGTCACTAGAAACTCGGCGTCGGACGCAAACTCCTCGAAGTCTCCGTACACCACCCTTATCCACCGCACCTATAAAAAAGGAAAGAAATTCACAGAAATTTTCCATAAATGGCTAATCCAACACCCAAAATTTTGATAGTTCCACCCACCCAAAGGGCAATTTGGTCTTCGTAAGATAGCTTTTATTTACGAAAACACCCTCCTGAGAGTAGAACTACCGTATTTCGGGGGTGCTAATATCATATCCCGGAAGCGAAGCGCGTTCGTGTCTCTGTCCATCCAGTACAGATCCATACTGCTCCATCCGCTCCATCTCCCGCAAAAATGGCCACATGTGCCAGTGATCCAGACCGTCCATCAAAAGCATCCCATTCCGGATGAACAATGGCCCAAAAACACAGATGCATGATCACTGAGATTAGTGATCGGATCGACCCCCATCTGTAGCGGGCCCCACCCAAATAGGCCATCCGGATCACGTGCATGCAACCACGTATACAAGAGAGAGTTCAGTTGGATCAGACGTACTCGCCGGACGGAAGAAAACATTCCAAACTGCTCTATCTCTTGCAAACGTGGCCACGCGAACTAATGATCATAGCCGTCCAAAAGGAGCGTCGCATTACGGACGGGCAATGACCGAAAAACACAAGTACGTGATCACTGAGTGGATCGAGCCGAGTCTGTAGTGGGCCCCACCAAGTGGGCCATCCCCGTGCATGCAACCACGTGCTTCAGAGAGAGAGCAGATGGGCCGTACCTACTCGCCGGACGGAAGATAACATTTCCAAAGAAATTCTAGAAAAAAAGAAATAAGAAACAAATAAGAGCGGACCATATCAGGAGCAGGCTGCAAGATAATCGTAGCCCGCGTGATCACCCCAAATTGGCCAAGACCACCGAGGACAGCGAAGAAAAGGTCTGAATTCTCGCGCTCAGAGCAGACCACGATATCGCCCTTCCCCGTTACGACTTGCATCTCCGAAACATTCGACGTCTGTGGCCCGTATCGGAACGCCTGCCCGCTAATCCCTGCGTTCGAGAGGGTCCCACCAACAGTCAGACCCAGATAATCCGTCCACGATCGAGGAGCCAGTCCATGCTCCAAGCACTCCATCAAAACATCTTCCCAAAGTACCCCTCCTGCAACAACCACGTACCCCTGCCTCAGCTCCATCCGACTGTCCATCGCACGCATCTCCAGCACCACCCCCCTGGCGGCCATCGCCTGGCCGTTGATCGAGTGGCCGTTCCCCCGCGCCGCGACAGTCAGGCCCGAGGACCGCGTCGCTGCTCTGATGACCTTCGCCACGTCATCCGGTCCGGCTGGCCTGGCGAGGGCGAGAGCGAGCGGCCTCGAGCCATTCAGGCCGCCGAAGTCGGTGCAGGCCGGGGCGGGGCAGGAGATACTTCCCTGCAGGTCGAGCGCTTTGCAGAGGCCGATATCCGTTTCGTTTGGTAGCGTTTCGGAGTCGATGTCCGGCACGAAACGTTCCAGAAAGGCGATCATGGTCAGAGAAACGGGATTTTCTTCTTTTTCGGTCTTTCCGAAGGGGAAGGAAAGAGAATGGGGGTTATATATAGGGAAAGAAAGGGGAGTGAGTTTTTTGCTCTGTTCTTTTGGGAGATCTATATACCATGCTTTCGGTGTATATACGACTGTGGGGGCTCTGATCCGATAGAAATCCTCTGTCTGCCACTTCGTTTTTATTTTTTATTTTTCTTTTTATTTTTTCTTTTGCCCTTTTGTTGGGTTTTCCGCGGGATTTTGAAATTAGCATGATTTTATCGCGGGAATTTGAGGGTGGATAAGTAACGGACATTTGCAAGGGAGTGGATGTGTCATATTACTGTGGGGCCCACCTTGATGATATGTTGTATATCCACACCGTCCATCCGTTTTTCCAGCCTATTTTAGTTCTTGGTGCGAAAAATTAACCTGATCCAAATTCTGGTGGACCCCATCTCAGGAAACAGTGGTGAATGAATGCCCACCGTTAAAATATAAAAAAAAAACATTTCAGGGCCCACCGTAAGTAGATCCGTAGAGTATTTGCCATCGAACCTGTTGATAAGGTCAAGTAATCCGTCCAAAGTGGAAGCTTCTAGTTTAGAAGGACTCTTGACTCGGTAGTGACTCCTCTCGGTGCTGAGGGCCCATCGTGATTTACGTGTTTTATCCACTCCGTACATACATTTCACCAGCTCTTTTAAGGCATGAGCCCAAAAGTCAGGCAGATCTACTTTCAGGTGGACCATAGGACAGGAAACAACGGTGATTAAATGCTTATTATTAAAAACAACCTGTTGATTAGGTTAGATACCGAAATTTTGTGGCCTCAAGAAGTTTTTAATGGTGGCCGTTAAATCATCACTATTCCTGTGGTGTGGTCCACCTGAGATTTTGATCTGCTTCATTTTTGGGCTCATGCTCTCAATGAGCTGGGAAAAATGGATGGACGGCATGGATAAAACACATAAATCATGGTGGGCCACTGAACTTTTCCACTACTGACCAGTACCACCTGGGTGGTGGAGGGGTCACTACTGAATTCAAATCCCATTTTCAAGGACCGAAAATGAGAACTTTTGATACTCTGGCATAGTGTGATGACTGATACACAGTCACTAAACTGAATCATTTAAGTCGTGGTAGCAATCTTGATCGCTTGTTAACATAAGATTTCACAGATTAGATTTTCTGAATGGATCGATCATGAGAATTTAATGGACGGTCAAAATGAGAAATTGTTGACGGTTGTAATTTAATAAATAAAATGACCATTGATCAAGGGTTAGGATTGTTCTGCAAAGATGAATTTTGGTTGACTCATACTTACTATGGGGTCCAGCAACTTGAAACAGATTGATTTTATTTAAATATATGCCATGTGTACTATTTTTAAACATCTGCCTATCAACCATGTCAGTGTGTTAAAGGGAAGCAGATTAATACCGTGGGGCCACCTTGATATATGCATTCTATATCCACGCTGTCCATATGATTTGTCAGATTATTTTAGAGCATGAGCCCAAAATTAAAGTAAATCTGAAACTTAGGTAGACCAAGCTACAAGAAAAGGTGGTGATTGAACACTCCACCGTTAAAAATTTCCTATGTCCCACTGTAATTTTTTTGTTAATGTTTATTCACCGTTCAACGTATTGATAAGGTCATACAGGGAAAAAAAAAACACAAATATAAGCTTAATCCAAATCTTTTGTGGTTTTTAAGTTTTTAGTGGTGAATATCTTTTGTGGTTTTTAAGTTTTTAGCGGTGAATATCTTTTGTGGTTTTTAAGTTTTTGATGGTCATTCCCCACTGTTTTTTAACATATGTTCTAAGTGATATTTGGATCTGATTCATTTTTGAACTCCTGCACTAAAATAATATGGAAAAATGGATGTATAATACATACATCATGGTGGGCCCTACAGTAAGGGCCTCACCATCTTGGGTGAGGTGAGGTAGGGGATGCACCTAATCAGCTCCCATGTAACCTAATGGAATACCTGCCATCTACAAGTGAGAAAACTTGCAAATATAGAACAGGTGAAATATCAGAGCCTTTCATCAGGTTGAATCATTTTGGATTTTCTGTACTAAAAAATTCAGCCGTTCAACAGGTGGGCCATAATGTTCAAACAAATAGTAATAGAAATTTCATACTAGCGTTGTAGGTTGCGCATCAAAAAGCTAACATCCATTAATTATGCCAGTTTAGTTCATGTTAGGAAGTGAAGAAGTAGATAAGCTAATCAGACCTGCAACATCCTCAACAAAGACATTGTGTGGTGGTGAAATGTACCAAAGAACTGCACCTATCTTTGACAGCAACTCTATCAATCACATCTCACCACGTCACCACATCTCCACTGAAGGTTGCCATAGCCCGTTGGCTGGTGGTCGGTGCTCTGTGGGCCCCACCATGATGTATGTGTTTCATCCATGCTGTTAATCCATTTTTACAGATCATTTTAGGGCTTGATCCCCAAAAATGAGAGGGAAATAATTCTCAGGTGGACCACACCACGGGAAAATAATAGTGATTGGATATCCACCATTAAAATCCTCCTAAGGCCCACTATACTGTTTATTTGACATACAATCTGTTGAGTAGGTCATACATACCTAGATGAAGGGAAAAAACAAAGATCAGCTTGATCCAAGACTTTTATGGGCTCCAAAAAGTTTTAAATGGTTGACACTCATCTAACACTGTTTCCAATAATGTGTTACACTTGAGATTTATATATACCTCATTTTTGGTCTCATAGCCTAAAATGATCTAGAAAAATAGATGGACGGCATAGATGAAACACATACATCATGGTGGGGCCCACAGAGCACCAACCACCAGTGGGGGGAGGGGGGGAGTTCACATAGACAAGCACGAAGGAAAAACGCGAATTTCAACTCAGCCGGAGAAAACGTCTGCGGGCCCAAGAAATCTTTAATGTGAAGTGTTCAGTTCACATTATTTCTTATGAGTGTGGTCCACTTGAGCTTCGAATTTATTTTTATTGTAAGCTTGTGCCCTACAGTAAGATCATAAAATAAATAAATGTCATGGACAAAGACCCAATGGGCCATCCAAACCTTCTCGGCAGCCACCTTGATGTTTATATGTCACCCCAAATAATCCAAAATCATTTTGGATCTTCCATGCTAAGAAATCCAGCTGTTCTACTTTACAGGTGGGCCACAAATAAGAACGCGAATTTCATATTGCATTTGTTGGAAGTGGCCAATGACAAAAAGCTATGTCAGGCTACCGTAATACCTTTATGACATCGACCCTTACATTAACTGTGCCAGCTCAGGTTAGGAGGTAAGGAGTAGTAAGTCTGGCTTACTACCTTAGTGATTAATGTCATGGTGAGATGTACATAAAGCCAAGATGTACAAAAGGCAGCTGCCCATCTTAGACAGCATGTGACCTATCAATCACATCTTGGCACATCATCACATCACCACTCTATGTGACACAGGCCTAACTGCCTATCTAAACGGTGGGTGCTGATTAGATGTTACTTGGATGAGCTTAGTGGGTGTTACCCTCACCATTGGGCCCACCTTCATAATAGGTTGTATATCACTGTCTTTATTTTTCCATATCATTTTAGAATGCCTTCCTGAAAATTAAGCACATACAAATTTCAGGTGGGCCATGCCACAAGAAACGGTGATGATTTAACATTCATTATTAAAAACTTCTTGAGGCCTACCGTAAATTGATTCATGATGTTTATGTTTCATCCAACCCCACAATAAGGTCAAGCATAATTGGATGAAGGAAAAAATATAAAGATTAGTTTGATCCGAAACTTTTATAGCCTACAAAAAGCTTTTAATAGTCATTTACTACTTTTTCTAGTAGTGTGGTTCACCTGATATTTGGATATGCTAAAGTTCCAGGAGAATGTGCTTAAATGAGTTGAAAAAACAGATGGGCAACTTGGATATGGAACACATTCATCAAGGTGAGCCCCACATAGTAAGGATCATAGCTAACCCGCTCCCTCTAATCAACGTTTATAAACGGAGCCTAAAATTAAGCTAAGATGGGACTTAAGTGGGCCACACCACAAGAATTAGTGGAACCAGGAATGCTCACCATTCGAACCTACTCAATGCCTATGAAGAAAGTCTTTATGGTGGGTTTTTCATTCCTATTGTGATGCATGACAATTAACTACTTGCTCTAAAAGTTAGAACTATAGAGCATGGTAAATGAACCTATTTATTTTATATCTTAGGCCCCACATCCCATGATTTAGGACCTTGGCTGAACCCCCTCATGAACTCCACTTCACATGTGTTCGGCCTCACATGGGTCACTTACATGAGTGTGGCCCTGCATCCCATAGGTAAGGGTGTACATCAAGTCGAACCGTGTCGAGCTGGCCTCAGCTCAACTCAGCTGGCCACTAGTTAACCCCAGCTCGAACTCAACTCAGCTCGGCTCGGACCTCGAGCCTAACTGGCCAACTCTGCTCGATTCGGTCAGCAGCTCAGGCCAGTTCGAGCCGAGTTCACTTGAGCAGCATTTTTCACAAATACATGAACTGCACTTTCAAAATCTCACTATATGTAAAACAACAAAGTGATTTCATAGATATTTTATCAAACACCTTCTAAGCAACATAAAGATTAAGAAAAAAAATGGTATTTGTTTCATATACATACCTTCCTTGTCGTCCACCACACTTCATTAAGTCATTTCATCAAACACTTGGTGAGCAACATCAATATCAAAGTAACCGAGTCATTAAACTAGTTCGATCTGAGTTTAATTTGAGTTGGGTTCGATCCAAGTCGAGTCAAGTTGAGCTGGGGCCAGCTCAAACTCGGCTCGAACTCATTTTCGAACTAAAAATATCAGCTTAACTCAGCTCAAACTCATTTTTAAGCTAAAAAATCAACTCAACTCAGCTCGAACTCACCTTCGAACCCAGTCGAATCAAGCTTTTTCGAGTCAAGTTAAGCGAGCTAACTAAGTTCATGTACACCTCTACCCATAGGTAACCCCACTAAAGCCTGATATAAAAATACCCCTGCATTACACTTTCACGTAGTGTAGCCCACTCTAAAATTTGAATCTGCATTACCTTTGGCCTAGCCGTGAAGTAAAATGGCCACGGTGGATTGATGGTCCTTGGTAGAAAGTTGGATCTCGCACATGCCCGATTTATAGGCACGTGCGCTTGCCTATGGGTGTAGCAAGGCTCCACAGGTGTGTGGCCTTGGACTTGATGCATGTGTGGATGGCCAGGATCCACAAGCATGCCATTGAGGCAGGTGTGGATGTGTGCGGACGGTTAGTGACTGTCACGATTTGATGAACGTGTGGATGGCGATCCACATGCACACGTGCCTATATATATATATGCCATGTGTGTGCGAGATTCGACTTTCTACGAGGTGCCATCAAATCCTATCGATCATTTTTTTTGACACTTTCCCTTATTGGTTGGTCCCGTCAAATCGAAAGTTTAGATCACCTAACCGTCGGACCTACATATATCAAATTATGGCCGTCCACAGCATGTGCGCGCGGAGGTGAGCTAGACTTACTGTAACGCCTCGGAAAAATCCATACAAGGACCCGAGTACCACCTCAGGCAGAAATCACCCAAGACCAAATCCTTTAGAAATTAGGTTAATATTAGCAAGTGCTAAACTAGAGTGCTTATGAAATTAGCACTAATCACTTTAAATATGATCTGCAAGACCCAAAACGTGCAACATCATTGACGCTACATTACCCTAAAATCTAGAATCTATCCTTAAACCCGGTTGCTCTCGGGAGCATCTTGAAACTCTGTATTGGACCTGGACCGCACGTCGAAAGTCCGATTACCTCGAAACTATACAGTTATAACCACATTACTGGACTTGACAACCCCCTCGAAAATCAAGTCCAAACTGTGTCTAGAAATGCACAACTTAGGCCCGGAGCGAAGAGTGTGAGAAATGTGAAACTATTTAAAAATAAAAATTCAAATTTAAGAAATCTGAGTCGTGTCGCTTGCGGACCAAATATAAGGATTCAGACCATCAGAATCTGACCCAAATACACCCTCGGATCAGGAGAAATGTCCCACACATGTCAATGTACTTGTGACCTTGATCGAGTGACCGTGACCACTGAACTGAAACTGGTCCGCCACGGCTGATCTACAAATCCGATCAATACAAAAACTCAGTCTGACTTAGATCCATGGTCAAAGAGCTTAAGTCCGACCGCACGTGATAAAGGGGCCACCAGAAGTGCTCTGTTGGACCGGAACGACCCATATTCGGTTGTAACCTAAGTATACCTTGGCCCTGGGACCATTTCCATTAAACCTAGGCCTATATAAAGGCCTTAAACCTCCACTCTCAAATTTCATAAGAATTTTTCAAACCCTAGCTAAGAGAGAGAGAGAGGAAAAGAGAGAGAAAGTGAGAGAGAAGTTTGTGAATCATCTTGAAATTCTTTCCAGTTACCCTGCGTACCTAATCCATCGCATCTGAATCGTTATTCCGGCGATTTTAATCTCATTTCTGGGTAAGTCAATTAAACCCTAACCTGTTTTGGAACTTAGAATAGTTTAAGCGTTGATGTAGCTAATATAACTCATGCCTTAGGTTACTTATTCGCCGGTGACGAAGACTTATCGTTTAAATCGAATCCGTTGCGTAATTTCTGGTTTAAGGTGCGGACTATATTCATATAGGTTATGGTTTTCAAGGTTTTTAATGTCGGTTAATGGTTTATTATTGTTATGGGTGCAATTTCACATGCCAAATGCAATGTTTGTATTGCGTTTCTGATATATATGAACTATATTGAGATTTGTGTATTCCCTGTATATGTAGAAAGTATCGTATACGTATGAAATACGAGCATGTGTTTGTCATGATTAATTGTCGTGTGTTTGTGCTAGTTGTATGTGTATCAACTCCTTGGCGAAAGGATTTGTCCTAATGTGTACTATCACCAACATACATCATGTATGTTGGAAATATGTAGTCTAAGTGTTTGTAGAAATGTCTGAATGAATAAGTGTGTAATATATCGTACTTTTTATGGGCGTTGAGAAGAGATTCTCAACTATCTTAATGATGTATATGATTTCCTCCATGCAACCTACCTTTTTTGTCTATTTAACTTAGGCATTACTTAGGTGTGAATTCATATTAAGTTGAAATTCATCAAATGCTCACATGCTTGTATAATTGGAATTGTTGATCCATTACTATTCTGAATTATTTGTATGAGTATCTGTTATAATTAAATGTGTTTGGGACTATGAAATAGTCCAGGGAATCGGTAACAAGGTTTGAGTTCGTAGCTGAGGTCGCTTTCGTCATGTAAGACGTGTTTGACGAACCCGAGTCGTATTAGGGTTGTCGGCAGTGGTTTGGCCACACGGAGTGTTTGCGCACTTCATGTCATTCAACTCAAAGTGCGCTCATGTTAGTCGAGCTCGTTAAGTAACCCGATTGTTCCGGTGGATATTCACCATATGGACGCTACTGTTTGAATCTAGAGTACCAAACTTACCAATGAAATCTCGTTAACTATGGTACCTCGATCCGCTAAGACTTATGAGCCGGGAATGGTGGTATGGGACACCGTGGTCGAGCTGTCGGCCTACGCTGGGGTGACAAGCCTTCCCGTAGTGACTAGTGAGCAATCTAGACTCGTGAGCCGATTATGGTGGTATGGGACATTATATTCGTGCTGTCGGCCTACACTGATTGGTGACGAGCCCTTTGTAGTGACCTCGAGCATACTTTGATACTGCATTGAGGCGACGAGCCTTATGGTAGTAACTAAGGTATGATAGGCATGCATTGATTGGTGACGAGCCCTTTGCAGCGACCTAGAACCATACTATCGTATGAGATTGTCTAGGACTGACGACCTTAGAATGGATCACCGTTTGGGAATTGATATAAGGAAGGTACCTTAGCTTCCCAATCCTGCTGTATAAAATGGACTAATAACAATTTGAAAATCATGTTCATGCACCGCATTGCATGTGCCTTGGCGTTGTGGAACACTGCGGGAGGTTGTCATGCGTACCGTAAGATGAAGACGCTAAGGGAGTGCAGGCGAGGGCATGCATCATTTCAACATACATTCTTGCATTAACAAGAGTAATTAGGATATGTTTGATTGTATTGCTTTATCATTACTGCTTGATTGAATTGATAACATGTTAACTTTTACTGTATAGTTCCACTGAGTTGATCACTCATTCCCACGTTTTGGGACGATGTTTAAATACCAACCAGACTCTGTCTTAGATGAAGATGATGATGCGACCCACGAGGCAGAGCAGGAGTATGAGGATGACGAGGAGGCGTTCTCCTTTATGCAGTTCTCAGGCGGGTTCATGTGAGCCGTGTCCTGAGCTACGGGGATTCAGGGTTATTGTTGTAATGGTGTATTTCATTTTGATACTTGTATTTTGAAACAAACACTTGTAATTACGACCTGACATAGCAAACATATCTCAGGGACTTATATATATATATGTTTCTTCAGTCTTCCGCTTGCATATTTCACTTGTCCCTGGATTATGTTTGCACTTTGGCTTAATCTACTCCATGTTTTATGCACTAACACAGACAACATACATTCATCATTACATATGTTGCATAAGTGATGTTTTGAAACTTGGGAGCTGAGTTAAGCTTGACCCTTGAATTTCAGGGCGTTACACCTATCGAGGCACATGGGGCCCACTGTCTAGTTATCTTATCATGGTCCAAACTGTGTACGGCGCATTTATGAAAAAATATCCTATTGTGGAAGATCCAAACCGTTCAATGACTAATCGACAAATAGATGGATAGGCAAGGACGGTCGAGATTCACATTCGTTCAACCTAATTAAGAGACCAAATTTAATATAATCTAGGGAAGATTTCAGTACTGTTTGGGCCATCTAAGTGAGGCCTGTTGTATCAATGGTTTGGATCATTTAATGTCTCAATTTTATGAACTAAAACCTAATTAATGGATGTTCATGATACATGTTGTCATTCCAGTACAATCCAGATCATCCAATTTGTGGACCTCTCCGCGTTTTGCTTGAATCAATCTTAGGAGCTTGTATTTAGAATAAATTAGAATGCATATCACAGATACCATCTAATCAATGTGAATTAGAATCTTCATCGTGTTTGGTAGCTTAATGGAATTCAAAATTTAATCTCTTAAATTAACCAAATCAATTTAATTAATATTTCAAATTAGTGTACATTTATAATATTTAATAGAATGATTATAATAAGTGGATTAGAGTATAAATTTTAACCACAAATGAGGAAAATCTAAGCTTGATGAGTGGATTAGTTGTTGCATGGAAACATCTTAGTAGGTGTTACCGTTACCTGAGGCCACCTTGATGATGTACTATATATCTATGCGGTTCATTCATTTTTTAAACCTATTTTAAGACATGGCTTGAAAAATTAAGTAAATTGATATCTTAGATGAACCACACCATAGGAAATAATAGTGATTGAGCGCATGCTATTAAAATTTTCCTAGGGCCTACTACAATGTTTATTTGTCATCGAACTCGTAAGTTCATCCATAACTTTTGTAGTCTAAAAAGGTTTTTAATGGTCATTTGATGCAGGGAAGGAAGTGAGGTCGAGCACCGTCTTACTTGGGTGGATAAATGTTCTGAATTTATGAAACTTCTCTCGACTCCTCACATAAACTCCTCGAATCCATAAGGAAAAAAATAAAAAAATAAAAAATAAATTCTATAAAATTTGAAATTGATTGATGAATGAAAAAATGAGTTCATAATCTTTTAAATAGGGATTTCCACTAGCGCGCAAGGTTTCTGTCCAAAAATAGTAAGTATCTTATTTGGCTTCACTAAGCTATTTCTCTCATTATTCTAAGCACTTTCCATGTTAGGCACAACTCTTAAAGCCCAATGGATGAAAAGTTATAATCAAACTAAAACTAACTATTGATAGTAAAAACGAAATTAAAATAAGGAATTGATTGCCAATTTGATGGTATTTCGCAAATTTAGCTTAAGCAACCCGGCATTGTGTGATTGGGTGGCTAAAGCAGCTTGTTTTACTCCAAAATCATATATTTTTCATCCAATAACTCATTCCGAATTGCAGGATATGTCCAATTTAAAGTCTAACGGTCTAGATCACTTCCAACGTATGCCAACGTTTTGTTATCCATCTTAGCCGTGAAACTGTCCGCGACTAGCTCTTCATCATCATTCATAGTTATTTTTAGTGGCAAGATCTACGTAAGATTTGGATATGCTTGAGTTCTGAAATCACATTTTAAAATAAGCTACTAAAATATATGGATAACATGGACATGCAACAAATTAATCAATCAAGGTGGGTCCCACATAGATTAATAACTTATCGGTACTGTTGTTACTTTTTTTAATCTTTCAATGAATCTGGATCCTCTAGAGCAAGCACATGATTCCTTCTGATCAGTATCAAAATCGGCATTTGAAGGCTTTGACGCTGAAATGACAGCCAAACAAAACAAACTAAAATGTAACTTTTCATTTACTATAAATTCACTTGTCTTCAATTGGATAATGCCAAAACCGTCCATTTGATGGCTGCCAAAATTCCTACGGCTAGCATCAGCTGCATAGTGCAATTTGCGCATGCTTCGTCCTTAAGGTGGCCCATCATCTGGCCGTGCGCATGCATGGTACGTAACATAATTTGAGTAGTCATGCGTACTACTAAAACGTTGCTTTTTCACACTCGAGTGCAGTTTGGCCATTCTTATGTACGCCACTCGAACATTTCAATGCTGAGTGCACCCACACGAGTGAACTCTGAATGGACCTTTGCATCACACGTGGAAATGAAGAATACGTGTTAGAAATCTGATCCGTTAATCAAGTCATCCTCAATTTACAAATACCATCTCATATAATCAGGTTGATCTGATCATCTTGTGGCCCGCACATCCTCTATAAGTTCTAAAGAATGGAGATTAGTTGGGATCAGCTTAAATTTTAGTAAATAGAATCTAACCAACGATTGGAGACTGACGAACGGATCAGATCATTCCTACGCTTTACTCCTTTACACGTGTGATGTGCGTGCACTTTTAAAGTGCTATCCTGATAGTGCACTTGGGATTTGGTTATCCTTGGGGCCAGCAGATCTCCGAATCTAAACGGCCGTGGTACGCATTCAATTCGACCGCCAACGTCATCTGATGCTGCCACGTGTACACGAGCTTCTGATGATAAGGGTATTTTAGTCATTTCACTGATAACAAAGTTAGTGGAGAATTTAGGTGGAGATTAATCTTCAATTCTGTTTTGATGCTCTGAGAGAGTATGACCATCCATACACATGCGTCTGGTTGCTTATGACATGGCATGTATATGAATCAATCATAGACTGTTAAAAACATTTGTTTTTACTTCGATGGGTCTCAAACCAAAAATATAAACAGAAAAGTTATTTCTGTTGTCCAATTTATGGTCACCAAATGGACGGTCGAAATTAAAAGTAGTCGACTATTCAATTAAAGAAAGATAAATAAATTGGAGCTTTGTCCCATGGTGGGGCAATGATTTGATGGTTTTGATAGTGTGACACGTGCACACGTGTGCGAATCTCCGATGGCTCATCTTTTGAAATTTATTAGATTGATTGTAGAGATACTGAGATGATTGATGAGGTTTGCTAATCTGTACGCTCGGACCGAATGGTGTAGGATAACATATAGATCATTCAGCCGTTGGATGTGGGGCCTGTTCAGCGATCCCAACCATCCATAGAACGGTCCGCAGTGTGGATGGTCGCTGCATCAGAAATCTTCAATGGTAGAAATCTGACACTTCAACGAGTGGCCCATGGAAGCGGACGGTTCACATTCGATGGAAAAATACATGAAATAAAACAAACAAAGTCCACAAATAAATATAGATAAAGAAGACGGTCTAAAACAGCTGATTATAGTATTACGCAGTGCTACATCATCAACTGTATTGTGTGCCCGATCGAGCTAGAACCGTTCAACGGATTGCCCATGGTCCAAAAAAGTCAACCTAGAACGTTGGAACTGGTGGGCCTACTTTGGATTTGCTGATGGGTGAAAAGTCGACGTGAGCAATCTTAAGATCATGTTCTAACCGTTCAATCAAGATTGTGAAAGTGGACAATTAGAAGACAAAAGATCTGCAACGATGGAAATAAAAGGTGGGGCCCACTGAAAGTAGGATCATTTGTCCAGATAATCTCTGAACACTTTTAAAAGGGACGGACCTGGGCTGTTTAACTGGGTTTTGCCCAATTCAGACCCTTTGTGCCTCATGTCACAATCAGCACCGTAGATCAAGATGAGGTGGGCCATAGTTGCTTCCTTTAGTTTTTTCTGTTGTTATTTTGCATGGATTATAATGGGGAAAGCTTGATATTCCTGGGACCATTGGTAGAGCTGTACGCCAACCGAGTTAACTTGGTTAACTCGCTTGACTTAGAATCCAAAAAATTGGATTCAAAATTGAGTTCGAGCCAGTTGAGCTGCTCTTTTGAACTCAAAAAATTTCGAGCTGGGTTCAAGCTTGCCTGAGCTCAACTCATCTTGGACTGAACCCTAACTTGAGTCGATCTTAGATCGAATTAATTCAATAACTCATTATTTTGATATTGATGTTACTCACCAAGTTTTTGATGAAATGACTCAACAATGCGTCAGCTGGTGACGAGTAAGATATGAATATGAAACAAATATCCTTATATTAAGATTTTTATATCACATGTTAAGTGTTCAATGAAATACTTGTAAATTATAGTTCCTGTTTTACTACTTGTAAATTACAGTTCCTGTTTTACACACTGTAAGCATCATGTGTTTCAAAAAATGTTACGGAAGCTCGATTTTGGCCTGAACGGGCTTGAGTTGTTAATCAAACCAGACCAAGCTGGCTAATCAGGTAGAAGACCAAGCTGAGCCGAGTTCAAGCTGGGTCAGCTAATGGCTGAGCCGAGTAGAGCTCTCGGTTCAACTTCAACCCTTGTACAACTCTAACCATTGGTACCTGGCCCCCACCACTCTTCATGATCGGAACCATTCATCATGTAGATTTCACCACGGACAATGGCGTGGTACAAATTTTACATTGAATGCATGGATAGATTGGTCCCACCACGGCCTACAAACAAATGGTCAAAGAGAATTGATCACCTACAGGCAACTGCACCACAATTTGTGGCACCGTGTCATTTTTACCGACAACATGTAACCCTTTCATGAAATCAGAACCATGAAAATGGTAGGCCCCACCAAGAAGATCAAATATGTCAAAAATCAGGCTTTTCCCGCTCTATGAGGAGACATCCTGTATATTGAGTCAAACCATCGGTTGTCCATTTATTCCAACGGTGTGGCCCATATGATAAGTAGACCCATATAATTTTTGTATCGGGTTATCTTCATGGTAGGGCCTATGATTTTAATGGTGCTGATTTCTCACGTAAATGTCTTGTTGGCAGGAAAGATGTTACTGTACCTTAAGTTGTGGTGCCTTGCGTGTATGTGAACAGTTCTCATGTGTAGACTTAAATGGCCACCAGTTCAAACCATAGGTGATCAGAGAGTCATTTTAAGCCATGAAAAATGGGCCAAACCAGATGGATGGCTCTGATCACCCTGAGGTGGCCCATGTACTTCGGTGGGCCAACAGACTACTGAAATATTACTCTAATTTGAATTTATCGTTTTTTTTCAATTAGTGAACGTCTTGTCAAATTACCGCGGTAAGTTGATAAAACCGCGATATTTGTTACAGGAGTTTCAGAAATAGCCCCGAGTGTGAGTTCATCGTTCCGTGTTAAGTAGTGGTAATTCAAATTTCGTACGCGTGGAATACATATACTTCAAAACAGACCTCTGAATATCTGACCAAGAGTAAAAAATGACCATAAATTCAAAAAAACCGAATTTGGATGACTAAATTTATTAATTTTATCACTTTATTTAATGGTCATAAATTAGAAGTACATGATCATTTTATAGATTTAAAATTCATTTTATGCCCTATACACATAATATCAGAAGTTTTCAATGGTCCAGATTAACTTTAATATGTTCCAAATGTACTGCACAAAAATCACCACCACTTAACGGTACTGTTGAACCCACACTGAGTCCATTTTCAGTCTCGATCAAGATAAAGGGCTTTTTGGTCATATGAGCTTTTACCATCCTAGGCAGCCGAAAATTCCTTTTGGGCTTCTCTTTTAGGTAAGGGTATTTTTGGAATAAAAGAAGAAAAAGCGATGTGCAATGAACGGACACAAGATGCGGATGAGACAGATGAGGTCATGAAAGAGCAATTATAAGTGGCGAATCCTGGCCGTCAGTTGCTTTCTTTCTTATTTCTAGAAAGGAGAGCAGTGGATTGGTTTAACTCAAAATCACCTTACTAGAAAAGTAATCATATGGTTTTTAGTGGATTTGGAAATCTCTTCCTACAAGTTATTTCCCAAAGGAATAGTTGTGGGGCCCACCTAAACTTGTCTTAGTTGAATTCGATTTGCAGTTGGCCAAGATATTTCAGGAATAACCTGTTTCAGTTGGAAGGAAGAGATTGGAGATTCTCATTCCAATGTATAAAACCATTTGATGGGCCCACAATGCATTCTAATTAGATTATCCTAGCCATATAAATGGTGGCATGAAAAATGGACAATTAAGATCATGTAAAGCAATGGTATGTATTTTTATTGGATGGTTAGGGTTACTCTACGTTCAAGTAAATTGTATTTACTAAAACTTTTATATATAAAAAAAAATAACTTGTCTATGATTCGTTTGTCAAAGTTATTGATAAATAAAAATTAAAAAATATATTTAAAAGATAATAAATAAACAAAACAATAATGTAATCTATCTATACACATAAGGTGAATTAATAATACACTTATCCAAAACTACCTAATGTGCATTACGGATTAAGTTCTAGTGCCTTACATGCAACATAAATGCTACATATGGGACCATGGCCCCATCTAAATGAAAATTGGATTGGCTTGAGGGCAACTCTAAGTTGAACTTTGTTTGTTTCGTTAATTATTTTGATAATTGAAAACAAAAGTGTTATTATTATTATTTTATCACATTAAAATTAAACACGAAAATTATATAAATGTGTTTTATATTTTTCATGATATTATTGTGAAAATTTTAAATCTAGACAATAATACTAGTGTATTTTGATAATGAGTTAATATTGAAGTAATATAAAAATGTTATCACTATGATTTTTATTATTGCTAAACTGAACATGATGCTTGGTAATAAAAAAAAACAAATGTGACCCAAAAACAGGTAAAATAATTTGTAATTTTTGCACATTTTAATAGACAATAATTAGATACATGCGCATAATGTATGTACGTTTATATGCATCCTACGGTTGAATTGAATAGGCATAACATTAAGCCTCAATTTTCAATCTTAAGCCTTAGATCCATTTGGATTCAAGAAAAGCATAGGAAAGGAAATGAGATTTCTTGGAAAATTTAATTTTCAAGAAATTATAGAAAATGAAATATTATTTTTTTAATAATATTTTTAAAATTTTTAGAATTTATTTTCAAATTTATTGTTTGGCAAAATAAGAAGATATTTTTTAAGATTTTATTTTATTTATTTTTATGTAGTCACCAGCATGTATAATATATATTGGATGCTTGAAGATGGATAATTAATAACACGGGGTATATGTGGGCACTTGAAATTGAATTGTGGTATATGCATTACACGTGAGGTATGAAAGGTTGTACGATGGCACATGTGTGCATTTGAAGTTTAGATGACAATACGTATACACGTTGGCACCATTGGCACATGTGCTATATTTGGAGCAATTGAAGATACATTTTGGCACATTGGCATGTGTGGAGTGCTTTACACATGGGGCACAAGAAAAGATAAAAGGTAATACATGTGATGCAGTAGTACATATGGGCATGAGCACATGGATAGTGTAACATGTTCTACATTATCACATGTATGATGTGTTATATAAATAGAGAGCGATAGAAGATCATGGTAACACGTGGCTTGTTGGTATGTATGGGACATAATTAAAGATAGACATTGGCTCATTTAATACATACATTGATAGGTGGCACATGTGGCACATGTGATGAAAGGTAATACATTTGGGCTATAATCATTAAGAAATTTATTTCCCTTTAGCAATAGGAAAGTATTTTTAACATCAGTACTAAAGGTGAGAAAATAAATTTATTCACTTTCCAATAATGATATAAAGTGAGGAAAAATGTGATTTTCACAAATTTCAACAAATAAAAGTTCTACAATGACCGAAAATAAAGTTTCATGAAAAGTAAAGTATCACTTCTTTTCTTTTCCTTTCCATGAATCCAAGTAAGCTTTAAGAGTGGTTGTCCCAAATGAGTTTTGGTTAGTTGTAACACATCCAATCATAATTAAATGAGTTGGGTTAGGTTGGGTTAAGTGGGTTACCTTCGTCTGCACATGATGAGTCGTCATTGGGTATCAGCTGTAATTCTAAACCCTTTAGTGAGCAAGTGAGCTCATGACCCCAACTATCGCCACCATTACTCAACTTGAGAGATGGTTAGGTAATGAGTGTTCCCCTGACCGTGGGCCAACCTCGACGTATGTGTTGCATATTCATGTAACCTTGATGTATGTGTTCTATATTCATGCGGTCCATTAGTTTTTTGAATCATTTTAAAGTGTAGTTTAAAAATGAGGTAGATCTAAATGACCAAATCTCAAGTAGACCACACCATAGAAAATGAATATGCATCATTAAAAACTTTTTAGGGTTACAAAACTTTTAGATCAAGCTGATATTTGCATTTTTACTAACAAGTTGGATGATAAATAAATATTACATTGCGCTCTATAAAACTTTAAATAGTGGGTGTTCAATGGCCTTCATGGCCCACTTGGAACTCGGATATTTTTCATTTTTTAACCATGCTCTGGAAAAATTGTTGGACAGCATGGATATACAACACATAAATCAAGATGGGCCCCAAGGTGAGGGAAACTCCCACTAAGACATTACTTGGTTATCACCTAATTCATTCCTAACCCACATGAGTTATGGTCCATCAGATATCACTCAACAAAATAACTAGTCTAAGACAACATATTACCTATAACCCATGCAAAACTGCGTGACCTAGCTTGACCTGTAAAGTACATGGCATGGATCCTCTATGAATTGAGTGGGTCCCATCATCTCCAACCAATGAGATCCTTAGTACATTTGCATTTGTTATAACCTCTTGTATGATTAAAGAGCTGCAGCTGGTTGTAGGCCCATTGGAATAAAGATCCATGTGGTCCCCCAAAGTCCCATCGACTGCGACAATGGGAGCCACCTGCTTTATGCTGGAGGCCCATGCAAATACAATTAGTGGACCCCACACCACTGAAAGTAAGGACCACTAATCGACAGCTGTCCCTATACCATATTCAAATAGGATTTGGTATGGATTCTGTGATGTTAGTTTTATGTGTGGGGATGGTCCACCTATGATCAACAAGGACCGTTCGTTGGGTTTGTTCACCATATCTTGCATGTGATTCAGAACTAACCATGATGCGTTAATCAACACCGTACGATTAAGTTCATGAAAAATGGACGGTGAAATTAAAAAGAACCCATCGTACGTCCATTTTAGGGAAACTTATTTCAACGGTTGTGATTATCATATGAGGATGATATTAGATCCATCTTATCCAATGGTTCGACATTATGAGAGATGGCCCACTTGGGGCCCGCATATAAATGGCTCGTAATTTGCACACAAGGAGAGATGATTTCTAGTGATTTCCATTGCCAGAATATGTTACAACCATCTATCTAGGCTACAAGCGGAAGAGTAACTTATCAATCAGGACCGTCCATCTGATGGGTCCACCGTGGATTAAAAATTATTCAAGAAAAAAAAAAATAGAGATCTGATGTTCCTAGCCATCTGTTCCGTAGCCTTCAAATCAATGGCAAAAAACCCAAAAGGTTCACAATATTAAGCAAAAAAATGACGTATAGGATTGTTAAATAGATGGGGTTATCGAAGATAATCCATCCATTTTACGGCCCATTAGATGGACGGTTCCGATTGATACATCTTCTGCGCCGAGAATAAATGTTAAAATAGAGAAATGTGCACATACAACGTTTATATTTTTGGCTAAGGTGTCATTTAATGGAAAATCCGAGCCGTGGAAAAGGTGTGTCGTACCATTAGGATTAGTGGATCGAAAATCATAGAAATCAACTGGTCATGTGGACCACGCGGATAAAGATATTCAGACCATTAATTTCAATTGTGTTGCTGCCTGATAAATGGATCATTCTGATTTTCGATCCAGGTGTTCTTTATGATACGCCCTACATTTTGTACGGGTCAGATTTTATACTTAAGAGATTTTTTTGATGAAACGAAACCGTTGCATGTGAAAGTTCACATACAGCATTGTATGCTACCGTTAAAAGCTATATAAAAGGGTTGAAATTTGTAATCACTTGAGATACGCGTGAAAAAGACAGAAATATATGTGGCGTATAAGTAAGTGTATTTACACGTTACTATCCCAAGGGATGGTTCTAAAAACGATCCATACTCATGCAAACAGCCACACAACATATTGTACCCATTTTCCTCAATCCAAACCATTCAATCTCCTGGACATTCCGAAATAGACATCTCCAAAAACCCAGACTGAAATAATATTCATTTTCCATCAAATGGACGGCTGAAGTTGAAATGGAAAATGTTTGCGGTCCATTTTCAACTTCCAAAGTTAATCACCTTAGGTAAGGATTTTCAAATAAATATAGTTCTTCGTTATACACCATATAAAGTGGGTGGGTTTCGTGATTTATACGGTTCTGATTGATGCACATGTACGATACATGGCCACGTGTAGAATGGGTGGGTGCATGCATATGGCGTGTCTGCTAGAGTACCTAATGTTACCTCCTGCGATAATGGTAGGTATCTACCGAAGTAGGGATGAGTTGTTTATCCAAATCACCAAACTTATTTTATGGTGGAGTTAATTGGTACTCTGGCTGCCTATGAAACTTGATACTCATGCACTCTTAGGTTGCATACATGGCAAACAGTAACTCAAATTGAACCGATAAATTTTTGGAACTCCAATTTTTTAATGTGATCTTCTCAAATTAAAATTGTTTGAACAATCCTAACCCTTGATTTGAGGCACTTGTTTGGTGCTTTTCATTCTTAACCGTCCAATAAATGTCCACCAGTCTGATAGTCACATCACAAAATGACCGTAATTTTTGGTCCATGACTAAGGCACATAATTTGGACAGTTTAATTTCCAGTACTTGTATTCCGCATATGTAAGCCTTGAGTAATTTCTAAGGGCCTGCGTATCACCCATGGCACTCTGCCGGAGTATCAAAGTTTTTCCCTATTTTATTTTATGGGAAAAGCTGGTGTACCATATCTGTACTCTAACTTAGATGGAGTGGTGGGGCCCACCCTTGAAATGATGGGACCCACCCATGTAGTCCTATGGGGGTCCTAAAGGAAAATAGCTGGGTCCCACATTTCAACCATTAAGTAGACATGAGTTGTTTATTCGAAACAACCACCTTATTTTATTCATAGGGCATGTAGGAAGATCCTGCGGCTCCAGTTTTTCGTTCTGATAATTCCGGCAATCCATACCGTTGATATATTCCATTACACCACTAATGGGCCAGACCCAAAATATCTCTTCAACAGGAAGATCCAAACCTTTCAATTTTGAGTCCAAAGAACAGATTAAGAAGAGAAATATAGCAACGGTTGGCATCCAACTTGAAAATATCCCTAAGACAGAGGTTACCATCCTTTCGACCGATGAGATTTTGGTGAATGATACATCTGTAGTGGGACTCACATAGCAACGGTCTGGATTACCAGGACACTTGGCCCACTTAGAAGAAACAAAAACCCGAGTATAGCGTGCATAGCCTTGGTCGAGGATCTCGCTATTCCTCTTTTATTATTGGTGCGTCGAAGAGAGTGGGTTTTTCGTCTACCTGGCCTTGTAAGATGGTCCGGTTGTGTAAGGAGGCCTGTACGGCTGTACATTGATAAAGAATGGTAGTCCAAAAATCATTTTTTTCATTTTTTAAAGGATAAAAATGTCCCTCCGCTACACTTGCATATGGTAGGGTGGGCTCTCCGCTTGGATAGTGAAAGGTTATTTTAAAAGGAGACGTGGAGGCTCTGTTGTGAAGGTTGTTGCTTTGAGGTTTCATTCATTTTTCTGATTGACCTTGCTTTTGGGCTTAGATTCAAGCTTAGTTTTTGGGCTTATATAAGTAAGTTGGCTGGGTTGTAGGGTTGGGTAGGCCGGGTAAGTTGATTGGGCTGTAGGGTTGGGTAGACTGACCGATTGAGTTGATTGGGTGAGTTGATTTGCCGACTTGACTTAAGGCCTTAGGGTTTTATGTCTTAAGATCGAGGGTTAGGTTGACTAGGTTGACCAGGTTTATTGGGCTGAATGAGTTGAGTTTAGGGTTTAGGATTTTAGTTATTAGGATTTAGGTTTCTAGGGTTAGAGCTTTAGATTGGGGTTTGGTTGACTATCTATCAGTTCAAACTCAATCAACTTAGCAGCTTAGGGTGAGGAGTTTAAAGTCGTTAGCCTAAGTTTGAGGGCAAAACTCATCATAGATGGACTACACCCAAGGAAGCTGTTTAGAATTTATGCACAATGTTGGTGTAGTTGTAGGCCACATAAATCTTCAAATAAAAATCTAAAAATCCCTCATTTGGGTTCATGGGACTACATTAAAGGAAACTATTCAGAATTAATGCACAATGTTGGTGTAGTTGTGGCCCACATAAATCTTCAAATAGAAATCTAAAAATCACTCATTTTGGTTCATGGTTGTTTGATTAAAATGGATCAAATTGACCAATGGGTAGATTGAATTTCAGTTTTTAGTAGGGCCCATATCTATTTATTAAAAACATTTTCACTTTTAAGACCAAAGCTCACCATACAAGGAGAAGAAACCAAAGTGAAACGACCACCTCATGCATACAAGGGCCCCCACCTTTAGAACCCCTCCACGTCTTATATGGGTTTAACTAGATTATCTTGAAGTAAATCCAACTCGTTCACAAGTAAGGAGTTTTTATTTCATCTATTTCGCTCAAGTTTAAGTGCAAAACTCATCATAAATGGACCATATCAAAAGAAATAATTCAAAATTACACACAACATTAGTTTTGTTGTGGGCCACAAACATCTTCAAACTAAAAATAAAAAGTCTTCTGTGAGTTCACAATTCTCCGATTAAAATAAAAGGATCAAATCACTCAAGAAATGAATCAAATTTTAGTTTTATGTGGAGCTCATATTCTCTTTCAAAAGAATATTTTTATTCATGATGCAGAGAGCCTACCATGCGAATGGCAATTGTTATATAGGAGCACTTTCATAATTTGAAAAACGAATAATAATGGGAAACAACAAGGACCAACCACGTCATCTTACAAGGCCATGAGGACCAAGAACCTGAAGATAGTGGGAAACAATACGGTAGAGCGGGGAGAACTGGAACATGGTACACCCCATCTATTCACGCGACACATGGCAGATCAATAGGGCTGTCAATCTAGTGGGATCCATCCTCTCGTTTCAACAATCAAACCCATCAGAATATCCTAACCAATGAATATCTGTCCATTAATTATTTTCAATCTGTACCTCCGCTTTAAAGGCCACCCATCGGATGGATAGGATAAGCTCATCACATTATATTTTTCCATCTACAGTACAAGAAACTACATGGACGGCCCCGATCTGTACATCACCCTGCCACGTGTACAGTACAGACTTAGCTTAGCAAAGCTTCTATACGTACACTCCCACAGGCCGAGGTGGTGGGGTCCACCCCGTGAACGGTTTGTGTCGGATCAATTCAATCAGCAGATCTGAATTTATTATAGTAATAGCAAAGAATCTGTAGGGGATATTGATGTTAATGTATAGCCACCATGGAAAGGGACATTAGATCTGCGGTCAGTAATTCATCTATTATTTATAGATTTGGATGGCCCTGATTTATGTCATTCCTACAACAAAGATAGATATGGGATCTTCATATTATTGTATGTCACCATAGAAAAGGATGAGACATGGCCCACTGTTTTTGACAGATGGACTTGATTGTTTTGCTTTTGGTGGTATGATAGTACAATCTTGTACTATTTTATTACCAAAAGTAGAGAGAAGAAAGAATGTTCTATCAACGGCTATAAAATAAAACACTACTGTCCCACCATCAGTACAGAAGACAGAGTGCCCTATCAAAAGACAGGATCCACTGCAAATCTTAACCTACAACCCAAATCCAATATGTGGTCCACCACAAAGCTTAACCTACAACCCAATATGTGGGGCCCATTTTGATGTGGGTATGACAACCAATTCGGGCGTCTGATAATCAAGACCATACAAAAATTAGGTGGGGCCATACCATGTGAAATCATGCTTAAAAGCTTCAAAAATCACGTGGTGGGGTCCACTCATCCGGGTGGGATGCATCTTGTGAATGGATTGGATGGTATAGACAAGATACGGTGGGCCCCACATATGATCTGGAAAGTTTATATATATATATATATATATATATATATATATATATATATGGAAAAGGCACTATGCGCTCGATCGGAAAAGGCACTATGCGCTCGACCTCACGAGTCCGTCCCATGAGGTCGAGCTGTGTGGGCACCACCGTAATGCCTTTCAAAACTCTAACCCATCAGTCAGATGTACCATTCCATCGTGGGCCTAGGTCTCAAAAATCAAGTCAATCCGTGACTTTTGTGGGCCACACTACATACAGAAGTGGGAGGGGCTGTGCACCATTAAAACATTCATAATCAGTTTTTTGGGCCCACCGAGATGTGGTTTGTAAATCTAGCCCATCCTTTATGTGTGTCCCACTTGGATGAGGGTTTATACCAAATTTCAGCAAGTGGTGCCCACCAAATGCTTTTATATGTTTTAACGGTGTCTTCACACGATTTTAGATGGTATGGCCCACCTAAGTTCCATATACGGATGATTTTTGGGATATCCCATAATTTAGAGGGGACCCATCAAATGCACGGTGTTGATGGTCGACACGTATCACGGTGGGGCCCACACATCTCGACCTCACGGGAGCTTATCGTGAGGTCGAGCGCACAGTACCTTTTCCCTGTGTGTATATATATATATAGTGGATATCTCTACTCCAACTGTTTCTTTCTTGTGGCGTGGATTAGTTGAGTTTTGGATTAGCTTGAAGAACTAGTAGGGTCTATTAAAATACTAATGGGTCCAGGTCAGGTCTAAATCAAGCCACTCTTAGGACAAGGACGGTCCCAACAGGTTCGATTCCAAGAGTTGTCTTATTCCAGATAATTCAGCCCTGATTGGCTGACTCGAGCGAGTCTGACTCAATTCAAAACCAAGTGAGTTGGTCCAAGTCGTCATGACCTAGAGTCTTAGACCATATGAATCCAGACCTGGACCTGGCCCACTTGTCTAGGTTTAGGATGGTCTAAGTTGGATTTGCCAGTTAGAGCTGAGCTGGCCCAACTTGCCTGGGTCAGGGTTGACCTGGGGGTGACTCAAGATAGATCGAGTCTGAGTCATTTGCCAGTTAGAACCACATCAGATTTTTTTTTTTTAGCCTTAAAACCATGATTGCTCTATCTTCTAATTCCTTATTTAATATAGTTTTTTTTTTTTTAAAAAAAAATCAATATTTAAACCTAAGAAGTAGACGTAGACCTGTTTTCGCGAGTGGTTTGGCCCAACCCGTTTGATGGGCTTTGGCCCATTTGACCTCAAAATATTCTTCATGAAAGATTATAAAAAAGATAAAATTCTTTTTAGCTTGGTGGTTAAGAGTAATTGATTTTCAAGGAGCATGGGCCCAATTGAAATATTTGGGCCTGGCCCATTAGAAAAACTTCTCGAGAAGTATAACCTGAGTCCGTCCCGCATCTATGACCCGTAGATTGAGACCGAGCGAACTACTAAATGGGTCTAGAATTTAAGCTTGAGCCCAATCCATGTACTTGGCAAGTCTCGTTTTCTTGTTTGAACTGACCCACAACTCATTAAGTGTGGCCCAATCCAACTAAAAAGCCTGACCCACATTGAAAATCCTAGCACAAGCCCAATCCATGATGATTATGCATGGCCCAAGCACGAACCCACCCGTCCGCTTTTGTGCAGGATCTAAGCTGTTCATTAGGTGGACCCCAATGGGATAAATCAGATGGACGGTTCTTAGATACGGCCCAAGCCTCAGACCATTTAATAACAAACTTATGTTTTAGGCCCAGGGCGGACAGGCCAGCCTACGATTCCAGCTGCAGCTGGGCCATTGAAAGGCCCACTAAGAAGTGGCCCCATCTAGGCGGCCCATGGGCTGAGCTGACCATTGCTAGCATTAGTTAGGGTGTCCCATCCAATGAAGGTCTTAAAGATCATCTTCTGCTCAAAATAACGCCCATCGTTTCCACCAAAATGCCTACCGATTGTGATTTGCTGCGCATCCAAACGGGCCATATGTACATCTGGTATATTGGAAATGAATGAAATCATGATGGACGGGTGGGATCCATGATCTTCCGTTTGGTACAGTTGGGGCCCATGATTCAGTGATCCGCACATTCATATTATGGGTCCCACTTTAGATGGCCCATTCACTAATAATCCCCAAGATAGAGAGATCCTACCCGTTCATTAGTTAGCAACAAATAAATGGTTGGAAAGAAATATGCAGCAGCTCTTCAAATTCAACCAGAAAAAAAAAGGTAGAATATTCTACGGCTAGGATCTTCCAATCTGGGGGAATTATTTATTGCATTACCAATCAACGGACCACACTTATGCTGCGTTTGGATGTTCAATTGAATTGGATATATTGTAATAGTTTCACGCGAACAGACTGCAAAGTCACATGGATCGGACATCTAGGATTCTCCAATCACTTGGTTTTCAAGCTGTCCTGTCCACGTCGTGGTCCACCCAGATGAACGGTTCCAATCACCCAGGCTAGACTTGATGCAGGGAAGGATATGAAGGAGTAAAGAGAAGATCACTGTCTTCTTAAAATAAATAAAACCTTGAATCCACATGATGTAACGGCTCTCGAATCCACGTGAAATTTTGAAAATAATTTATTGAAATTTGTCTCCCAACAAATCTACATACAAAGCTTTAAATAATAAAATGAAACTTTAATTAAGACCCCTAATGTTAATAAACTAAACTTTTCCTAAAATAATAAAACCTACTACAAATAGGAAGTTTTAATCTAACTACCCAAGATGATTCCTGACATGATAAGAAGCAAATTAATAAAAAACACTTAGTACTAAAACTCTAAGAATAAAAAATTATATCCAACCTAAAATTAATTAAAAATAATAAGTTTTTCAAATAATGGGAGACTTAAGTAGGAAGTAACCATTTTCTCCTAAAACGGAGTGACATAATATGCTTATGGGTGTTGGTTAGCCTCAAAACTAAATTTCAGTTGAAATTCATATGTCGTGTGTGTCATAACTCAATTCGAATCAAAAGTTATAATTGATTTACGGTTTATGCTTTGAATGATAATTTTTGTCAATCCGGAATGAATTTATTTGATCTGAACGTGCTGGGAGCCTAGTTACACCATACCCTACATAAGTCTGGCCTAGATATGATAGATTACGTCTGCTTCCATTTAAACTTTTTTCGGTCCATCTGAGCTAAGAATAGGTCTACAGCCCACTCTACATCAAGACATGGGGTGGTGATTAGGCCCAAAGATCGGCCCTATACAATAATTCAAGCTCGCTTATTAATTGGTCTTGGGCTTGTGATTTGTATGAGGCCGTGGGCCTTATCTGAGCCTGGCCATTTAGAGTTTCAATGGCATATTTCTAATATACAGCGCATGATGAAGCCCACCTAATGAACAGCTCACCCGGCTCGGGCAGCGGATATTCATTTCGGGCCAGGCATCAGCCTGTTTGTTTTGCCCAACATGAGCCAGGTAGGCCCATCCATCAACAGGCCCAGATAAGATATATCTCCGATGTCGTAACCTTGTTCATCCATCACAGGCCCAATATTCTAGCTATGAGCCATCAGGAGGTCAGGTGGGCCAGGCTACTGGGTCCCATCTGTTTAGTAATCAGTGCCTGAAAAGCCATTCCAAATTTCAGCCCATAGGACCCATGGCTTTGAGAAAATCTGCCGGCCCACTTTTTTACCCTACTCTTGGAGATGGAGGCTCATTTCTCCAGCATTTTCGCCACACGTGTTGGGAAATCAGAGCAGTTGATGTAGTGGGCTACCATCCAGAGAAACCAAATGTCGCCTTTGATTTGATAATCCCAGCCATCCGATTAGTGTAACTTATGCATGTTGCCTAATGAAAGTTGCTCTCTTTTGCTCCACTCATTCTATATATCCATTCCCCGACAGCTAATGCAATGGCCAAGAAAATGTGACCACTACATTCTCTATACTCTATGTACATGGTGGTCCACCAGATCAACGGTTCTGATTGCCCTGGAAGCCTGTTGAGTGTCAACATAGATGCTACATAGCCTTCAAATGGCTTAATATAGTTTATTTACAATCCATCACAGTACATGGTGGTCCACTTGACAAGCAGATCAGCAGGGTCTTTGGGCCATGGCATCTCCATGGTGTGGCCCACCTAACGGGGGACTAACCATGTTGAAATTTGTGGTTTTTGAAAAAAAATCAAATATTCGAAAATTTCAGGATTTTGTTTTGGAAATTTCAAATGAAAAACTCTCATGTAGGAGAAGATTTATGGTTTATATATGGAGGTGTGTATAATATTCTTAAAATGAAAATAATTTATTTTATTTTTTAGTATTTCTAACACATTTTCTTAATAAGCCTTTGCTTGCTTGAGCAACGAGAAAGAAGAAGGCTTTCAGAGGCCAAAGGCCATGAGATAGAGACCATTGTCTGTGATCCGTGGATCTCTGATTGGTAAACCACAACCGCGGCTCTGTGGCTAGTCTACATCAAACTTTTAGACCTAGTTTGCTTTAGGCTCTTAAAATATTTAAAATAGTAAAAATCGAGCTTACTAAATATAGTAAATTTTGAATTAAAACATAATTTTAAACTAAAATCTAGTCTTTTTGGAGAAATTACTTCCATCCTACTTCGTTAATTCTCAATTGTAGGGCTCGTCGTCGATACTTTTTCAACAATATATTATACACGTGAATAAGGTTCAAAAAACTATGGCTGTTGGCATGCAGAGTATGCATTTAAGATATTTTTATATTGAATCAAACTTTTTAGCCTGATTTTTTTTTTTTTCCTTTTTTGTTTCTACATATCTGACCTAATGAACTAACCCAACTTAATTTTCATGCTAGGTAATCTCCAAGGTGGGTAAGATTTGCCTTAAACCTGAAATATCATTTCAGCTTAGAAGCCGAGTTGGGCATTTGTTCTTACTCGGTGGTAGACTCTTAGGAGTTTCAACACCTGTTGAGGGTTCGAGTAGCCATAGGTGGTGAAATTCCATTTGGCGTTAGTGCGTAGTGGTGCGTGTGCGTGTTTTTTTTTTTTTTTTTCCTTTTTTAAAAAGATGAGTCGCTAGAGATCGGGTTACCATCATAACTTAAATTCTTTTATTTTATAATTTTTTTTTTGCCATCCAACCAGTTGATAAGATCGTGCAGATATAGACGAAGGAAAAACACAAATATAAGCTTGATGCAAAACTTTTGTGAGCCCTTAGAAGTTTTTAATGGAGGGGATTCGATCACCACTTTTTTTCCAGTGGTGCGGTCTACTTGAGCTTTGGATCTACTACATTTATGGACTCATGCCCGAGAATGAGCTGTAAAAACGGCTGAACAGCGTGGGTAAAATACGTACACCACCGTGGGCCGCACAGCACCTGCCACCAGGCAATTCGCTTCCATCGACACACCACGTGGCCCCTTTTCAACCGTCTGCACCATGACAGTGGTGAGACCATTTGCGGTACAGGTGGTACTGCTATGAAGTAGGGCCCACGTGACATGTGCACATCATCAAACCCGTCAATCAGATGCACCACCTCAAGAACGACCCAGGGCCCATAAATCAGGCCAATCCAAAGCTCAAGTGGGCCACAATGCAGGGAATAATCTGAGATGGGATGCCCACGAATTTGTGGATAGACACTCATAATATTTTTTTCTAGGGGGACTTGGAATGGCTAGTGACCCTGCCACCATGGCTAGTAGTCGGTGCTCTGCGGGCCCACCATGATGTGTGTATTTCATCCATGCCGTCCATCCATTTTTTCATATCATTTTATGGTCTGAGCCCAAAAATTAGGTAGATCGAAATCTCTAGTGGCCTGTATCCTAAAAAACAGTGTTGATGGAACATCCACCGTTAAAAACTTCTGGAGGGCCACAAAAGTTTTGGATCAAACAGATATTTATTATGTCCCTTCATCTAAGGCCTGTATGACCTTTTCAACAGGTTAGATGCAAATAATCATTACAGTGGAACATAGGAGGTTTTTAACGGTGAAGATTTAATCATCACTGAGGTCCACCAAAAAGGGTTCAATTTCAGCCACCGAGTTAGGATCTTCCAAACTGGTGGATTTGTATCCATGTAAAGAGTGGGGCCCACCAAATCGGATCCGGACCATTTTCCCATGAGCCTTACCTGTATAGGAAAAGACCCATCAAGCTACGGTCAGGATCAAGGACAGATTTCCCTGATTAGAAACTGACTGCTCTTGATTGACCACAATCCATGCTTCTGTTCAACTACAAAGGTTCCATGATTTATTTGCATTTATAGGTAGTAACAAAAGAGTCCAGCTGTGCTGGATCAAAAATTACATCTCATCACCAGACAAGTGACACGTGGAAAATGAATAAGTTGATCTGGTCGATCCAACTAGTTGCATCCTACCCACGATGGTCCAGTTTAAAAATCACACCAAAAAGATGATCCTATCTATCTGATTCTTCTGTTGAATCTATTTTCATCCAGACCGTCCATTTGAGATATCCAGGGATATGGGCTATCTAGAAGGACGGTGTGGACCAATGGACCTCATCTGCCACGTGTCAACCTCATAAAAAGAGCATAGAAACTGCGAAGCAGTGAATGTCATATTTAGTAGTTTGACAAAAGTGCAACGGATGCGTTTAAAGAGAGCCATTACTACTAAGTATGGAGAGTCCATCACATGCCTTGAAAAATGAGAAGCCAAGATATCTCTCTGTTGAGGTCAGCATGGCCCACCTCCATAAAGGCCTTCTTTAATTTACACGTGGCACTAACTGGGCCAACTTGGCAAACATGGGCAAGATCTGAGCCGCTCATCTGGTGGGCCCCAAACCTTCTCTTGAAAATGAGGGATGCATGTAGTTTTGAAGGAAGGCGGATTGTGTACTGAGTAATTCACGCCGTCCATCCATTTTTCCAGCTCATGTTAGGGCATGAGCCCAGAATTGAAGTATATACAAAGTTCAAGTGGACCACACCATCACAAAAGGTGAGGATAAAACGTCCACCGTTGAAACCTTCCCGAGCAGATGTTTATTTGTCATCCAACCTGCTCATAAGGTCACACAGAGATGGATGAAGGGAAAACAAAAATATCAACTTGATCCAAAACTTCGGTGGCCCTTAAAAAGTTTTCAACGGTGGTAGGTGTTCAATTCACACTGATTCCTGTGGTGTGGTCCACTTGAGCTTTGGATATTCTCCAATCTTTGTAAGATGCCCTAAAATGAGCTGATAAAACAGACGGACGGTGTGGATAAACAACATACATCACAGTGGATCCACAATGTTTAGTCGGTAGCATACTGATTACTGAGTTACTCTGCAAGGAATCCGCTTGCTTTAACATGAATGAATGGGCCACTTCTTTCTAACCATCCATTATCCTTAAACATTTGTGGCCCACTAAATGAGTGCACGGGCCTACTTTTGGACCAAACGATGTTCATCGTCTGTCCAACCAGATCAGCAGTTTGTAAGTGTCCTTTTGCCCTTAAAATCTTAGCCGTTGACTGACCTTTTTAAGTAAATTTTGAACCATATGTTGCTTAAAGCCTATATCTCTAAATTATCTTATATTTTAGAATATATAACTAGAATTAAATAGTTCAGTTATCCATCCAAAGATAAGTTAGTATAGTGATAGTACTATAATTTTTTGGTTTACGACCCACTTAAAGTAGAGCTCATGTGTAAGACTGTCAACAGGTTAGGCTAGTGTTTTTTTTTTTGGTTTACATCGAATCCAAATTGAGTTGGGTGCCCATTAAGTTTTTAAAACTAAGTTTCACGTCAGTTTTAGTTAGATGTCTTAGATTCAGCTCAGTTTATAAGTTATACCAAGACTGTCAATTAAATCGATTGGGTGTTAGTCCGATCTACATGGTGCAAATTTTTTCATAAGTAGAGTGGATTCTGTGAGTCTAAGTCAGCTCGATTGTTAGTGTGGTCAATTCAACTGAACCACATGGACTTTGTCACGCGGTTTGAGTAGGTCAGGTTATGTATGTCCTAATTTCAATTAGGGCTCAGAACATAAGACTGTTTTCTTATGTTTTCTTTCATGAGGCAAGGGTTTTGCATGTTAAACAGGTTTCTAACACTTGCACGGAGAAGAATTTTCTCAGATGCTAAGGTTTTTCTTGCATTATAATGAGACATTGAATTACTTTTGTAATTTAAGAAAGTGAGTAGTATAATTTTAAGATTTTGTTTATAACAAGGATATACGTTACTTTGTGGTGTAGTTATTATTATTATTATTATTTTTTTGCAAGAATTTTTTATGTAAAATTATCTATTTATTATTGTTTGACTAATTATTTATATTTTTATTGTCAAGTCTTTATTGTATGTACTTTCAAGTGTAGAATTAACAGTAGTATTAGATCCTGAAATTTTTTATATTTAAGGTTGCTGTGAAGTTATTGTGGGCTTAGTATTGCAACAGATTCACACAAAGGCATCTACGTGATCAAGCCCACTTGAATGGATAGATTTGGTCATACACAGGTGTGCCACTTTCACACGCGTGTATAGCCTGTTGTATTTTAAATTATTTTAAAATAATTTAGTGTTTCAAAATATCCGTTGGGACGAACCATGGCTGTAGCCATAGGTATGCATGTGCCCTACGGATGTGTCTTTCTACTGAAAGGTTATATCCTTTCAATTTTTGTTTTGAAAAGTTGTGTCTTTTGAAGCTTAAGGGTCGCACCATTTGAGTTTAAACCCAATAATCACAACCCTTTGTGAAAGGGTGTCTTCACAAAGTCTATAAATAGACTTTCTCTCATCTGTTTTTTTTTTTTTTAGTTTGTTTCATATTAAAAGTATGATTTAAGTGTTTTCTAGTTCGGGTTAAGACTACAAAGTGGTTCAAGCCCGTGTACAGTGAGTGCACCGCTGGGACCGGGTCATAGTCGTTGTATCTTGGAAGTCGATTGCTCTGGAAACCTATTGCACTTGGGACGCTGTCCAAGGGGAGAAAATTCGATTTCAAGCCGAGTGACTTTTGTTACGCCTCGACTTCTATAAACCGATAAATTTTCTCTTTTTCTCAATTTAAATTTATTTTATTTAAATAGTTTTTCAAACTCCATATCCCAACAGTCTTGAAATCGAATATGTTTGAAAAACTATTTAACAATTATGGTTGCATCTATTTGGTTAGAATAACTCACAATGAAACCACTCCAACCTGATTTGTGAGCCATGACCCATATAATTTAGAATTGTCATATCCCACCTAATGGTCAAGATCTTGTAGATACTTGTTATGTAAGTTCTTTGGACCATATGTACAAAAGTGAACGTATGCACCGACTGAGAATGGTTAGAGTACTTTAGATCTTGATATCTACAAATGAGAATGATTAGATTATGATCAAACATATAAGAGGCCTGGATTCCTGAATAATTGGCCGGGTTCGTTGTAACCCTTGTTAGCACAAAGTATGATCATCAAGTTGTCAGATAAGTCGGGCTAAAGCTATCTTGGGTACTAGAGCTATAACTTACATATGGTTTTTATGTCCCAAAGACATGTCATTCTATCACACACATGTAAAATTTAAGAAATCTATAGTGCCTACCTCTTGAATAATGTCAAGCCTTGTTCACTCATAAGAAAGCCTGTATTTAGTAGATTTTCTCAAAAATATGATATGACATTGAGGAGCATTTCTTTTTAAATATCAAAATTTACAATTTATTTTCTCATAACTTGAGCCAACGTAACCTTTACATGAAAATAAATCAAACTGTTGAACCATACTGAGCAGGATATACACTAATCTCAACATTCATGTACAATAAAGATCAACCCAAAATGTATTTCAAAATAAGATTTTGTGTTGAGATTCCCATCATATTAGGAATTCTTCTTTATAGACCACCATACATGGTTAAAAAGAAAATTTTAGAAAGAAAAATGTGAAAGAAACTCGAGAATACAATCTTCCAAAGTATTTTATACAATGGGCCTGATAAGTCGATGGTGTGGTTACTATCTTATAAGTTTGCTAGTTGCTCACATGCAGATGGGTAATATTCATTGTACAGTCAACCGGTTGATGGATCTAAATCCGTCACGTACGTGCCAGAAATAAAATTCTTAGTATTGGAAAATGTAGTTGTTAATTATGTACCTTCTTATCATTTTCAAGTTGGCGTAACCCTTAAGGGTTCTAACAAGCAGCATCTGGTGGTTATAATAGTTTTATATGAACTTGACATGTTGCATGAGAGTAAACGGCATTCCGATGACCCTTTATCTAGTCCACTGATCTGATGGACCTCACATGGAAACCAAATCATCAAATATAGAAGGACTCGAATATCCCAATAATGAGATTTTTTGGACAATCTCATTAAATAAATAAATAAGATGGAGATGACTCAAATCTAAAAGAGTGTTAAAAAAAAGAGTAATAATGAACCGATAATCTAACTCCTTGTTCAGTGGGAATGAAGTGGACAGTTAGAATCATCTATCATAATTGCTCGTGGGTTTATTCTCTTATGAGTTTACTTTCCTAGGCAACTTTTTAATACTTTAATAGAGTATCATGGTTCATATACATGCAATCTATAATTTTATATGCTATATGTCACACCCCGAACTCGGAAACCGGGCTCATAAAATTCCCGATCGCCGAATCCGGCGCCGACAGCCTCCGTAGAACCCCATTTTCGGATCCCGGCACCCATTCACCAGGTTCCGATCCTGGGATACTATAAGGAGGATTTCAAATCATCAGTCTGATTCATAATGAGCATAACAAAAGCATAACCCACAAACAATAACCACAAGAACACCACCACAAAATCCACTATGATCAAAAACTTTTGAGTACAATGCGATAGAAAAGGAAAATACAATGTAATAAAAGAAACAAAACTCCAGAAGCTCGTCTGCAGGGTCCAACTACGGCGAGACTATGGCTGCGACTGCGTCCTAGCGTCACCTGCACACGTCAATCGTGCATAAGCTTATGGAAAGCTTAGAGGGTGGTGTAAGTGTGTGCGCAATATAAACGTGCTCAAAATGCAAGGTCAGAGTGATGCGGAATCATGGAGATGAGCACATGAATGCAATCAGCCGTACCAAGGCTATGCGGTGCAAGATATGAATGCTATCGGCCATAACACAGCCATGCGATGCGAGATGCAACTCAAGCATGCCAATCCTCATCATGTATCGGCAGTTCTCATTCCGGATAATCACCGGGTTCAATACACTCCAAATGGCACTGCTCCTCTCCGGCCTCACACCAAGTGAGCGTAAGAAACCTCACTATCCGCCCGACCAATAGTCCGCCAATACCTATCCAGACGTCGATAGCGGACCCATTCGCGAGGTGGTCCTCAGCCTAGTATTGCCCCCTACCCTCGGGCGAGTAAGGCCACACCCCTTTCCAACCGACCACGACACAGTGGGAGACGCGGCCTCCTGGTATTCGGCCCTCGTGCGCTCATATTTCCACTCGGTCTCGACATTGGAGTCATCCTCTGGTACCATCGGGTTTAGGGATTTTCACCCAGGGACATCTATGGCGCCCGTATGCTAGAACCAAACATTTCCGGTATCCAATCCAGCCACCCACGATGTGTCTGTGGAGGCTATGGCCCTGGTGTCACTAGGGCATACAGTAACTACAATCACACAATGCAAGTGCATGAGTCACACTACCAGTCATGCAATAGTCCTGCGTAACCCATGCGCTCATACAGGGCAACTCCGCCTATCAGGCTCATAAATAGTCTGCCCGAAGGCATATGCTATGATCAATCACTCCTCATACCAGTCATACATATGATGCGTATGATAATAAATCATGGATCTATACTAAACATGCATATAGGGATGGGCTCTGCGTATCACAGAAATGGGCCTAGACGGCCTGCAGAGTATAAGTATGGACCTATCAGTGGCCTTAAGGAGTGTGACAATGCGGACATTTAACCAACATTATCCTTACAATGTGGACGTCAAACCAACATTGTTCCCAAGGCATAGCCCGCAATAAAGTACCATTACACAAACCATAGGAAATCACACATTGCAATGGACTAATATACATCTCATTGGGCCTCGACCCATAGTTCTCAGATACATCAAATGGGCTATCTCATATGGGCCTTATATAAATCAAGTGGGCCGCATTAGTGGGCCTTATGTACATTGCAATGGGCCATAACCCATGGGCCTTTAAATACGTTAAATGGGTCGAATCACATGGGCCTTATGTATATACCAAGGTGGGCCTCAACAATGGCCACAAATACACATCCACATGCATACACACGTGCACACACACCCACATGCATACACACGTGCAGCAGGGAGGGGGGGGTCCCACCGTCCAGGACGGTGCGGACGAACACATACATCAAGTAGGCCCCACCGTCCGTCTGGACGGTGGGCATGTAACACATGCATCACTGTGGGTCCCATGTGAGGCCCACCATAGCGTTTATCTTCCATCCGCTCCGTTCATAAGGTCACACGGGCCAGGGAGAAGGGGAACAACAAATTTCAGCTTGATCTGGAACTTCTGTGGACCCAGAAAGGGTTTCAATGGTAGAGTTCAATTCACACTGTTTCTTGTGATGTGGGCCGCCCGAGCGTTGGATTGGCCTGATTTTTAGAAGGGGGTCCACGTCAGATAGTGGCCCACCAAATGGGTGGTGTGGATACAAAATATACATCATGGTGGGGCCCACGGATGGAGCCGTGGGTCCCTGCCTCTTGGCCGCCCGCCCGTGTAAAACGCAGCAGCGTCTGCTGCTGTGTCAGTGGCAGCAGGCGCTGCCCTTATATATTATTATTTTTTTTAATTTTTTTTTTTTTTTTTAAAACAGTTTTTCTATGGATTTTCATAAACGGGGCCCACATCCGCAAGATCCACTCCAGCCATGGGTCCCTATGGCTTGATACAAGCCCATAGAGTCCAATATCGGGTTATTTTTGATATGCAGGAGCATTAGGGAGTAAACCGAAGGTAGGAACACTGTTTCCTATGGTATGGCCCGCCAAGGAAAGGGATCAACTTCATTTTTCGGCTCAACGCCTAAAATGAGATGGGGAACAAAATGAACGGCTTGGATTTGACTTATTCATCAAGGTGGGGCTTGCATGAGGGGCCCACCACTTCTTTCTCTCTCTCTCTCTCTTTTTTTTTATATAAAATAATCACCCATGCCAGTTACTCCTCTGTTGCAACGTCCAGCGTTTACAATCTCTCATCATTGTGGTGGGTCCCACGTAGACATGGCCCACCACTATCTATGCATATACTTATAATATATCTTATATTATATATATATAAAAATACATATTATATTATATATATATATATTATATAAAATATGCTCATATAAATATATACATATACATATATAAAGATGCATTGGGCCCATCCAAACAGTGGATAGTGTGGATCATCATTTGTAATAGGGCGGGCCACACCGTCTGATGTAGATGGACGGGGTAGATATAACACATATTGGTGGGATCCACACCATTACAAAGAAAGAGAGAGAGCTAGAGAGAGAGATATACGGTGAGATAGAGGAACCCCGCCACTATGGGCCCTCTTGATTAAATCACATACATCCAAATGGGTCCCACCAATAAGTGGGCCCTAAAGTTTAAAATAATGGAAAATCACCCACCTTATCTTCCTTCTCCTTGTTCCCTTGGACTCCTTAGCTCCTTACCTTCACTTTTAATGGAGGATGATGGGGGATTAATGGTGTGGATGAGAGATGGGAGGGTGTAGATGGAAGATGGAAGGTGGGCCACACTTGAGAGGGAGAGGAGGCTTGGACGTTTGAGGCTTGGAGTTGCTTGGAGAGATATGAGAAATGAGAGAGAGAAAGAAGATATGGATGGGTGAGGTGAGGTGATGGAGTGATGGGTTGGGTTGAAAAATTGTAAAGGTGTATGGTTGTTGTTGAAATTTGGAAAAGAGGAGTGGTGAGGTGGAAAGAATGGTGGACTTTTGGAAAAAGAGGGAATGGGTGTAGTACTTGATGTATGGAATGCATTTAATGTTGATTGATGGGACTTATTGTGTAGAGATTCCCTCGAAATTCGCAACGCGCGGTGTTTCTTCGGAATAAACGCTGATCGGCATCTTCTTACCTGGGTATCGGTTCGGTGCGCAAGTCACGGCGTTGGAACCGCGGCGACGACGCGGTCGCTATGATACAACTTTTGGATCAAGCTGACGTCGGTGCGCGGGACCTGGCTTAGGATCATGCGCAAACACCGAATATGGTGCGAAGGTTGCCGAAATTTGACCGGAAGGACCGCGGAAGCCAACGGAACAGTACGGACTAGGACACGGGTCTTACACTATATGTCTTTGGATAATTTAATCCAAGCCCAATTTTGATGATCAAGACTATTCAGTTAATGTGTCGGACTATGTATAATGTGTCACCAAAATATTCTTCCATTGGACAATCTTACATATCCAATTTATAGACTGCAAGTGGATGATTTATTGTCTACTTTATGATGGAAGATTTTGGGAAGATATTTGTTGGCGACTAATGGTGGATGGCACAAGAGTGCATGGTCTGAATTATGAAAAAATGGGCCTTACTTTATTGTTGGTGCTAGAACAAATATAACATATCATTTTGATCAAGTGCATGTTAAGGAGTTGATTTTTGTGTGATTGATGCACATAGAATGAATACCTATATTGATGTTGATCTTTAGAAATGTAGTAGAATGCACGGTTTCACACTAAGGCGTCACTGCACACATGTTTGTAACATAAATAGTTCATTAGTGAGTTATTCTTTGTATTTATAATGACCTAAAAATTAAGTTATAACGTGAACCAACCATTAGTATGAATGACCTTTATGATAATGAGTGCACATAAGAAATAAATGAGTATGCTATATTGAATTTAATCAGATCAATGGTTAAGTCTATCAAATCATAGTCTCACTTATCACTGTGTATCTATATATAACGCACATTATTCCTTTTGTATTATTGCATGTATCTTGTGGCCTTTGATCCATCATATGTGGATTGATGATTGATATGTTTGAATCTTGTATGCATGTGCCATATGTACAAAATATAGTCTTCCTATTATAATATGAAACATTAGACAATATATGACACTTGATACGTAGACGCTTAGAAATTGTACATATGTAGAAAATATCTCATTTATAAAGATTTGAAATTGTGGGGGTTATGTACTTAAATGCACTATAATGTTCTAAAGTTATAGATCCATACAAATATTATATTGGCCCATGTGGGATGTTTAGGCTGGTGTATTTTTAAAATATTACTTTTTACAGGTCTAATAGATAAAAAGTTTAGATCTTGCATATGTATTACTTTTATGAATATTAAGTACTTGAGACTCATATTATATGAATGCTTGTCTTACTGGAGTTTTACTTACCATAAAGCAAATGATAACTTGAGTTTCTCAAGTAGACTAGTAGTAAATATGCATTAATTCAATGTTAATTCTGACTTACATTTTATTATGTAGAAAGTAATATAGAATATTGGGTCTAATAACAGACGGACCATCGACACATATCACTTAACTGTTTAACACACTTATCGCTGCTTTTCTATAAACGGTTCATATTATTGCTCTTATACATAAAGTTGTTGATAGGGTGACGAGTGTACAAGCCTAATTTATGAGACAAGTTACGTTCACTTTTGGCATCGTTCACCATACTTTTTAGACAATACTACTTACTTAGAAAGGTAGAGGAAATATTAATTCCATCCGATCATGTGCCAACCTAAGACACTTGTTAGTCAATTCATATGATGGTTCCTACGAAAGATTCTTCTTAATAGATTTATCAGGTGGGCCATAGATATATCTATTAAGGCTAAATCTGAAATTGTGAGGGTGCACTCAGATGCATAAGCCACTTAACGCATGAAATCCAAGTTTAGTCAATATGTATTTGATAAATGGGTTGACATAAAATTGAAGATTTGCACTAAGGAAACTATATGTTGAATGTTATGGATCAATATGCACATGTTTTACGTTGCTGTATAGGTCTTTGAGACAAGGTGTCTGTAATTAAACATATTGCATGTTTTAATGATCAAATTGGTAGCCATCAAATGAATGATAGAAAGAATATTGGTAGCGGTCTGAATTCATAAGATGATTGTTGGATCAATGAGATTTTTAAGCTATATTTTATTCTCATTGGAGGCTAGATTTAGACATTTGATATTGGTATTCATATGAGATTATAAGTTTATGTAATGAACTGTATTGTTTTACAATCAACAAATGTATCTAATGGCCAAACTTATGCACATATGGAGGTCATTGTTCAATTCATCGATCAAGATACTTGATAATGAACTTGGATATTTCTTCTTCATATTCAGTTACCAAATATCCATTGATTGTATTGAATTCTAATCACTAATTGATAAATTGGCCAACCTTTTATGTGTTGGGGAACATATGATAATGTGATAATGTTACGATATGATTACAGAAAATTTATACTCTATTTTAGTTGTCATTTGTCTTCTGCATGATAGATTACTCCAGTCTCTTTGTATTACAGATACAATAAGGTCGATTGACTTTACCACCAGTTAGTTGAATGGTGGGCTAGTCAAGTTGCTTGAATTGTAAAAGTACATTCAAAGCTAAGAAAGTTGGTTGTATTCAAAGCCAATGATACAACAACTATCATAATAAAAGTGACACTCAGTATCTATTACTTGATGGAGTCATAATTGTTGACTCTGTGAGGTTCGAAATGAGTTCAGTATGCTTTGGCTTGAGATATGAATAATCAAAGAGGCTCCAACTGACTGACAAAGACTTGATTGATGAACAAAATGAGGAATCAGCCTAGGCAGAGGCTCATTTATGAGTAGCTAGTTGGTGAGGCAATAGCTTACCAATACGATGATCCCTAGCTGATTTGAAAGGATGATTAGCCACAATGGGACTAAGACATGACCAAACTCGTATGAAAAGAAAGCCTGACGGAGTAAAGACGGGTGGAGGTAAAAGACCTACGGGTCATAAATCCTCTGACCAAGTGACTATCTAAAAGATTAGTCAATGATACATCGAAGGGAATGGGGCTGAGCCTAATATATGAGCTACCAGTGTTGGCAACCCAACCTATACGAGTAGAGATCCTATTAGATAGATTCAATGGGTAAACAACAAGACACGAGGTAGACGATTGCACTGATGTAAATGAGCCCCTTTTATGGTGTACAGTGTGAGCAGCAATGAAGAAAGATGAGCTTTTGAATTCTTAATGAATCCATATCCATATATTTGGTAGTGTACCCAATTGTTGCATACACTTGATGGAATTCACCTATATGGGTGTAGAGGTGGAGGCAGCTTACTATGAGAATCTACGCGAATTCTCTATAGCACTCATGAAATTAAGGTAATGGTGTATGACCGAAACACACCGAACCGTAGAATCACTTGCAGCGGAAAAGTTATGTGAGTGGCATGTACTTGCGATATACATCAAAAGGAATTAGGTTCAAGACTATGGTGTCACCTAATTCCTGTAGACTTGTCATGTTTACTCTAGTGTCGGTTCAAGTCTATGGTGACACCGGCACCATTGCACAACTCTTCTATCTTAACCCGAAATGTCAAAAATTTTAAAACATGTGGAGGATTGTTGTATTTTAAATTATTTTAAAATAATTTAGTGTTTCAAAATATCCGTTGGGACGGATCATGGCTATGGTCATGGGTGCGCATGTGCCCTACGGATGTGTCTTTTCACTGAAAGGTTATATCCTTTCAATTTTTGTTTTGAAAAGTTGTATCTTTTAAAGCTTAAGGGTCGCACCACTTGGGTTTAAACCTAATAATCACAACCATTTGTGAAAGGGTGTCTTCACAAAGTTTATAAATAGACTTTCTCTTATTTGTTTTTTTTTTTTTTTTTTTTTTAAGTTTGTTTTATATTAAAAGTACGGTTTAAGTATTTTTTAGTTCAGGTTAAGACTATAAAGTGGTTCGAGCCCGTGTACAGTGAGTGCGCTACTGAGATTGGGTCATAGTCGTTGTTGATGCAATTATCTGGTTCGTCCTCCTGGACCCTTGTATGCCTGCACAGAAAAAGGACAAAGGAGACCCTGGCTAGCGCAGGGGACCCTCCGATGCCAAAGTCAGGCCTGGACTCGGGGTCTTAAAGTATTGAAAAGTCTTTTGGAGGAATTTGTTTTCGTACCTCTCAAGGTGAGGGCCCCCCCTTCTTTTATAGCTGCTGGGGCATTTAATCGTACGAGGATTCTCTTCCTGGTATTGTGCGCGAGATCTTCTCCTGGGATCACGGGATCTTCTCCTGGGATCACGGAAACAGGATCGTGTCCGTCTCATGCCTTCATCCGATCCCGTGAGCTTCGGGATCGGGAATCTTATCCCAAGACATCCGGAGTGCGGCTTCATCTTGTGACGGTCGATCCGATAAAGAGGTCCGCCCGAAGCATGCCCGAGACACTGACGACCCTGCCGACCCGTCGGGGCCGACTCAACCTTTGCCTCGGTCTAGCGAATAACTCCTCGGATTTGACACATCCTTTGGTGGCCCGAGGCATTTAGTCCGAGTCTGCGGACTTGTATGTTTTGTCCCCAACAAGAGCCCCCTAAAATTTAAGTGTTTTCATATGACACTGAGGAGTAGCGAGTGCTGAGTCGGTTCATAACTTAGTCCGAGACGAGAAGTAGTCGTTAAGCGCATTCATTGAGACCTTTGATGGGGACGGTTCAGCTTCTGACATCGTATGCGCCGTCGGCCATCAAATCGCAGGTCCCGCCAATGAGGATTGGACACGTAGTAAAGCTATTATTGTTGCTGGTCGGCGTGCTCCACGTGTCGAGTGGGGGAATCGATGCAGGCGTCGAATCATTTCCCCATTAATGTCTCCGCCGTAGGGCGACCTTATAAAACGTCAGGGGTCCCGCACTTCGAACTTTTACTGCTCTTGCCATTTTCGCTCTGCGTTTTCTCTGGGATTTGCGTAGCCTTTCATCTCCTTCCTTTCTTCTCTCTTTATCGTCGGCGCTTCTTTCCGCCACTGTTCCTTTCTCTCCGGTGAGTTTCTCCTTCCTCTTTATTACATAATAATAATGGCGGATAGGAGTTCTCAAAGCCCCCAGGTGGGAGTTTCCGGAGACGAAGGCGAAGCGCAACGTTTTTGGAACGTTGCGGAATCGCCCTCTTTACTAACGGAGATAGCAGTGGATGCCAACGCTGCTTGTATGCCTGAGAGAGTCACCGACGATCAGGCGGAGCGCCCTGCTTCCGTCGTTCCTTTCCGTGGCGGGTCATCCTTATTAACCCGCCCGGGGAGGCCCAACTTACCAAGGGACATGGAGGAAGATGAAGAGGAAGAAGATGAAATTTTAATCGCCGGAGGAACCCCTGACCCAGTTCCTGCTGATGAATCGGCGCAGGCCGATCTGAAGAAGAAGAATCGGGGGAAGATTTAAGCGGTCCGGTTCCTTCAGTCTTGACTGAGGCGGACTTGGACAGAATCCGAGTCGGGTATCATATCCCCGAGTCGGTCATCACGTATCTTCCTCGCCCGAATGACCTGCCAGATCACCCTCCTGCTGGGGCAGTCGCAATTTACCAAGTATCGATGCAGTGCGGCTTGCGTCTGCCCCTTCAGACCATCGTCCGGGGAGTTTTATCTCGCATACAGATTGCCCCGGGGCAGATAGTCCCGAATGGGTGGAGGAACTTACTCGGATGTGCGGTGTTGTGGGCTGAGATGGAACAGCCACCGCTCACAGTCGACGAGTTTCTCCACCTGTACCAAGTGCGGGTAAATCCGAACTACCCTGGCTTCTACGTCTTTGCTGCTTGGTGAGGCGGAGGTGGTTCCCTGATAACCGACCCTCCCACTTCCAACAAACATTGGAAAGAGCGTTGGTTCTGGGCATGTGGTCGATGGGAGACGGACGAGTCCGGGGAGACGGACGAGTCCGGGTCTTGCGAGGCTCGTGTCCCTCGGACATTTCAGAGAGCAAGTGACTTGGGTCTTCTCTCCCTCGCCCTTTTTCATTTTTTTTTTTTTTTTTTTGTTTTTGTCTGACGAACTTGTGTTTGGCAGATATTCCGAAGAAGAAGCCGAAGCTCGGCAGCACTGCCTCGGCTCGGATCAAAGAGTTGAAGTCGTTGGATCCGAGGGACAGGTCTTGGAAGGTGCTTCTACAGCCGGAGCGCCTTCACCTTGCAGGTCTGGACTCGGAAGTTACAGGTAATTAAGAACGAATCTTCTGAATTTTCCAAATTTCCACCGACTTACTTCGCCTTGCTCTCCCCCTCCTTTTTTTTATTTTTGCAGATCTGCCCGAAGCTCGTCCCAACCTAAGGATTGTCCCCGAACCGGAGATGACTGGAGCTCGTCCTGCCCTTAGACCAGTCACGAAGTTGAAGGCTCCTCCGCGGTCAGTTCTTCTTTCAGAGCCTCGGCCACCGAAGAGGCAAAGGGTGCCGCGGAAGGAGAAAGAGCCAGCGAGCTCTTCTGCCCCTCCGGTCGTCGTGATTCCCGACCCGGACGAAAGGGCGGAAGAGACGGCGATTGCTGCTTCGGATCCTCAGGCGGCACCTGACTCGGCACGCGTTGAGACGACGGTGCCGAGTCGGGAAGAAGAGACCGGGGCCACGACCTCAAGGGGGGAGGAAGAGACGAGGACTGCGTCCTCCCGAGGGGAAGAGACGAACCAGGAGGGGCCGTCAATCCTGCAACAAGTGGTGTCGGGGATGGTTCCTTGGGCCCTGGCCCATGGGTGTGAAAGAGAGTTCGTGAAACTCTACAACGCCCCGTCATCGCAGACCGTCAGCCACGCTGCCCGGATGCTTTTTGAACTCGCTCCTTGCTTAATCAAGGCCAGCAAGGAGCTATCCTCAACTCATCGGCTGCAGGCTCTTCGGTCTGAGGCCGAGATCCGGGTCGGCGTCCTGACAGGCGAGGCGTCTCTTGCTCGGAAAGCTGCCGAAGACGCGAGGGCAGAGGCGGCTTCTTCCAGAAGGGCCCTGGACGAAGCGAAGGCAGAGGTCGCTCAGGCACTGGTTCGACTCTCCAAAGCCGAAGAGGAGAATCAACGAGTTCTGGCAATCCATGCTTCGTGCGCGGATGACTTAGCTCGGGCTAAGCTTGAGGCGGCGGAGCGCATTCAGCAGGCCGAGGAGAAGACTCGGGAGGCCGAGACGGCCAGGGACCAGGCCGTCCAAGCATTCCTTGAGTCGGCCGAGTTTGAGGACGAGAGGGATCGCCTGTTCCAGAGCGGATCTCTGGAATGCGTCACGGATCTAAAGAAGTCTTTTCCTGACCTTGACCTTTCAGAAATCGAAGGCGGGGCAGCCTCAGAATCCGAGAATCCGGACGCCGCCGCTGAAGGGGACGGGGCCGACGCATGAAGACTTTGATCTTTTTTTTTATATGTATATATTTTTTTGCTCCGATGTATTCGGTTGCTTTTGTACTTACACATATTCGGACGAATGAAAAAGCATGTCTTTAAACATCAAATAGTAAGCTAAGGATAGTAGACCTTGAGGTGTTCAGCGTTCCATGGATGAGGCAATGACTGTCCGTTTAGGTCTTCTAGCCGATATGTTCCTGGTCTAATGGTGCCCGAGACGATATAGGGTCCTTCCCAATTGGGTCCCAGTGTACCCGACCCAAACTCCTTAGTGTTGGAAAACACTTTCCGAAGAACCATATCTCCCCTTCGGAATCTTCTAATCTTAACTCGGGTATTGTAGAACCGAGTCACTTGTCGTTGTCGAGCCTCCGTGCGCAGCCTCGCCCTTTCCCTTTGTTCGTCCAGAAGGTCGAGTCCGAGTGCAAGGAGTTCTTCATTCTCTTCCGCATTGAATAAGGTGATTCGAGCCGAAGGTAATCCGATTTCGACGGGAGTGACTGCTTCCGAGCCGTAAGCGAGTGAAAACGGAGTTTCTCCTGTGGCTGTTAGGGTTGTAGTTCGGTAAGCCCAAAGAATTTTCGGGAGCTCTTCGGCCCATGCTCCTTTGGCCCGGCCAAGCTTGGTCCGAAGATGTTGCTTGATAATCTTGTTAACTGCCTCGACTTGTCCGTTGGTTTGAGGGTGATGCGGTGATGAATAAATATTCCTGATCCCGAGGTTCTTGCACATCTCACGAAAGCTCCTATTATCAAATTGCCTTCCATTGTCTGTGACAATGGTACGGGGTACTCCGAATCGGCAGATAATGTTTTTCCATACAAACTCGGTGATCTTCTGCTCGGTTATTTTGGCTAATGGTTCTGCCTCGGCCCACTTCGTAAAATAGTCCACTGCTACCACAGCAAACTTGGTCTGCCCTTTTCCCATAGGGAGCGGTCCTATGAGGTCGATGCCCCATTGTGCGAAAGGCCAGGGACCAGTCATCGGTGTCAGTGCCTCGGGTGCTCGCCTCGGAATTGCCGCAAACCGTTGGCTTCTGTCGCATTTTTGAACGAGCTCACGAGCGTCGTGTTGGATAGTGGGCCAGTAGTATCCCTGTCGTAAGACCTTGTAGGCGAGGGATCGCCCTCCAGAGTGGTTTCCGCAGATTCCTTCATGAATTTCCCGTAACACATAGTTTGCCTCGCTGGGTTTGAGGCACCGCAGCAACGGGGCGTAGTATCCTTTCTTATAAAGGGTCCCGTTGAGTATGGTGTAACGGGAAGCTCGGATCCTAATTCGTCGGGCCTCGGTGCGATCCTCTGGCAACTTTCCTTCGTCAAGGAATTGGTGGATTGGATCAATCCAGGATGGTTCCGAGTCGATTGTATTGACGGCCTCGCTAATTGGCTCGTCTATACTTGGTTTATCGACGTATTCGACAGGGACGGACCTGGGTATATCGTCTTCTTCGGCCGAGGCGAGCTTTGCTAGCAAATCGGCTTTGCTGTTTTCCGTACGAGGTATCCGAGTTACACGATGAAATTCGTTGATAAGTTCTTTCGCTTTCTCCATGTAAGCCCTTAGCCGGTCTTTCCGTGTCTGGTATACACCGGTAACTTGGTTAACAACCAACTGAGAGTCGCTGAAAACGCTTAGGTGCGTGACCTCCATGCTAGCGGCGAGTCGGAGGCCGAGTAGCAACGCTTCATATTCCGCCGTATTGTTCGACGCTTGAAATCCAAGTCGTAAGGCATACTGTATATAGGTGTGATCGGGGGTTTCCAGCACTACCCCAGCCCCACTGGCCTTCGAGTTGGAAGAACCGTCGACATACAGATTCCATGGAATAGGGCAAGGGGAAGCGGTCGAGGTGGGCACTGCATCGACCTTCGGCGTATCGTTCACTGAGAGTTCGGTTGAAGGTGTTCCTTCGGCGATAAAATTAGCTACGGCTTGCCCTTTGATTGCTGCCTTTGTTCGGTATTGAATATCAAACTCACTCAGCTCGATAGCCCATTTGGTGAGTCGGCCGGAAGCTTCTGGTTTTTGCAGTACCTGGCGAAGCGGAAGGTCGGTCATTACAATGATGGTGTGGGCATGGAAATACGGCCTAAGCCGCCGAGATGAAGTTATTAAAGCCAAGGCAACTTTCTCCAAGCTTGGGTATCTTGTTTCTGCCGGCAGTAATGCTTTGCTGACATAGTAAACCGGCAGTTGCTTTCCTTCAGATTCTCGTATCAAAGCCGAGCTAACCGCTGCCTCGGACACGGCTAGGTAGAGGAGCAACGACTCCCCTGGTTCGGGTTTTGATAAGAGAGGTGCAGAACCGAGATATGATTTTAATTGCTGGAATGCTGCTTCACACTCTTCCGTCCAACCCATCGCTTGTCTCCCTTTCAATTGTTTGAAGAAAGGGAGACATTTATCCGTAGCTCTGGAACCGATTGAGTGTTGCGACTCGTCCGGCCAATCTTTGGACGTCCTTAATGGTTTTGGGGGATTCCATATCAATCAGAGCCTTTATCTTCTCAGGGTTTGCCTCTATTCCTCGCTGACTGACTAAGAAACCGAGGAATTTTCCGGAGCCTACTCCAAAAGCACATTTACTTGGATTTAGCTTCATCCGGAACTTCCGCAGGATTAGAAACATTTCTTCCAAATCATTCACATGATCCGCCGCGTGTATGCTCTTGACAAGCATGTCGTCGATGTATACTTCCATGGTTCGGCCTATAAGTCGAGCAAAGATTTTGTTAACTAACCTTTGATAAGTTGCACCGGCATTCTTCAGACCAAATGGCATCACTCGGTAACAATAAAGACCTTTGTCGGTGACAAAGGTAGTTTTTGATTTATCTGTTTGATGCATTACAATTTGATTATATCCCGAATAAGCATCCATGAAGCTAAGGAGCTCATGTCCGGCTGTACTATCTACTAGCTGGTCTATCCTCGGAAGCGGAAAGCTATCTTTGGGGCAGGCTTTATTCAAGTCGGTATAATCAATACAGACTCGCCACTTCCCGTTGGACTTCTTCACAAGCACGACATTCGCGACCCACTCTGGATAGTGTATTTCTTCTATGAAATTAGCCTGGAGTAGTTTGTTGACTTCTTTCTCGATGATGGCGTATCGTTCAGGGCCGAGCGGTCGTCGCTTCTGTCGGATCGGTCGATATGACGGATCGACGTTAAGCCGGTGAGTCACCACGGAGGGGTCGATCCCTTGCATATCTTCATGATTCCAAGCGAATACGTCGGCGTACTTTCGGAGCAGGGCGATCAGCTTTTCTCTCAAAGGGGACTGCAGAGATGAGCCAATTCGCACTGTCTTGGATCCATCTGTTTCGACTAAGGGGACCGAGACAAGATCCTCGACCGGCTGTCCTCGTTCATAATTCTCGCCCGAGGGTCCAACGATTCGATTGTTAATATGTTGGTCGGATTCTTGTCGGCGGCTCCTTTTACGGCTATCATGTAACATCGCCTCGCGTCTTGTTGGTCTCCTTTAACAATTCCGACTCCTGACTCGGTCGGGAATTTCATTGTAAGATGGTATGTGGATACCACTGCCTGGAGGAGACTCAATGAAGGTCGGCCGAGTATCGCATTGTATACCGAGGGTTGATCGACGACCAGGAAGTCAATCATCATCGTCGTCTGATGTGGGGCATTGCCAGCAGTGAGTGGTAATGAGACAGTTCCTTCAGGCAGCACCTGTCCTCCGGAAAAACCGATCAACGGGGTCCGAACTGGGCGCAGTGTGGATCGTTCGATCCCCATTTTGTCGAACGCCTGGGTAAATAACACGTCTGCAGATGACCCCGTATCGACTAGTATACGAAACACCTTTCGGTTAGCGATAGTCATGGTGACAATCAATGCGTCATCGTGGGGGTGATAGATGCCTCGGGCATCTTCTTCTGTGAACGAGATGCAATATCTTTCTCTTTTCTTCTCCTTTGATGGCCGATCTATAATCATGAGCTCGGACTGAGGCTGACTAAGTTTTCGTGCGTGATTCCTTCGCGCGTTGTTTGAGTCGCCCCCACATTGTGGACCGCCGATAATCGTCCGGATTTCTTCCATAGGCTGACTCTCGGTCGGGCGCGCCTCGGATGCCCCAGCTTTGACCATATGTTCTCTGAGTCGGCCGTCTTTTATGAGTCTTTCGATCTCTTCTTTTAAGTGACGGCAATCACTTGTGTTATGCCCGTGATCGCGATGATAATGGCAGTACTTATCCTTATCCCGCCGATTAGGATTACTCCTGAGCTTACTGGGCCAGCTAACAAAGCCTTCGTTTTTTATTTCCATCAGTACCTCTTCCCGAGTCTTATTCAGGGGAGTATATTTGGAAAATTTTCGATCCGGCCGTTTTCCTGACCTTCGCTCGTCACGTGCTTGATCCTCTTTGCGTTTCCTTCCCCCGGCCGAGTCGGCTTCTTTTCTGGCCGACTCTTTGGCCGAGGTTTTAGTTTCACGCAGGATTCGCGCTTCCTCGGCGTTGGCATATTTATCGGACCGTGCCATAAACTCTGCCAGAGTATCGGGCGGAGTTTTGTCTAGAGATGCCAGGAATGGCTTATCCCTAACTCCTTGCATGAGTGCATTGAGGGCCGTTTCTTCCGAATGTTTTCGAACTTGAAGGGATTCGAAATTAAAACGCTTGATGTAATCTTTCAATAGCTCTCCCTGCTTCTGAACTAGGTTATTCAGATGTGCAGGGGGCTTTAATTTCTTCTTTCCGCCGATGAAGTTGGTGAGGAAGGCGTTGCTTAGCTCAACGAATGAACTGATGGATTTTGGCTTCAGCTGTTTGAACCACAGTCGAGCTACATCAGTCAATGTAAGAGAAAAGGCCCGACACATTACTGCATCCGAGGCATCATGGAGTTCCATATAGGTTCTGAAGCACTCAATATGCTCGGTCGGGTCAGTCTTGCCGGTGAAAGGAGTGATTTGAGGTAATCGAAACCTCTCGGGCAATCGGGCTTTCATTACCGAGTCCACAAAGGGGGACGCTTTCGCTTCGGACCCGGTTGAATATACATTCCGGCCGTGCCTTATGTCTGCCATCTCTTTTGCCATCTCTTCCCGCACTTCTTTTTTGAAATTTTGAATGTCGGCTTTCCAAGGTTCGCTGCTTTCTGCCGTGCCTTCCATGGAAGGGCGATTGCGCCTTCTTCGTTCTATTTCGTCGAAGATCGTCGGGGAGGGAGGCGTTGCGATGCTACTGGAGATGGTTCGACCCGCCTTGGGGTTGGCTCGGCCGGAAGGATTGCGGCGCAGAAGGTTGAGGATCAACCGCCGCCGGTGGTACGCCTGTCTCCCCTCGAGGATGCGGGAGTGGCTGCATTTGCTTCTGATACATTCGTTCCAGCATCTGTTTCATCGTATTCATATCGTAACGGATTTCTTGAACCTCCTTGTCCAACCGCCCATCGTCGCGACCCCGCTGATTGCTTGGTCGCCCCTCGTCGGCGGTTGTTAGGTGCGTTCTGGGCTGGGGAAACGGCGATTGGACCGGGTGGCCTTGTAATCGCGTTCTCATTCAAATCTTCTTCTGGGACCGTCCTTCTAGTCATCACCATTGGACTCAATATAGAGGTACGGGATGGCTTTTTGCACGTTCCCACAGACGGCGCCAAACTGTTGATGCACTTATCTGGTTCGTCCTCCTGGATCCTTGTATGCCTGCACGAAAAAAGGACAAAGGAGACCCTGCTAGAGCAGGGACCCTCCGATGCCAAAGTCGGCCGACTCTGGGTCTTAAAGTATTGAAAAGTCTTTTGGAGGAATTTGTTTTCGTACCTCTCAAGGTGAGGGCCCCCCCTTCTTTTATAGCTGCTGGGGCATTTAATCGTACGAGGATTCTCTTCCTGGTATTGTGCGCGAGATCTTCTCCTGGGATCACGGGATCTTCTCCTGGGATCACGGAAACAGGATCGTGTCCGTCTCATGCCTTCATCCGATCCCGTGAGCTTCGGGATCGGGAATCTTATCCCAAGACATCCGGAGTGCGGCTTCATCTTGTGACGGTCGATCCGATAAAGAGGTCCGCCCGAAGCATGCCCGAGACACTGACGACCCTGCCGACCCGTCGGGGCCGACTCAACCTTTGCCTCGGTCTAGCGAATAACTCCTTGGATTTGACACATCCTTTGGTGGCCCGAGGCATTTAGTCCGAGTCTGCGGACTTGTATGTTTTGTCCCCAACAGTCGTTGTATCCTTGAGGTTGATTGCTCTGGAAACCTGTTTCACTTGGGATACTGTCCAAGGGGAGCAAATTCAATTTTAAGCCGAGTGACTCATGTTACGCCTCAACTTCTATAAACCGATAAGTTTTCTCTTTTTCTCAATTTAAATTTATTTTATTTAAATAATTTTTCAAACTCTATACCAATTTTTCAAACTCCATACCCCAACACAGCTTGCATGATTTTTAAGCCCTTAAGTCAACATAAGCTGAAATATGTAATGCAGCGTACATTGCATAGGCCCCACAACAGCCCGCTGATAGTGGAAACATTAAAATCAGTTGCCCCCACATGCCAACTCGGGCCTGATCCCGAGCGGTCGAGCTTTTAAACGGGTTCTTGGACCCAGAACCATTAAAAGTCGGTTGCTATTAATCGGGTACCCGTTGAAAGCCTGACATGCTGGGCCTGATGAAGTCCCACCCATCAATCCATCACCTTAAAAAAATGTCCACATAAAATCCTTTCCTCATTATAGTTTTTATTAAAAGGGGGTGTGTCACGTCAAATTACAAGGCCCAAAGTGCAATAAAAACCAACGATAGTGATGTTAGACGGTAGAAATAAAAGGGTCCCGATGAAAGGGAGGTGGGGTTTCCATCAAAGGCAATAGAAAAAGGAAATGTGCTTGCCATTGCAAAGGTGGTATTTTAGTGCTACAAAAAGGGAGTATGGAAAAGCCACAAAAAGAGTGTATGGATGGATGTTGGAATTCAAGAGACAGAGGGAGGGAATAAATGAGGGGACTGGTGGGCCATGTGCTTCTGATAAAGGTATGGTACAAGCAATCACACCATTGATTGAGTGTTGAACCATTTCTAACCGTCTAATTTTATGGGTGTTTATCCAATCAGATCAGGTCATTAAGTGGACCAAACTGAGTAGAATCACTGTCTAAAATAAGTCAATCCGAACCGTTGGGTGCATTACACGTGTCAACTGATGTGAAGCATCGATCTATTTATCTTTAAACGTCTGTGATTTTGTACAGGTGCGGCGTAACTTATGATCAGACGGTTGGGATTTTTTTATTTTAAAGGGGTATCTACAGGGTGGTATGCATCTGATGAGTGGCTTGGACTGGCACAAGTGGGCCACACTACGATAGATGAATGGTTCTAAGGACACCATCTTCCCATAGAGGGAAGATAGCAACATTTATTATAGAGAAAGGGAAAGAAAAAGATATTCCTTGAAAGTGCTGCTTTGCTTCCTGTCCTTCTCGTGGGCCCCACACAGCCAGAGGAATTACATGATTCTCGATTGTGGGTTCATATGTTCGAATTCTGGGATCCTTTGTTTGTAAAGTGGGGCCCATGAGTCTGTGATCAATAGCCTATAAATAGATGGCTAAAAAGGAAATGCAACAACGGTCCGTAATCTAAGATTTAGGGAATGTTGTGGGTTATGGTCCATCCATATGGGGACCACCACATCAACGGTCTGGATTCCTGAATCATGTGTCCCATTTGTAAAATTTGGAAACCTGATTGTGCTAATGCAGGATTCCCTACATGTATGGACCGTGTTTAAGTAATCCACACCATTCAATTGTTTAGCCCTGACATGGATGGAACATGAAGTGAACTTCCGGACTGGATGATCCCAGCCCTTTGCTCCATCCGCAGGTGGGTCAGTGGTTTGGACGGACTGGATTCACTGACAACTATGCCATGAGTACGTTGAAGAGTCACCACCATTTTTTAACGGTGCTAAGCTAACATGAGGGGACATGTTTCCATGTTTGAGACTCTTTATATGGTAGGCCTGATGGTGTGTGGGCAACATCAGAAAAATCTCCCACGTTGGAGTATTTCAGCTCTTTGATCATTGAGCTGCTTTTCTCTGATCAAATGGATAGGATTTTCAAATCATGAGATCAACGGTTTGTGGAACGGATGGGATCACCAAATGATGGCACAAATAAAAACTATCCACACGTATGCAGGCAACCACAGCACACATGCCAAATAAGTAAATCCAGACCATCCAAATGTCAGCCCTATTGTGTATGATGTACAAACCAGAAAGTAGAAGTTAAATGGTGGATTTAATTGGCATATTGGTGGCCATTAAATGGACAGCCAAAATGAAAATTAATAAATAAATAAAATCAAAAGCCCAAATTGAAGAGCCAACTATTTGGACTCTGTCAATCGAGGTATATGAACACCACCGTTCATCCGAGCACTGTTTGAACAAATGAAGGGTAGGATACAACCCACTGGTTCACATTTTCTTGATTTTAGATGTCTATAAATAATAATAATAATTTTATTATTATTATTATTTAGATTTACTTGATGAGCCTCTTAGGAATCAACTGTCATGATTGAATAAGAGGATGAATGTGAAATGAATACACACACCATAACTTCCTTTCAACACACCATTGGTGTGGATATAAAATGGATGGACGGTATGGATTTAACACATACAGCATCGAATTATCACAAGGAGAGTACTTTTATGCTTCGTACACATGCACCCAAAATATTCTCAGGACACTTCGCCGCTGAGGTATCACTCATCAAACCGTAGAAATCTTGGGACCCACATTAGATATTTCATAACCCTTTCATTACGCAGTCTTGTTGTGCGCCAAACACATCTGAACCGTCAAATACATGTAAACCAATCTGCAACTCACGAAATCACCTCAACCTAAAATTTGACCATCCAAGCATCTATAGTGGGCCCCAAAAAATCAACGGCTTAAATTCGATCACACATATTCCAATATCCATCATCATACTCCAGCGGATGGATCAAACAATCTCTCTCCTTGGAAAATGATAAGATGCTATTTCCATGGATAGAAAGGAGGATCGAACGGTCAACCTGGGAAAAGAGGCCCATCCCATGCAAACCCTAACCCCAGCTGTAGATAGTAGAAAGGAGAGGTTGCGTGTAGGTTTGGAGAAAACCGTATAATATAGGGCAGAGACTACAGACGTGTGATGTAGAAATGTCGCTGGTGCAAGTATCTTGTCCTACAGATCTTGTCTCCACAGGGTCTGCTCGATGCCTGTGGAAAGAGAGGATCTATCACCCCAAAATCCAAATCCAGCCCTAAATTTTCTGGACCCAACAGTCAGACGTCCAATCAAGATCAGAGGAGAGAAGAGACAAAATCATGCGAGTAGCTATCTCAGTAGAATCTTTCCCACACGCGCCATTTTTGGTATGTGGGTGCGTGATCCGGGACGTCCATGTGGTGGGCCACACTGTATATGTGCACTGGGAAAGAAGTCGGGGAGTGTTGTTATGGAAAGAATGAACGGTTAAAATTGGGAGATTTGGGACGTTCATATGGTGGGGTACTAGCTCATGTTTTGGTTTGTGGGTGCGTGATCTGGGACGTCCATGTGGAGGGCCCTATGCATATGTGCACTGGCAAAGAAATCAGGGAGGTGTTTGTTATTGGGTGATGGGCTGTGAGTGTATGGAAAGAATGAACGGTTAAAAAGGGGAGATTTGGGACGTTCATATGGTGGGGCAGTACCTCAAACAATCACGGGACTCTGGTTATTGGATGGTTATCTGCATGTGTATAGAGAAAAGTGAACGGTGCGATTCTCTCCAAACGTGCCATTGTGTAAGCAGGTTTGAGATCTTGGACATTCATGTAGTGGGCTCCACACCACATGTGCACTGGCTAAGAAATCTGGCGGATATGATTATTGGGTGGTAATCTGCAAGTGTATAAAAAGAGATGAACGGTCCAAAAAATAAAAGTGTTGTACGATGGTCTATATTTGGAATGCACGTGCAGACCTTCTGATCAAGTTTACGCATTTGGAAATATACCAAGTGGGGCTCACTGATGAGCGTTGGGATCCTGGCACAGGTACTAACCCATTGCGAGAGTATGATTCTTATCGGTACTCTCGCGAGTACGGAGAGAGAAAAGGGAAGAAACCGGCACAGACAAAAACCGGGATACTCCGGGCACGCATTTTAAGGAATCTGATTCATATTCAGAAAGAGAGGAACGGATCCAAATAAAATAATGATAATCACTGATAGTTAATGGTCCACATTTCATTAATACACGTACTAACACGTGTGAGATGATCAAATCCACACGTATATACGTATATTGCGTGGGCCACCTTGCCTGTGGGTCCAGGGGGCTTATGTTAGGCTGTTATGGGGCTGGCGTCTGTAAATATCTATATGACGTAGAAGAGCGGATTGCATGTTCCCCGGGCACAAAGATATAGGTGTGCCCGGGGCTATGTGGGGTCCAGAGAGATGTACGTGACAAATCCACACCGTCCATCTGTTTTCAAAGACCGAAATAGGGTAGTATTCTAAAAATCAGTCATATCCAAAACTGAGGTTGGCCACCACAAACGAAACAGTGGGAAAGGAAACGTCCACCATTGAAACCTTCTTAGATTTGACCATGATGTTTATATGCCATCCAAACCGTTCATATGGTTATTACCACTCAGATAAACTGTAAGAACAAATATCATCCTGATACAAAACTTCTGTCACCCCAGTCGTTCAATCCCACTGTTTCATGTGGTATGGCCCACATGAGTTTTGGATATTCCTGATTTATAGATACCTATCCTATTGTCGTCTTTAAAAACAGAAGGACGGAGTAGATTTGTCACTGACATGCATGTGGGCCCCACACAGCCCCGGACATGCAACCCGCTCTCATGACGTGGAGAAGAGAGGATTTCACCAACACGTGTTGGACTATTGGCCATGAAAATCAGAGATCAGACCGTCCATTGCCAAAATCACCTGAATATTGTAAGGAGAATGGGATTCCCTTTGGATGCTTCCAATATTTCAGGAGTTTTTCTTTTGCTTTTCACGGTGTGTCTCGAGGGTCGCTACTGGTCCACTGATTTAACGGTTGGATCTTCAACACCCAAAAAATGCCCCTCGTTTTTTGGAAACGCTAATCCATTTGATGATTTAAACGGCTGAAATTCAATTTTAAAAAATAAAATAGTATTGCTGCTTTCAGAGTCTTCATCATGGTTTCAAGATTCGGACCAGTACAATACAACTCGTCTATGTCGTCATGTATTCACCACTACCGGATCAGATTTGATACCGTGAGTTCCCAGTCTTTCTGATTTGGGTCTGTTTGTTTATCAGATAACTGGGCAAAGATTACAAATTGCTTTCTTATGGGAGCGGATTGCGTGGCAGGAGCTCTGTGGGACCCACCATGATATATATGACTTTTATCCATGCCGTTGAACCATTTTTACAAATCTTTGTAGCATACGAACCCAAAATTGAGGAAGATCTAAGGCTCAAGTGGGCTACACAGTGGGGAACTCCCACCATTAAAAACAGCTTGGAGCCTGATCAAGCTGACATATGAATAGTTTCAATGGTAGGCATCATTATCACCACTGCTTCCTGTAGTGTGGTCCACTAGTGCCTAAGATATGACTCAATTTTAGGTTCATATCTTAGAATGATCTTAGAAAAATGGATGAACAGTTAGGACTTCCTCTTTTACCAAGGCAACGGCTCAGGACCCTCCGATGCTTAAGCTAGGCCCGTTGATGATCTCAAGGATGAAGATTAGGGTTTATATATTACCTCATTCATACTACCTTTCTAGTTTAGGGTGGTCACATATATATATATATAGGGTTTTTGAGGCGATTCGGAAACTGTCATGTATTAACGTGATACGCTGGGGAGTCACTGTTCTAATGGAATTCTTGTCCCAGATCTGTCAGAGTGATTTTCGGTTGAGATCAAGCTGGATTCATCTCTACGAGATTCTCTTAGGATTCCTCATACCACCTCTCTAGCAGTGGTCATCCTAGTCAGCTCGGGATGTTGCAGATCTCGGGGTTCGAGCTACTTCCCCTCAGGTTTCTTACCCGTGTTGTAGACATTCTTGGTGGGACGATTCCTCTCTTACCGAGTTCTATCCTCCACGGCTCAGCTTGACAACTTATCTTTGAGTTGAAAGAATTGCTCGTCCCATGTCAATGGCCTTTCTGCTCAGACTTAGGTCTCTCCAGCTTGGAGGCATATCAATTGTAGATAACTGTTGCTCTTTCTGTGTGAGGGACTAATTCAATTATACCCACAATAAAATCAGCATTCTTTCTACTTACAATCATGCATTCTTAGTGTATCCATGGCCTTGAAGTTTATAATCCAGCAGTCTTTAACCTTTTCTACATAATTACGCACCTATACTCCGCCAAAAAAAAAATTGTCCAACTAAGAAATGAAAAGGATATAACATAAAAGATGCTTAGATTTTATCTCATTTTGGGTCAATTTGGATACCACCAAATATGTTTTTTTTTTTTTTTTTTTTCTATTTACAATAGTAGATAAGTAACTTATTTGAGATACGCAAGTATGGTTAAATATTAATTATAAGTAATTTTTACTTAAATCTACCTAACCACTTTAGCTTAATAAATAGAAACCAAGATAAGTTACTTAAGGCTCATTGTAAGTAAATTAAGATCCAAACAACCCCTTAGTCTATTGTGAATCTCTATTAATTTCATATAGAGCTAGTTCCATAGTTATTCAATGCTTAGGGTGCATTCGGAAACGTGTTAAGATAAGCAACTTATTTGACTGCAACAAAATTCCATCATCCGTGGGATTAGTAATCGATCTCACACTTTTCAACACAAGGCCCGTTTTCCAAAGCCTACAAAATTAATTTCAATCCCATCCCACACTATTTCCAAACATGCCATCCCGAATTTTAAAGTAGGATTAGTAATGCAATCCCATTTAATACAACTTAATACCACTATCCAAACAAGCCCTAAAATGACTTATGGTGAGAACTACAGAAACAAGTATTTTTTACTTCTTTTAAAGTGAGAGAGAGAGAGAGAGAGAGAGATAAAAGTAAGCTCCACATGATAAATAACCAACATTAAGGTGGGCCTCACATGATGGATGGTCCATATCAAGAGTGGCTTCGCATGATGACGGCCAAATCAAAGGCGGGCCTACAACATGGATGGTACATATTGAAGGTGGGCCCCACAGGATGGATAATTAACATCGATGGTGGGTCTTACATGATGATGACCCTCATCAACGTGGGGCCCAACATGGGGCCCACATAATAGACAGTACACATCAAAGATCGTCCCTTAATAAGGAATGACTCACATCCAAAGCAGGTCCACATGACGGACAACTCACTTTAAAATTGGGCCCACAGGATGAGTAATCCACATTAAAGGTAGCTCGCACATGATAAGCAATCCACATCCAATGTCTAACATGATAGACGAATACATCAAAGATGGGCTCACAAAATAAATGGTCCACATTGAAGACAGGCTCCACGTGATGAACGATTCACATTGAAGATAGGGCTAAGGTGGACCCAACATAATGAACAGTCCGCATCAAAAGTTGGCTTCACATGATGGACAGTATAAAGACGTACTCTACATGATGGATGACCTCACATCAAAAGTTCATGATGGATGATCCATGTCAAAAGTGATGTTATAAAAATAATTTGTATGTTGTAATTTATTGATTCTTTTCACAAGGATTTATTTGCCAAACATATTTATACACTAAGTGTAACACTCCGGATTTTCGCTATTTTGGGATTTGCCAAAAATCCTTTAAATATTTTTTTTAATAACTAGTTACGTTATTACTTACGAACCATCGATGCTCCAGGAGAGCTTATACACGACTGGTGCCGATAAAGAACCATACAAATGAAACTGATCAACTATAGAAAACCAATGAACACAACCGATCACTTAAACATCAAGTTTATCCCCATGATATATTCACATAGGTCTCAAATCTAACCGACCTACCACTGATTAATCACGACAATTGTAACTAAATTAAAAGATCTACCCCAAGCCAAGTCAGATAAGGCCCAGATCTTGACTAATGGACCAAATCAACCTAGTTACTCTTTTAGCCTACAACCGATGGTTTAGAGTAATCACGACCAAATCTCCACTTTTACTAATTTCGAATAGGTCATACGGTGAACTTAGTTAATCCATACCTCAACAACTGCACCCAAGAAATCTCCCTATCCAATATATTTCAGAAGTGCCTTGATTACTCGAATAAGTTCTAGACCGCTCGTTAGTGGGCTGCCAGTTTCAAAATTATAGAGTAATGTCCATCCCACTAGGCTTGTGGTCCAACGCAGACGACAGGCTCAGAAAACGCCTGAAAATAGATGATTTACGCTGTTAAGTCAGCACTTGTAAAGTGCAACTCGCCCTAGCACAGGCCTAAAATCTGAATTTTAAGACAAATAGCCCCGCCACCTAAAATAATAAATTAGAACACTTCAGCCGTCGAATTCCACCTAAATTTGCACCATAAGTTGAAGATATTCCCGGTACTCGTCCGCAAAATCTAACCCTTGATCGCGGAATGATGACCGTTGATAGTAAATCGGACCATTGTGATAAAACCCCGCATCCGTTTGCCGTCAAACTTTGCCCAACCCTTCATCTGGCCATGGGGCACCTATCTCATCAATTAGATGGGCCAAGGGGCCATCAGGACGACCCCAATAACCAGATATGGGCCCCATAGGGCGATTGGAGGCATTTAATAAAACACAGGGCCAAATGACTTAATTTCTTGATATTTAATGCCGAAACCCCTTTCATTTCAACCATTTCCAGTACCTAAAATCTGAGAGAGAAAGAGAGAAAGAGAGAGAGAAAGGGAGGAGGGAGAGGATTTTTGGGTGTGCATTTGATCTTGGTGCTTGAGATTTGGGAATCCTAGCACCTACACCTCCCTCTTACCGAAAAATGTCAAACCAAACTGCTATTAGAGCGAGATTCCACCCAATCTAAGGTAAGATAGGGCTCCAAATTATGTTTTCTTTAAGTCTAGCCACATGCATGCGTCCTACCGCCATTTTCTTGCAACGCAGGGCCTTGACACATCGAGTTTGCGGACCCGG